>NC_134457.1:173643431-174342931 GCF_047948215.1 Lycorma delicatula
AAACGTTAGAGCAATAAAAAACAATATTCTGCCTTTAAATAAACTAAGGTTCTTATAATTACGCAGCAAAGAAAATGTTTTAATGTCATATAAAGAGAATTTTTTTTGTTTTTTATTGAGTAATTCTTCAAAGGCAGGTTTTTCTTTCGTAATAAATATTATATTTAAAAATAAGAGTTTGAAAAAAAACGGAAGCTGTGCAGAAATAACCACATATTAAATAAGTGAGATAAAAAATAAAAATAAGAAAGCTAAAAAGGTGGAACAATATAATTTAAAAATTCATTACATAACGTTATGGGGTATGTAGTAGTTTCAACAATGAAATGGAAAGAAAACACTTTAAGAAGTGGATTTATAAAATCCACTTACATATAAATGGATTTATAAAATCTCTAGTATATGTTAAATAAAACGATTAAATCAAAACTAATCAAGAAAAAAAAACAATTTTCTTTGTACTGAAAAGCCCCTCATAAATTTTCGTAATGTTTAATTTACGTTATTAAAAATTTCAAATATAATACAACATTTTTTCAAAAACTTTTCTTTTTTTATTAATGGCATCAATTACAGAGTCATGAGCCAATGAAATTTATTCATTAGATTTATTCTTGTTAAGCTTAAAAGAGATTGCAGAATATCCTTTGATATTCTTCTATTGATATTCAGATTTCCAACTTTTGTTTTTTAAAAATGTGCTGTATAATAGATCATCCTGGACTAAAAATCAGTTTGCAGAATAAAGATGAAATTCTAAAATACACACATATATATATATATAGTAAGTATCGTTTATAGTGACATCGGATATAATGATATATCGCCCTCAGTGACCAAAAGGTTTTGTCTTGGTTGGTTTGTTATGCTGTTAATACATAAATGCAGTATGTATATTTATAATTACATCGGTTGTAGTGACGTATTGGTTATTATGACTTATTTTTCTTACTGCAATGCTGTAATGACGAACGGAAGTGAGTAATCAGTAACGCAGTATATCTACATTGTGTAGGTTCAGAAATATTTTGACGGTTAAAAGAGTCACAATTTACTTTTTTCATACATATGTACCATAAGTTTTTTTTTTTTTTTTTTATCTTCTTCCTGTACCAGATCATTGTAAACTGAAGCAATCACACATTCAGTTGTTATTAATCTTTTGCTGTGAGCGTATCATATCGTGCTGGAACAGTATTTTATTTTATATATCCTATGTAATTCATTCAATAGTGATTTAATTAAGATTTCGCGAAAAACATTCACGATAGAGGAAAAGGCATACAATATTTACGCGGTTACACAATGGCGAAACTAATGACAATGCATCATCAACTGCAATGAAAACCGTTTGCCAATTTCTCAGTTTTACAGAACTTGCTAATGAAGAAACAAACAGTGTTTGTTTTGATGTAGAAAGAACCTTCAAACACTATATTACAACACGAAATGTTCGAAATCAAAATAACCGACTTTTTGCACAAAAAGTAAATTTTACAATTTTTTTTGTCTTCTTTTACTCTGCCGTATTTTTTTATATTATATTATTACGGAAATAAATTATTATTATTATTTTTAATGATATTATTACTGTACTACAATACCCATGTAGATGGCATATTAAAGTAGTACCACTAAGCTACCTAAACATCGGTTATTGTGACTATCGGTTAAAATGGGTAAAATCATCAGTCCCTTGAACATCCCTACAAACGATATTTACTGTATACATAACTAGCAACCCCGTCGTGGCTTCGTCTGCACTATATGATTACTTGTTTCTCGTCGCGGTCAGGGGATGTTTAGGCGGTCAGGGCTCGCATCGCTCGCCTTCCTCTCTACGCAGGGGGCTGTGCACACCCTGGATTTCCCTGTGTTCGTTAAGCTCATGCTTATGATAATGATAATTAAAAATTATAGTCTGTTCAATTTATAAAAAAATATGAGTGTATTGTAATTTCTTCAGAGTAATAGTTTGATCAGTACAGGATCCGAAACACTGAGGGATCTATGAATGTGGGTTTGAAAACTGTCGCCTTCCATCTTAAAAATATTACTTATAACTGGTTATCCGTACTTCGTACGGGTAAAAAATATGTATTGTCTGGTTCTTAGCGTTACCCGACAAACAATTACAGGGTACTAGTCGACTATACTTCGTTTCTAATTTTTTAATTAATTTTTTTTTATTGTTTCTCGTCAAAAAACCGGAGGCAGTTGCAGCCAGCCAGTCGCGTCGCACGTACAAACAATGGCTGTGTTGGTTGAGCTGCCACGCCGTACATTGTAGCACTTCTTAGAAAATCAAAATTCAAAATCCCGAAGATTGTTTTTAGATATTTATCTGAAAGTATTTACAAACCTCATTCTAGTGATTATCTCTTTAGTATAGTCGGAAAGGGAAAAATTTTACCCATTAGTATAATTGAAAATGGGTAGTAATTTTTGATCAGATGTTCTTTTTTAATAAACAATTTTATTTTTTTCACAACTCTTTAAATTTTTTTGTAAAAATTCTTTGATTTATTTAGATGATAATGTCCTTAGATAAACAAAACACATATTGAGCTTAAGAAACACAAAATTAACAGATATTTAAATTGTGATAACTGTGTTAGTAAACATGGAACTATGAGGGAAAGTCATAATGAAAACAAAAAGAAAGATTGATGCGTTCATGATCCTGTGACAAAAGGTAAAACTTTTTTACATACATAATAAAAATTATGAGTACTATTAACAGATATTACAGTTTCAAATAAATGAACGAAGAACACATACTCGGTTTTAATCTTATTTATACTTAAGTTAATTATTTGTGTAACTGGTAGCCTAATAAACCAATTTAAAGAATAGAATTAAATAAAATGTGTGGGTGATTTGTTTGCTGTCAAAAGAAATGAAAATATTGCAACAATAATATATTATATTGTTTATAATGAAAAGGATTTGGCCTGATTGCATACTAGATCTGACCTCATTACTGATATAAATATATATATGTTTTGCATTAATATTACATGATGACTCTCTTTTTCATTGCTATACATTAAATGAGCCATTATTATTATTATTGCACTGCAGTTCATTACGATTGGCAGAACATTCATTGGCACATTATATTGCTAGTAATAACACTAACATTGTTCAATTCCTTTTTCTGTTTAATAAATAGATATGTACACCCTATATTAAAAAAAGAAAAATAACTGAACTTTAAATTTATCATTATTGTTTATGACTTTTGAAAAAAATACTGTTTTTTACAATTTGCTTTTCTGTTGATGAAATTGAGTGGTATTTCCTCTTGAATTATTATTACTGGAATAATCAATATTAGGATCATACATTTTGTTTGTTGCTCAATAGTCATTTAATGTTTTCTAAGTGATAAATTTCTTGTACTTGGCCTCTAATTTTGATGGTTCATAACAATCTTAATGGCTCAGTATCTATTTTGTTGGATCAGTGCTAAATGTATAGTGACAGATTTTTCAACCTTTAACTTCTGTCACAGTTGAAAATTGTTACAGCAAAAAAGTATATTACGTCTTAATTAATATGTTAACTTCTATGCACAATATTTTATTGTCTAATAAAAATTATAATTAATCTGAGACTGCATGCATTCTTTTGTATTGGTGATATTACAATATAACATATAACTCTGTTAATATTTATCATTACAAAGAAAAACTAGCCTCATCACTGAATTTATTGATATCATAAAATAAGACCTATTTATGTTAATTTTGGACATTCTATTAGATTCTCCAGTTATGAATTAGTATAGTGCAATTTTGAAAAAATATGCATAAAATGAAGTAATCCAAATAATATAATTCATCACATTTAATATTTTGTAATATGGTAACCTTAATTTTTCTTCAAGTGGGCTGCCTCCACAAATCACACAATTATTTTTTTTTTAAAGGATACTTTCTGATGTACATTATTTTTGGCTTTAAGTGTGATTTAAGAATTTAATGTAGCAAAATTGATAAGACTAGCAGCAGGGAATGCATTGGTACAACTTCTGTAATTTTCAGATGCTAGGGATTCTTTTTAACTATGGCACAAATTCTTCTATTTATCTTTCCTACTTTTTTGTACTTTCAGGATTCTGATGTAGAAAAATAGTTACATCAAACAGATTCTTTTTTTCAGTTTTTTTATGTTTACAGTTTTCAGTACATTCAGATTTACTTTCCTACCAATTATTACAATTTATTGTCTTTCTATGGTCCTTATATATTGGCTACTTTGAGGTTTTAGTTACTACTACTCTAACAACTACTCATAGGTAGTAGTTTCCAAAGTAGTACAATTCCCAATTAACTTGCTGATTAGTTCAATATGTTCTCTTCACCTTCTTCAGCGATACAGCTCCTTTTTATACCTCACAGAAAGGAAAACTTACACTCTTTGACAATGTTGATCTTTCCCGTCACACAAGGTTTCTGAGAGACAGGCATTTATAATTTTAAATACTTTAATACTTTCTGCATTCTTAACTACACAATATTCAAACATTTGACTCACCTAGAAAGTAAGAAATGATGATTTTCTTCTATATTTTGCCTGTGGAGCATCCCTCTAGATGGTCCAACAATAATCGGCCAGCATATTAGGATTCCATTTGCCTTGGTATCTCTTTTCTATAGCTGAAATCTCCTGATGAAAGTTTTCCCCGTGCTCATCGCTCACTGCACGAAAATTTTCCAGGAAGAAATCTAGGTGCGAGTGCAGGAAGTGTACTCTTAAGGACATATTACAACCCAGATTTTTATTAGATGTTATAAGATCATTGACAATATCATGATAATCTTCTGCCTTTCGATTTCCCAAAAAATCTCTAAGTAACATTTTTGAATGCTTGCCAAGCTGCTTTCTACAGTGGATTCAATAGTTCCTCAAACTTTTCATCATGTGTTAGTGATTGTATTTGTGGACCCACAATTCCTTCTTTAATTTTTGCATCACAAATTTTAGGAAACTTCTGTTTTAAGTACATGAAACCATGAGTATTGTCCATGGCCTTGGTGAAATTCTTCATTAATCCTAATTTAATATGTAGCAGAGATAGATATGCATTTTTAGGATTACACAATGGTCATGTTTCACATTTTTCTGTTCAGGATTGAGTGATTTACATTTAGGTCATTCTTTTCTAATGAAAATTTTTTTTCTGTCCCTACTATTCCATTTATACAAAAAAAACAACAGTACTTTGTGTAACCAAGCTGCAGACCAAGAATAAATGCAATTACTTTCAAATCACCACAAATATTCCATTTATACATGTCATATTGAAGCTTTTCTAGTATAAATTTGAAGTTTTCATATGTTTCTTTCATACTAGCAGAGTGAGTCGCAGGTACTGATGGGAATTTATTGCCATTATGCAGAACCACAGCTTTTAAACTAACTTTAGAGGAATCAATGAACAATCACCATTCTGTTGGGTTATGTTCATTACAAAATGTCTCCATAAGAGAAGAAATGTTATTACAAAACACTAAGCCATTTTCTTCAGAAAAAATAGTCTTTAATTTCAGAATGACATTACGATAAGTACATATCTTTTGGCGAAGATTCCATCTTTTTAGCCGGGAAGCAAGGATTTCTGACTGTTTTTTGGATAACTTTAAATCTTGTATCAGATTGTTAAGATTTTCTTTAGTCAGTAAATGAGGTTCAGATGAACTGCTTTGTTCAAAAGTTGTATCATCAAAATCTGTTTCTTTTTCTTCCTTACTTCCATCAGACTTTGTCTGAGCTCTCTTCATCTAATGTCACACGTTCTGAAGGCTTTGTTATCAGCAATTACAGTGTGGAACTGGTCTCATTGCAGATTACAAGTTAGGGTACATTACTGTATGGTTTGATTTTGATGTGATCCCTTTAATGCTTGTTAACCAGAAATAACAGTCAGAAAAGTAATATCTTTGAGTTCCCTCCAAATCATAGGGATAGCCAATGGCATGTGGCGTGTATCATTTTTCCATGCAGTGAGAAGCCTAGAACAAGATAAACAACAGATATGTGGGACCAGGCCTTTGTTTGGGCCCCGACTTTACAACCAAAATAAAGTTCATAACACTTTTTTACTAATGGAGTACGGTTTCGCATTTGGGACTTGAGCATCACTTCACCACATACATAACAAAAATTGTTAGGATGATTTAAACAAGCACTAGACATTTTGTAACTAATGACTAATTAAAAGAAATAATGTTGTAAATATGTAATACACAATAATTCAGACACACTAAGTACTCACAATGATATGTTTACTCGTTCACCAATATCTCATAACTGGCATTGTTCTGATGAGTGTGTGCTACACTAGATCACGTTTGTACATGTCTATACACATCTGAATCTGCGCAATAGTAGCAACGCTACCCTTTGAGGTTACTCATTTGGTTCCATCATACTTACAATGCTCTAGGAGCTTTTACTTGACAATGGACAAATGGATGAAAAAAACATTTTAAAATATTTAAAAAAATTAAAATTAAAAAAATTGTGGAAAAACTGTAGGATGGAGAAATTTCAAATACATATTTGAAAACAGGATAAAAAACTGCAATAAGTACACCTATTGGTATTCATAAGACAAAAATCATGTTGACCAATGTTATTGGCATTTTAGCTCATTGAAATCAGAATGCTTCAATGTTGTTGCTAATGAACTGATTGATATGTTTTATTTTGAGATTGTAAACAAATAAATATTTAATTAGCTGTATTAATATTTCTGAACTTCAGTTTAATTTTTAAAGTTTTCTAGAAGTACAAATGATATAGTCAGAAACTGTATCCTGTACATGTGGTTTGAAAAGATTCATGGTTAGGAATCCAAGCTCATTCTTAAATGAAAGTTTTATTCCTTACACATTCTTTGAAAAAAATTTAATTCAAATAACACAAATCAAACCACAGAATTTTTCAGGTATATGAAGCCAAACTGAAATTTTTGGAAATTAAATTAAGGGGAAAATTTGATGCTCATCAATGTTTTTTGACCTGTAAGATTCAATAAATCAGATTCCGGAATTGCATCTGTGGTAGTTTCAAAGAAATTTAATGGTTTGCCATAAATTAACTTTGTTAAAATTCCAATAAATAAATAAAATATTTCTAACAAGTTTCTAGAGAATTAATTCTGAAAAATGATGTAAATAGAATTTAGAAAACACAGTCAAATTTAGGAAATTTTGGATTTGATCAATGTTTAAATTTGTCAATCTATTTTTACTTTAATAATAAAACAATGTAGTAAACATGTTTAGTAACTTCTTTTGCTTTTCCCCAAGAAAAAATCAGGAGACATAAGGAAGGAAGGTGATAGTGATATCTTTAAAATAGCCCTGTAGAAACTCAAGCAGTATCACTCTTTTAATACTATCAAACACTTATCTTATTGAAAATAACCTCTCAGCATATTGCTCATTTGAAATTTTCCATGAATAGATTCAGAATTTTAGAGTAATAATTTTGTGTGTTTGTGAAATTTTCAAGGAATATGGGACCCTTAACACATTATTTTGAAATTTAAATCCAAATGCTAACTTTCTTAGAAAGTAGGCATTGATCATGGATGGTAAGCAGATTTTCTGTCGACTAAAATGAGCTTATGTAACCAGAGAAATGAAACCAAGACTTTTCTGTACTAAAGGCATCAATTAAATTACAATTCCAATTTGATGGAAGAAATTTTCAAATCACTCCCCAATACTTCACTTTCATACTGTGATTGTTTGCTGTAATTTTGAATAACTGACACTGCAAGGAAAATATTTTTTTTCTTACAGCTGGCTATGTATATATATATATATACAGAAAAATCTTCTGGAAATTTTGTTCAATCAGTATCTGTTTGGTTTAAAAGCAGACTTAAAATTATATGTTCTTTGATGGTTAACATATTGAAACATTATAATTCTGTACAAGACAAGAGTACACACATTAAGGACAAATAGTAATCACATAATCAACATGCACAATCAATGAACATGAGAGACAGATGCAGAACTTATCCATTTCCAGTGGAGGAACTTTTTGAATGCTTTATATAATTGTAAAAAAAGAATAATGCACCATTTTTTTATGAAAGTGAAGTGACCATATCGTAAGTAAATGTGACAGTTATATGACTAATGATTTTTAATTATCAGACCATGTTTCTGCTTATTTTTAGTTGTTAGTCAATTCATGACAAAAGGAGTTTTATATGTTGTACTTTTTGTTAATATTTTGTATATTATATTTATATATATATATATATATAATATAAATTATACCTATACATCTGTTGATTAATTCACCATATTAACTCAACTCTTATGTGTGGAAATATGGGATGGAAATTCTGTAATGTATGACAAGTTTTATGTCTGACTGAAATTTGACCTGGGATCTTCTGGACGAACAGTTGAGATGCTACCACTCCACATCAGAGATAAGCAAATATTCCCTTCTAGTAGCCCACCTAGTATTCAATAAAGTAGTTGGTCTTGACTAGATCTACATGAGAATCACAGAAAATTTTCATTTTTTAATTCAGAAGACAAATAATTTAAAAGAATGATAAAAGGGTTCAGTATCCAAAGTATGCAATCCAAAGTACTGGTAATTTGAGCTTTCAAATTCAGATAGAAGTAATTTGATACATTTACATGGATTCTAATTAAGTTCAGAAACATTAGTGAGCAGCTTTGATCAGTTGATGCTCTTTGAATCCATTAATTATTGTTAATTGTTGTTTTGCTGTGTTTACTTCTGGGGATAAAAAAGAAACTGACTATTTCCCAAAGTCCTCTTAGTACACTTGGTCAGTTCTACTTAACTTTTATTTATTTATTTTAGTATCATAATTCTGAAAAATACTCAAATTTTACTCATACTTTGATATTAGCATCTTTTCTGTTCAATTATTATTATTGTGTTTTGATTATATGGGGCCTGGGTTATCTGCTTAAGCTGTGGTTATTTTAACTCCATGTGAATGCTTATTTCCCATCTAAATTAATGATCATTTGGATCCAGCTGATAGTAGTGTTTTAAGATTAGTTGGCCTGAAATTGTATAAGTTCAGTTTTCAATCTGTGATATATCTTAATATTTATTGTTATTACTAGATCAGAAATAAAATTGTTACAAATTATTGAGTTATTCAGAAATAATATGAGATAAACTGTAAGAGAAACAAGTTGAGCATTTTAATCACTCTATATTTTATATACATCACTTGATATTTATTAACTTATTACAATAAAGGACATGTATTCTATAATAATGTGTAATTTTGAACCTTGCACCCCAACATTCCATCGTATTATTACAGAGGTCAATTCATAGGATGCAAAATATACATAAAAGAAGTAAATTAAATACAAACTATTATTTCTTATTTAATGACAGATTTTTCCATTACTTTTTATTTTAAATCTATAAATTATTCTCATCACTAATTATTTTTACACATTTTATTTTACTGTTGTCTACCATTTTCTACTACTCTATTCATATGTCTGATATGTCACTATTTTTATAGAAAGGAACAGATGGATGAACTGACTTGAGACTGTAATGAACATGCAGTATTCTTCTCCTCATCTCACCATTAGTAGAACAAAATGCTAAATACAATGTAACTGCTTTCCTAGAGAAGCTATTCTAAATACTTTTGAAATATGAGTAGTTGAATGCCTACATAATTTTAATTTAATAACTTTTTAAAGAAAAAAAAAATGCCCACATAAATTCACAATTTGTGATATAAACAGATCTACCTAAAATTACAGTATGATTTTACGTATTCTCTAATAGGTGAGCTCTTCATTTTTATTGTTTTCAATTCTTAGTCTCAATAGATATGGAACATTGTAAATAAAATATCAGTCATTTTCTATAAACAGTATCCAGTTATATTTGCTTAATGATAGTGTAAATTCTGTAATGTATTAAAACTTACTAAGCTTGACAAAGCTTTAACCCAAAATGTACCAACATTCCAAATGAAAGACTACCACTTTGCTATGGAGATTGATATAAGATATTAATACCAGGCGATATCTGTTAACTAATAATCTTTCACAAAAAAATGTGGATACAGCCTCTACAGAATATTTCATTCTCATCTCTTAAAGCAATTAAAATAAGTCTTTAAAAGTTAGATGTGTTTTTAAAGATGAAAAGGTAATTCTTTTTATCATAATTTTTAGAGTAATTTTAGTCTCTTTTATCAGAAATATAATGTTAGAAAGTGAGAATAAAAAATTATTTAAACACTGTTATAAATATATGATTTTAATTATTTGGTTTGATATAAATTTAATAGAATGCGCTTTTGGAAAATGTTGAACACAGATTCTCATTAAGAAAAGGGTAAAGCTTATTTCTTTTTAAAATGTTTTAATTAAAAATAATTTTAAATTTTATCATCATTTTTTTTTTTAATGTATTTATTTATTCAATTATTCGTTCAACTGGCAAACATTCAGTTAAGGAGCTCATTATTTTTTTCTGAATATGAACATAAAATGATGAAAAATTGCCAGACCATTGCTGGGAATCAAACCCAGGACCATTTAATTAGAAGCCAGGATTATAAATATAACTAGTAATACAATCCTAGTTAAGAGAAAATTATTCTGCAACTCTATTTAAAATCAGTTTTGGAGCAACTTGTAGCAGTTAGATAGTCCATTTCCGTCAACACATTCTTATTTATAAATCTTTATGAGCAGACAAGTTATAAAAAGTATAGCTGGACCATTTGTGTGTCCAGTGTTATATTTAGGTTATGCTGTGACTATTTCTATCTCAATTTAGACTCGTCTTCATCTAATTGCCTCCTTCACACGCTTTTTTTTTTTTTTTTACTACTGCAAGGAGTTGTCCTCAATTACATGCTTTGATTATCCCATAATCTTATTTAATATCCAGTCAAAAGTACATAACTGTTTTTTGAGGTCTTAGAATTTTTCTACAACAATCAACTGATTTACTTTGGAACAATTAAATTATTTTGGAGAATTAATTTAGTATAGTATTTATATGCAAGACTGCCTATATTACACCAACTGTTATTTATTTCTCTATATATTTTTTGTGTGTGATTGTACAATGGATTTTAATTTCACATCAGTTGCAAATTAAAATAGTTGATGAATATTTTAATTAGTTGATTGAACAAATGAGAAAACTTTATCAACAGCTTTTTTGTAAAAAAAAAGTGTTTTTATATGAAATTAAGTTGATGTAGTATAATTTTCTTAATTTGTAAATGTGGTGTGAACTAAGGAATTAATAAACTATCAAACCATTTATTAAACTATTTTAGTTATACTTAAATAATTTTAAATGAAAAATTAAGTTTTTGAAAATAAATAGGTTTTTTATTAAAATTACCCTTCAGTTAAATCAGTTTTAGTTACTTTATTTTTGATTGATGCAGTAGCTTATTAAAATATTATGGATGTACAGCTAGGAACAACATTTGTTTAAGTAAAAATTTATACAAAACAAAAATGATTCTTAATCATCTTACCACAATTTTTTAAATATTCCTAGGAGTTTGTAGCTTACTCATATTCATATCCATGAAGTTCAATACAGAGGTGATTTCCAGGCAGTATATATACATCATAAATTTTCTACAAAACATTACTACCAGCAAACAAAAAAAAAATTATCCCCAAAACATATTAAGTTTATGGCATCTACTCCATAACGCTTGATGAATCAATATCATAATAGCTCTGGAGAGATACGTAAAGTCTGATTAGGCCTTTTATATAAACAGATACTGGTGCCAGTGAAGATCAAACTAGATATTATATAAGCTAATGATTGAATATAGGCTAAAAGAACAAGTAAGATTAAAACTAATCTATTCAGATCTTTTTCAATTTATTTTCATTCTTTTCTTTTGCTACTGTTTTGTTTACACATAACAATAAGGATGTGAAGTAAGCCTCATTGCCAATGAAACCTAAACTGCTAGAGGATTCCCCCTTTCTAATAAACATGTGTTTTCCTTCATTCTGGGCATCAAAATAAATGGAGCTATTAGCAGTTCTTCAGTGTTTTTATGAATGTCAGCAGAAACAATGGATGTTTATATTTTGTGGCAGTTATTTTCATATAAAGTACTTATTTCCTTAAATCATATAACCATTAATTCAATCGCATGAATAGTTTATCTTATTTGCTAGCAAAATACAATTTGTTTATAATGTTATTGAATGTTGTTAAAAATGCAGCTTACCTTTTACTTTTCAAATTGTCTTAGTTTTATTTCAATGACTAACTGATTAGTTTGAAATAGTAATTTACTGGAGGTATATGTGTTAAACAAATTTATTTGTGTTATTTTATTTTTGTAACATATTTTTAAATACATCTAATCTTGTCTTTATAAATTTATCTTAAATGATGAAAAGATGTAATGATGACCTTGAAAAAGTAGGTGATTAGCCTTCTGAAGTCTTGGCAGAGGTTAAACAACATCAAACCAAAGAAAATACATTTTTCCTTAGATTACATATGGAAATGATCTTTTTCTTTTATATTCAAGAACTATTGAAATAGTTAAAAATTTATTTATTGTAGATTTGATCCAATTCCAAACAATGTTTTTAGTTTATATTCCAAAAGATTTGATTATATTGAGTTGTTAAAAAAAAAAAAATTAAATGAGCTAAGGTCATATTTATAATCTACTGCAAACAAAATATTTTTAACAAATCTAGCTGAAGCAACACACACATGGATCTGTATGTTGTGTGTATGTGTATATTTCTAGGTCTGCTACCCCTCTTTTCATATGATTTATATCAACTATTCTTCACCTACCTCATTTTAAAATAACACAAAATTTTGGAAACTGGGACATTGATTTCTGTTGGCAGTTATTCCATTTTTTTGCTGTTTGACTAGCTTTATGAATGTTTGTTTCAGTGGTACATCCATCAAGTTTTTTAAGTTATTTCAGAACTTTGCTTACCTCCATAGTTATTTTTTTGTGATTTAATACTGAAGATTCATTTTGTAAAAAAATTTCAAGAAACAGAAATTAAAATATATCAAATGTGAAAATATTTTGTAAAAACCATCTAAAAGTTTTGGTTGGGTTGTTTCCCCTCTATATATCAAAGGTTTTTGAAAATGGCACAAGTATTAATTCACTCAAAATTATTTTGTGGTACCAGATCTACTGAGCAAAAAATTTGGTGGATCATCAAGCAGCACCCAGTAAAGATGATTAAAGATACAGTTTTACTGAAGTACTCGTTATAAATTTTTATAATGGGTACTTTAATCTGAGAGGTATACATACTTCAATATTTTTTATTTATCCAGTTTTAGAACAGTCTTACCAGTTTGATAAACAGAATTTTTATAATTTAAAATTTTCTTTGTATTTTGTTAAAAATAAGTTTTTCCAATACTTTTATAGTACTGGAAGTTATTGCATCTACAGTAATGAAAAAACTGAAACAAATTAGTCCATAATCTCGGTTGTGTCCAATCGATGTATCATGTTAGAGAATGACTAATTGATGTTATTAAAACTTCCTGGATGAATATATCTTACTGAATGAAAGTAAGGTTATATCTTAATACACTGCATTCAGAAAGTCACTGTGCAGTTTGCTTTGTGAATTATGCCGTGCATTCTGTTCTTTCAGCATTATGTTGATTGCCCTGTAGGTTTGTTATAAGAGCAAGATATTGGACTTGGTACCGCACATAAAGTTTTAAGAAAAGAATTGAAACTTTTCCCTTGCAAAGTAATGTGTGTTCAAGAACTTGAACTGAAAACTACCATTCATGTTAAAAGACTAGATTATTGTCAATGTTTTAAACGTTTTGTTAACCAAAATTTCATAAATATCCTCAAAATTATCTTTTTACACATGAAGCATGATTTCATCTTGGAAGGTGTATTAATTACCAAAATATACGACTATGGTCAATAACTAACTCCCATGAATTACACAAACAATCTTTACACAAAGTGAAAACTGGAATCTGGGTTGGTGTGAACATGCATTGTGGGTCCAATCTTTTTTTGAAAATATAGTTAATAGTGATCATTATTGTGCTCTTTTAACAAACTTCACTAGTCAATTAACAGAAATGGAAATCAATCACTGTTGGTTCCAACAAGATGGCATCACAGTGTATACAGCTAACAGGTCAATTACTTTTACAAAATGTCTTTGATGAATGAATCATTTTGAGGATTTGTGGCCTGCATGATTGCTCGATTTGATTCCCCCAGATTACTTTTAATGGGGGGCAGTAAAACAAGCAGTGTATTGCAACAGAGCACACATGATTGACAAACTGAAAACTGCAATAACGGCATATGTATGTAGTAATGCATACATATGAGATATTCCACACTATATCAGCTGGTTAAAGTTTGAAAACAAATTGAAACTTGTGCAGTGCATTGATGTTTGAGGAGGTCATTTTGAACACCTTTTATTAACTATCCCAGTTTTCTAATATCCGTATCTATAAAATAATGGAATAAAAATACAAAGTAATAATCAAAAAAGTTTCATCATTATACTCCAATAATTCCATTGCACAGTGACTTTCTGAATGCACTGTATAAAATATGTAACTGGAATCCACACCCAGTTAACAAAAAAAGTTTTTATTTATTTTTTTAAGATCAAAATTTTCCATTATTATTATTATTATTTTAATTAAACTCACATTATGAATTAATATGAACTTCAATTACATCTCTTTTTTATTTTATAATGGTATTCTGATCAAGGTTTCTTCAAATTTCAATTCTCCCTTCAGGCAAATATGAAGCTGTTCCTTTTTTTAAACATAGAGTAGAATACCTTTCAACTTTTTACATGATCTACAAAATATATAATTCGAAAAGGTAAATATTACAATTTACATGAAATATATAAATTATGGAATGATAACTAATGTATAATAAATGAAATATTTATTTTTCCAAATTAATTTGAAAAATGTAGAAGGACAAAAATTAAAACTTTTGAAATCTTCAACTTGCTAAAAAATTTAAATTGGTAGGCCAGTCATTTCCCATGAAAATACTTTCTTTTATTTGTTTTCTAGAAAAACATCAATGAACAGAAATTGAAATAAATAAAATTTAGACAAGTTTGTTAAAAAAATATTATTCAGGATTTCAGCCAAAGTTCTTTATTGATAATTAGAAAAATAAAACTGAATCTAGTTATTTAAATAAAATGTTATAAATTTTAGAAGTAAACTGATTGATAATATTTGCACAAAATTTTTTACCAGAAATAAACAGTCGAAATAATTAATTAATAATTTACTAACAAAAAACCTGTTAAATTGGACCTAAAAATTCTTATTACTAAAAACCTTTACTTGAAAACTGAAACCTACTAGTAATATTTTATCTTTAATTTTTTATAACAAATTTTAAACTATAATTTAAAACATACTTAAATAGTAAATTAAAAAAGGCCTCGCATTTGTCCAGCTATACTATTTATTATGTACTAAAAAAAATTTTTATGAAAATCATTTTTAAATTTTTCTAAAATAACTGATTTTGCGGAATATTTTACTCTTGTTTGAGATCGAAAAATTCCTTTTCATTGCAATAATTTTACGGATTTAACGGGAACCAAATGGGAGTTGGCGGAAAAAATAACCAACGTAAGCAAAACAAGCGGAATTTTTATTTTCTTTTTTAATAATCTTTTGAGTCAAAACACATATGAAAACTTCAAGATTTTTTTGTGACCTAGAAATCAGATTTTTGGGTCATAGTTCTTAAATGAAAAAGAAACAGGATTTACCAAATTACTTATACGTTTTTAAAGGTTAACATTTAATGAAACATTGTTAAATAGAACAGAATTATTTATTCGAATCGTTTAAGGAACAACTTTTTCAAACCGGTTAAGAGTTTTTCGTTCGTAAAAATCATGAATAGTCTTTTAATTTTGTTTTTATTGCACGTGATAAGATGCATAAGGCTGAATGAGAACCTAAAACCAGTCTTAAAGAAGATTCTTCTTTTATTTTCCCCTAGCTGCAGCAGTCGTTTCTTTATTGTGTACCTGTTTCAACCTTCCTCGCTTTCTGTAATGTTTTTTCTTAAACTAAAACAGAAATAATATAGTACTTTTAGCACACTCATGTTATGATTTTTGGCATTCGCTTTTGTCTTATGATGTATTGTTCCCGGTTCACCTATTGTGCTAAAAGAATAAATCTAAAGGTGTTTGGCCGTCAATAGACAATACAGACAGATTGCATTAGTCCAGTCGCAGATATTTCACGGGGGGGGGGGAGAGGACATTGGCCGAACAGCGAGAGGGAGCGTAAGGACATCTGATCTCCACCGTCGACAGAAATAACTCTGGCAACCTCCCTATTCCATCCAAATCGGCTGACTGTACTAAAACTATTCTCTCTTTCTTACGGTCTCTTTCTAACGTTTTATTTTTTATTTTTCTCCATTTTTTTTCTTACTTTGCGCGCATGCTCGTTTGCTGTCTACTGTCACTGTCCTGGATAGCAGCAGTATCTTATAGTTGCATGCACGCATGTAATAAATGTACTAGCAATGTTACATCCCACCAAAACGTAAAGAAAATCATCAGGCTGCTGTATTAATTGCTCTGTTTGGTTCTTCTTACAACAAAATTTACTGCTACACTTTTATGAGACAGACTGATTTTTCTCCATCTTTTTATATGCAGTTATAAAATGTTTAAAAATAAGCATGAAAACGTGTGACTTCGTCATCATTTTTAGATGTTTTAAATTTAAATATAGTTATATATATATATATATGTCTTCAATCGTAAATTTGTTGGCTTGAGTAATGATGACTACAAATATACATAAATGCGCGCGTCCACACGCACACATTCAAGCATTCTAGTACAGATTTACTCTCCTAACTCAAAGAAACGAGTAGAAAAACGAAAAAAATATTTCTATTATTTACTTTATTGAAATTATTTAATCAGTAATTTATAAATCAGTTTCAGAGTGCAATCATTATTTATTAAATAATTATAAACTAATAATATATTTATTTTATGATAAAAGAAATAGTAAACAATTTTTCTGTTTGGAGATCATGCTGGTTTACTAGTGCAAGGCAGTGTAGCCAGATTAATAAATCTTGACAGTTGGATTGTATTATACTTATGCTTATTAATCCTGAGACAGTACTCTTAATTAGAGCTCTAACGAACAACTTACAGCGTTAACCCGAAACTATTTAACAAGTAAACAGGTAATTTATTAATAAAATTTTTTCATAACATCATTAAAAGGGAGTTTATAATTTAATAAATCACAAAAAAGCAAAACAAGATTTATATTCATTTGCAGACATTTTGCACGTACGTTTTGCAGATACATAAATTATTTGTGAGATTCAATTAAACAATTCATTAAACGGATAAGCGTGTTCAGAAATCGTCATTCCGATATCACAAATGGTTAAAATCTCCATTACAGTTCTAATCTGATTAAAATCCACAAGTAAAATATCCTCTCTTTTATGTAATAAGAAACGTTAAATTGTCACATTCTACATTCTGATAAGCCCTGTTCTGTTTTGTTATTTTCGAGAATTTCTTTTCTCTTCTCATTACTGTCTATTAACCTCTATTTCTATATTCGCCCTTCCTTAACTTTTTATGTTTGACCTAATTTCCAGGATCCGTTATGATAGCAATCTCTCTTCATGTGCACTGCATTTTCAAATATCTAGTAAAGATAAAAAAAAAATTAACGGATTACTGTTAAATCTTTTCATTTAACGATTCGAAGTTTGCAAGAAAAGAAATCTACAAGGCAAACAGAAACCGAAAAAAAAGCAAAACCAAATACTCTTTTTTTTCCAAACATTGTATGATGTGTGATAAGAAATCTGTTCAGGCTATGGTTTATAACTGGTTATGAAATTAATGTCTTGAAAGAAGTTTTTGTACTTTGCAAGATTGGATCTCAAAACAGACTATTACTAAACGTGTCAGTTTATTTTTATCATATCATGAAAGTAAGTTTTGGTAATTTTGTCCTACGTAAAAGAAATTAAAATTCACCAGTCGGTGAATCATTACCTCGACAAAGAGATTATATCTTTTTCTCGTGCAACAAAGCTTAACTACGTAATTTTTGAGCCTATTCTAAGTAAATATTTTAAAGGTTACAGTATTGTTCTTAATTAATGTATATTATTTTCCTTTAAATGGTTTAAAGTTACTTTCGTTTTGTTCACGAGAAAACGCTTTTCAATTTATTGAAATATATATATGTATAACCCACCGGGTTTGTCTGGTGGTAAACTCAACTAATTTCGAAGTTCTCAGGTTCAAATCCTAATAAAGGTAGTTACTTTTATTCGGATTTGAATACTAGATCGTGGATACCGGTGTTCTTTGGTGGTTGGGTTTCAATTAACCACACGTCTCAGGAGTAGTCGACCTGAGTTTGTTCAAGACTACAAATTTACCGGTACAGTTACATTACACTGATAAGTCGCTAATGGCTGTAATTGTTGATGCGACTATAAATAAAGGTATTAAAAAAAAAATCTGATGTGGATTCCAAATGACTTCGTTGTAGAACTATTAAATTACATATACAGATTTTTGAAAATGAAAAGTACATAAAATTTTATTTCATTAGAGACTTATTGAATTGTAATTTATCGTATTTTTTTTTACAGTCAGGTTAATTATTAATAAATCAAACATGAACTTTATTTACACAATTAACATTATTACAGTTGGTATATATTAACTGTAAATAATTAACTTTTAACATCATTTTGCGTATATGTTAACGATGAATTAAATAGGACGATGAAGTGCATCGAACGAGTACTGCAATAGAACTTTACTCGACGAGAGTCTATTCAGAACTGAATAATTATTCTGTACACTTAGTACAGAATGCAGCTGCATTGCATTCCATCCTACGGTAGATTTCTAAATATTAGGTGATATGAAGCACACGTGGCTTATAGAATGCAATGCGTCAGGATTTTACTGTAACATAACTCACCCATCTCCAAATAAAACACCGTGGGGTTGATTATCAGGCACAGGTGTGTTTTCCTATAAATATTTAAAAATACAATACAATAATAACAGTTACAACTAACACACAATAAAATATTATTACCTAAATCGATATATCACCTGCGACCATATTATTGTTCCGGATCATCCAAAAATTGTTTATTGCTTTTAATTCTAACATTTTAAGGTTTATTGATAATTCACAGTGTTGCACTTCGTCCATATTCAATTCATTTACTGATGTAAATTTAGGATATCCATAACTTTCAATCATATACTGTAGTGGGCTATCCTTATACAATATTTGACTATTATTAAAAAATCAATAGACTGTTATATAGTAATTGTATTATAATTATATAGTATTACAATTATACAATTATATAGTATAATTGTGTAATCAATAGACTATTATTATTAAATAATAATTAAACTATTTCGTTTAGTAAACTCCTGTATACTGGTTACAAATGTTAATTTCGATCTTACGGTGTAAAATATTCCGTTTTTATTATTGGATTATTTGGTGAACAATCAAAAATGAAAAAGAAACTATACAGAAAAAAGAAAGGTAACATGAAGAAATATATCTCAATAAAACGACAAGAAGATGAATATGAAGAGGAAGAAAATGTTAAGAACAAGCCAAGAATAAAAAATTTAAGAGAGAATGATGAATATAAAGAGAGAGAAAATTTGAAAACTAGAAAATGCGTACACAAATTAAGTTCAGAAGAATTACATCAAATCAAAGACCATTTAAATTGTTGGTAACAGAAAATAAATAAACGAAATGATGATCAATTCCGACTTACGGATAATATTGTCCGACAATATCAGAGGAGTAATGAACTAAAAGATAAGAATTTTTTGCGATTTATTAAAGATTGGGCATGTATGCCTCAGTGTATATGTTGTTCTTGTGAAAGTCTATTTTTCAGTCACTCTATAGTTAACTTTAATGTAGATAAAATTAAACTGAAATTCCAGAATAATTAAAAAGAAATTAAACTACAAGATTCAATAATAATACGATTCTAAATTATAATTTTCAATTAATATTAAATAATCAGACGTTTCACCAAATCTATTACATTTACACATATATAATAATGCTTTTAAATTACATATACACATTTTTAAAAGTACATAAAATTTTATTTGACTACCAACTTCTGATTTTTTTTCATATTTTTTTTTATCGTTATTGTTGAATTATTATTTATTGTAAAACATATTTTACAATCACGGGTTAATAATTATTAATAAATCAATATATTTAAATTAAAAAATAAATTTAAAAACATTTAAAAAAAAGGAGATGAAGTCTGTTCGAACCGATGTTCCTTCCCTTGTAAGATACAAATATTTCATTAATTAATGTTTATTTGGCTATAACTCTGGAACAAACGAAAATAAGTACTACTTATGATATATCGCTGAAAAGCTCTCAATGAGGGTTAGTTTTTACAATTAAGAAAAAGTCCAAACTCCAAATTTCTTTTGATTTACGGTTTTTTTGAACACTTTTGGTTCAGTCGATTGCAATTAAAATGAGAGTTGCACAATTAAATGTTACAACAGTCCTAAATCCAAAATTTCAACATACTACGGCTAATCGTTTTTGAGTTACGCGAGATGCGTACATGCATACATGTGTACAGACGTCACGGTGAAACTAGTCAAAATGGATTTAGGGCTGGTCAAAATGTCCTTTAAAATCTGGAAACCGAAATTTTTCGTTATCACAATACTTTCTTTACTTGATACAAGGAAGTAAAAAAAAATATATTTAAAAAACTTTTATTAATGAAAATAATGACTTTTCCAAATATATTTAAGATTAAAAATGTTTTATTTATTCTGATATAACATTAAGCAACATTTAAAACTAATATTTACCTTCCGATTTTGAAATAATATTTGATAACATGTAACAGAAATGGCTGTTCAACAAGGTGTGTGATATCAGCTGTTCAAGGGTATCTGTCACTCAAACTCTATCTATTGATTAATTATTATGAAAAGCATGACGCTAATAAAATAGGTATAGAAAAATAATTTGATAGACGCTGAAATAAACTTTAAGTTGATCTACTTACAACTTTACTTATCTCATGTTGAAAGTAATATCATATAAGGTATGTGATCGCCTATGTATGCGTGCGTGCAAGGATGATTTGGGATTTGAGTATTTATGTCAGTTTTTTAAACGAGTGAAGCAAAATTCTATAATATCTCTATTTTTATTCTATTTGTATGTTTGTAATACTGTTATAACTAAACCACATTTTATGAAATTTTACAGTAAGGTTCCTTACTAATGGGCGGAAGGACATATGTTACAATTTTTCGTACTATTGTCCAATCTAAAATGGCGGTTGCTGACTTTCTTAGGATGAAGGAAAGGTACGGTAGAGGAAAGTTTCCTTAACAAACCATTACTGTAGATAGACTGAACACGTGACCACTTTTAGCTACCTAAAGCCTTATTTTATATTTTTTTCCATGGGACAATGGAAAAAATTGTAAAAGTAAGCTTATTTATACAAAATAAATTAATAAAAATAGGAAAAACCGGTAGGAATATTAGAGAAGTAGCTGCTTGATCATAGTCATTCAGTGATGTCCAGTAACCCTGGAAATACAACTTACGATGGCCTACAGGAGTAATATTATTTTAGGCACTGGCTAAAATTTTCATGATCAGCAATGGACTACAATCTCGAATCATACAATAATTTAATTTTCGTTTTGCTACCTCAGTTTGCCGTTGCGGTCAATTAAATTCATAGTGTAATAAGCGACGTCTACTACTGTAGAATAACTGCTGTTTAAGAATTGTTATTATAAAATGATTATTTTTTACTTCCTCGTACGAAGTAAAGAATTTTTTGATTGCAAAAATTTCGGTTTTCAGATTACAACGGAAATATCAATTTTCACCATACCTGAATCTATTTTGACTAACGTCTGTACGTACATATGTACGTATGCATCTCACGCAACTCAAAAAACGATTAGCCGTAGGATGTTGAAATTTTGGATTTAGGACTTTTGTAACATCTAGTTGGGCACCTCCCCTTTTGATTGCAATCGACTGAACCAAAAGTGTCCAAAGCCCTAAATAAAAAAAAAATTGGATTTTGGACTTTTTCTTAACTGCAGTAAAAAGCCCTCATGAAATCTTTTCAATGATACATCATAAGTTGTATTTACTTACTTTCATTGGTTACAGAGTTATAGCCAAATAAAAATTTAATTAATGAAGTATTTGGATCTTAGGAGGGGAAGGAAGGCACATCGGTTTAAATCTGACCATCTCCTCTTTTTAACTTTTTTTTTTTTAATTTAAATATACTGATTTATTAATAATTATTAACCTCTGATTATAAAACAAATTTACGATAAATAATAATTCAATAATAACAATTTAAAAAAAAAATGAAAAAATATCCCAAGTTATTAATGAAATAATATTTAATGTACTTTTCATTTAAAAAAAAAAAATGTTTGTATGTAATTTAATAGCTGTATAAGGAAGTCATGTGGTGTCCACATCACATTTTTTTAAAATCCAATTGTTTTGTTAAGAAATTTTATAATTACCATTTTTTTTAGTAGATCCTCTTTTTCTGAATTAATTCGCTCAAGGTTCGAGCATGAAACCCAGTTACTTTTTACCGTTAGTTAGACTCAGAATTGGGAAAATTAATTTTTACTATTCTGTATAATGCGTCATTTGTTGTGTAGTTCTATTAAACAGTTTGATAGAACAAATAAAATACGAATAATCATCGTTTTAAAAAACAATTATACATATAATTGATAAAAAATAAATATTTGAAATTTCTAGTTCCGAGTCCAAAAGAATAGGATTAATTTAGACTTAAAATTATCGATCGCTTATCTACCTGTTATGATACAAATATTGCATTTTTGTTAACAGTCGAATTACTATAGAAAACGTTTAAAGAAAAGTAATTTACATTTGAACAGAAAATTAGTCGCAAGAACTTTTTCCCCTTATTAAAATGCTACCCTACTAGCCAGTGTAGAAAGATCGTGAGGTGCGATTCCATTGCAACAGTTATTCAATTGATTAATAGTAATGATATTTATGAGTTTTCATTTATTCTTCAAAGTCCACTTTCTTACTAATCGGCTGCTATATAAATGTAAAATTGAGCATGCCTACATTAAAATCATTGTCTTAATCTTCTGTGTAGGTAAGCCCCAGTTTTTTTGAAGTTCTTGGACTTCAGCCTATTTATTCGAGTAGTTCTCATTTGGTTGATAATACGTTTAGATAGAAGTACAAGAAATGTTAGATTTTTATGTACATTTCTAAAATCGTTTGACGATATCGACTTATATTACACTGGGTCAACAGGAAAAATTGTGTCAGAACAAATAATCTTTTGAGCAGTTGCTAAATAAAATAATCTCTCCTATCCGGTATCTATCTGGTGGTATAACAGTATACCACCATAACTTCATATTGTATGTTGGGTGCTGTAACTTTAAGATTGTAGCCTTATACGAGGTAAGTCATTCACGAAAATGTCATAATCAGTACCTCATGAGTGAATTGGTGTCCTAAAACAATATAAAGTTGTGAATCTTTATTTTAAAAATATTGAAATAATTTTCTGAAGTATATATTTTTTCGCGTGTTTGCGGCTCGATCAGGATATTGAGAGATTAACAATTAAAAGTGTTTATATAAAGAACACGTTTAACAAGAACAAGTTTAATAACATGAATAAAGAAAGATAAATCAGTCTTAATAAAAATGACAATAGTTATAATACTAATTAACGACAATAACAATAATAAACAATGATTACATGCAAAATAGAATTTAAAGTAAGGTCAGGCTGTATTTACAGGTAATTAATTAATAAAAACAGAATTCAGTCCAATTGACAAAAGACGTTATAAGGACCTCTAATATTTGCACCTTTAACAACTGGTATTGTATTACTACGAAAATAGATTATCTAAAGTTCTTTCTTAGCAAATACCTTTCCTTTTTACAAATAAAACTACTCTAGCAACATATGAATGAGTTCAGTTCTTTATCTCTTTTACTAATTTTTTATCAGTAACTCACCTAACAACTTCCTGCATTTACGTACTGCCCACATTAGAATGCTTATGACGTCACATCGAACACATCCGCACAATATAGTACCACACGTTGACAGATAACGCCGTCTTACAAACGCGTCGAACACATATGCTTATACTCACGCCTTTTCACTGCTCGCTAACAAGACCCAAGTTGAAGCTTGAGAATGATCGTGTGAATCATTACATTTTCCCATATATTCCTACTCTGGTCCGGTAATTCTTCTCATTGAACAACATCTGTTAAAGTGTGTTAGGGACAGTTTTACAAAGAATGATTGTTAAACGGACCTGTTAGCTTTAGAAAAAGGATTCCTTTTAGTCCCCCTTCTGGATTCCTTCTATTATTATTTCATACAACTTTCTTCTTAATTGGCATCCGTTACTCAGGTCGTTATACTGGTCTTGTTACAATATACATTTTTGTTTTCTATACAACTGTAATATAACGTCTGAATTACGCGGATGGAACCTGTATCATAATGAGGATAAAACAGATTTTCATTATAATACAGATATTCTACTAATCAAAATCCTACTCTTTTCAACTACTGACCATCAAAGGTTGGTATTGTTTAATGTATCAGCTGTTTTTTTTGTTTTTTTTACTTTGATTTTAATCCGCTTTAGCAGTTAGCAAGCAGAGGTTAATTTTTGAAGTCCGATTGGAAGTTTTTCTTTAGTTTAATAAAAAACTGCCAAAATTCGTTTGGTATTAGTATATTATTTAACATAGTCATTAATATGACTTCAATAACTGTGGTAATTAATATACTAATACTTGTGATGTGATCTGTAGCCTAAATTTGAATTTTTTTCTGAAGGATTTTGTTTTAGAATTTCTGTTGGGAACTTTTATAAAAGTTCTGCGTGTTTAGAAGAAGAGAAATCAACTCTTACTACTGTTAAAACAAGTATAATTAAGATTATGTTGTTAAACTACTGTTAATAGTTTGTTAATATATTAAAATAATTAAAAAATACAAGAAAATGCTTTTTTTGACTGGTAATTTATCCATATAATTAGATTTAAGACTTAATATTTATTAATTCCTTTAAGGCAATGCGGAAAGAAACGCCCTTTTTGCCATGGTCGTGGCCTCCCCTTGAATGATATTCGCCGTCTCTGGATACTAGCCAATATCTTCCATCCATCTCTTCTCAACTCATCTCGTCTTATCTAGCAAAATTACTTGCTAGCCAAGTTTATAAATAATCTAGTATTAAATGAATTTATGGTCAAGTTAAACGAGCTTTATTTACTGTTTGCATATTTGTGACGAGTCATATTAAAATTTATAATATAACTCTATAGTCTGTTGTATGTACGTGTGGGGAGAGCTGGTTGGGTTTGTGATTCAGTTGTGACTCGCATGCTTTTGCTCCAAGAGTGTAGGAGTATTTATATTTTAAATCCGTGAATAATTTCTAAAACTAGTAAAACTGAATGATGCAAAGAATTGTATAATTAGAATAAATAAAATGTACTCATACAACTGTACATTTTTTTGAATTACATAAAAGTAATTCACTTTTGAATCACTAATACAAGAGTAAAACACATTAAAATTCAGTATTGAATGTAATAATTGGAAATTATTGATAAATTTGCCCATTTTTTTGATAAAGAAAGATAAATTGAAATAAAAATAATAAGTTAAAAATTCTGAAATTCTTATACAGAATATTTAAACGTGACGCAACGTTATGGGAAAATGAGTAAGTTACAATAGATGTTGAAACTGTCCTCTATTATACGATTCACTTAATTGAATATGACATTGAATTCTCTTAAACACATGTTACAACGTTTGTTGAGGAATTGCAATGACACACCGTTTAATTTCGCTCTGCAATTCGGCAATGGTGGTAGGATGAGTTTTGCAAGGAGCATCGTTAGATATGCACAGAAGAATAAATCAAGAGATCGAGGGGGTCGTAACTCCTTCGAAATCACTTCTCCTTGAAAAAACTGATCCAAAAATTTCGTAGTGTTGGCTGTATGTGCCGTAGCATTGTCCTGCTGAAATTACGTGTACTCTAGCTGGTTTACAAGTATAGCGTTTACAAATTTTTGCACCATCTGTTGTGGAGTTTCCGTACAAAATGGATTTGTGCATTCACAAATACATCAAGGCGGAACAATGCCTCTCAAACCAAAACCAATCATCGAGTTCATCCCGATCTGCGTTACAGATGATATGAACCACTGACAGAAAACTACACGTTTTCCGACGTCTGCAGGTAACAACTCGTGAACAACAAAAACAAATTCTGCACGGATAAATCTTTAAACACTTGCGCGATGCCGTATGGGTACTACCAACGGAGAGACCAGAGTGGCTAGATAGGCGTCGAACAGACTTCTTGGGACTAATAGAATATGTAACTTGCACGTCGATCAGCTTTTCTGTCGTTAGCACTTTCGGTCGACCACTTTTGGCTGCATTTGCCACATTGCCTGTCTCTTGGAACTTGATACGAGCTGCTTGATGGAGGATTTGTTTGATGTATCCACACCATAATTTTCTATTAAGGCATTCTGGGTCTGGGCATAACCGGTACATCAAATGTATTGGGACACAATGAATATTCTCTGCTGCATTGTGTAACCCATTTTTCCTCAATTAAACTAGCAATAAAAAACGAAAAAATTCTTCCGTAAGGTTGCGTCACTTATTGAATACTCTGTATTTACATATTAATTTTCTTATTAGTGATGGATAAAAACTAAATTTAACTGAATTGATGTCAGTAATTAAATTGAACAGTTGTGTGTTCGGTCTGTTGGCGAATAGGAGTACAAATTTTCTGTCGTAATTTTTACCCACAATTTTACCATGAATATTTGTAACATGTAAACAAGATTTTACACTATATTTAAAATATTTTCAAAAACTACAGATTTTTTTTTCCAGATATCATTTCATTTGTAACATTAATTTATTTATAAAAAGTTTAAAAAAATGAAAGAGTAATATTTTTCTTTTACATGGGGAAAATTATTTGTATTTCTATACCAAATTTCAATTTTTTAGGACAAACAGCTTCGGCTAAAATTTCTATTGAAAATGTATATAGGCTCATATACGTCACCACAATGATTTCATCGAGTACCTCATCTTAGAGTATATTTCAATCTTATAAGCTGCCAAAGACTTTTATTAAAATTCTTTTGAAAAAATATATAATTCAGTAGTAAGCCTGTATTATACATTTTCAAAAAATTGTTAGTTGAAGTACATAAGATCAGATCCACCGTAAAAAAAGTTGATAAAACAATATACTTTGGCGATACTTCTAGAGTTGAGAAAATAACAATTTAACTTATCATATATACATATGATAGATTTTTAATCAAACTTATTGCATACCAGTTCCGAAAGTGTTATCAGTAGTTATATTATTTGAATCATTATCTTCTATAAAGTTCGATAGTTTATTTTTAATTATACTGTTACAAAAATAACTAAATTCTCAAATAGCCCGAATTGTTATTATTATTTATATTAATATATTTAAGGCTTACTTTCTATTTAATGGGTTGATTTCAATAACTTTTTTTTTGAAGAGGAAATTTACTGGTGGCGGGATTGTAATTTTCTTCCAGATAATTAAAGTTTGTAATATCTTAAAAAATCCCTTTCGGCGCGCCGAAAGGCGGAGGTAGATTTCACCGGTGCTAAGTAGGACATAAAGCCGGTCTCCGTGGCGCGAGTGGTAGCGGCTCGGTCTTTCATCCGGAGGTCCTGGGTTCAAATCCCGGTCAAGCATGTCATCGTCACACACTAAAAATCATTCATCTCATCCTCTGAAGCAATAACGGTGGTTCCGGAGGTTAAAAAAAAAAATATTTCCACCTTAAAATGAAGAGAAACTTCAAATTTACTCAATGGTTGCACGTGAAAAACCTTTCATTTATTTAGCATACGATAACCCCATCTTCCTACAATTCCAGAAAAATTTTGGTCATCCCTTGCCGTAAGGGTTGGTCGTATCAAACATTATTTCAGATAAAAGTTCTAGGTGATGTTTAGAGGACTAACGACCACTTTAAACATATTCGATACTGTCCCTATTAAGGGAGGTATGATTTTTTTGTCTTCGAAACCCCATTTTCCCATCTCGTGGGCCAATAGTTGGTAACAGATATTTTACGTAAAAATAAAAACAGTAATTTATTTTTAATTATTAAAGATCTTTTATTGATTTTGAATAAAAATCCATTTAAAACCAAGGCCCGTTTATATTAAATATCGGACATTTAATTATTAAATATCCCGTCATTATTTTCAAGTCATTTAAATATAAAGTGATGCGTTGATATTAAACTGTAAGCTGCCCTATCCTATTCGTATTGTATTATAATTTAATATTAAATTTAAACTTTTTTTCATATTATTAACGTGTATTATTCGTATTGTTTTATAAATTTTGTTTTTTTAAGATATTCAGTTTTAATATTATTACGTCCTATTAAATGAAATGTTTTATCTCTTTAATTTTTAAACAGATAATTTAATTTTTAAATAGCAAATGTAATAATACTTTTTATTACTTTAGACCGGAACACTCGTTTATTAATTCTATTTTGTAATATGTCGAAATTAGAATGTAAACAACAAATATGTATATGTTACCTTTTACTTCAGGGTTATTATTTTTTATTTCTGTTTAGCCTCCGGAACTACCGCAAGTTATTACTTCAGAGGATGAATGAGGATGATATGTGTGAATGTAAATGAAGTGTAGTTTTTTACAATCTCAGGTTGACCACTCCTGAGATGTGTGGTTAATTGAATCCCAACCACCAATCCACTATCTAATATTCAAATCCGTAAAAACATTATTCATGCCTTTGCTAGGATTTGAACCTTAGAACTTTCGACTACGAAATAAGCTGATGTGCGATAACGAGTTAACCACTAGACCAACCCAGTGGGTTTACCAATTTAGCCTGCTACTCTTCAAGATCGGCGAAATCGAATTGTTACAGCAGCGAATTCAATAACCAGGGACCAGTTACCAATAAAAATAATTTGGAACCAATTAAAATAATTAACTGTTATTTATAAATCTCGATTTTTACATCCTTGTACGAAGTAAAGGAAGTATTATGATCGCGAAAATTTTCGGTTTTCAACGGAAATTTCCATTTGACCATCCCTGAATCCATTTTGACTATTTTCGGCGTGACGCCTACACGTATGTATGTATCTCGCATAACTAAAAAATGATTAGGCGTAGAATATTGAAATTTTGGAATTAGAACTGTTGTAACATCTAACTGTGTACCTCCCTTTTTGATTGCAATCCACTTGACCAAAATTGTCAAAAAAAGCCCACAGTCCAAAAACTGAATTTTGGATTTTGGATCACCTTGGTTCGTAAATAATAGTGAGATATTCGAATTTCGTATGTTATATTTACCGTATGTGAGAGAATACAGCGATTCGGTTCAAATTATGTATTGCAGCTAAACAGCCACGTGAATTATTTAGCTATTAACCTTCTAGACAATAGTGAAGACTTTAGAAGCCAAAACGACACCACGTGTTGGACCTTGGTGACTTACGTGATTTCAGTTTGAGCTGCATCAACTGAGTGTTATCCGTCAATTCATTATTTCACTTCGTTCAGTTTTAGTTATAATTCTTTCGTTATTAATTTTAGTTTTTATTTTCATTTTTTCTCCCAGTGTTTCATCGTTTCTCTTGTTTATTAATCGTTATGGTTCTTTTTGTATTGTGTTGAGCTACCAAATAATAATATTCTCTGACTTTTTTTTTTAACCACTTGAGAGCAACCGGTAACCGCCCAGAAGACGTTGCTTCGGTCGGTCCCAAGCGACGTGACTAAGCCCCCCCTTAGTGCAGCTTGAAGCTGATCTCCTGATGGGGTCCCTCTTGGATCACTGAGACTTCAAAACATACCTCCTGGTTGCCGTGGTGACTCTTCCCAAGTGGGCTACCCTTCCCTTACCTACCGCCTAGTCTGGGTCCGGATATGTACCCCACGCAAACCCCCCTGATCGCGCGCCCATCTTACAAACCTCGAGGATCCTCAATGGGTCATCAGAACGTCCTGATACCGACATCTGCTGGACCCGAACGCCCTCAGCAAAGAGGGTGACTCCCTGGCCCTGCTCGTGTCCACGACCCCCTTGCGACAGAATCTTTTTCGCCAGTTCCCCCCAAAAATTTAATGTTCTCTGACCTAACTTTATGTTTATGTAATTTTTGAGGAGCTTCGATGGAAGCCTCTTTGCGTATGATTGTATGTGATCATATTTACTTACTGTCTCTAATATTGTAATCGATTATAACTTTTACTTTGAGACAAAAACATATTTATTAACTAAAAAAAAATTGAAGTAGAAAGTAAATAAAAGGTTTATAAGTTACTAAACTTTAAACACACATAAAAAAATCGAAATTTGAAAAAAAAAAGTATTTTATTGGTACTATTTATGAGATCAGTTTTATATATTTATTTTTGAAGTTAATTTTATGTTATTCATTTGTGACAACGAGAAAATTCTTCATTTATTTTAAATATTTTATTTCTAAATATAAGAAATACTTTTTAAATATTATAGTTGAAAAGTATTGAAAAGTCCCACGTCTGACCAGGATTCGAACCCGGAACCTCCGGATGAAAGGCCCAAGACGCTATCATTCCGCTACGGAGATGGGCATTTATATCATTTGATTCTCGAAATCTAAGGTTCTGAGGTTCGAATCCTAGTAAAAGCTAATTGCTTTTATACGGATTTGAATACTTGGCAGTGGATGTTGGTGTACTTTGGTGGTGGGATTCAATTAACCACACTTCTCAGGAATCCTGGCCTTGAGTCTGTACAAGACTACACCTTATTTACAAGTCATACATATCATCCTTATCTCATTGTGACCGTAGGGGGGGTTACTAATTGTTCACTAGTTGAACAGATTGCAATGTACGCATAAAGAAAATAAATAAAAATAATTTATATCATATAAATCTAATTTATTTAAAGTCTTGAAATAAATTTGCATTAATTTCCTGTTTATTATCTTAAATAATTATGTTTTATGGGCTTGTTATTTAATTTTTTTACTATTAGTAACAATTTCCTTAAATCTTAAGTTTTATAAAATACAAAATAGTCATTAAAAATGCCAGCTTAATTAAACTATCTTTGTATTTATCTATGTCTTCTTTTATTATTTTAAATGTTGATTACAGGAAAGTTAGTTATGCATTACATTCAATTAATTTGTTTCACTTCTTTTTTTTTATTATGAACATTTCCGTGTTAAGAATAATAATAATCTTAACAGTTGCTTACTTCTAAACACTAGATGTTGTAAAATAGGTCATCACGTGATGTTTAGAATATAAGTGACTGATCTGTACGGAAATAGAGAAAACACATTACCCTATACCCTTTGCTTTAACTTTTAACGTCCGTTTTTAGTTGCACCGATCACTATTTCTAGCAATAGTAATTATAACATTATGTTCCTTGTACAATAATAGTACTTTGTTTTGCATTTCAATTTATTTAAACTACTTTATACTATTGTCTCAGATAATACAGTTAATAATGTTTTAAGTTATTTTATCCATACCGTTGTTGATTATTTTTTTTTTTATTAAAAAACAATTTTTTTTAATATTTTTCTTGTAGTAATCTATTAGAATTGAAAATCGGATGTTTATATTTAAAAAAAATAAATAACTCGATCTCCATGGCGGAGTGGTAGATCTAAGCCTTTTTTCAGTAAATCCCAGGTTTAAATCCCGGTCAGGTGTGGCATTTTTCATACGTTACAAAGTTTTCATTTCATATTCCCATGAACAAGCTTCCAGCTTATATGATGAATTAATCATAAAAAAATAATAAACTATTACATAATAAAACTCACATTCTGGCTGATCTTAAATTAAATTTTTACAATAGTAATTTGTAATAAATATTCTTGTATCCATTGGAACTTACGCTGAGGTGACGACCTTATACTGTAGTATTTGTTCATTTTCGTTAAATGGATTACGTATTTATTTTTCGCTATCGTGTTGGAAAAAGTGTAAGTGTTGGTGGAGGTGAATGCAATAAGGGTGGAGGGCTATTAAAAAATAGACAGCATATTCTTTTTTCTCTTTTGGGTAATTAATGAAGAAATTTTGAGCTTGAAACTCAAAAAAATATTTGAATTTTTACTTCGTATTTCTTTACAGTTTGTAATTAATTATTTTTTTGTAATGTTTAATTTCAGTGTTAGCGAATTTCTTGTATATTTGTGATTAAAGCTAAAATCGGGGGGTCTTTAATTTGGTCTGAGAAATCAGAGTGAATGTCCTAATATTCGTAGTTTTTCCTATTTAAAGATTAAACGTATGAAAACCACACTTTTAAATTATGAAAGAAAAAATCTGTTATCTATAAAACAACTTGTCCTGACTGACTGACTGATTCATCAACGCCCAGCAAAACCTACTGAAAATAAATTGAAGGAAATTCGTCTACATATTCTTCTTATGGAGCAAGTATACACCAAGAAAGAATTTTTTTTTAATTCCGAGTTTAAAGGGTTAAAATGGATTTTTTTTTGATTTTTTGAAAACCCGGCTTTTTTTTATTTCCCGATAACAAATGAAAATACAAGTTAATTTTTGGTATGTGTGATATTCGTGTAAATAACTAAAAACCAGTTTCTAGATTTTTTGAAATTCGATCTTGAAAGGGGTGAAGTAAAGGTAAAATATTTTGAACAATGATTGCAAATTTTCCCCATTTCCGATAAACCTAAACGAGATATTTCAAGAATAGGGTTTGCAATTACTCTTTAGATAAGTAACTAAAAACCAATTTCGGGTTTTTAGTACTTCGAATTTTTAAGGGCTGCTACAGTGTACGGCGCAGCGGCATAACCAAGACAGCTACTGTTATTGTATGTGCGACACGGCTGGCTGCACCTGTCCACAGTTACTTGAATAAAAACCATAAAATAAAAGTAATTGAAAAAGAAAAAAAAATGATAAACGAGGTACGATCACCTTCTAGCGATGTTTGTCAAGAAACGCTAAGAACCGGGAAAAATACATTTTCAGCCGTACTTCGTACGGATAATAAGTAACTAATAACTAATATTTTTTGAGATGGAGCCCGAGTGTTCTGAAACCCACATTCTTTAACATTCAATGTTTCAGATCCTGCACAGACCAAACTGTGCTCTGAAGAAATTACAAGTACATTGATATTTTTTATAAATTGAACTGGCTTTTATTTTTATTTATCATTAATTATTATTCTCACAAGCATGAGTTTAATGAACAAAGCAAAGTCAAAGGGATAGAGCTCTCTGGTTAGACGGGAAGAGCGAGCGAAGCGAGCCGTAACCGGTTAAATACCCATGACCGCGACGGAAAGCGCAAGTAACCATACAGTGCGGACGAAGTCGCGATGGGGATGCTAGTTTGGGGATTGTAATATATTTTTCCTTTATCTTTATTGGGCTTTTGCTTATCAGTTTGTACTGGATTATTTCAATCCATTAATAAGATGGATTGGTCTGACAAAGATTGTTCAATTTTCTTAACTTCCTTTTTTTCTTTATTTAAGCACTGGGCAACAATTTTCTGTATATTATTTTTAATTTTTTACCGATTAATCAGGATTTAAGGAATTCTTACTGATTTATCCTTAAATAAATATAAATATCATGGGTAATTCCTTACCTTTGATATAATTGCAAACGTAAGAAAAGCATCACTACAGAATAACTAGTGCCTAAAGAATAGAAAATTCCATTTTGAGCATCTGCGCTCCTAATAATATTATTATTAATTATTAAAAGTTTTCAATTTCTAACGTTAGCTTTAAAAATTAATAAAAGTGATTTAAATTTCAGAAAATCGAAATGATTTTATTATTAATTTACTTGATTTATTTAATGTTAATAAAAATTTAGGAATCGTAAACTATAAATAATCATTTTCAGTCAAGTTTTTTAATGGCTAAAACGTTTTAATGTTTTGTTTTTTTTTTTACTTCCTTGTAAAGGAAGTATTGTGAAACCGAAATTTTTCAATTTCGGTTTTCAGATTTCAACGGGAGTATCCATTTTAACCATCCCTGAATCCATTTTGACTAGTTTCGGCGTGAAGTCTGTACGTACATATTTATGTCGCATAACTCAAAAACGATTAGCCGTAGGATGTTGAAATTTTGGGTTTAGGACTGTTGTAAAATCTAGTTCCGCACTTCCCCTTTTGATTGCAGCCAACTGAACCAAAAGTGTCCAAAAAGCCCAAAATCAAAATAATTTGGATTTTGGACTTTTTCTTAACTGCAGTAGTAATTATTCCTCATTGAGAGCTTTACAACGATAATAAATTATTAACCTCTCATTGAAAAAAAAAATGTACGCTGAATAATATATGAAAAAATATGAAAAATATAAGAAGTTTTTAATGAAATAAAATTTTATGTACTTTGCGTTTTAAAAAAAATGTGTAAATTTAGTTTAATAGCCGTACCAGGAAGTCACGTGTTGTCCACATCAGATTTTTATCTAAAGAATCCCTACTTATCTATTATTCTCCGAGATATTTGAAATTATCCTCTTTCTCTATTTTTTTATTGTTTATACTAAGGAAATTTGGAGAGTTTTGTCATTAGTCAAAATTTTCGTTTTCTCAAACTCGATTTTTAGTTCTATTTTAGCAGCTTGTTTTTTTAATTCTTTAATTTGTTGTTCAGCTTCTTTCCAGATTTTAGCTAATAATGCCATTTAACCAACGTAAGCTAAACAGTTAATCTTTAGTCCTTTACTTCCCAGTTTATTCCACGTTTCCATGTTTTATTAAAAAAACATCTACGGCACTAAAATAATTTTTAACGTCCATTATACACTTGTCTTGTCTTCATTTTCCACGTGTCCTTATTTTTTAAATAGGTGATAGATTGTGGGTAGGTAATGAAATGAATGGTAAGACCGTGGTTTAATGGAAAATGCCACGCCCAAGCCGACAACCGTCCTTCAGTCTGTACACCAGTTAGTTGCTACAAACTGATTGATTTTAATCTATGGAACTACCGTTTAAAAATACAAAAAATATGCTTGTATACAATAAGTGTTATTTCACGTTCAGTGGATAAAGTTATAAAGTAGTTAAGTTCTATTTGATTGTTTTAAAAACGTATTAAATTTTGTTGCATTCTCTATTTTTTTAAATATTTTTTTCATATTAAAGTAATTTCGTTTATTAGTTTAGTTATTCACTTGAAGTGAATTCGTTTATATAAAATAATGAGTAAAAATATGTTGAAACAAAGTATACTGTGGAACATATTTTGATTAAAAAAAAAGTAATCTTTTTAGGTTCTATTATTTTTTAAGCTGTTATTTTTTAATTTATTCAATTTGGGTCAAGTTTGCTTCTTTGTAGTCTACTTATAATCTCTGCCAAATTTTAACTTCCTGAAATTTAGATAGGTGTCCTTTCTCGTTCAGACAGACGACAATGGTACGGGGTTTTTTACATGCAGAAAGCACGTAACGTTTGGCTGATGATAGTATAAAAATCCGATATTGCAATTAGATGCCAGGATATGAACAACATAAAGCAGACGAATTATTCTTCTTATCAAAGCCAAAAAAAAAAAAAAAAAAACAGAATACGGCTTTGTTTTTTGCGTTTTTAAAAATTTCATTTTAACTGAAATGCTAGATTATCTTAATTATAATCGTTTCTACAAGTGACATCCGATATTAATCCGGTTAGTATGTTACTAAAGAGTTTTTTAATTTCGTTTTTTTTAAACTACTATGTAATAAACAAAAATTAAGAGTGTGAAATTTTCTGGCTTTTAACCTTATACGCATGTTATATTCGTCACAGAATCTTGCAGGAGATATATTCATACATTGCCAAGTTCTTAACATTGTCTAGTCTATAGATACGTATGTCAGCTTATCCTTATTTATTGAAGGTAAAACAACTTAGTATTTTAAAACTTATTTAATTATTAAGATATATGTTAAATCAAAGGATGAAATATGTTTTTAATTCTCGATACATTTAATAGTAGGTGAAATTAAAAATGTCACCTTTAATTTTCAAAACGTAAAAGAGACTGCTGCTTCTGAAAGCCCGTAATGCTTTTGAAATTATAAAAGGTAATTGCAAGCAAGGTATTACCAAAAGCGTTACGACATTAAAAAATATGCCCTTACTTGAGTTCCTGGGATTCTTTAATTCAGTGCCGCTTTTGAATGCCTATCGTTTTACACTCATACCTTTTGATATGCTTTCGATATTATTCCCTACGAATGCACTCTAAACTATGCAGATAGTAAGATAAACCCTAAATTCCAAATTTTTCATGTAATATTAATTTGTTAGGAGTTTGACAATTTTTTAACAATATATATTTACACCTCTCCTAGTTCAAAACAGATTTTATTTATAACAAATTAATTAAAGAATTAAAAATTGTAGATGAAAAGAAAAACTCAACAGATGAGAATGCACTGAAGAAACAACAGTCCGAAAAATGAAAAACTTCTGAAGAACATGAATTGATACTTGCGTGGTCCTTGAATGCCTATCTGTGGAGAAAAAAATAATTAAAAATTGAAACTAAAATTTTAAAATTGTAAAGATAGATGCTTATTACTCGGGTCACTGAAATAAAATAAATTATTATCTGCTACTATTAAAAGTTTCTGGTAGATAATGAAACAGTTATTTTTATAGACATGATGCTGGCAATTAACTTTACTTTTCGTTTATTACTCGTATAATTATATAATCATTAATAATTCATAATTTACTTTTTAAAATATTGAAAAGTTTTACCGATGTAACGTTTTAACCGCAATAATTATGTATATATTTAATAATTCTATTTTAATTGTAATTTTAAAAAAACCTCTTTTGTTAGTAATGAAAACTTAAATCTTGGTGGAAGTACTAACAACAATATTTCCAGGTTAAAAACGGTGAGTGTCAAGAAGTGTATTTTAACAATTTTTAGAGTGATAAAAGTTAATGTGTTTACTTATTGGTAAAAATAATGTTCTATTATAACCGCAAGGTCTAATATCGATTAACTATTAACATAAACGTATATCAAATGAACATTTTACATAAACAAATATTATTTACCTAATCAATATAAAATTAAAAAAATGTTTTAAGTATTTTACTTTCTAAATTTAAAAAAGTAGACTTAAACGTAAAAATATAAATGATTTGTATAAACGTAATTAATTTCTAAAACGAGGTCATCCGTAAAGTAAGCATCATTTCCTTCTACCACCGTCGCAGCGCTGCAATCGCCACTCGAGCAGCATGTTCGACACATTCTCTCGTTTGTTGGTTTTCTGTACTTGTAAGATGCCATTAGAAGTACAGCGATTTTGTTTTAAAGCTAATTTAATATCGTTTAAAATGTTTACGGAAGTCGAGAATCCCACCGATTGTGAAATTAGGACAGGTATCCCTGATTTTTAAACGCGAGAAATGTAAAATCAGCTAATTTCATCGGAAAATTAGTTTAATTTGCGCTGAAAAAGGTACAAGTGATGAAATAGTTAGAAAGTGGGTGCGGCAGTCCACAGATGGATGTAGAAAATTTGCATGACGAGCAAAAGAGTGGGCGGCCTTCTGTCGTGAATAATGATTTGTTTACGCGAGTGGATAAAAAAATTAAAGAAAAACGACGATTTATAATTTCTTGGATATGTACTAAGTTCCTTAAAAGTTCACAAACAGTTTTGCATTAAATTATAACACAGAATGTAGGTTATTACAAACTGTGCTCATGTTGTGGGTGCCGAAAACCCTGACGGAGGTTCGCAAAACCAAGGGATTAGATTCTGTTCAGTCTTTTCTTATCCGATAAGAAAATGAAGGTGACAATTTTTTTGAAACATTCAGTGGCTAATGATGACAGGTGGGTCTATCACAATCATCGCAAATCCAAACAGTAATAGATTATACAAAGGCGGCACCTCCGGAAAAACTCCGGAAAAAATCTCCGGAATCTCCGGAAAAACAAAAGTTTAAAACCACCATTTCAACACGAAAAATCATGTCCACTGTCTTCTAGAATAGGAAAGGGGTGGTTTTTTTGATTAACTTCTTGCTGAGAGACGAGACTAAATACTTCGTTTTATTTTGGTGCTTTCAAAAAACTGCGCTGTGCAATTCAAAACAAGAGGAGAGTCATGCTTAGTCGTGAGAATTTGTTGCTTCACAACAATTCTCGTCCGCATGTTGTCGGTAAAACTCAACAATTTGGAGCAATCGAAGCACTCACCTCATAGTCCTGAATTGGCCTTTTGTAATTATCACTTATTTCTCCATCTTAAGCGATCCCTTGCTGATCAGTGCTATGACAACTATGCTAACATGAAAAATGCTGTAGCTGTACAACAGTGTTTATCTTCACTGGCAACGCCATTCTTTGAGAAAGGAATGAAAAAACTAATTATAAGATGTGAAAAGTGTAAAATAATGGTGAAAATAATGAAAAAAAGTAGGTTAAGGCTCTTCCATGTAATAATAAAATTATTCTGTAGAAAATTATGTATACTTTGAAATAGGAAAACAGTATTAACCATCCTGGTACACCTCGTATTTAAGTACTAACAGAAGAAACCAATCTATAAATCATAGATTGTTTTGCGAGATACTCTAATTGTATTATTAGATCTATAATGTAACAGATAAGCTGCAGTATGTGCATTATATAATACTAGAAGGTAAATTCGGATTAATTACAGAAATGACATGAATAATTGCTTGTGTTTAAGTACTCTTTAAGAATAATAATAATTATTAGGAACACTACGATTCATAATTTAAGTAATTTAGTCCTAAAGTGGGTCGATATTATTTTTACAGTTTTAATCTGGTCAATATATAGACTTTGTAATACAGATTGATATACTTTCGAAGGAAATCCTAATTGAAATGTTGTCTTGATTGACGTTAACGAGGATGTAAACAAAAATGTCTAATGGAAATGCTTTCACTATATTAACAAAACAAAAAAGAATCTGATTTAGATACCACGTGGTTTCCTTGACGCCTATTAAATTACATTATTTATCGTAAAAAAATTGTTACAATCAGAGATTTTTATTAATAAATCAATATAATTAAGTTAAAAAAAAGTGATGAAATCTGATTCGAACCGATGTGCCATCCCCTTGTAAGATCCAAATATTTCATTAATTAAAATTTAATTTGTCTATAATTCTGGAACCAATGAAAATAAGTACCACTTATGATATTTCGTTGAAAATCTCTCAATGAGGGCTTATTACTGCAGTTAAGAAAAATACCAAAATCTATTTATTTATTTATTTTTATTTTTTTGACACTTTTGGTCAAGTCCATTGCAATCAAAAGGGGAGGTGCATAACTAGATGTTACAACAGTCCTAAATCCAAAATTTCAACATCTTACGGCTAATCGTTTACGAGTTGTTCGTATATGCATACGTTCGTTCAGACGTCACGACGAAACTAGTCAAAGTGGATTCAGGGATGGTCAAGATGGATACTTCCGTTGAAATATGAAAACTGAAAATTTTCGCAATCACAATACTTTCTTTACTTCGTACAAAGAAGTAATACTTGCTTAGAAACTGTTGAAATTTTGTTAAACTTGGAATGGAAAGACTTTCATGATCGGTGTGTGGTTTATTTTAATTTTACAGCGTTTTGATACATTAAAATATCAAATCGATTTCGGGCAGATAATCGCAAAACTTCTTAATTTTATGATTGTCGTTGATCATTAGGTCTTCAAGAATAATCTAAGCATAGGTCTTCCTAATACATAGGAATTTCTAATCTGAATATTTTTTTTAACATAAAAATTTAAAGGAAATGTCAAAAAGTTAATAAAATTATTTGGAATTTAATTTAATAAATAGCATACTAATAATATTCTTACTCCTTAGTATAACGCGAAGAATCATACTTATGTTTCTAATTAAAAAGGTTACGATTATTTTTTAAGGCTTGGGAAAGTATCCTGGGTTAAAATGAAAACTTTGGTAATCTTGCTGGACTATAAAGTGCGCTATTGATAGTGTTAAAATAAAGATTCGGGCTTTTTATATTTCTCGGAAAAAAGTTTACAAAAAGTAAAAGTATTTCAGTAAAACTCTGTTAATTAATAAAATAAAATTAAATTAAACTCTCTTAATTAAGTTGATTAATTTATCGATGAAATCATATACATAAATTTTCCCATAAAAAGAATATTTATTTCTTTTAAAGAATATATATTTATTAATATTAAAGATTATTTAGTTTGATATCTGAGAACTGGTGAATTGTTATTTTTGGCTGGAGAATTATATTTTTAATGAAATTTTCTATTAAACTTATTAAGAATTTTAACCGTATTGATTTAAGTAAAAAATTACATCTTTTATGATTTTAAACTGTCGAACTAGAAGGCTTTTTTTGTTTAATTTTTCCGAAAGGATCGGATAATCGGATTTCTTGTGACTAATAAATTATATTATTAATCTCCACTCCAATGAAGGTCTTGTAGTATCGAAAAATTAGCATCGTCAGTGTTGATTAATCTGATTTTGAATTAATCTGAGTATAAAATTAATATTTATAATCTGAAATTCATATCTGTATTTTATTTTATTTATTTTTTTGTTCAGACGTCTATCTATATATTTTACTATTTTAACAAAGGATTAAAGAAATATGCTGTAATGTATATTTTATATGCAATGCTTTCATATATACGTATTTGTCGAGTTAAAAATCATTATTTTTTTATTAGGAAATTATTCCTGGTTTCCTAATAATAATAATATATTAATTGGACCACAACGTGCAATGTGCTGTTTTAACGTGTTGAATAAGAAAATCTTATAAAAGTCCTTGAAATAGATTTAAGTACACGATTTTATTTCATTAGTGCTCATCATCTTTTTAATCCAGACTAATTTATGCCTGCTCGAAAACAAGTAACTGCAAAACTTTAGCGGTTTAAAATTGTCATATATATATATAATTTCACCCTACAAAATTATAATAATAAAAAACATATTATTATATTTTTATACATTACGCTTACTACTACTACTACTATAATAAGCGAATTATATATATATATATATATATATATATATATATATATATATATATATATAATATAATAATAATTTTATTGTATAATAATTACATCACAATCAATGAGGGAAGGTCATAAGAACTATCATCTACCACTACTAGTAAATAAACGATGAGCATCTGAATCTCAATATTGTTCTTACATAGTTATCGTGATAATATTGTGTATGAAATCATGAACAATTTTATTTATTTTTTTACCTTCGTGTGAAGGTCATTTAGAAACATTCTATCTAGAATTAACGTAATATAAAAGAGGATTAATAATTGTTTAAATGTTTTATGAATTTTTGCTAACAACGACCATGCAAAGCCGGGTATGTAATAAACTGGTTGTCACAGCTGTTTTTGTTTCTTTATACATTTTTTAAACGAGGGAACTTTGAAAGGGTGCACGAATCTGAACGAGATCTGCTAGAATTTACTCTAAGGAGATATTTTCGCTTCAGGTTGGAAACCATGTCATTATATATAAATAAATATTGTGTATATATTAATGATGAGTTTCGCGCGCGCAATTTTAGCTAAAAATTGAAAAACTACCAAGTTGATATGATGATTTTTTTATCAATTTATTTATTAAACTTTGGAAATGGTTTTAGGTGTAAATTTATCCGTATAATTTTATCATTTGATCAGTATAGTTTAAAGAGAGAGAGAGGGTGAAGGAGCATGTCATATTTCACAACTTCATATTTTCTGTACTAATATTTTGAGTTGAACTAGATTACATTGTGAAACATAGCTATATAAAAAAAATGTTGTTTTTTTTTAAAAAATTTATATCTTCATAATGAGTTATAGAAAAAATTTAGAGATGAAAATTAAAGCAAATAAAATTGTATACAAAAATTTACAGAAAAATTTTGTAATTCATCCTTCTCCCTTTGAACATTCTTTTTTTTGGAATTTAGATGCGTTGGATGGAATTTAATAATTCATCTGTGAGAACAAGAATTAAAAACAGATAGAATTTGCTAGATTTCTTAGAAAACTTTTTTTAGGAAATCTTATTATTATCGTTTTACTATGAATTGATAGGTCGAGAAACGTCGGGTAGTTCAGCTTGTTAAGAGTAATAAAATAAAATTAAAAACTTCACAGTTTACACTGATAAACTAAAATAATTTTTTGCAGTATTGGTACGTAAATATATTAATAATATTATACTTTTAATGAATAAACCCCTAATGCATATAAAAAACGATTCACTTGTCAGCTTTTACTTCCTTGCACAAAGTAAAGGATGGTCCATTTTGACCATCCCTGAATCTATTTTGACTAGTTTCGGCCTGACGTCTGTATGTACGTATGTATCTCGTATAACTCAAAAACGATTAGCCGTAGGATGTTGAAATTTTGGATTTAGGACTGTTGTAACATCTAGTTGTGCACCTTCCCTTTAGATTGCAATCTACTGAGCCAAAGGTGTCCAAAAAAGCCAAAATCCAAAAAAATTGGATTTTGGACTTCTGTAATAAACTACAGTAATAAGCCCTCAGTGAGAGCTTTTCAACGATATATCCATAGGTGGTACTTATTTTCATTGGTTCAAGAGTTATAAACCAAATAAAATTTTAATTAATGTAATATTTGGATCTTAGAGGAAGGCACATCGGTTCGAATCTGATTTCATTTCCTTTTTTTAACTTTTTTTTTATTTATTAATAATTATTAACCTGTCACTGTAAAATAATTTACGATGAATAATAATTCAATAAAAGAAATAATAAAATAAAAAAATATCAGAAAATGTTATGTATTTTTCATTTATAAAAAAAAAAAGAGTGTAAATGTAATTTAATTGGCGTACTAGGAAGTCATGTGTTGTCCACATTAGATTTTTTTAATCTGTTTCTTCTCTACAACAATGAATTAAGTTAAAAATTGAATGTACGATATACAGTTCTTTCTTTCAAGAAAAATCTTCAAATAAAATATTCTTATCAACTGGCAGAATAAACTGATAAAATACATGTCAACAGTTTTCTTAAAGCTTAATACATATTTTACTGATTACACAACGAACTCAAAAATGTTGAGTTCTTTTTTATTTTAGATGATGTATTTATATTTCTTACATTGGTATTTTGTTACGATATTAACAAATTTAGTATCACGCGCCTTGTTTATTTCAGTTCAATATGGTATAATTATTCTGAGAAAATTTAGATCTGTAGCTCTCCAAACAAACAACTATAAACCTGTAGAAAAAGAACAATCTTGAATGTGGGTAGGATAAATACTGTAGAACTGTAGAGCAATCGAGAAGTCACGCAATCCGTGTTCACACTAAGGCTCCCTGGACTACATGAAATTTCTGTTGTTTGTATATATACAGAAGTCTTATTAAAATCATAATGAGTACTACTTTTCTAAAGAAAATCACGTTAAAACTGGTTAGTCTGTTCATAATTATAAAGCTACGAAAATTTAGCAAAATATACAGATTAAATTTTTATAGAGTAACAGATCGATACAATCAGTGATGAAAATAATAATGATGATATATAGTAATAAACATATATTTTTTTGTTCATAATGAAGAAAAATATTTCAAGTAAACAATTAAGGATAATTAAATGACTTAGACCAAGGATTTAACGACGGATAGTTTAAATATTGCGATCAAAAGAAAACAATGTTATCTCTGCAACGTTTATGTTTATTAAATGTAAGATAAATCGTTTATACAATACAGTTAATAGGAGAACTATGATTGCATATGATGGCAAGAAAATTGTAAATTATTTTTTTAACAAATTAGAATATTGTGAAGCTGTAAAATAAGATACGTTAGTCCATTGTGACGTCATAAAAGTAGTGGGATTGATGAATAAATTACAAGGCTTAAAAATGAGTAACAGAAGGTTTACAAATATGATAAAAATGTAAATTGTAGCCTTGTTATTGTATACTATCCGATTCAATCTACTTGCATGATCTTCTGACTCATCCAGGGAAAAATAGTCTACAAATTTTTATGAATATAAATTGTGTAATTACGTAAGAGAATTACAAGAATTTTATTGATTGATTCTAGGAAAATATCCGATATTCAACGAATACTTAGAAAGATTTTTAAATTTATATGAGTAATAATACCGGTTTATGCTTATACACTGTTGTAATTAGATATATCTTTAACGCCCAGCAGAAATGAGTAATCATTATTCTTTTAAGTAAACAATTTTTTTATTGTACAGCGAAAATAAAAACACAACATCTGGGATATACGTTTACCATATACTGACAGTGAGATTTTTTTTAAACGGAAAGTGATAGTCTAATTGAAGAAGAAAGTGGCTTGTCTAACCGACCGGGTAGAAAGAGTGAAATGTAGGTAAACGACATTCCGAACATGAGGGAGGTGGCAGGAATAAAAATATTTAACATTCTTGTAGGTATGTGTCAGAATCCCAGACTGGAAGGAATTAAAGTTTAACAGTACCTCTGTAAATCTTCTCTTGGCCAGCTTGACGCCAAGACGTCTTTTTCTTTAGCTCTCTCACACTCGTGTTTTTTATTCATACTGATAGTCCAACTCAAACACACACACAATTAAATGTATTATTAATGTACACTAAAATAGAGTGTTTCGTGAATTACCTGTGCAACATATCGACTATTAGTTTTTTATACAGTATTAGATGCATATATGTGTATGTGTGTGTAATTTTAATTTTGGTGTGTAAGTTGCTCATAAAACGATTTTTTTTATAAATCCTCTTAGATGTAAAACTAAAGCAAAATTGCTAGTTATTCCTTATTACATATGTTCATATTTCACGCAAGAACAGCGGTATCGATTTTGATCAAACTTGCAAGTCAATTTAATTATTTAATTCAACCCCAATAAAAATCTTAGCGATGTGGCAAATCTTAAAATGTATGATATAACACCTACCCTCGCTTGACAAATTTGTTTTCATATCATTTACTTGCGTAGAATGCTTTTTATGAAAACTAAAACCACAAATATTTTTTTTGGTTTTTTCGTTACTTCTAAAAAAAAATAAATAAAAACAGCATATATATATATATATATATACATATACACTCATATATAAGGTTTTTTTTGGCGCGAGTGGCAGCATCTCGGTCTTTCATCCGGAGGTCCCGAGTTCGAATCCCGGTCAGGCATGGCATTTTCACGCTAAAAAAATTGTCATTCATTTCGTCCTCTGAATCAATACCTAACGGTGGTCCCGGAGGTTAAAAAACGTATTTATATATATGTGTACATATAAAACTATTTGACATTTTTAATTTATATATATATATAAGGGTAAAAATTTTTTAAAAAATACACTAAAATAATACCAAACAAAAGTGCTAATTGAAGGAGATTTAAAATTAAAGGTTTGATGACTAGAAGAAAACCATTGAAAATTTTAAAATATTTTTACAAATACGTCTCAAAAAATTACAGAGCAATTTTCTTTGGTACCGCTTCAATCCAGTTGTAATTCTTGCATTTATTCGCCCAGTTTCACCGCGTATGTGCTCCCTTTTTTTGGAATTAATGAAATTCTGCGAATAATTAACTATCAGATTTTTTTTAAATATACGCCACGTATTTCTGGTATAACATTATAAGATTTACATGTATCAAAAATTATTGTTCTATTCCCAAATTATTTTCTGAACACGTTCTTCGGAAGGATTCAAAAGAATACAGATGAAACAATCCTTGTTCTCTCGAAATAATCTTTTTTTTCCTGTTTAGCCTCCTGGAATTACCGTCAGGTATTACTTCAGAGGATGAATTGAGGATGATATGTATGAGTGTAAGTGAAGTGTAGTCTTGTATAGTCTCAGGTCAACCATTTCTAACATGTGTGGTTAATTGAAACCTATCCACCAAAGATCCACTGGTATCCGCGATCTAGTATTCAAATCCGTATAAAAGTAACTGCCTTTAGTAGGATTTGAACGTTGGAACTCTCGACTTCGAAATCAACTGATTTGCAAAGATGCATTCACCACTAGACCAACCCGGTGGGTTCTCTCGAAATAATCTAAAAAATATTTTTGTTACATGTATACTCTAAGTTCATATAAGAAGCATGATTCACAGACTTTTATGGTCAAATTTTCACCTACTTTTCTTAGAATTACTGAAAATAGGTACACAATCCTCACCTCAACACTTTTTCAAGTCCAGTGAAATTTAACTTCTATTAGTGACTTTTATAACATCCTTCCGCTCTGTTGGGAACAGGTTTTTTTTGTGATTTATTCGCTTTGGATGAATTCTAAAAAAAAAGTTGAAGGCAAAATAATTAATGACGATAAACACTTTAAAAAAATAATTTGAGAACTTTTTCTTTAGCAGTTTTGACTAGAAAGGTTTTCTTCTTTGAAATAGTTAAGAAGTGATAACTGAAAGAAAATCAGATAATCACTATAATAACATGTTTAGAAGTACTTTTTTATGTGTGTATTTTATCACAAACTCAAGAACCAATCGATGAATTTTGAAGAATTTCTTCACTGATTTATGTGGAATTTATTCTGAGTTAAGTTTAAACGATGGATTATTTCTGAAAATATTGGAGATTTTAATTATTAAAATTTTAAGCGTTGAAAGATAATCCTCCGTTTCATTACCATTTATAATTGAAATTTAATTTATTCTAGTCGCTTTTTAGATGCTTTATTTAAGAAGTGTAGGTGAACCTACTTTTAGAGCTTCGATTCGAAATGATTTGAACTAGCTGAATATACCTCATAAAATCCTTAAGTAGGTGTTTCAGATTTGAAATTTATACGCCGAAGTGTGAATGGATTTTTCAATTTTTGGATTATTTTTATGAAAATGTGATATTTCTCCAATAAGAAATGGTATTCACTACGCTGCCTTGATAAAGATTAAGTATTTACAGACAAAATATTAAAGTTATGATGAACAGATTTAAAAAAAAAAAATTAAATTTATTATTACTTGGTAGGCAAATGTAACGAAGATAATGGAATACTGTGCATAAGTCCTCGCAGGTAAAAAAGTAAATAAATTCTTTGAAAATATTTGATTTTAAAATACATACCGTATTTATTTGAGTACCCCGCACTTTTTTCTTGGAATTGGAGAGAAAAAATAGGAGTGCGGGGCTTACTTGAAACATAGCCTTTAGCCAGGATAATTTATGTAAAGTAAACGTTTTCTTAGAAGTACCTAAATTCAATTACATAAATATAGTTACATTAAGCTTTCGTTTATCAATACCGGATGCCGCTTATACAGAATATATCCTTAATTATTACATCCTGTTCATATCACCGATAGGAACGAAGTTACGGTATTTTTATAAAATCGATTCATTCTGTATACGCTGCACCCGGTTCTAATGACACAACAGTTACAGTAACAGTTATCCATCGTAGTCTTGTCTATTCGCCATAGTCATTGTACTGTTTATATACATGGACAGTTATGTGCATTTTATCTGTTTAGTTTATCTTGTAAAGTTTAATACGGCGATTTATTTTAATTACGGAATTAAAATGAGTACAAAAGGACAGCGTCTACGATCTTTTACAGTAAATGAATAACTGCGCGTTGTAGAAGAGGCTGAAAAAATTGGAAATCGGGCGGCAGGAAGAGAATTTGACGTAGATGAAAGCTGCATTCGAGACTGGTGTAAGAAGAAACAGCTTTTGGTGAAAGGCACTGGTAATAAAAGGGCTTTTCGTGGCTTAAAACCAAAATATACAGACGTAGAAAAAAAATTGTATGACTTTGTTATGAAAAAAAGGAAATGCGGTTATGCTGTCGTGACAGAAATGTGTCAATCATATGCTCGTGAAATCGCTAAATCATTGAATAAAGTTGATTTTAAAGCAAGCCGTGGATGGATAACACAATTTTTTGTACAAAATTATTCGTCAATAAGACGAAAGACGACCATTTCTCAACGACTTCCAGACGCTTTTGAACAAAAAATATTAAATTTTCACAAATACATAATAAATCTTAGAAAAGATAAAGGCTATTTGCCTTCTCAAATAGGAAACGCTGATCAAACCCCCGTATATTTTGAAATGCCATTTGACAAAACCGTTTTTAGATTTTCGGTCCGGAATAAGCGGGGCTTATTCGTGGGCGAGGGGTACTCGAATAAATGCGGTATTTGCATTTCAGAAGCAAAGTATAGAAATCATACTGTACTCCCTTTAATTGGTTAAATTGACAAGGGCTACTGTTAATTATTGGGCTTAACATCCGTCGTGAGATAATATATTATCATTAAAAAATAAATAAAATAAAATAAATGCAACATTTTATTTACAATTAAATTATTAAACTTCTTGATTTTGTATTGTATTAAAATCTGACCTCTTTTTTATGTTAGTTGGATGATACCAAAATATTGTTTAATTTATTATTAGGTTTTATCAGAGAAACCTAATAACGATTGTGGAGGTACGTAAATCGAATTTAAGTGGTGCACATGTCATAGACGGTTAAGTAGGTACAACGGGGCAAAAAAACTACCAGGAAATGGAAGTGAAGAGATTTGAGGCATACGTTTTACTAATTTCAATAATGGTTTCGTGTAATGCTTTTATTGACTACAAATAAATATTGTTACATTATATTTATTTAAAGCTGTTAAAATACGCTATTATTTCTATAAGATTGAGAATAAAATGTGTTGACGAAATTAAAGATGAGAATGTTTTATAACGAATCAGAGTGGTATTATTTATTGACAATAACACCCCAAGTTATGCACTTTCCAGAGCTTTTTAATTTAGTCATGGAAAGGCTTTGAAAAAAGTAAAACCTGCAGAGCACAATAAAGTACATAAAATATACAAATGATTAAAAATACAGGAAGTATGAGCCAACAAATTTCAGATGATCGACGCAGAACAAATTGGAATGGATTAGCGCATTAAACCAATCAAGTGATTATGACAAAGCAGTTAATTTCGTAATTCTTGTACAAAGTGATACTTTTTACTTAGCGTATTTAAAAACTCGTCTCTAGGGTCATTTCTCTAAAAAACAGAACTTTAAAATTTAAGTCTTGATAGTTTCAATTTTGAAAGAGAAGAGCTTTTCTATTGAACGAGGTGTATGTGCGCGCGCGCGCAATGACTAAAGCAAATCAGCATTGTGTTATAATACGGAAAATTATTATTTATTTTTTATTGTTTGCATAAGAATAAGTAAGAAAAAGAAAAAAATGGAAAATCTTTACTTAGTGACTAATATCGGGTAAGATGTATATACTCTTTGTAATCTATTGTGGCCTATTTATTTTATTATTATGTAATATTTGTTTTTTTGTTTCATACTTTGTTAGTATTATACATTATTAAATATCATTCTATTTATCTATTCATTGTTAAAAGTAAAAAATAAAAATAAAACCCCTTACGTAATTTGTTAAACAAATATAATTTAATCTTTGATTTTTTAAATTTAAAATAACTATGTAGGAACATTTTATGCAGTAAATCACATTTATTGAAATAGTTCATAATACTACCTTTACATGCCAGAACGTTTTTAGAAAAGATGAACTCTTGTCATTTCTCTTGTAGAGAACAATTTCTACCGGTTCCATTTTCATTTCACCTGTTTTACATGCAAAATTTCCAAAAAAAAAAGCCAACGATATATAAATATTAAACCAAGTTATTTATGCAGTTATTTTATTTTCTTTTTTCTTTTAGAAAAAAATGTTTTGTACAATTGTACATGGGAGAAATAAATTTTATCCCGCTATTTAAAACACTTTAAATAAATCCACATTAGCTAAAATGTATTTATAATAATAAATAGCCCTACATGTAGTTTTTCATGCCCTACATGTAGAATCAATATAGAATTAATTAAATTTTTTCTTTTGTATGAGATTACGGGCTCGACTGCTTTTGTCATTTAGCCCAATTAAATTATTTCAGCATATGAAAAATGTCATGCCTGACCGGGATTCAAATCTAGGATCTTCGGATGAAAGGTTGAGCCGCTATCACTCTGCCACGGAGATTGGGGCTGATCCATTCTTAGATTATTTCATTTTGTTCCAAAAACGCCCAATTTGAAAAAGATAATGAGAAAAAATTAGTTATATGGTAAATTTTTAACATTTTTTTTGGGCGTTGCAGGCGAGTGTAAAGTCGAGTTAGGTTAAAAATTAGTCAAAATGGACTTACTTTTTAGTTTGATTACATTTTTTTTTTTTTAATATATTCTTAATAATGAAAAGAAATTGTAAGAGAAAATTGTTTTTGTGATAAAGTAAAACTGGTTTTTTTGTTCTTTGTGTTTTTTTATAGTCGCTTCAACAGTTAAGTCATTAGCAACTCATCAATATCTGTATGAATAAACGTAAACGTGTGGTTTTTAACTGACTCAGGCCGACAATTCCTGAGAAGTGTGGTTAAAAGCCAACCACTAAAGAGTCGGCCTCCGTGGCGCGAGGCCGCCACGGCCTCAAAAAAAAATTCAAATCCGAATAAAAGTAACTATCTTTGTTAAGATTCGAACCTTAGAACTCGAATTCAAAATCAGGTGATTTATGACGACGAATTTTACCACTAGACCAACCCGGTAGGTTGTTCTCATATTTATATCGTTATTATGAAGCGAATTATTCATCTTTAAACTCACCGCCAAAGATAAAAGGGCGCCACGTATAAAAAATCGGCGGCGAGAAGTACTGTATGTTCTATTTTTCTTTTTAAAAAAACCTTTATAACCTTTGCAAAAATCTTTTTATAAACAACCTTTTTAACTATTTAATTTAATAATTTATCGTTTTCAATGCGTTTTTTGATAAATCAATTGTTTTATCAATGAATTATTTATTACATTTTTTGTCATTTCCGCTGTTTTTTCATTATAATTTGTTTTAATAATATACTCGTAATTTATGTTCTTATCAAAATTTGTAATTAAATATAATTAACATATGCTATTAATAAATGGAATATAAATAGCTATAAATAAATATTTAATAATACTACTGATAAATTTTAATTAGTGTAGGTTAATTATAATATTAAAAAAATGTAATAATTAATTTTAGTTAATTTCCAGTTAATTACGTATTTTACTGAACTTCATCCGAATTCTGAATCATACGTTGATTGTTATTTCACCTCCACTAACTAACTATTTGTGTTTAATTTACAGTAGAATTGTATAGATGATGCTAATAAAAAGAAAACTGCAGAATCTATTCAGTTTCCATAGGATTGACAGAGACCACAGGAAACGTTAGGCTAATTGTATCGGTTAAATAATTCGATTTTTTAAACTATCTTTATGTTAAAATTAATTTTTTTTTTTGTTAGTTTAGTTTATTATTTTACGATTTTATTTTTTTTAAATATTGCAGTTTTTCCGTCGCTCGCTTCGTTCGGTTTGATAAGTTAACGTTAATAATTTATTGTCTGATAAATAAAAAGAATATTAATCCCATGTACCGCATTGCAGCATACAAAACCGCTACAGATAAGACTTTGAAATTGGATATCAGGCAAATGATTTATAATCTTTATTTGCCAGAGAGAGTTCGATTAAAGAAAAATGTAAAAAGAAGATTAGAACTAGAGGAAGAGAAAGAAATTGATGATTTCACAGGAGACTGTTCATTATGATTTCTAATCTCCGTGATTGAGTTGTAGCGTCTCAGCCTTTCAACCGGAGATCCCGGGTTCGAATCGGGTTAGTCAGAGCATTTTTCATACGCTATTAAACTTCCATTTCATATTCCCATGCACAAGCTTCGAAGTTTATAGGGTGAATCAATCATAAAACAAAATTAGGATTCAGAAAAATTTAAACAAGATTAAAGCAAGAGGAATTGTTGAAAATTACTGAGTAATCTACTGTCTAGGTAGAATCGAATAAATTTAATACATTAGTGTATAACATTTATGAAATTGAAAAATATCTACCTTTAAATTAAAAAACATGTAATTGTTGCCGTACAAAAGGAAATAGAAACAGATAAATGTGATAAATATACTACCAATATCATTATTAATACATGGGGCTCCGCAACCATGTTGCGGAGCCCCTTGAGTTTTGATACCATTACGAAGGTTCTTTAGGAGAAGGATCAGGGGGCTCGGAGATGAGGGGCCCTCTGCGGAGCTGCCGTTCGCACGTGCTTGCAGGAGTGGGCGGTAGCGATGAGGCACGAGGACTCTCGGACCCCCAAGTGAAAAAGACCGAATCCCCACTCCGAATCCGGAGTGGGGATGTCCCACTTGGGGTGTCCCCGTTAGAGGCATTGACATAAAGACTGAGTTCCAGCTGCCAGAGTGGGGACCCAGGGACGGCATAGCCGGGCCTGGTGGATCCTACTCTGAGGGTTTGAGGCGGACACAAAGTGAGATCCGACCGGCGGGTTGAGACGTGGATGGCCGTTAGATAAAGGACACTCCCCTGGGCTGTGTAATACTTAACTGCATGATCCGGCCCGGGAGAGAAGAAAAAAAAAACATTATTTTAATGTCTCATGCATAAAAAATAGTCACCAAGACTGTTTACAGGCAAATACAAGTAGAAGGGACAGTAGAAAGTGTATTAATTGAGGTAAGAGAGGCCATTCTGCTTCTCAGTTTAATTTTACCAAGCGAGCCTAAAAATAACAAAACAGATCTGTACAAATCATTTTACAATGTAGTACGAAATAAAATTGAAAGAGGATTTGATATAAATATAAAGTTACACATGGAAAAAGCCAGGTGATACTGCAAGGTATCAGATAGATTATATCATGGTTAAGCAAAGATTTAGAAATCAACTCGTCGACTGCAAAACTTACCCTGGAGCAGATATTGATAGCAACCATAATTTAGTGATAATGAAATGCAGATTGGGATTTAAAAATCTGAAGAAAGGTGTCAGATAAATCGGTGGAATTTAGAGAAGCTTGATTGAGAGGAGGTAAAGAAGATTTTTGAGGAGGACATCGCAAGAGGTCTGAGTAAAAAAGATAAAGTGGAAAATGTAGAAGAAGAATGGAAGAATGTTAAAAAGGAAATTCTTAAATCAGCAGAAGTGAACTTAGGCGGAACAAAGAGAACTGGTAGAAAACCTTGGATCTCAGACGATATATTGCAGATGATGGATGAACGTAGAAAATATAAGAATGCTAATGATGAAGAAAGTAAAAAGAACTATAGACAATTAAGAAATACTATAAACAGGAAGTGCAAACTAGTAAAAGAAGAGTGGATTAAAGAAAAGTGTTCAGAAGTGGAAAGAGAAATGAACATTGGTAAAATAAATAGAGCAAACAGGAAAGTTAAGTAAAATTGTTGGGTACATAAATTAAAATCTAATAATGTGTTAACAAAGATGGTACACCGATTTATAATACGAAAGGCAAAGTCGATAGGTGGGTGGAATATATTGAAGAGTTATACGGAGGATATGAATTAGAAAATGGTGTTATAGAGGAAGAAGAGGAAGTCAAAGAGGATGAAAGGGGAGAAACAATACTGATATGTGGATTTAAGAGAGCATTAAACGATTTGAATGGCAAGAAGGCTCCTGGAACAGATGGAATACCTGCAGAATTATTGCACAGTGCAGATGAGGAAGCGCGATTGATAGATCATATAAACTGGTGTGTAATATTTATGAAAAAGGGGAAGCTCCATCAGACTTCAAAAAGTGTGTTATAGTCATGATACCAAAGAAAGCAGGAGTAGATAAATGTGAAAATTTCAGAACAATTAGCTTTACTAGCCATGCATCAAAAATCTTAACTAGAATTTTGTACAGAAGAATTGAGAGGAGAGTGGAAGAAGTGTTAAAGTGTTAAATGATGTTAAAGAACAATTTAGATCTGGAGTAACAGTACAAGGTGAAAAGATAAAGATGCTACAATTTGCTGATGATATAGTAATTCTAGCTGAGAGTAAAAATGATTTACAAGAAACAATGTACGGCATGGATGAAGTCCTACGCAAGAAATACCGCATGAAAATAAACAAGAACAAAATGAAAGTAATGAAATATAGTAGAAATAACGAAGATGGACCACTGAATGTAAAAATAGGAAGAGAAAGGATTATGAAGAATTTTGTTATTTGGGAAATAGAATTACTAAAGATGGACGAAGCAGGAGTGACATAAAATGCTGAATAGCACAGGCGAAACAAGCTTTTAGTCAGAAATATAATTTGTTTACATTAAAAATTAATTTAAATGGCAGGAAAAGTTTTTTGAAAGTATATGTTTGGAGCGTCGCTTTATATGGAAGTGAAACTTGGACAATCGGAGTACCTGAGAAGAAAAGATTAGCTTTTTTGAAATGTGGTGCTATAGGAGAATGTTAAAAATCAGGTGGGTGGATAAAGTCACAAATGAAGAGGTGTTGCACCAAATCGATGGAGAAAGAAGCATTTGGAAAAATATAGTTAAAAGAAAAGACAGACTTATAGGCCACTTATTAAGGCATCCTGGAATAGTCACTTTATTACAGGGTCATGTAGAAGGAAAAAATTGTGTAGGCAGGCAATGTTTGGAATATGTAAAACAAATTGTTAGGGATGTAGGATGTAGGGGGTGTACCGAAATGAAACAACTAGCACTAGATAGAGAATCTTGGAGAGTTGCATCAAACCAGTCAAATGACGACAAAAAAAAAGTTATTTAAAAATGTAAAAGAAAAAACTTGTTGCAATCACTTTCCCGTTACCACATGCTGCATTATTTGAGCTACATCATTCTGAATCCTATTCTTTCTGTATTATTCGTAGTATATTCTACTAATAACTTTGAAGGTTAATTATTTGATTCATAATCATGGTAAAAAAAAAGCAGAGGATTCTTATTTCATTCCCTGATTACTTTTCTGTTAACCTACAAAATTTCACATCATTAATTCATTCATTCACTCATAGTGTCCTGCCATTAGGACAGGTCCTGTCACGGCTGCTGCTCTCCACATTATTCTGTAGTTTGCTTTGTTTCCGCATACTTTCCCTCTGTAATCCCATCCATCATTTGAAATATCTTCCTTTCCATCCATTCACCAAGCCTTCTATTGCATTTGTTAATAAACGCAGCAGTTTTTCTCATACAGTGTCCTAGCCTTTTTCTATATTCAGTCATATTTATCATTTTTCTGTTCTCTCTGATTCCCTTTAATACTTCTTCATTTGTCACATGATCTTGCCATCTGACATTTATCATTCTGCGCCATACCCACATCTCAAAAGACTCAGTTTGTTTTTTGTCTACCTTTCTCATCATCCACGTTCCAGCTCTGTAGAGCATCACACTTCACATAAAATATTTCGTTAATCTTTTCCTTAACGCTAAGTTTAACTTTCCACACAGCAGTCTTCCCTTCTTATTAAATGCCTGCTTACTTCTTGACATTTTTGTTTCAATTTCTACTCTGCAAGTCATTGGTTTCAAAGCTCCCTAAGTACTGAAATTTCTTCACCTGCTCTAAATCTTCACTTCCTATCTTAATCTCAATCCTCTCCTTTTTTCCACTAATACCATATATTTTTTATCTTCATTTTGTTAATCCTCAAACTCTGACTTTTGCAAGCTTCATTTAAGTCATCAAGCATTCATTTACTTTACTTGGGATCTCCGCCAGTACGCCACCATATCATCAGCAAAACGTATACATTCTATTGTTCTTTCCCCGATCTTTATTCCTCTTTTTCTATTCGGATAGCATTTAATTATTTCCTCCAGATATATAAACACTACTGTTTAGTAGTGTTGACATGCAGCATCCTGCCTCACTCCCCTTCAAATTCCTATTCTTCCTGTCATTTAATCTCTTACCTTCATATTTTTTCTGTGGTTATAGTACAGCTCTTTTATTAGGCACCTCTCTTTCCAGTCAACTCCCTTTTTTCCAAAATTAGCAGTAATTTATTCCATCTAACATTGTCAAATACTTTTCCACATCAATATGTTTTTTCTTTAAAACAAGAAGCAAAACCAAATATGAGTATACTTTTTGACTATTTCTAAACATACAATTACAGATAATTTGTTTCCTTCTTAAATTTTGTTTGTTTTTCACAAATTATTACAATTGTTATGGAAATGTCCATTTTGACCATCGTACATGGTACAATTTTATATTAATAGAGAGTTTTTTTTATTTTTTGTTATCAGTATATATTATGTTTAAAGTGCCTCTCGTGATCCTATAATTGACTCCTGAAGGATAATAGATGTTCCAATACCCAGCTGTTTAATTTAGCTTTTGTTTTTTTTTTTTAATATCTTTTATTTATAGTCGCATCAGCAATTAAAGTCGTTAGCGTCTGGAGAGTAACGGTATTTGTACCGGTAAACGTGTAGTATCGAACAGATTCAGACCGACCATTCCTGAGACGTGTGGTTAATTAAACCCCTACTATCAAATAAACCGGTATCCATGATTTAGTATTCAAATCCAGATAAGAGCAATACGTTTATTAGAATTACCCTTGAATTCTAAATCAGCTGAATTACGATGACGAATTTCACCACTAGACCAACCCGGTGGAGTTAATCAACCTTTTATTTATTGTTTAGTTAAAGAAAATCTGTCTCTAAATATATAGTTTATTATTTCAAAAATGAAAGACAGATTTTAACAGAAATTATATCTAATTTTATTTGTTACAAAGTTTTTTATTGAGAAAATAATTGAAGTTTATGTAATGATTCAGAAGTTACGCTAACTACATAAAAATGATTCATACACGTCATTGACTGATTCACGCGGGTTTTTTCTAAAGATTGACAGCTGAGGAATACATAATGCGTATCAATATATATTTTTTTATATTGTACCTGTAAGTACAAAATATGAAGCCTATAATTTTTATTTCATTATTAACGGTACATTGTTACGCCTTCTTTTTATTTCGTTCATTTTAATTAGTAAGGATTAAAATAGTAATAGATTTAGATGCTATACAGCATAATCAATAAATAGGCTTCATCACGTACTGTGACATGAATTTATAATATTCGACATGAATAAAAAATAACTTATTAAAAAATAAATAAATAATCAGTCTAAATTAAGTTCATAACCTAAATACCAAACATCTCAACCTGAATTGCCCTCTAATTCCAATATGCATTTCTGTTTAAACCTACCTCACAGAGCCAATAAATATTTTTTCTGCTGAAAAATTACGGGTTACAGAAACAAAGATTAATTTTTTTCACAATTTTTTTTTTCTAATAACTTTCCTAATTCAAACTATACTTAGCCTACTTAAAGAATTTTAAGATAAGCGAAATGTAGTTTTGAAACATCCATATCGTCTCGTACATGTACACATAAAGAGCAGCATATAATATATATATATTTTTTTTTACTGACTTTTCGAAGAAAAGTGCGGTATTATATTCGGTCGTACGGTGGGGTTGGGTGTTGAAATTGGATTTTTTACGTTTTGAGGTATGAGACTTATGAAAATACCATTCATGTATAAAATTTTGCAGTTAGAAAATCTCCAAATCTATCAATTTCATTGAAATTTAGATATGATGCAGAAGTGCATCTGAATTTGGGCATGTAACAATTTGATGAAAATTAGTTGATTACGCATAATTTAAGATCGACAACAAACAACATAACCTCAATTTGAGGTTGTGTTGACTTCGGTACATTTTTCATACGCTCTAATGCAGTGAGTCACAGTGGTGATGAGTTTGCTTGTATCTGAACGGTAATTTCTGGAGGCTAAACAGGAAAAAGAAAAGGGTCTACTCGTTACTTTTAACTATTTCATCAAGTTATGATTATAATAATTTAACAGAAAATATATTTTAATATAAAATAAATAAAAAATTATACCTCTTTTACTTTTCTCTTTTAATTTATGTTTTTTATATTTCTTGCGCAAAAAATTGTACAAAAAATTACAAAAAATAAAATAATAAAAAGTCGGTCTTCTTGCGCAGAAGTGCGCAAGAATTTTTTTTCTTTAAACAGTATCGTAAGTCATAAAATCAAAAATCATCTGGTCAAAAAAGCGGAAATAAAAGGTTTTTTTTAAAGATAAAATACAATCTATTGCCTTCCTTGGCCTGTGTTTATAGTTATCCGTCTCAAAAGTGATCTGAGCCGCATTAATATTACAGTTTGCTTTTATAAGTTGACATGATATAAATATGTTTGGAATAATGACATGGAATGACTTTATTTATTTCCCTAAAGCAAATATTACTGGCTAACGATCAATAAGTTAGTTTAAAAAACGAAGTTAGTAATGATGCTTTCAATTATTATTAAACAGACAGGAGTATGATATGGAAAATCCTCATTCGTTTGATCATTAGTAGTAAACGTTTAACAGACTACTTAGAACGTTGACCCACCGGATTGGTCTAATGGTGAACGCGTCTTCGCATATCAGCTGATTTGGAAGTGGAAAGCTCCAGCGTTCATGTTCTAGTAAATGCAGTTCTTTTTATACGAATTTGAATACTAGATCGTGGATACCGGTGTTCTTTGGTGGTTGGGTTTCAATTAACCACACATCTCAGAAATGCTCGAACTGAGACTATAAAAGAATACACTTCATTTACACTCATACATATCATCCTCAATCATCCTCTAAAGTAATACCTGAACGGTAATTCCCGGAGGCTAAACAGGAAAAAGGAGGACTACTTATATCCTAAGTAGTAATCTGAATTTGATAAAATCCTCTAAGTCTTAGAGCATCGTATGAGACAAAAGAAACGTAACGGTTTAAAAAAATTATCAATAGACATCAATTAATTTACCAGATTAAAAATATGTTTGCCTCTTTGAACCTTGAGTCATAGCAGCTATTGATTTATGTTTTTGTTTGAAACTTTCACAACTTTTTTCATGAAAAAAAGAACAAGTTTGTTTTTGTTCATATCAGTAACTTTCTTTTTATAATTTTCATCTTCATACCTATTACTGAAGTGAAAATATTTTTAATGAATTAAACATAATACTTTCACGTATATTTTTCAAACAGGTGGACGTTTTTACCTTATCACAATTATTGTTAAAAGACTAAACATCAATGAGTTTAACAGAATATATAGACCTAGATTTCATATAAAAAAATATTCCGCCATTCAAGTCTCATTTTAGAAAGTTCATCTACAGATTCAGAAAATATCTACCTGAAATATTAGTTTGTTTTTAAAGGTTCGTAGGTCACGAGTGTTACTTAGAATAGATTTTAAGCATGTATGATGTCATAAATTCGTACATTCATCTCCGACGTTACGTACAAAACACTTTTTATTTGAGAATTATATTAAAACTCTTCTTCACTAATTTCAATTACGTCGTCAAGTCTTAGAATCATTTTCCCATATTCTTCTTGATTCGATTCCCGATTTATAACGAATTTATTTACCTTTTGATTAGTTTACAACATTTTTTCGTCGTCTTCATGAAAAACTCAACTTTTTAACATCAAAATTAATTATATATTTTGAAATTCACATTATTTTAAATAACTTTTTTCCTGAGCGATAATTATTTAAATGTGAAGTAAAATTATTTCCGTAATAAGAATTTTGAATATTTTTAAAGTCAAAAAATTTATCTTAAACTTACACATTAATATGTGGAAAAATATCAGAAAAAATTTTGGAATTTTTTACAGAATTTCGGAATCTGAAAATTTCTACGCTTTAAGAGATTTACTTTTTTCTCTCTGTTCTTGAGTTCAGTATGAATTTTTAAAATATATAGTCATCGAATTCAAAATTTCAATCAAATGGAACTACAAAATAAAGAGAATTTTATAGTGTAATTTGTACGGTCATTCTTTCTTTTCTTTTTTTTTCTTTTCCTGTTTAGCCTCCGGTAATTACCTTTCAGGTAATACTTCAGAGGATGAATGAGGATGATATGTATGAGTGTAAATAAAATGTAGTCTTGTACAGTCTCAGTTCAACCATTCCTGAGATGTGTGGTTAATTGAAACCCAACCACCAAAGAACACCGGTATCCACGATCTAGTATTCAAATCTGTTTGGTCATTCTTGATTAGATTTATCAAACCCAGAATAAAAATGGTGTTTAAAATTCCAATTATAGGGGCTCGAACTTAAAAATAATTCTATGGTAATATTGTTAAACAGTTAGTTTTTTAAATATTTTACAAGTATTGATTACCAAAAAATTACGGGACATTTCAGTTCCGTGGGGATTGTCGATTTAACAGTAGATTATACGTTGTGCGATCCACAAGTTGTTTCCACCTCTTATTTACTTTTTATTAAATGTAATACAGTAAAATTAATATAAAATTTTAGATCAATAGATAAACAGCTTACCTTTCTTGTAATATAGGATTCCTGTATTTCATTTTTCCCGCTAACTAGTATCTAGGTGAACTAATATTAAGCACATACCTGCAATACAGTATTATGTATTTAATATGTAGGTCTTATAGTGATTAATTATACGTAAGGGATGTAAATACTATAACGTAATTTAATATACGTATAATATAATTATCTTTAATTTTAAATAACCTTCAATATAAGTTATTTTTTGCTGAAAAATGTGCATTAAATTATCGGTGAAGACACCTTTGTTTGTAAATAATTATAGTTTACCAACTAAAATTCTCATATTATGTAATTGTTATTTTGTTTAAACGTATAATTTTCAAAATGAATTTTATAATCACAGTAAATCAAATTAGTGATTCATTCAACAAGATATTATTATTAGTTTATTTGAGATAAAATTCCATGTGGAAGATTTTTTCATACTACCTTCATTACCGCAATTTTTTTCTTTTGGTATACCACATACCTAAGTGTTTAAATAATATTCAAGGACTTTTTTTTACTCTTTATAAGCCTTTGTTTCAATCATTTACAGAAAGTTTTATTCTCTTACTTTTATAATAGATTTGGAAAAAACTTAATAGGAGGTCTTTTATTTAACTAAATAGTAATTAGATTATTTTAATGAACTACTTAATATTTTAAAATTATGTGTTAAGAAATTATCGGAAAAATATGTAATTAATAATAATAAAATAATTGTAATTTTAACTTAGATTTTTATTATTTTGATAATAGATGTGTTTTTTAAATTTTAATTAAAAAACGTATACTACCTACTTTCCAAATTAAACAACTGTTTAAAGTTGCGTACAACGAAGCGGGCATTCGTTCATAAATACGGTGTGATATTTCCACTTGTTAATTTTTTGGTAATAATATATACGAGTATATTTCTCCAACCAATTTTCCTGATACTGCCGGGTCTGGGTGTGTATAGGCAAATGCAATTACTGCTACCGGCTTGCCAGGCCTGACGTAGCTGCAAATGTAGTGCATTGTAAGTGTACAATGTTGTCTGGAAAAGACTCAGGTTGACCACTCTTGAGACGTGTGATTAATTGAAATCCAATTACAAAAGAACATCGGTATTATTAATAGTCTAGCAATCAGATCTACATAAAAGCAATTGCCTTTAGAAGGACTTGAACCTTAGAACTCTCAACTTAGAAAATCAGCTGATTTTGTGATTACGAGTTTAACCACTAGACTAACCCGGCGGGTTTTGGTAAATAATATCAACTTATATTGTACGTATATACGTAAAAGATTATACATATTATATACAAATATAAATTTTGATAAAATCAACTTTTTAATAATCTGACAAAAACGTTTTGTATGATATAAAGATACAGTAGGTTGATCCAAGTTCAATTCCATCTAACTCACCAGTTGGTATAGTGGTGAACGCGTCTTCCGAAATCAGCTGATTTGGAAGTCGAGAGTTCCAGCGTTCAAGTCCTAGTAAAGGCAGTTACTTTTATACGGATTTGAATACTAGATCGTGGATACCGGTGTTATTTGATGGTTAGGTTTCAATTAACCTCTCATCTCAGGAATGGTCTAACTGAGACTGTACAAGACTACACTTCATTTACACTCATACATATCTTCCTCATTCATCCTCTGAAGTAATACCTGAACGGTAATTCCCGGAGGCTAAACAGGAAAAAGAAAGGCTCAATTCCATGTAAAGATAATTAATTCCATTTTATAATTAATAATTAAAAAACCCACTTACCAACAATTCTTTTACATGGAAAAGCGCTTTCAAAATAAAATTCCATCATCAGGAACTTAAAAAATGTTATAATCTTAATAAAACTAAAAATACATTGTCATGTAAAATTTTTTTAGGTAACGTAATATAGTGTAACAGGTGTTTAAAATTGTGTCGACTTAATGTCCTATCATTATAAATGGCTCCATCGTTATCTATAACGATGGAAGCATTTATAATGATAGGACGTTAAGTGACATAATTTTAAACATCTGCTATACTACGTTACATAAACAAATTATATGGCAACTAAGTTTTGGTTTTATTAAGATATAACATACATTTTTTAAGTTCCTGATGATGGATTTTTTTTCTGAAAGCGCTTGAACGTATATAAAAAATAATTGTTGGTGAGTTTTTTAATTAATAATTATATAATCTTACCAAAGGAGCATGTTTGATAAAATTATTATAATTCCATTTTAAGTTTGAATATTCCTAAATTTTATGTTGCTTGTCATTATTGATAGTGGAATTCAGTTTACAATTTACGACACAATTTAGGAGTGATTGACAAGATGACATTGCTTTTAAAAATCGTAAATGAAAGACTTCCTTCTCCTTTTTTTGTAAATTAATCTAATGATGTTATTTACATTATAATAATCTGATACGTATTTCTATATCTGGTGTTTCTTAAAACTTTAGATATTTTTGTGTTGAAAATGTTTTGTGGTTTTCTAAAATCGGCATAGAATTTACATGAGTGTTTCAAAAAGGGGAAAAAATTGATAAAAATGTATTTTTCTCTCCCTAATTTTTCTGTTAACAAAAACAATTTTGAAGCACACTTACTTGTTGGTCAACTTCAATTTTTTAGTGGCTAATGGTGTACTTTTACGTTAAAATATATATATTTAGTTTTAATGGAAGAAGACATGAGCTTTCTACTTTTGTGTTGGTTAAAATAATTTTTTTAAAATAGATGAAAATAGTTTAAAATAAAATATGCACAATGGACTCATACAAATATTCTAAAATAATTTCGGTAGTTTTCTTCAACATTTATTTGGAACATTTTAAATATAGTTCAATGATAAAAATAAAACAAAACCGTTTTGGTTATAGTTTTGCATTAAATACATGCTCCTGATAAATACCTCACTCATTGGAATCAACTTATTTTTTTAAATCTTCTCCGAAGAACACCAAAAGTTTATCATAGATAAATGTAAAACCTTTCTTCTAGTTAAGTAATAAATAGTAATTAGAAAAGTACCTAGTTATATTTTGTAAAACCTGTTTCTTTTCTTTTATTTCCTTCTACAAAGTAAAGGAAATATTGTGATAGCGAAAAATTTGGTTTTCGGATTTCAACAGAAATATCCATTTTGACCATCCCTGAACCATTTTGACTAGTTTCGGCGTGACGTCTGTAGGTAAGTATCTCGCATAACTCAAAAACAATTGGCTGTAGGATGTTGAAATTTTCTCTTCTCTTTTGATTGCAATCGAATGGACCAAAAGTGTTCAAAAAAGCCCAAAATTCAAAAACAAAATTGGATTTTGGACTTTTTCTTAACTGCAGTAAAAAGCCCTCATGAAATCTTTTCAATGATACATCATAAGTTGTATTTACTTATTTTCATTGGTTACAGAGTTATAGCCAATTAAAATTTTAATTAGTAAAATATTTGAATCTTACAAGGGGAAGGCACATTGGTTCAAATTCAACTTCATCTCCTTTTTTTAACTTTTTTTTTTAATTTAAATATATTTGTAGTGTACACATCAGATTTTTTATTTTACATTTTGCAAAGTATAACTATTCAAAAAAAACAGATGTTTAAAAATATATTTAAAATAATTAAATTATGATATGAAAGGTCAGATGATAGAAGCTGTCAGTTAAGAAGAAGAATCAGTTATTTTTATCAATAGCAAATAATATTAAATTTATATCTACATATAAATTAATATAAAATCTTAAAAAATAAATAAACGCACGTTTCTTTTATTTATAATCTTTTATTTCATATATAAATATTAGCATAACTTCCGTTGATGCATTAAAATCATAGGAATTGCACGTTCTTGTTGATTATTATTATTATTTCCATTAATGACGTCAGAGTCTACCTGTGGGCGAAAAAATATTGTTGACGTCATTCTGTTTATTCCACTGTTACCAACGTTGCAGTTGTGGAGACACAGCGATTTTATATACATTATGTAAAGTAATTGACCGTTGTAAAATAAACTGCATCAGTAAAAGTACTTATTTATAAATACGAAAGTTTGGCGCCAGTACTCAGTTATTTAATTACCAGTTCTGCTCTATTTAATAAAGCCACAGCTTTTAAAAGATGTTATCTTTTTAACGTTTAACTTAAAAAACATACGCTACTTATTATGTTCAGTATAAATTCAATCATGGTAGACTTGAACTGTGTACCGCCCGTAGAATTAAAAAAAAAAATCTAAATTTTTTTAAGGGTAAATCAAACGAATAAATTAAAAATAACCATTTTTAGATGTCGACCTTCATGGATCACAATTTTTTTTTTTTTTAATTTTAATATTGGGTATTTTCATATATTATTTACATTTCATTATTCATTCCAGTTAAATTGTTTTATTTGTTGTAAATATTTTTTTTTTGTGACAATATATTTCATATAGTGATACAATTCCTATAACTCAAATGTTGCAACTTGTTTGCGATAAGAAACTGAGGCAAGAAATCTCGTATTCATAACACTTTTTTTTACTTGTATAACAAAAAAATTTGTTTCTGTACAACGTATATTTATTTTTCAAATATATTTATTTAGAATAATTTAATAGTTGATAATTTTCATTTAAATTCACTGATTGTATCTGTACGTTATAAAAAGATCGATGACCTATGTTTCAAATAGAATACTTACTATTTATTACTATTATTTATACTTACAATTTATTAATAGTAAGATAAGTTTGACCGACATATTTCTCACAGTAGTTTTACATCGAACGAAATCTAACCTAAAATTTTAGAGACACTGGTTAAGTTAAAACAAAAATAATCGTAATTATATTACATGCACAAATAAAGAGATCTCATTCCGATTAAGCATAAATATATATTTTTTCTATTGAGTTTAAACAAGCCTAGTCAATGCTTTGTATGTTACAAGTAAAGTAAATTAGTTTCTCAAACATGGTTAACGCTGATATATTAATAAATTATTAAATATTATTAAAAAGTACAAATTTACCTTACCAGTTTTTAATTTTTAACTTCTTAAAATCTTTCGGTCCTTAGACCATCGTCAGGAGATTAAAATAACTTTATTTTATATGATATTTTAATCTCCTGACGATAGTCTGAGGACCGAAATATCTTCAGAAGTTCAAAATTAAAAACTGATAAAGTGAATTTGTACTTTTTAATAATATTTAATAATAAAGTAAATTAACTGATTACATTAAACTATCAGTCCTAGACTACAGTAGTTCCACAAGAGATTTTTTTTCATAAAATAACTATCGTCATTACACTTGCAGTTCCTGTGGTGAACATAGTGAAAATATCGCCGGTAAGACTTTTCTTTTCTTTTCCTGTTTAGCCTCCGGTAATTACCTTTCAGATAATACTTCAGAGGATGAATGAGGATGATATGTATGAGTGTAAGTGAAGAGTAGTCTTGTACAGTGTCAGTTCGACCATTCCTGAGATGTGTGATTAATTTAAACCCAACCACCAAAGAACACCGGTAACCACGATCTAGTATTCAAATCCGTGTAAAAATAACTGACTTTACTAGGACTTGAACGCTGGAACTCTCGACTTCCAAATCAGCTGATTTGGGAAGACGCGTTCACCAGTAGACCAACCTAGTGGGTTAATCTGCGATCAACTTTTTTTCTTTGTTTTTTAACCACTTTGAACAACCGGTAACCGCCGGGGTTCCTCTTGGATCATTGCGACATCTCGACATCCCTCCCGGTTGCCATGGTGACTCTCCCAAAGAGGGCTACCCTTCCCTTCCCTGTCACTTAGTATGGGTCCGGGTATGCACGCCACGCATGCCCCCCCTGAATCGCGCGCCCATCTCACAAACCTCAAGGTCCTCAATTCGTCATCAGAACGTCCTGATCCAACCATCTGCTGGATCCGAACGCCCTCAGCAAAGAGGCTTCCTTCCTGGCCCTGCACGTGTCCACGATTCGACCCCCTGGCGACAGAATCTTTTTCACCAGTTCCCCCAATCTGTGATCAACTGCATGTAAATAAGTGTTCGTGGGTATTGGTATGTATGCATGTGCATTCTAGTTGAAAAAAATTATCTGTAGATTACTATAATAACTTTTCATTAATAAAATGTAGTAATGTTTTGATTTTTATTATTTTCCAGGTGAGTATTCGTACCGTATTTTGTTTTTTATAATTTCTCAACTTCATGTAAGTACCTGAAGTAATATTTAAGTACGTATTTAATGTTTATTTCCCATTTTTTCGAAATTGTTGAGCATGGGTTTGGAGGTTGTTTTTTTCAAATATAATTTTTATTAATTTAAAAACTTATTAATTATTTGTTTTATATACCAATCATAAATTATTTAAAACATTTAGATCTTATGAACTTTTCACTTCTGAAAAACAGTTACAATTCGGTTACAGTTCTAAATAAAAATATTTATCTCGATATTTACCGCGCAATAACTTCTATTGAATAGATATCTTGATGAAATTTAAGACAGCCCTTTACAAATCGACTGGAAATCTCGTTAACGAATTTTCTGAATCACATTTCTGTATTCCTGCGGTGTAGAAAGTAATTTAGTTGTGTATCTGGTTGATGGCCGATCGGTTCTATTTTGTAACAATCTTCTACGATTTAAACTTTGTATAACTGGATGAGAATAAACATTTGGCATTAGGATATTTGTCTCTTACGAACTAAGTTTTGATATCTTTACACTCAGTTTATTTATCAAAGCTTTGCAGGAAGCTTTTAAAGAAATTATCTATTTATTATAATGAATTAGGTTTCTTTTTTTAAGATTATTGTGTTATTAAAAAAGTATAAAAATAACTTTCCGTGTGTCAGCTATTAATGATAGAAATTATTTTAATATTTATATCTTATCAGAAGCGTAATTCTTATCAGTAACTGGTATTTAATCCACTGATAGAGTGGCTACTGAATAATATTTATATATTTAAATCCGTTTGATAACTTCTTATTGAAATTAAATTTCGAGTTTTATATGAGAGTATTACGTAAACGTATGGTCTCGCTGATCTTGAGTCTAAACGTTATTCCTGTCATAAGTCATTGACACAGGGACTATACACAACATCCATTCCTATCCGTTTAATCCTAGTGATAAAAGTAAACGATACGGTTCGTAACATCGACCCGTTATCATCGTTTCAAATCGGAAACGACACAGACATGTTATGTAGATTCAAAAGTGAACGTACCTTAAGTTATACTTGTAACCAGTACTGGCAATGAAATAGAAAAACTCATTGTTTTATTTTGGTTTAACGGTTGAGTAGAGTTGAAGCTTTTTTCTTGGTAACGGTGGTTTAATAAAATATTTTGTTTCATTCAATCTTTCACTTGGAGCAGTCGTTAGAAATATTTAACATGTCTCCGGTGGTGGAGGCACGTGAAAAAGTCAGTTATATACCGAAATAAAACGAGCGAAGATGGTGATGAAGGAGATGAAATCCTCTTACGGGGTCAAAGAGGAAACATAAAACAGAGGATAGGCTTTAGTAGTATTTAACGTATGAAATTATAGTAACCTATAATTTCATACGTAATTTATTTTTTTCTTTTTTAATTTAATCTTCATTATTATAAATTAAAAATAATTTATTAATATGCGTATTAATAATACAGTATATATGCAGATTGATTCAGGAGGAAAATAAAATAATTTGGGAACTGATTCTAGAGCTTGAAATAAAAACGCTCATGCAAACATACTTCCGAAAACGCTTTGTTATCAAGTTACGGTTCGTTTTCGCCCGTATTCTGTTTCCCTGATGAAATTAGGTCATACTGAAATTTTAAGACGTTATATAAAAGGTAAACCTGATGGTTTCTTATGTCTTTTGACCTGAAAAATCGAATAAATTAGATCCCAGAACTATATCTTACATAGTTTTCATGATATCCAACGTAAAAAAGAAAAATTTGGTGACGAAAAACAGACGTTTTTTTAGATCTAAGTTTAATAACTTTGTTAAATGACTAATAAATTCGTAAATTTTATTATAAAAAACATAAAATCAATAAAAGATTTTATTATCAAAAACAAGAAAGTCAGTTTTTATTATTAAAAACAAAACTGGAATTTCCGAACATTTATTGTAAATTAATTTAGTTTAAACCACGGTGATTATTTTTTTTCCCAAGTATTTTATGTTTTAAAAGTCTAAATTTATTATATTAAAAACAGCTATAAATAACAAATTTTGTATAATAAATGTTCAAAAATTCTACCACTGACATCGATGCAGTTTTCAATTCGTTTCCTTTCATTTTCTGTTGTCAACCTAACATTATCTTCACGTGTTGACAGTAGCACCATTAAGAATGCGAGCGATCAGTTCATCACGTGTGTGTAAGTTTTCCTTATATATTTTGCGTTTCATCATCCCTATAAACAGTAATCTAAAGGAGTAAGGTCCGATGACCCAGGTGGCCAATTTAACGGTCCTCTTCGTCCAATCCAAGTCGAAGTTCTAGATAATTCTTTAAAAGTTTCAGATAATTTCTTTCCGTGACAGTTGTTCTAATATAATAAGGTTTATTAATTATAATTGTTTTTAATTTTTACAAATTCATAACGTTTTCTGTTAAGTTTTATTCTGCTTTGTTTTTAATAATAAAAGTTGATCCTTTCATTTTTCATGTACCTTATTACAACAGTTTTTTCAAAATTAAATTTTCTACGAGTTTTGATAATAAAATTTACGCATTTATTAGTCATTTAATAGTTATTGTTCTTGAAACCTTAAAGAAACGTGTTTTTCGTCACCAAATCTTTCTCTTTTACGTTGTATATCATGAAAACTACGGAAAATCAGTTTTGGAACCTATTTTATTCGATTTTTCAGATTAAAATACATAAGAAACTATGAAGTTTATCTCATATAACGCCTTAAAAATTTCATTATGATTTTATTTCACCGGGGAACTGAAATTCGGGTGAAATCTTTCGCTAGTCTTAACTAGATAACAAAGCGTTTTCGGATATGCGTTTGTATGAACGTTTTTCCCTTATTTCAGGCTCTACAATCAGTTCTCAAATTATTTCCATTTTCGCCTGAATAAATCAATCACTCTGTATGTGATCATTCTTTTATGAATCACCCAGAATGGAATTTTTTTAATTACCCATTTTCTTATTTAACCTGTGATAGCCGTTGGTTGATGTAATACCACCCAACATTGAACTAAATTTGCCCTTTGCATTATATGTAACTTTAGTATTAATGTTGAAAATGCATAACATCTACATTGTTTACATTTACATTATTGGTAAGCTTTTCTTCTGTTAGTTTACTCTTTTTCAATTCTAGGAAGAATTCTGTGACGAAATTAGTCAGTTCCACTTTTCATCCGCAAGTTTCCGAATTTGAATCGTGCTGATTATATTTGATAACTTAAAAAATCATTCCTCATCTCAAAAAAACAAAACTGTATTGGATTGTTTTATTAGATAAACAACTAATTTATCAATGATAATTAAAATTCTATTATGCTGTCATAGTAAATATAATATGATTAAATGATTTTTTACCGATTATCTTTCTTTCAACTGCTTCAGTAACGGATATCATAACCGACTTATAATCCAAAAAAAAAGGTTCTTGCGATTAACATGTAAAAAAGATATCAAGGATTCTAAAATCCTTATTCCTTCGTATTTGATTTGTTTGGCGATTTTAAATATTTAATACTTTGAATTTTAATCTAATTAAAACAAGAAATTCGAGTAAATATCCAAAATAATCATAACGTTATCTCAGATTTTTATATTAAAATTCAATAAAATAAAATTAATCTAAATGACAAGTGTAAAATAAGACAGCTCTTATGATTATGAAAGATGAAAACAAACCACTGTTTGTAATACATTCCTTATGTGTTAAAACCTTAATGATTGTAGACTACTAAAATGAATCACATGTCACTTCCAAAAATGACACAACCGTTTTCAAGAATAACAAGTTTCATTCCTAGCTTAATAGTGTAAGAAAAAAGTGAATTGGTTTCCTGTTGCTTTCTTCATTGAGCGAAATATACGATTACGAATCAGCTTACCACGCTTGTAAGTCGCTATGACATCTCTACAAGTAAAACCTTCACTCTGTTCACTGCAGGGAGTGGCTGTGTGATAGATATCATTACTCGCAGAAAAAGCACTCTGAGATGGTCCATTTGCACTTTAGGGATTTTATGTGCGTCAGAGCTGCAATAAAACATTAGGACAGATAATATAAAACAAAATACCAATTTCTGTTGCGAAATAATACGTTGTTACATTCCTTGAACTTAATACAGGATTTTTTTTCGTATACTCTACAATCATATTTTATCTTTTTTTTTTTGCTTTAAGGCTTGATATTTATTTGAAGTGATATATATATATATATATATATATATATATATATAATATTTTGTGAAGTGATAAAATGATTGTTACTAGACGGTCATTTGGGGTAGTGGCCACCATGTTAGCTTCTAATTCAGCTGATCTTTTGTTTAATTCATTTCATCCATCTCATAAAATGATAGATGATATAAATAAAGTATATCCAAGATAATAATAATAAGTAATAAAAGAAAAGAAAATAGAAAAATTAGTAGTAGAAAAAGTACATGATTATAGTTATGTGGTATTTCAATAGATTGTGTATACAAAAATGTGTTATAATCGCAAACAGAAAAGCAATCAAAGCACATAAAAAAGAATTCCACTGAATTTTTATGTATTATGTAGAATTATAGAATGAATAGTATTTCTCGGATAAAGTTCGAGAAATTTAACAACATGGCAATGCCTTGTGGCCGGCCAGATGGAATGAGACAGATGGTGGGCGTTATAAGCGTGATCTCTCTCCAAATGTTGTTGATTTGCTTGACGCCTCTTGAGTGCACTCTAACAAATATGAGACGCAATTTCTTTCCGGCCACGGTGCTTTTAGGGACAGACTGCAGAAATTCGGCCTGGTAGATTCTGGGATATGTCCTCATGTTTTAAGTAGTACACCGATTATGGGAATGTCACTCGTGGCATCCTGGCCTAGGCGGACCGGAACGTCAAAAGCCGAGTTTTCGAAGATGACCTCCGGTAAAGCCCATAAGGGCTGTGAACGGAGGGGTAGGTGGAGTGCGTCTTCCCCTACGGGATCAATATTATAGAATAAATTTATATCTATAAATTAATTTTGTAGAAGCAGGGCCGATTCAAAAAAGGGTCTAAAATATTAAATAAGTTTTTGGACCAAATTATTTCTTACTTTTCAGCGCATTTTGATGTCGGTTACATGTTTTTAAAAATAATAATTATTTATTATTGCTATTATTTATTTCTTTCTTTAAATTAAAGCTATTAATTAATTAAAAACTGCTCTGTATTTTAGTATATAAAACAAAATATTGTTTCTAATACGCTGTGATAACAAGGCAAATTAAAAAAAAAATATTTTATATAAATAAAACAAACAATAAAATAAAAGCTGTATATATTTTGGCGTCGACTTTAATTGCAATTATATACTTATGCAAATAACTCGATAAAAATGATAACCTAATGCGTGTTTTATTTGTTCATTACCTTCAAAGTTATCTGCACGGTATAATGTAAAATAATTTCTTTATCTTTTACATAAAGGCTGTTCTTGTTTGCAAGAAATAAATTACATTTAATAACTTTGTACGATATACGAAATTTTTACTGTATTTCCCTAAGATAAAATATCTCTTGATCGTTTTACGTTAAGTTACAATACTTATAAACTGTGAGTAAAAAACGTATTATAAACTAGAGTTAGCCTATGTCTGTTTCTCAAGTGGAATGCAGTTGGTAGCCTTGGGGATTCAGATTCCAGTGAAGTGGCATAGACTGAAAAGTCTGTGGTACGATATCCGCACACTATAACATCAGTGTCTCACAGGCCGTCGTATGGTCAATACATATGTTATTGTGTTAGTGTTATAGATAGTGTCATTTTACCGCCAATTTTTAAAACATTCATCGATTTATCGCATTAATTTTTATCGAAGTTTTCATTTTAGTGCTAATTGTTGTTTTATTGTCGTCAGTTTTTTAATTTTATTACAGTACTACTTTTACTAAGTTTTTTTTTAACTTAAAGTATAGCATAAATTTTAAATATAAGATTTTGTAGTTGTTTATCGCTCAAATAGTTTATTATTTCTTTATACATTATTAAAAATTGTTTGTAGTGTTTTTAATTTTGCGAAAGTTATTAGGTAATAAAATAAGGCATTATAATTTCTGTTTCTTATATGAGTTTTCTCAGTAATTTGTATGGGAATGTTGTAGGAAAACAGTTTATCTTTGATTATAAGGTTATATACACGTATTATTATATTTAAAATAATTTTTATGCATTTATGTACGTTAAAATAATCCGTGTTAGCAATTTCTGCATTTTTCTTTGTTTCTTCAGAGGTCGGTTACATCTAGGTAATGAGCCTAATTTTTATTTTAATTTTAATAGTTATTTGATTTTCAACTTGTGGTCCGCGTGAAGAAAAGAGGAAGTCGTCTAATGAATTTTAAATGCCATTAACATATTTTTAATGGTATAATATAAAACAAATTTCAAGAACGTACTATAATTCAAATTTAGTCATTTTTTAAATTAATCAATTTTCTACAGGCTACTGATAACAAACGGAGTTCATTGATAATAAATTTATGCTCTATAAATTATTACAATAAATTATCACTAAAACTGGAAATTGCTTAAATTCAAGAATTGTGCATTCTTTTTCATTTTTTTCTACATTTTATTTATATTAGTTTTATTTTTTTTAACTAATTTTTTTCTAATTACTTTTTTTGGAGGGAATAGTAGCATAAATACATGGCAACAATTTGTAATACTGAAATAAGGATTTAAATAATTTAAAATAGTCCGGAAGTACTGATGTATTTATCAAATATAATTTTTATTTTAGTTTGATGTAGTTGTTATCTGTTTTACTTATTATTTGAACTACACAGACAAAAAAACAAGGATGTGTTCTTATAACGGAAGTGAAGGTTTTTACATTGCTTTCTATCATGGTTTTTCTCCTTTCTACTATTTTCTCGTAATTTTTTCATTTGAGAATCTTTATTATCCATTATATTTGGAATTTTGTTTAGCGACTGAATTATTGTTGAGTTTTTATTTTTTAGATGATAGGTCGAGAGTTCCAACATTCAAATTCTAGAAAAGGCTAAATTCTAGTATACGGATTTGAATACTAGATCGTGGATACCGGTGTTCTTTGGTGGTTGGGTTTCAATTAACCACACATCTCAGAAACTGTCGACCTGAGACTGTACAAGACTACACTTCACTTACACTCATACATATCATCCTTATTCATCCTCTGAAGTAATACCTGATGGTGATTCCCGGAGGCTAAACAGGAAAAAAAGAAAAGATGATTAGGTTGAAACTCATATATAGAGAAATATGGTGTAAAAATGCAAAAGAAATCGTGTCATTTGAAAAAGGTAAAATTTGTTTAATACCTGAACCGGAGACCTTTCTGATGGAAGTTGAAACACTAAACCGGCTCGGAGATTCATTTCTTTGCATTAAGTTTTTGTTATTGCTGTAGGTTTAATGAATTGTGTTTTATTACTGAGAGTATATATTTGTTTTTAATATTGTGCACATTGGCGTAATAGTAGCTTTTGAAAGGACGTCGATAAAATGTTACTTTTTTACCATCAGTTAAAAACAATATTGTATAGTATATTTTTGATGCTTAATTCTCCAATAAGCCTAAATCTTGTGTGTAAGAATTCAATGCGGGAACTTTGTAGCTCATGAATAACGGCATGCCTAATCGGGATTCGAACATGGAACTTCTGGATGAAAGGATGAAAGTTTCTTTTATTAATTTTTATTTTGTTTCCCCCGCAATTCAAGTACATCTTCATTCTTTAATTTAAAATCAGTTTCATCATTTTTTGTAATTAAATTCAAGTTTACATCAATCGGTTTTTAAAATTCATTATTCAATATTTGTTATAAGTAGATAATAAATTCCTATAACATTCTTATTTTGCTTTCCCCAAACATATTTCTCAATTTTTAACAAGCTAGGTATATAAATAGTCTTTTCTCTGTCTATTCGTTTGCAGGTACGTCAGAGGTTTTGACGCACACGCACGTGCGGCCAGAAGAGGTTTTGTAATAAACTAATGTTTATAATAAAAATAAATAAACTGTTATTTGAAATAAATAAATAAATTATAAATTTTGTTTGGCTTTGTACACGAGTCGTAATCCTTTTAATCCAAGAATTTCTGTAGTTTTTTCTTTCAAATTTCTATATTCTGTTACATGTTTTTTTTTCAAATATGCGTAACAATTTTTTGTTGTATTCTTTAGAAACAAGAAATATTCTACATGAATTCCTAAATTACATTGTTTTTTCCTTCTTTAAATGTATTTCATCGTCATGTCTATTCATAAACGGAAAGCGTTGTAAAAAGCCGGTCACTTTCGAGTGTTTATGCTGCAGTTATTCAGTTAATTGTAGACAGGAAGTAGACCGCTGATCGCTGATATAATGTATTTAATGACAAAGGAAATAGCAAAAGAATTTGTAAATAAAATTTTTGTAATTAGGAATAATTATTGTACATAAGTACATTGTATTCGAGTATAAATGCATGTGTGTGTGCGTTTGTGTACGGGCACGTTGATTGTATCATATTTATTATGATATTTTTATTATTATTATTTTCTATTTTTCACTTTCTTTGTTACGACAGCTTGAAATCCGGAAAATGTATCTAGTAATAATCTATAAAGGCAGAAACGAATGTGGTAATTTATGCAAGCCATTGTTAAAGTCTTGTAGTTTTTTTATTATTATATTCATTTTAAAAAAATTCTACACTATAAAAATTGTGTAAATTCTTTTATTATGATTTATTTCGGAATTATAAAATTATTACTAGTAAAACAATTCATGAGTTAGTATAGAGAATTACAAACAAATCAAATTTATTTCTGTAAGAAATTATCCAATAAAAAAGGAATCGGAATAGTGTATAGAAAAATTTTAGAGGGCTCATAGCAGTATTTCTTACTGTATAGTCAACCTATGTTGGCCCTACAAAAAGCTTTTGTGTACATAGGTTTTTAAATATTACCTTTAGAGACAAACTGATCGGTACAGGTAAATTCAATTTTTCCCCGATTTCTTTCGTAAAAAAATAATTTTACATTTATTTATTATTAATTTTTATTTATTCTTTTGTCTTTCAATGTGCAAATCTTAACATCGTTATAAATTCGTTTCAATTTTAATTTTATGATACACATATGCATGTGTGTGTGTGTATGTTAGAAATTAAAATTTACAAATTTTGCTACTTTAAGATCTCACGTTTTAGTGGGGAATCCTTTCATTCCAGCTTCCTTCCCGCCACTCAGCTTCCTGATGTAGTCACTGGTAATTAAAGTATGCCTTATAACAAAATCTGTAATAATTAAAGAAAGTTATGCGTTTTATATGAACCTTCTTCAGTCTGCATTAGGATAATAAAATTTTTATTCACTCCGCGTTCAAATCTCAGTTTTGGTGGTGCCTGGGATACACAAAATATTAAATTTGTTAGCTTTATTTAAAGTAAACGAAATTTAAATAGTGTATATATATATTTTTTTTTCAAATTTAATAAAAAACTTTTTAAAGTAATCTTTGAATTTTCTTCAATAATTTTTTTCGAAAAGATGAGACAATTAGTCTCATAGCTGTTTTGTCTTATCCGTATCTCAGTTTTTGGGTCTCCAGTTAAACTAAAAATTCATTCGCTTTCATTATAAACTTAAAAATTTCAGTAGTTTACCTAAGCGAATATATGAATGCAACCAATTGCTTTATTCCAGCCGTTCTTTTATTTATAATTAATCACTTTTTTAATAAATACAATAAAATGCTTAAAATTTTCAGTTTTTAGAACTGCTTTTAATATATAAAATTTGTTAAACGTCCAGTTATACGACATTAAATATGAATGCTAGTGGCAGTTTCGTGTTTTTCATCTGTGTAGGGATTTTATTAGACATAATTCACCACAATATGATTACCGATGGACAGAATGGGTTTGCTAAATTGTAACTAATAAATTTATATTATTCTTAAAATAATTAATCTTGGTTAATACAATAGGCTTTTTTTAACTAGTCAAAATTTTAAATTTCTTATTTAATCTACAATTAAATAATGATATTAAGAAAAAACGTTTTACAGAATACTTGAAATGCTATTTAAACACCGATGTGACATCATAATATTTCAAATATTATGTATCACATACTTTTGAAATATTACGTAAACACTCAGGTGTGCTGATTTCGCGTTGTTTACTGAAAGTATGTTGTTAAGGCCTTCAGTTGTGTTTGTTATCTTGTGTAGCTTATTATTTATTAAATTTTTTACAGTTATTCATGGTTTTTACCGTGCGTATACGTAAAAAGAAAAATTCATTTTAATTTTATAATATTTAAAATCAAATTTTTACTTTCTTGCCATCATAGGTTTACAGCTACGGTTCAAGAAGGAAAGTATGGTAATCATTCAAAAATGAGGTACGGGTTTTCTTTTTTCATTTCTCAACGTTTCATGACCCAGGACCCCAAAAAACGAAAAAAACCGTGGGGGATTAATGTTCGTACGTATTGGCGTGTTTGAAGTTAATTAACTTTTCACAAGAAACCGATTTTGATGAAAATTGGCACAGAGACTCGTGTGTATGGAACAATTTGTCGGTAAAGGTTTGGAGTCAATATCTCCAAGAAATGGGGTAAATAGTTTCTTTGGGGAAATTTTTTCAAAATTTTGCTTACGTAACCCCACTTTGTATTAAAGTCAATACATGCGTACATGGTTATCTTACCATTTAAAATAAATTTTGCCCCCAATTCTCCTTCTTCCTCAAAAATTAAAACATTCTATCTTTTTATTTGTTGCACATTTTAACCGCTTTTTTTTGTCTTCCTAAACATTGTAGTAGTGCATGTGGCAAAAAAAAAATACTTTGGGGGCAATACTGATGGTAAGGAGCCCGTCAAAGTTAAAATATTTCGATTTTTGTTTATACTTTCGTGTAAGAATAAATAACTCATGCCAGGAAAAGATAACTTTGTTGCCAGCTTTTTTCTTCGTAACATCATTTTTAATCAAGTGAAAGCAGTTATGTCATCAAATTTTTTTAACAATTTTTGAGGTCGGTGAATTATCCATTTCGATTTTGTTAAATTGATACTAGAAGAAATTTTTCATTATAAAGATATAAAGGAAAACAAATATTAAAATTATCTAATTAAAGATTTAGAAAGAATAAGGATACTATGAAAAACAGTTTTCATAGAAGGTGAAAAACGTTTCTAATTTAATCATGGATATTATTAATTATTTTTCATTTCTGTTTCAAAATTATTGATTTTTAATACAGTTATCATGTTTCATTAGTTTTCTTATCTATTATATACACTATAAATTACAAGTAATAACATTTTTTCCAAATATGTTTTCATAAGATATTTTAAAGTAATAGTCATATTTTAAAAAACAATTCACTCGGATACTTGGTAAAAATATAACTCAATGAAATTATAATTATCGTACGATTACTGTTTCCTATTACAAATTGATGACATGCATCACGCATGTGTTTCTTTAGGAAAACCATGAGTCACTATTTGGTAGTTGCCAATTCGTAATGTCCTAATACGATGTAATGCACCCCTTCTCTACTTCCTGCAATTATCGATTTTTACTTCCCGTAGAATTCCCAGTCAAAATATAATACAATTTTATGCTTTAGTTGTAACCGGCTTTACACGTTAGTGCGTGTTTAATAGCATTTCATTCTACTTATACCTGTTAAACTTTCTTTCGTCTATACAGAAAAAACCTAATTAAATCGAATACTTTTTATTAACTTAGCTATTTGTTTATCGGAGAAATTATATTTATACTTTCATCTACAATCATGAAATTTGGTGCGATAGCGGACAGTAGTATTCATTATTTTGAATGATTTTAAAAATCGGTAAAATTTAACCGGAGTTGAAGGATACTTAAACATACTCACTCCTATATTGAAAAGGGTTGAGCTCTACAAAATCTTACTGTTGCGAATTTTCTAACTTACTAAAAAAAATATGAAATCAAAACTAACAACCCTTTAAAAATACTGTCTTCATAAAACCCTCAAATTTTGATCGATCTTTAATAAATTGAATAATTTCATCTTTCAATAAATAAGATTGTATATGGGCGTCTCGCGCATTTACAAGTCGGTAGGAGGTCCCGAGTTCGAACCCTGGCATCTTTTCATACCTACCAGTTTCCACCGGGCTAATGATCTTAACGTTTGATGCCCGCTTTTTCGTAACAAAAAAAAAAAATTTGAAAAGAAAAATGAACCGGGGATCATAAATACTTTCTTACTATTTTAGTCCCTGACGGAAGTCTTATAAAATTTCTGTCGGTATCTGTAATTTTTATTTTTTTTTTTAGAATGCCTTTAAAACAGCAGCTTTCGAGAGTTAAAAGAATAATGATCCAAAATCTCTTTCGTTAATACAAATTCATTAGTTTAAGAAACAAGGTAGTAATTAGTATTCCATGTCCTTTCTTTCTTTTTCCTGTTTAGCCTCCGGGAATTATCGTCAGGTATTACTTCAGAGAGTGAATGAGGAAGATATGTATGATTGTAAATGAAATATAATCTTGTATAGTCTCAGTTCGACCGTTCCTGAGATGTGTGGTTAACTGAACTGAACCACCATAGAACACCGCTATTCACGATCTACTATTCAAATCCATATAAATTATTCGATGTTCAGTATTTTGTTTTCTTACCTAAATCCTTTTTGTTTAAAATTTTTTTTTTAGACCAAACCAAAAAATTTAGAGTCTGTATGAAAAAACTACGTATTCATTCTTGCATTTAAGGATAACAAACACATAATTATAAAAAAAGAAGCAATGATCGTTTTTCAATAAATTGAAAACGGTTGGACCGATTTGCATGCAAAAATCTTTTAATGATTGTCCTAACTACTGATTTTAATTCTAGATGCATGACTATGGATACATTCCATGAAACTCTACACTTTTGCATCGTTTGTTAACCAGTCTCTCCACTAACATAACAGAACAACAAACCGATATACAGTGGAAGTTTCAAGTTGACTGACTGAAATATTTTTACAATGCTCAGAAACAAATTCCTATGTTACACGATGAAAAAAACGCAGATAAAAATGTATACTGGGGTTTTTATGTCGATAACTTATTTATTCAAAGGAAGTGTAAAACTATGTAACGCATACTTCCCATCCATCAATAGATTTATTCAAATTTAATTTCACTACTAAGTCTTAACACAAATCACTTAACTCTCTTCATGTCACCATATCCAGAACAGATAGTAAATAACCTTTAAAAAATATGTCGAAAAATCCAGTACAATGGTTACCAGTTACCTGTCACACGTTTAACCATTCTCATACAACGTATGTATAATTTCTTTGTATATGTTACAACGTCTAATTCATATATATACACCTTTGCCAGCTGACAACTCATTTAAGAACTCGATACAATAAAACACCTGCCTACCCCCCACACTACATACAACATGCTATTTAAGTATAGTACAAAAATTAAACAACAGTTATCGAAAGAATGTTTATAACACTGTCACACATCAACTAACAGGAATACATTGTGGCCAACATTTTCAAAAAATAAGGTTACTGTGTTGGTTTCAAAACAAACAAAATGTTCTAGATCAAATAGAATATTAGCAAAACACTTGTTGATAAAAAATAATCAAGAAATTTACAAACTAAACTGCAGTGATTGATCTAAGTAGTACTTTGAAAAGACTGGATTCATCCATAGATATAAGGAATATATAACGAGCACAAAAGAATCAAAATTTGCAAAAATAAAGTATTTTTTTGAGAAAATATTCAATTATTTTCATAGTGAGTCGTTTAATACATGGCAATACAGTCTTATCACGTTTTATCATTCTTTTTAACCAAGACCTTTTTTTCAACATATACAATTAAACAATTCTTAATCGCTTTTATTATTATTATTATTTTTTTTTTTTTAAATAGAAATAATCTTTACAATAATTTGTTCAAAATTACAGTTTTTCTGAGAGTTAATACATTTATTGTGTCCTTTTTTTCTGTTTAGCCTCTGGAGGCTAAGGAGCCTCTGTAAGGTATTACTTCGGAGGATAAATGAGGATGGTATATATGAATGTAAATGAAGTGTAGTCTTGTACAACCTCAGATCGATCACTCCTGAGAAGTGTGGTTAATTAAACCCAACCATCAAAGGCATGGTCGTTTTCACACACGCTACAAATCATTCATATCATCCTCTGAAGCAATACCTAACGGTGGTCCCGGAGGTAAAAAACTCATCAACACCGGTATCCACGATCTAGTATTCAAATCCGTATAAAAGCAACTGCCTCACTATTATTTGAACCTTAGAACTCTCGACTTCGTAATCAGCTGATTTGCGATGACGAGTTAACACTAGACCAGCCAGGTGGGCTATTTATTGTGCCCTATATTCTCAAACTCAACTACATTGCTTCTAACAAACTGTCTTCCTTTTTTTTATTTCTTACTCTTTCTTCTATTTTCAAATTAATCTTGGTAAAAAAATCATGTTATTATTCTGCTTTTTATTCTTACGTATAAAAATACAAAATTTAAAAAATTATCCGAGTTTAAAAAAACAGTTTTGATTTTTAATATTTATAAAAAAACGGCAAGCAAAGCGGGTCTGTAAATTTATTAATGTTAAATGTGTCTGCTCTATAAAATTCTGCACTTGACCAGTTAACTAGTATGCAAATTCTTCTGTAATTATTTGTTTAACTTTCCCTTAATAAATAAAAATAAATAATTATTTACTACAATAATGTATTGTTTATATTCCGTTACATCTAAATATTTATATATCAATCAACATATTTGCATTAAATATAGAGCACAAGTTTTACAATTATCTACTACGTTAATTGAGAATCTCTCTGTTGACGGTTAGTATGAAATAATAAATCTCTCGTATGTTTCATAAATTTTTTTAATATATTAATAAATTTCTAATGGAATGCTTAATACACTTTTAATTTCACATTTATTAATGACTAATTCTGTACTTTCTATTCAATTCTGTTTTGTACTAATGTTGTATAGTTTCAATAATCCACTACATGCCTTCTAATTTTTGTCTTCCCTTGCAGTATTTATTTTGTATTATTCCTTCTACTATTTTGAAATTAACAAAATTTGTCTTAATTTTGATTTAAACTGGATTTAAACCTAGATTTTTCAAGATTATAACTGATTTTTTTTAGGGTTTGTTAATTTTTGTTTTTTAATTTTATTCTATTACAAACATAATTTTCCACAATCTTCTTTAAATAGGCAAAGCTTCTTCTTTAACGAGGATAAAGAAGAATCCTCGTTTATCCTTTAGACAAAGGATAAATTCCTTTATCCTTTGCCTCGTTAGTTTTTCTGTTGTCTACATTTTTCTATATAACTGTACGAAAAATAATTTTTATTCTAAATCTTATCATGTTATGTTTTATCTAACAAATTTATTTTTCACCTGAAAACTCGCATGTGTGTTTCAATCGGTTTTTATGTTTTCATTACATTATCCTATCTTTAAATATTAGTAAAATAACCGCAGTGGAAAAAATTATATCGATTATATTAAATAAAATGTGTTCAAGTAGTAGTAATACTGAAACCAACATACTGAAAAAATAACATCTTGTGTTTTTACAATAATATACGTTGCGTATGACGTCACCCCTACCTTTCACCCAGCTGCAGGGAGTTTATTCTTGTATCTTGTCAGCACTAGTTTCTGGTACTAGAATTTATTATCAGTGAATTTTATTTTCAGTTATAGAAAACTAGTATATAATTCGGAAATTTTACTAAGAGATTATTATTAAAAAAAAGAAATGTGTTTATTCAAACACGTACTCGTGCGCTTATTTTGCGAATCGCGGCGCGGTGTGAATGTGTGTGTGTATGTATACAATATGAAAATGTATTACTTTCTACGATGATCTTAATTTTTTCTTTCATTATACACTTTTTATCCTGTAGGCTTCCCTCGATTATTACCAAATAAAAACACCCCTTGGCGCCTCTTTTTTATTTTACAACTAGCCGACCCAGCAATGCTTCGCAATTGTTAGTTTTGAGTGTATAAAGAGATTAGATGAACACAATTGAAAGTTTGATAGAACATTAAAAAACTGAAGATTACGGAACTTCACAAAATTTAACCTTTCACTTTATAAAAGCCAAAATGTAAACAAATCCAATCGTCAAAACAACAGCACTACCTAGCGGATTTAATTCAAACTACTAACTAAACACAGTAATCGATTCAAAATACCCTTAACTTTCTTTCTACTGATCAGATCGAGGATTTCAATAGCTTTAAACCTTCTCCGGACAAGGTAGACCATTTTGCAAAAAACCGCGCGTAAATCGGTCCAGTAGTTTTTTAATCTATAGCGAACACACATACGAGATAAATAGTGCTGTAATATAAATAAAATTAGGACAGTCCAATAAATAGAAGATTTCTCAAAACTACGCCTTTAGTAATGATTACTGCAGTAGAATCTTTACATTAATATTTTACTAAAACGCTTTTTTAAGATTTCAAAAAAATATTTTATTTTCCATTTGTTTAAAAACTTTTTCACATGAGATCAAAACGATGTGAAATTAAATTCAAAATTTTCCACAGTTTTCTAAGATCGCCTGAGTAGTTTCTTTAAATAATTCGTAGCTATCGACCTTATTAAAAATAAAAACCCAGTTTAACGGAAATAATTTCTTTAGGATATTGTTTATATTTCAGAGATTGATTAAAATAACTTACATTGCAAATTTATTATACAACGTAATATTTACAGTATTATTATTATTACTTATAACTTATTTAAAAAAATAATAATAATAAATAAAGAATAGAGTCACGAAGATATGATAAATATCATTCATTGTTTCTCTTTTATATTATAGCTTGTAGTATCAGAAGTAGTACTGGTTCATTTGTTGCTCGAAGGCCCCCTTACAGTCTACTGTTTAAGAGTTGTAGATTATATTTTACCTTAGTAAACTTTTAAAATAAACTTTCTACTTATAACCGGCTAAATCATACATAAGAAACCTCACTGAAGTCTATTGTTTCAAAATAAAAAAAATAATAAATGAACTACGTAGTAACATTTATAATCTTCTTCTTCTTCTCAACCAGTTCTAAATAAAACTACTGTATTGTATTACAACTTATTTAAAAAGCAGAAAAATAAATTAGCTTTTGTATTATTATCACATTATTTATTATACGATCATATTATAATGTAACAATTGGAATGCAATTTTCTCTCTGATATTTAATACGATTTTTTTTCTTTTAATTTAAATATATTTTTTTTAAATAACCCTAAATATAGAAAAATATAATATTATCTTTATTTTAACTGAATGAATTTTCTTCACGGAGTTTCATCTTTTAAAAATAATAATAATATTAACCGAATTTCTTTCCTTCCTTTGATTGTAAAATGTATTAATTTTAATATAAAATGTAATACATTTTATATTAAAATTAATGAAATGGATTAGACAGTATATTAATTAGATGTATTTTATATTCGTATGTAAATATATTTCTAGAACTACACAATTAATTTTCATTAATGAGTTACAATACACTTTGTTTCAATGCAAGTGAATCTAGATGCATGATGCATACCAATTAAAAAAGAAACCGGTTGACTATGTAGTTTGTTATAACTGAAAAATCTTATAATTACAAATTAAACGATTTCTCTTTTTGTTCTTTTTTTTAATGAGCTGACACAAAGAAATATGAGGTTTATCGTTACTTTTTTTTTAATTTTATTTATTTACTTTTTTGATTTTTTTTTTAATGGTGAAGTCATTTGCTGTATCCAACTTTTTAGTTATAAAACGTATTTACTTATTTATAAATAAAAGGGTACTTGTAATGTAATTTTATATATCATCAAATAAATTCTTCAAGTTTTTATACTCATTAATTCTGTAGAACTATTGGCGTTTCTTTTATACAGTGATCATTCACCTCCGTCTAGTACCCGCCCACGTGATAGTCTTACCTCTAGTATGCAAGTTGCTTCCTTTAATAAATGACATCTATCTAATTTTGTTTATTTGAACAGCTACGGATGAAGAATAATTTATACTTTAATATCAGTGTTAAATATATGTATAATTATTTAATTAAATAATGCTCATTTTTTTACATATCTCTCTTTCTCTCTCTCTCTCTGTCAACATGCGCGCTCATGCACTATAGGTATTATGTACGTGATGATTTATATCTGAGTTGCTTAGTTTTTTCTTAATTCCGAAGTTGAGCTTTTGCTGGAAATATTAAATTTTGTTATATATGATTTAGATTTACGGGGTTTATTTTAAAACCTAATTTTTATGATATTTAATTTATTTGTGTTTCAATAGTGATTTAATAGAATTAATCGCGAATAATGTTTCATCGGACTCTGAATTTTAAATGAAAAATCTGTTAAATTGTAAATATTTTAGCTGATAAAGTACTAAGTGAAGTGAATATTATTAATTAATAACATTAATTAAAGACGAAAAAATAAAAATGGCAGCTCAAGGTGTTAAAGTTGATCCTAAAGATCCGAACGTGAGAAAACTTGTATATAATATGTACCGTGGAATTCTTGGAAATTATAATAACAAAGCTAATGATATTTTAAGTGCTTTACCAAAAGAACGAGTCGTCGAAGATCAAGGAATCACTAGACAATTGGAGAGTATGATGTATGTATTATCATTATTATTTATTATTCTTTAATTATCTACATTTTTATTAATGGTTAAGTTAAACGTAATATTTTTAATTAATTGTTGATCTTACCTGTTTTGTAAGATTTATTACTTTATTTTTGAAGTAAGTTTTTTATGTGTTTTATGCATTTTTTCAATGTATATTTAATTATTTGTATTACAATTTCCGTTATTTTTTGCTTTAACTTAAATATTCCTCTTTTTAGTGAATAACACCTTAGACATGGTAATTTTTTTTTTTTGTAATTTCTGCATTCTACTTTTTTCAACGAAATTATTTTCAGTTTTCCTGTTTATTTATGCTTCAGTTTTATAAACTTTCGAGTAACTATTTCCAGCTTCATCATAATTTTATTACTTTCTGACTCGTTCTAAAGAATAATTTATGCTGTTTTAAGGCTTAACATTCTTTATAGTTCGGGCGGTATCTGTTTTGGGTTGTACTTTTTCTATTTGATCGCAATTTTTGCTTTAATTCCTCCGGAATATAATCAGGAATGATTATTTCATATGCGCCATTTGAAAAAGGTGTGCTTAAACTTCTATTAAACAAAATGTAAAAAAAAATTGCAAAAATATTCATTTCTTTTTCCCTATTTCCCTAGATAACTCGATAACTGTTCATTTTAGAGAATAAATCGAGAGAGAAAAAAGTATTTGTTATTAAATTTTACACATAATATCATCGACTGCAAATCGAAAAATACGTTATTATTGATGCAAAAGTAGCAAAACTGTCAAAATAAAAATAAAAAATAAAACTTTTTTCTAGTACTTATATTATACATAGGACTTTCATATTTTGCCTCAAAGAACTTTTTGATATGCTAAAGCAACGCCAAATTTCAACAGAATCGACGTAACAGTTTGCACAATAATTTTGCAGTCCAGATTTTTAAAAAAATGCGATTTTCCAAACTGTGTAGACTAAAATAAAGTCTCTACTTGAAAATTTAATGCCATTTAAAAGAGCACTTAAAATTTCAAATACATTTTGGAAAATTTAAATCTGTTAATTAGGAGAGCCTAGGGAATTTTTTAAACATACTTGCAATTTTAATAAAAAAAATTATTGTTTTTTTATCGATTTGTAAGCTAAAACGTTTAAATATCATATTGGCAAACGCAAATTATTGCCAAGTATCGGGTCTATTAATTTATCGATAATAATTTGTTCTAAAAGTTGCACAATGGCTGTCAACTTTAATCGGTTCTATTTGTGGAGATAATTAACGAACTTTTTTTTTTAAAAGAAGCGTCTTTCCGATTACTTTTAAGCTGAGCGGGGTGGTGACCGGAAGCGTCACAAGGGTTGGGATGTACTTTTTAAAATTAATTTAAATGAAAATTCATGAAGATATTCAATTTGTTTAAAATCAAAAAAATTGCAAGAATGTTTGAAAAATTCTCTTATATGCCCGTTTTAAAACAGATACCCGCTGGACTGTTATGTATACAAATTAATAATTGTCTCAACAAAATCTTTTAATTTGGGTGATAGAAATAGTGAAACTGAACTTCTGTATAAATTCATGTAGATTAGAATTGCATAACCTCGCAGCTGCCATTTTTCACCAACCACCATAATTTTTTCTCAATCTGTTTTGAGTTTTATTTCTTAGGCACGCAATCTTTTTGTTAAAAATGATGAAAATTCCTACTGTTTAATTTTTTCAAATCATTAAAAATATTTTTTTCACCGTCCGACAGTATTTTATTCTCTTTGGTCAAAATGTTAAGAATACTTAACGACGAAAATACTGTTTATTTTCGTCGTTAAGTACTTCGAAAGTGAAATTAGTAAATTAGCAGCTTTCGCCGTAAACATTCATTTTGTTTTTATTTCTTTTTGGTTTTTTACTTCACTGTTCAATGATTTCTCATTAATTTGAATTCTCTTTATTAGTTATTTCCAAGTTTCTGATCACTTACATGAATCAGTTTGTTTTTTCATGAGTTGTTATAATAAGTAATCTTCATTTAGACTCAAACTTTATTTTATCATAAATATTAATTTATTCTTTCATTATATATTATAATTGATTTAGTATTCTATTCATTATAATAAATAAGAAAGCTGTGAATATATTCTTGCTTGTCTAATTTTTCCCCACCAACTTTACTTTTTTTTTTGGTCTTCAATATTTTTCCGAATTATAATTTTGCCTATCAGAATTACGATTTTTATTATTATTATATTTTTTACAACAGTTTTTTCCCCTTTCTCAAGGTCACGAGCGATGTTATTTAATTAGGAAATTTAGTCTCTAATAATATGTAAAATTATTGCTAGTTATCCCCAGTAAATATAGCCAATCGGGCTTACTTTCCCTGGAATCCAGCTGATTTATTGTACCATTTCAGTTTTTATACATATTTTTAGTTAATCTTTGCGTAATTAATTTAATTACGACTTAGAGAAAGATAAATTATGTAATTAAAAAATTCTGTGATTAAAAATGCCTAAAATTGAAATAGACATCAAGTAAATAAATATTCATTAAGGTTTTGAACACGGACTTGAATTTACGTTTGTAAAACTATTGTGTCAGATGATGCACTAATTAAACTGTTTCTCTCTCAAAAAAAAGAAGATTATTGTTTAAATATTCTATTAAATGAGGGATTATTTTAAATAAAGGCTAACTACTGACTGTGTTCTTATTAAAAAAAAATCTTTCTTCAATTAAATAAGTTTTATCTGATTTAATAAATACGTTGAGTTTATTTAAATTTCCTTAATAGTTAAATCTAATAATTTTAATGATATGATTTAATGATATGCGACAGACTCAAGGTCTGTTGCATACATATACTCGTATATATCATTTCATTGCATGTGAAATGAGGACGCAGAATTAGAAAATAGAAATGAAACAATTTTGGTTACTTGCTGGTATAACTTTAAAATTGTCAATTAACTTTAATTACTTCTTTGTGTATCTAAAATCATCTCTCTTTTTTTATAAGTATAATTTTTACTTAGAAATAAATAACAAATAAGATAATGCAAACAGAAATTAACCGATAATGAGCAGGAGACCATTTTTAAATACTCGTATATTTGTCTAATAATTTTTTTTAATAGTTTAACGTAAAGTCAGTATCTTCTTCGTAAATGTACGGTTGTGATTTATAAAATTAACGTTTATTTTGATTCTTGGTAATATAGAATTGTATCGCATGTGATCGGACATTGATTTATGATATTTTTGTTATTTAAATACTTCCCAAATTACACGCCTTCGTCAATCCTTGACCGATATCCATGAATCTTTTTGAAAATTGCATAAATAATTCAACTAAAAAAAAAAAATACTGAAAATCCAAAATATTTCTAAAAAACTTCTGAACGCTGGTGAATAAGAAATTGAATAAAAATATTGAAATAAAAATTGAAGTAGAACTGTACAGTAATGAATGCCCAACATTTATATATCCTTTTATTTCTGAAAAGAAAGTATAAAAAAGGGTAGAACAATTGTGAAATAATTATAGCATTCATTGCACGTTAAATAAATTATGCTTAAATCTCTGTATGGAAGTTGAAATAATATGAAAAAATATACACTCTAAGAAGATTATGTGGGTATAGAGGTATGTATGGTAATCTTGGCACGCATCTCATGTTACTTCTTTTTACTTTGCTTTCTTTCTTTCTTTTTTCCTCCTTTTTTTTATTAAATCGGTTACAAGGGCACTCATTAAAGATATCATTATTTTTATAATAAAATAATAAATAAAAGAAACGTCTTACTTTCTGTATTTTATTAAGTCGTTTAATAAATCTTTTAAAAATGCTCTATTCTTAAAGATTGAAAAAATTGAGGTGTAGATTAAAATACTTTCATTTTACAAAAAATAAAAAGTGTGCTTGTCACGTAAATGTAACTTCATTCAACGGAATTTAATTAATTATAAAGATTTTTTAACCATTTAAAGAGGTTATACGATATTTATAAAAGAAACTTTTTTCAATTTATGTATCAACCTACGAAGTTATTATTATGGTTTTTTTTTTTTTAATTTCTATATTATAAATCTTATTACTTTCTATTTTTATTACAACAAAACTCCCGTTACGTTTTGTAACCTTATACGCTTATGTTAAAAAAAAACAAAAAACAAATTAACGACCACTTATAGAGAAAACAGGCTGAAATGTAGAAAAATAATTTGTAATTCAATAATCATGTTCCTTTTATTTACTTGTTTGTACTGGAATTATTTTATTGTTCTTTTTGATGAAATATAAAACTTTTTAAATCGTTTATAAGTTAAAATATTTTGTTACTACTCAATACAATTAATCATTTCAAACAAATATTTTTACGCATCAACAGAAATGAGATCATACACAATAAGGTTTTTTCTTTTTATACATTCATGTGTTGTACGTTTAATGTTTGTGGCTCATTACTAAAGAACGTTTAATTCGATCTATACATGTCACACTGTACCAGTCGATAAATTTGAAATTACAGTTTGCGTCATAATAAAAGTTAAAATTGATATCCAAATCTTTTTTATATCAAACTATACGATTTCGTTTCATTACAAAAATTCAAGAAAAACGAAAAAAAATTAGATTTCTTCAGTATTATTTATTTTACATTAACTGCGTAATAATTGGTTTTTTTTTCATTCCTCTCACCCAGTTTTGCGATTTTAGATTAACAGTTTTCTTGTTTTATTTTCAACAAACGTGTACATTCAGGAATGATTATTATTTGTTAAAATTAAAAAAAAATTTGAATATTTTTTGATAAGCAGCAAAGAATAAATTTATAGTAGTCTAATTATAATAATAATAAGACAAAAGGCCTGGCAAAAATGGATCTCTACCAAAAATGAGGAAAATAGGAAAAATTTCCTTAAGATCCGAAAATAAGTCGGTAAAAAGATAAAACAAGTCAAGAAAAATAATGAGAAAGAATTTTTAAATCAAATAAGCGATAACTTTAATAAAAATAATTCTCGCAACTTCTACCAAACTATTAAACAAAAATTAACTAAATATAATCCACCAAGTCTTCAGTTGGAAAATGAGGATGGTAAAAAAGAACATAAAATAAACAACAGTAAAATCTTAGTCAGATATTTCCAAAATTTATTAAATTGTAAGAAACCAAAAAAACAACTTTTAATTTCAAAATAAGCAATCTAACGCAGAAAACTCCATACCTCCGGATTTGGATGAAATTCAAAACTTAATTAAAGAACTAAAGAGCTTAAGAATAATAAATTTTCTGGGGAAAACTAAGTTACAGCAGAAAAGTGGAAGAAGGCCAACGTAAATGCAAAAGAATCCCTAGTCAAAATTTATAGCAAAATATGGAATAACGAAAAAATTCCGAAAATTGGAAGACTGCACTCATCCACCCACTTCATAAAAAAGGATCCAAATAATTATAGGGAAATTTCACTTTTGTAAGTTACATACAAAATTCTATCTAAAGCTCTTCTTAATCGTGGAAACCTCACCTGGGTGAATATTAGGGTGCATTTAGGGAAAATAGATCTTGCGCAGAGCAAATCTTTAACCTCAAAAATATAATGGAATATTGTAAATGTCGAAATAGAACAAATGTTATAACTTATTAATTTTCAAAAACATACGAATATCATAGGAGAATTATCTGATTCTTTTCGCATCGAAACCGTCGTAAGACAAGGAGATGGACTTTCTCCACTACTTTTTAACCGTGCTCTTGAAAAGGTAGTTAGAGAATGGAAAAAAATTTAGACAAAAATAGTGGTATAAGACTGGAAACTAAAAGAAAAAAGATTAATTGTTCAGCTTTCGCTGGTGATATGGCATTATTAGTTAAAAATTGGAAAGAAGTTGAACAACAAATTAAAGAATTAGAAAAATAAGCTGCTAAAATAGAACTAAAAATCGCGTTTGAGAAAAAGAAAGTTTTGACTAATTATAAAAACTGCCCAAATTTCTTTAGTGTAAATAAAAAAAATAGAGAAAGTGGATAATTCCAAATATCTCGGAGAAAGGATCAGTTGGAATTCTTTAGATAAAAATTCGTTAACAGTGAGAGGTAATAAAATGGAATTAGCTTTCCAGCTGATGAAAAACACATATAACCTGCAAGACTTAAAATGGAACTCAACATTTCGACACTATAAAACTGTGATATGTCGGAAACACTCTATGCGGAACCCTAAGACCGTGCAATAAACGTCTACCAGAAAATTTAAAAAAAAGAAAGGAAAATTATAAGAAAATTTTTGGCCGTAAATTTCAAATAATCAGATAAAATTAATTCCAAATAAAATATTTTATATTAAAATTGAAGAACAGTCAGACATGATAAGGAAAATACAAACTGCATTTACTCCCATTTAACTTTTGATTGATTGACTAAACAAATCTTTGATTTCTTCCAAAGTAAAAAAAACCGAAGTCAAATGGTTCACACTATTCCAAGAAGACTTAAAATTACTGAAGGTAACTGAAGAAATTATAAGAGAAACAGAAATTTTAAATAGAATATTAAAAGATGAAAATAAAAGGTACCAAGAAGCGCCAAACCGCAAGAACAACAGAGCTGAACTTTCTGAAGAGTGAAGGAAAGAAATATCAGAATGAATGAAGAGGTACTGGGCAGATAGAAAAACAGGAAATAAGAAACAACCGCAAATAAACAAATGATCTAACATGTTCCAAGGTGAACCATTCAGGGGAAAAAACAATAATAGTAAAAACAAGCTTTGTTATGTCGATAATGAATTAATATTTTAAAAATATCAAGTATTAAATATATTTAAAAATATGCTGTTTTAAAAATAAATAATATAATTTTAATTGTTTAATTAAATTAATTTTTTTTAAATTTTTATAATAATATTTTTAAAATAATATATTTAAATAAATATTTTATGCCTTTGTGGACGATATACAGCAAGCCTCGCAAAAGACGATGATAATCTATCATCAAATTCATTATTTACGAGCACCTGTTCGTAAGTTCTTTATTATATGATTGTATCATTACTTTCTACCCTACAGCATTTAATGTAGTAGTAATATTAAATTTTTTTTTCACTTACTATTACAACCGAGTCGTAATAACATTTATATTTTACTGCTTACATTTTTTTAAACATGTTATAAGTATTTTTGAAAAAATTAAACATTATTTTAGATTTTTTTAAAAAACAATCATTCCCGACTGTTTTCGATGTAGAAAAATAACCAATAATTAAAAATTCCGTTGGTCAAAAAGCAACTTAAGTGGGCGTAGACAGAAAGCACGAAGATTATAGACAGTTGATAGGACTTTTTTTTGTATGTGTTTGTTCTCCTCTGAGCCGGCTCCACAATCAAGTATTACTCAGTCCAGGGGAGTGTCCTTGCGACTCTAATGAGCCTCCCCACCTACCGACAGTACGTCCGGCATGGCAGGTCGGCTCACCGGTACCGGATCTTTTCCTTATTTTCATTTTGCCTCTATCTAACCGCTTAGGCCAGGGATACCGGGACCGGCTATGGCGTTCCCGGGTTCTGCTTTAGCAGCCGAGTCTTGGTCGTCATGTTTTATTTTTCTTGAAGTAACTCCTCCCACTTCTTGTAATCCACTTCCTTTGCTCGTATAATCTCAGCCACGAATCTTTCTGTCGTCAACTATTCCTCTTCACCTCTCAACATATACTTTATTGTAGTTTCCGGGATAATCTCTTGTATGTTATATCTTGCTTTTAGATCCTCCCAACGTGCACATTCAAAAAAGCTGTGGCAGGGTCCTCTGCGGTTCTCTTGACCGCAGTACACACAATTTGGGAGCTCTCTTCTTCTAAATCTGTGTAAGTATACACCAAATCCTCCGTGACCGGAGAGGAATTGTGACAGGCAGTACCCCACGTCGCCGTGTTTCCTCTCCAGCCACGGTTCTATCTCAGGAATAAGCTTCTTTGTCCACGCCCCAGTTGTAGCGGCGTTCCACTCCTCTTGTCATTCTTGTAGCAAGAGATTATTGGCATTTTCCCTGTCCATGTCCTTATAGATCCATTTCATTTGGGTAGCCTGTAACTGGATCGACGGTACCCCGACCTTGACTCCCGCCGCATTCACCGATACCGTTCGGCACACCGCCACGACTCTTAAATTCATTTGTCTCTGCAGAGTTGATAAGACTTACACGTAGTATCTTTCGTGCGTTTTACAAGTGTGTAAATTTATTAAGGTTGAAAAGTAATCAGAAACGTTACTTTTCTTTAGCTTTCTTAATTTTTTTTTAAAGAAAAATGTCAATGGAAATAAAGTGTATTTTACAAAAAGGTGATTGGGAAGATCAACCTAAATTTTTACCGTTATAATGATGTGAATTATTAATCTTCAAACTTATCTGAAAGTTATTATATAACTAGAACTGTTGATGAATTCATAAACTGAATAAAGTTGATTTTGTTTTGTACAGGATCTGAGCTACAGTATATAAATTAATGCCTTGTGCGACATTTATATTGTCTCATAAAGCTTCGGTAAATTAGTTAATAAAAAAAAAAATGATAAAGAGATATATGAGACTCTTTTCTTCGTTTTATGTGCAAGATTATTCTACGGTAGTTTTATTTAAGAAACTTTACTGAAGATATTGACTTATTTGGTTTGAGAGTGCATGCCTTTGTGAGAGAAAGATAGACAGATTAATGCTTAGTTCTAGTCAAATTGCAACGCGGGCTCTTTTTTTTTTATTCTATTTACTGATCAAATTTGTTAATGGGTTTTAATTTACGATACCCGTTTAAGACAGATGACCAGGTATTTCATACGTTATCGCACGCAGATACTTCGTGGTTTTGAACTAAATAAATCTTCTAAGACATCTGAGATACTCTGAAAATTTCTTGGTTCAAAATAATCACTCGCTCATTCGTAAATTTGTTAATTAATATTCTACAATGCTATTAGATGCTATATTAGTGATGAAAGTAGTTTTTTGAATTATATTTTGCCGTATGAAAAAATAAATTGTAGTTTCGATTTCATCTCCGTTAGTTTCTTTTTAACGTTCTATGTTTTTTTACTGACGCAAATGAAAGGTCGAATTTATTCTACCGCTATATATTTATAATTCACGAGTAGAATATTTCTAATGTGACTTCATTTTTAGTGCCGGATAAGAAGGGATAGTGTTCATTCAAATACAGCCTTCTTAATAATGTGTTTGAAAATGAATAGCGGGGTTTTAAAGCTATTTAATATTTCTCAAGTGTCACACACATTAATTAATTATACATGGAATGAAAAAGCAACTCAAATATTTTTTGCTGTCCGCAAGCTCTATGTCTACAGATTATAGTTTGCGTGCTAGCTTTGAAAATGAAATGTTGCACGATGAAGACTTTCTTATCGTGTCATGTTCAGTGAAGAATCAACACTTCATATTAATAGAAACGTTAACGCTCATAATGTGGGTATTTAGGGATCAGAAAATCCTCACAAAATATCGTAATGTGAACGATATTCCCCAAAACTCTTCTTTTTTTGTGTCGTATTCCGACGACAAGTTTACGGGCTGTTCTTTTTAGCGAAAGCAAGTGGGTATTTTTTTATTTTTCTGTGCAGCTTCCGGAACCACCATAAGGTATTACTTCAGAGGATAAATGAAGATGATATGTATGAATGTAAATGAAGTATAGTCTTTTGCAGTCTCAGGTCGACCATTCCTGAGATGTCTGGTTAATTGAAACCCAACCCCCAAAGAACCCCGGTATCCACGATCTAGTGTCCAAATCCCGATAAAATTAACTGTATTTACTAAGATTTGAACCTTAGAACTCTCTACTTCGAAATAAATTGATTTGCGATGACTAATTCACCACTAGACCAACCCGGTGAATAGCAAGTGTGTCTGGAATGAACTATCTTGATATGCTACAAGTATGGCTCTGTCGTCAACTGCAATACGGACCATAGAACTTTATTTGGCAACATGGTGGTGCACCTCTTTATTGGCATTACTCTGTACGTTATTGGTTGAATGGAATTCTCTCCATTGTTTCTTTGTGTTTCTTTCATTTCATGTATAACTTATTAATGTACGTAAAACTTAGTAAATATTACGTAACTTTAAAACCCCGATATTCATTTTGAAACTCAATATTTTATAATGCTGAGTAAATTTTAGTGATCTGTTGGTTTAATATGATTCTTTCACAAACACCTGCCTTGTTAATAAAACTCGCTTTAATTTATTAAAAATTATTTTTGATAAATTAAAAATTTAGATAATTTCTTAACTTAATTCTCTAGAATTATCATTTGTAATGGAATCATGAAAAAATGAGTTTGTCATAAATCAAAATAATTCTACGTATAATCAGTAAATACACAAGTCGAAGTTGATTTACATCGCAGCAGTATAAACAAATTTTTTTATTATTCTTTTTTAATTTATAAACATTTCAATTATTTGTATTAAATTAATATTTTAATATAATGCAGATTTTTTTTAGTTTTTTTTATTTAATTTTGCAATTTTTTTTTAATATTTAATTAAATATTTTTGTGTTATATTCAGTTATCATTTAAGTCTATTACGTAAATGTAATTCTCGTAAACGGTATCTGTTTATTAAATTTTTTATAATGCTGACTTTTAAGAAAAAATGTTAGATCAAAATTACGTCTTATATTAGCTAATAATAAATAGTTTTAAACATAAATTAATGAAAACAATATCAAGATTTTATTCTCGAAATTTGGTCTGTCTTATATTACGTTTGCAGAGTTTTATTGCTTCATAAATTCTACAGTAAGTTCACATTTCATGTCACAGTTCCGTCATCGATGACACAACAATACCATATATTGTTACCAAATATTACCAACAGAGAATATATTGCCGAAAATCACATAATATTAATTACATATTAATTATATTTTGAAACACTGTCTCGAAATCATAGATTTGCTAGTGAATGAAAAAAGATAACAAAAATGTCTACCTACCCATTTTTATAAAATCACTCTCAGAGAAAATAACTCTGGATTCTTGTTTATTGTACTTCAACCGATTTACTTGCATCAGAACCATAAGAAAGACTGATAAATATAAAACTTAAAACAGTTAAATAATATTGAACGTAAATTGGTAGCAATGTCATATTATGCGATTAATAATATCATTAGATGAAGTATTGAGATAACGAAATCAATTGGTTATAATAGGTATTGGAACAATTCCCGATCTCCAATAATCTATAACTTCATTGTTCTAACGACTGGACATCTCTATATCTGCACAGATTTGTTTATATGTTAATAGATTGCCCTTAAAAATGATATACTTGGGATAGAGTGGAAAATTCTTATTCTGAATGTAAATTCTTGATTTTTTATTTCCTACCAGAAACCGGTTTAATTACTAGATATGATCGATGTTAATAATGTGGAGGCCACTTTGACATGGCTTTCGTTGGTTGAAAACAGAGAATATTGATCTTTTGTAGATAAATACGTATATATGAAAATGCGAATCTATATTTTGTTTAATTTTGTTTCGTATACGATTAAATAAACAAGAAACTATTAGATTTTGAGTTAATTTATTACGAATACAAATCCTCAATGCATTTAATTACGTCGCGTTTTCGGCGGCTAAATATATTCTTCAGCGGATTTGAATACAAGTCAGCTTTTAATACCGGTGTGAAGCTTCTTTAGCTTACAAATACCGATGTTCTTTGGTGGTTGGGTTTCAATTAACCACACATCTCAGGTATGGTCGAACTGAGAATGTACAATACTTACACTTCATTCACACTCATACATATCATTCTCATTCATCCTCTGAAGTATTATCTAAACGGTAGTTACCGGAGGCTAAACAGGAAAAAGAAAGATATATTCTTCAGAGCAGGGTTAAACTAAAATTTACTAAAAAAACTTGAATTTATAAGTTAGAAAGTCATTAATAATAAATTAAACACCAAAAACTGAATGTTTCCTTTCTGTTTAATATTATTTCGTAACTTATTAAACGAATATGAAAGCATTAGATTATTATTATTAATTTATTACTTTTTAAAGTCATTAATATATTTAATTACATCGCGTTTTCGTTGACAAGCTGTCATCATTGGAGCAAAGCAAATTGAAAGCTTAGTAGCTTTAAATTAAGAAGTCGTAAAAAATTAATAAATATGTGGTTTTTAAATTAAAAGTTACGCGTAAACACGTAAATGCTATTTGATTTATTATAATTTTTTAATGACTTTCTAACTTAACGATTCAAAGTTTTTTTGTTTTTTTTTAATTTTAGTTCAACGCTGCTCTGAAGAAGATACATAGCCATCGAAAGCGCTACGTAATTAAATGCATTAAGAACATGTATTCTTAATAATTTAATAGTTTCATGTTTATTTTATCGAATACGTAACAAAATTACATAAAAAATATAAATTCACATTTACATATACATGTACTTATCTAGTAAGGTCAGATCCAATATTCTTCGTTTTCAGCTAACCAAAGCTATATTAAAGTGTCCTCCATAGTATTAATTTTGATCATATCGAGTAACTAAACCAGTTTTTGGTAGGAAATCAAGAATGAAAGAATATTACTATAAATAAATAGATTAGCATTTATTAATTCACGTTAGGTTAAATCAAAGCAATTTATTCATAAGAATTTATTGTGCACATAATCTATCTGTCTTTTTTTATTATTTCCAATCATTTATCATTGTCTTTTCATTTATTAAGTTCTTTCTTTTTTTCAAGTATAAAAGATATAACCAGTGCTTTTAAGATAAAGGTCATGGAGAGGTGTTTTTTTTTTTTTTTTTTTTTTTTTTTTTAATAACAGGAAGAAATCATGTAACCTTGTACGCAAATTGACTTTTTGTTGTGCAGTATTAAATGAGCGAGGTACATCTTAGTATATAAAAAATATTAAATTTTATAATTAAGAAAAAAATTATGTTTTGATTAAAATAATATACTTAGTTAATTCTCGTTAATTGCCTCCCACGATTGTTACATAAACTTATTGTCGGTTATAATAAATATTGTTTTATTTATATCGTGTGTGCGTTTGTCTTTTATATTATTTCTCTCGAATCTTTACGCTTGATTTTCTGCGATTAAGAGTTGAAACTCATGATAATCACTCAGTCACCAAAAAAAAGAAACATTTTATGAAAACCCAAAGACTTTAAATTGTAAAAAAGTATTATTTTTGGAGCATAATTCTTTATTAGAGAAATCTTAAATACATTTACTTAACTGAAAAAAAAAATCAGACCGTCGGTGGAAATAAATCCTGGGATGTTCATTACCTGGATAATACTAATTTAAAATGTTAGAAAAACTTTTAGATTCGTTATTGAAAACATAGCTGAAACAAAAGCAATTGACTAAAATTTTTTTTATGAATCGCTTTCATCTTCTAATTTAGCTGAAAAATGTATTTCAGCCTGAATTAAAGAATTTGCTGGCTGCCAAACTACCTTAAAACAGGAGCATACATAAGATCGAAGAGAAGTTTAAATTAATTTACATTACTTTAAAATACCTTTCTCATGAGAAAATCGCAATTTGTTTCATTAGATTTAACGCAAAAATTACATATTCGGTAAATCTCAATAAAATTACTAATGAAAAAATATTTCGGATTTCTCATAAATATCACCAGTCCTTACAGGAACCGAAATCAACAGAATCTGTTTACTCAATAAGTCTACGAAATGTAAAATATTCCGTCTAAAATTTTTTTCATTAATAATAATACAAAATAAATAAGTTCAAGAAAAGACATCAACGAACAATTTTAATTTGTGTTTTAAGAATTATGTTTCATTAAAAAAATGTTTTAAATTTCTATTTAATTGGTGTGGATTTTAGTTTTAGTTTTATATTGAACGATTATTTTCTACTTAGCATAATGGTTCAAAATAATTTCAGTATAAAATGAAACATTTTATTTGAAAAATATTTATAGAACCACAAATTAACGGAAAACAAAATAAACTCGTCAATCGATCAGTTATAAAAATGTTTTTTCATTTGATTATCTCAGAGATTATCAAACAAATTTCGTGAACTGGAGATTATAAGATTTTCTTTTAGTATTTTTTAGAAAGCCAAAATAAAACCACTAAGTGTGCGATATTAAAGAAACAACGCTAAAGTCAATTGAACTGCTTCGTCAATTTTATTACAACAAATTTTACTACATCATAATGTATTTCTACCCGTTCACATATCTCCTCTGCCTATTCTTTCCTATTCCGTTATACCATCAATTTCTTAATTTTTTGTAAGTTGATAAATTTGCACTGGCTCTCGCTAAATAACAGTTCTGAAAGATTCGGAGGGAATGAGAAGACGGGAATTGACATTCAAGCAGAGGTCATAGGATATAATTCAAGGAGGTGCACAAAGTAGAATTAAAGAAATGAGAGAACGATTCTTCCTTGCCCAACACATAACGTGTTGGTTCTTTAATCTCGGTTATTATAAACCTTTCTTTGCGGTTTTATATTGTGGTGATTCTTTCGATTATTGTCTGAGAATTTCTTAGTTTCCTGATCAAATAAAGTAGGTTTACAAATTTATATAATTTTACACCCCCTACCTATATAAAGATATTCTTGATACTAATGGACATAGGTTTTCTGAATGAAAAGAAAAATTATGATTTTGATGTAGCCTGTTGATTAATGAATAAAGTAATTTATAGTTATGTACTCTTATTAAAAAATTATCATTTATTAAATTTTTGGAAAATATATTGCTTTTACTCGTCTTATTAGGGCACCTACAAAATATGTTCATATCTACTTTTCAGAACATACCCACATGAATTTTTATGGAACATTAACCGAATAATTGTAGTATTAATGTTTTTTTCCTTAAACATCATTCAAATTACACAACCTTGTAAACAATTTTAGTTTTTTTTTTATTAACCTATTTATTAATGTAGTATAATATTTATTTTTACCGTAAATATTTGAAGGTTTAATTATCTTAATTAGAATAATAAAATTCTTGCGAAAAAATTATTTTGGAATTACTTTTACCCTAAGGATTTAAAATACTCTTAAATCCTAAAAATATTTCATCTGACAAAAAAATAAAAAAAGGCAACATACAATTATGTATGAAAACTTTTATTAAAAAAGAAAACGAATGACTTCGATTAATATTAATTTTCTTCAGTTTGCCTGTTAACATCTTCATAATGGCTGATCTTATTTTTCGTAGATAGCTCATTTAGTAACTGTATCATGTTTAATACAAGTTAAATAAATAGATAACAAAAAAAAACAAATTCTTGCAGAACATAATATTTTTGTTTAACTCATATTTATTAAAAAATCTGATGTAGACAACATATGACTTCCTTGTACGCCTCTTAAATTACATATACACATTTTTTTTAATGAAAAATACATAAAATTTTATTTCATTAATAACATCTGATATTTTTTTTATTATTATTTACTGTAAAACCTTTTTTTCAATCGGAGGTTAATAATTATTAATAAATCAATATATTTAAATTAAAGAAAAGGAGATGAAGTCGGATTTGACCGATATGCCTTCCCTTTGTAAGAGCCAAATATTTCATTAATTAAAACTTTATTTGGCTATAGCTCTGGAACCGATGAAAATAAGTTCCACTTACGATATATCGTTGAGAAGCTCTAATGAGTGTTTATTACTCCAGTTAAGAAAAAGTCCAAAATTAATTTTTTTTTTGGATTTTGGACATTTTTAGACACTTTTGGTTCAGTCGATTGCAATCAAAACTGGAGGTGCACAACTAGATGTTACTGCAGTTGTAAATACAAAATTTTAACATCCTACGGCTAATCGTTTTTGAGTTGCACGAGTTATGTATATATGTCACACCGAAACTAGTCAAAATGGATATTTCCGTTGAAATTTTAAAACTCAAATTTTTCGCATTCACAATGCTTCCTTTACTTCGTACAAGGAAGTAAAAAAGTATATACAACGTGTAAAAACGTAAATTGATAATTTTATTAATAAAGAAATTTTCGTTAACCTTTCAGTTCTGTTTCCTTTTTTCTAAATATCTGATAAATATTAATATTTAAATCATCAAATAACATGAAGGGAATGAGTGTTTCTTTTTTTACCACAGTCAGTATGATTTATCATTATGTAAAAATTACAACAAAACTTATAACGTACTTTTATTAGAAAAAAGACTTAATAAATAATGAATAGATTCAGTACAGCGAAATAGCCTATCATCACGTTCAGTTAATGTTACATCGGTTCTACTGTTAAAGAAAGACATTTCCTTTTTCTTTTTTAATATAGAAAGTACGTATCATTTTATTAGCATATCATTTAAAATATAATAGCCCCTTATTTAAGGTATGTAATTCATTTTATTTGTCATAATATTCTTTCTTAGAAATATTTTGCATAGTTTTTAATATGATACATTTACAATTTAAATTTATTATTGCGTTTATTCTTAGAAAAATTTTTAACTGTTTAGTATTAATTATATCTTAAGTTGTGAAAAACATATATATTTAAAATTAAGAGAAGCTTGTCGTTATTCAAGGTATTTAAATAAAAATTCAATAAAAGAAATCTACATACTTTTCGTATTTATTACGTATAGTTTATTGTTCTTGTACTCTATATAACATTCTGTATTATTTTAGTTACCAGGAAAATGAGAAAATAATTATTTTTATAACATTAATTTCTTTCATTAAGAAGAAGAATTTTTTAAATATATATTCAAAAAAAAAAATTTTTAAATCATTTGAAAAGAAAAGATATTAATTTTTGGAATGAATCTTTTCAACATTCTTAATAATATTTATAGCCAGTCCTTGTGATGTAATTTCGGTGGGCTTACCACTAAAATATGCAACCGTTAGTTTAGTTTACTGAAAAAGGTAACAGGAGATCACTTTTCTCCTCATTTTCCCTACTTTAATCCTGGCATGCGATACTTATTGTAGTTAGGGTTTCTTTACAGTTATTTTCGTAATATATTGAACACCTAAGCAATGAATATTAAAAAATATATGATTACATTTTTTTTATCAGCAAGATGTATTTCCGAATAAATGAAATAGTTATGTAGAAGTGGTGATGACTTTTTTTAGTAATATACTATCGGCGTTGAAAGGAATAGATACCTAAAATTATATAGTAAACTAAATTTTTTTAACGCAAAATAAAGATCGATTTATATTGTTTTTGATTTAGTCAAAATAGGTTTATTTAAATCTGGAATGTTTTGACTTAAAATACAATAATCTTTTCTTTTTTTTAAATGGTTGATAGAGCGATGAAAATCACAATAACATCTATGGTAGTGGAAGTTGTATTCATGTCAACTTTCCGTTACAAGATTCTTACTGCGTAAAGAAAACTACTATAATTAGTGTTCTCTAATTTTATATACTGGTTACTTTAACATGTCATCTTTTACATATCACTGGAAAAGTATCCAGTTTTTTTAATTATAATTGTGCATTGATAAATGAAATAATGAATTCATAACACCGATGTTAATACAAAAAATAATAATAACCATTAAACGGAATGGGTTTAATTTTATTTAAAATTAGTTTTTTGTTTTCATAGTGCAAAAGAAATGACAGAAGTTTTTCCCTGCAGCTGTAATTAAAAAAACTGTTTTAAAGACGCCCAGCAAAAGTTGTGGTCGTAACATAATTACATTTTAAAATCACGTCAGGAATGGAAGTTTGCTTACAAATAATATAACAAAACCGTTTAAGCATTAACGTAGAATAAACCAAGAAATGAACCCAAAAATGAGACGTAGATCATTCGACAATATCGGTCATATGGAAGAACCGTGAAAAAATTAATAATTATTTTGAAACAAATTCTGTAAAATCAAAAAAATTACGGCCTATTCAACATAGTGATGTAGACCAAGCGCTGTTAAAATGGTTAAAATACTAGAGGGCTAGTGATATCTGTATTAGCAACCCTATATTTCAAACTAAGGTGAACGATTTTTCTGAAAATTTCAGTAAACCACGTGAAATAACTTCAGTTTGGATACAACGGTTCCGTCAGCGTCACAATATTGTGTCGGGGAGAATAAACGACGAGGCCGCAGCAGCTCCAACCGTTGTGTCAGAAAAATGACTAGAAACCATTTGGCTAAATTAAAAAAAAGCTATTCCGACGAAAAAATCTATAATGCTGATGAATCGGTCTTTTTTTAAACTGACGCCAGAAAGAATCCTTCGATTTAAAGGTAAAACGTGTTCGGGGAGAAAATGATCAAAAGAAAGACTAACAGTACTATTTGCTACAAATATGACTGAAACTGACAAACAAAATTTCTGGTGGTTATAGGAAAGAATGCTAAACCCCGATGTTTTAAAAATTTGAAATCGCTTCCTGTTATTTTACATAAGTAACAAGAAAGCTTGGATGACAAGTGATATCTTTACGGTCTTTTCTTTTCATGCTTTTATGTACAGTCGCGTCAACAATTACAGTCATTAGCGACTAAAATAACACTGCACGATTATAAATAACAAAAAGAAGCAATAAAGAATAAACAAAGACAAGTAACAAGAAACACGAACTAAATACGCAAATCAGGCAAAAACCACTAAATTGTATTCTTCATTCCACTGTAGAAGAGGAACCGCAACAGACGTTTTATATCTTCTTTCCGGTTTAGTAAAGATTTCATATCTGAACCCAGGTCTAAGTTTTGTCGGATGGTTCCAAAGATTGGGCAACCAAAGAGCAAATGGTGCACGGACCATTTGACCTTGAACGTTTCATGCTGAGAGGAGCCAAATAGAAGCTTGGTGTGTCCAATCCTTAGCCGAGTTAAGATGACTTGGTCTTTTCTGTTGCTCGGGGAAAGAGGTTTCTCGAGAACATTCTCCCGAATGTTATGTAATGGCGTGGGAGGACTCAGCAGCCAGAACTTATTCCATGGAGCTTGCAATTTTACACGGGCAGATCTCTCTTACATGTCAGTCGTACTCGAAGGCCATTTATTGCCGCTCTCTTGGCAGGCTCATCAGGCCGTTCGTTCCCGAAGATGCCACAATGGCCAGGGACCCATACCGATACCACAGTCTTATTTATCCTTGAAAGGATATCATGAATAATCTGGACGATGGATTCAGAACGTTTGCAGCGCAAGGTCTCAAGTACGCTCTTAGAGTCGGTAATTACTAGGAAGCTGTCATCACTACAGGTTTCGATAACTTTCAAGGCGAAGTAAATTGCATAGGCCTCGCAAACGAACGCAAAGGAACAGGCATTAAGTTTATATAATATCCCGGTGTCAGGAAATGCAATAGAACAGCTACATCCTTCGGCCGAGACAGTGCCGTCTGTATAGATGAGAGTGTACCCATTGTACTTCTTAGATATTTTGTAAAAAATTGGTCTCTAGCAGACTGGGAATGTGGGTCCGGTTTACGATTTCCAGATGGTAAGTATACGATCTCTGGAAATATGCGGAACCAAAGGACGGCGCATTCTATTTCCTTTCCAAGGATCTTCGGGACAGGCAGATCTAGTTCTTGGAGATAGTGAAGCAGCCTGAGGTTGAAAGACTGCGGTAAAGACGTCCTTCGTTAAAAAACGGTCTTGGTTACGAAAATGGGACCGTGAATTAATGAGTGAAAATGACAATATACGGCTGATGATTGACAACTGTCCGGCTCATCCACACGTTGAAAATATTTCATGTATAAAGTTAGTATCTTACCATCGAAAACAATAGCAGTCTTACAGCCCTTAGATCAAGGTGTATTCAAGTCGGTAAAAACACCTAATTTTACAAATGATACAGGATTTAGATAAAAAAAGAAGGAAACACAAATAACTATTCTGGATGCTATAATTATGCTAGAAAGATCATCAAATTGGGTTTCGCCGCTGAATGTAAAAAATTGCTTTTGACATGCAGGACTTTTACCTCAGGCTGGCGAAGTTACTAACATCGAATGAGAAGAAGAATCTTTAGTGAAGGGGGCAGTAGTCTACAAAACCAATCATCGCATTTTTTGAAGATTATCAAGAGCTTGACAAAAATTTAGAAACGCATGAAACTGTAACAGATAATGATGTAGTAGCTTCAATACTAGCAGAAATAGACGAAGACGTAGGTAATGACAACGAAATAGCGACAACAATGAAAACATCAACCCGTCAAATCTTCCAGACGTTTTAGCGGCAATGAAAACCGTTTGCCGCTTTATCAGTTTTACAGAAATTGCTAATGAAGAAACAAAGAGTATTTGTTTTGATTAAGAAAATAACCTTAAAAAACTGTAACAACACGAAATGTTTGAAACAAAGCAAAATAACCGACTTTTTGAAGAAAAAGTAATTTTTTTCTATCTTCTTTTATTCTACCATATTTCCGTATTTGTATTTATTATTGCATATAATTTTTTTTAATTATTATTATTATTTTACTGTATTACAATACCCGTGTAGATGGCATATTAAAGAAGTATCACTAAACTGCCTTTTTTCTTTTTTTTGTAATATGAGATGAATGATTTTTAGCGTATGTGACTGACCGGGATTTGAACCCGGGACCTCCGTATGAAAGGCCGAGACGCTACCACTCGGACGCCAACATATCATTAAACTACCTAAACATCGGTTATTGTAACTATTGGTTATCACTATAAACTATTGGTTGGAGATCACTATAAACGATATTTACTATATATATATATATAGATTTGCAATATTGTAATGCAATAGGGTAATTACACCTAATAGTTTTGTAATGTAAAACATTGTAAATATTTATGTATTTGTATAATATCAAAGGCTTATAAGATATTATACATAAATAATAAAATTGTATCCTTTGATGAAGAAAAATGTGTAATCCAAAATTCAACTCCATAGCAAGCTAATTTACTAAGCTAATTAAGTTAGCTTTACAAGCTCACTTACTGGGCATCGTTAAAAATTTGGAAAGATGGTTGCTAGAAACTGTTAATTTTCCACAAACAAAAGTTGTAGTGATATACTGAGCAGTAGACTAAGTATTTTTCCCATAAAATGTGCTTATAAGAACTTGAGTGCATCAAGAAAGTTACGAATTTCCTTTCTTAAATTATGATTACACTAATCCATGCTAATAAGCCGTCCAATTAGAGAGTCACGTTAATACAACACTTTGAGTACAAAGTATTAGAAATTAGAGCTTGTAGAGAGGAATAATTTACGAATTCTTCATTGGTTTCCCACACACGAATCAAACAAAATAATGACCTTTGTGTAATCTCAAATTACATATTATGTAATGTAATATAAACTTATTATATTCAAGTGGCTGATAGAACGGATAATATAGATGATTCATTTGGTAATCGTATTGCAATTCAGATTTAATATACTATGTAATTTACATAAATTATTTAAAAATTTATATGTAAATAGTATTATTGCTGAATTAATATGATTTAAATAAGATTATTCTTTTCTTCCACTTAGCTGGTTATAATGTTTTATAATAAGTTAGAAATAAGATAGCATTATGTTCTTATAATACAATTACCATTATTGATCTATTTCCAGTCCTACGTAGATTTATATAATAACTGTTAAATAACTAACTCTTTATGTTATCTTTATATTAACGCTGTTGTCATAATGAACATAGCTCGTTACTAAAATAAACCGTTGATTGGGTACCCCACTCCATTACTTTTGTTTATTGTAGCCATATTTACTAATAATATAAAAAATGTATCCTTGCTGCATGTATGACAGTAATATCTTAATATTTAATCTAAATAGTACAAGTATAATTACTATTTTCATTTCACTGAAATACGCGTTCTTCTACATAGATACCGTACACTGATTTGATACAAATCCATAAAAGTTTTTTTTATTGCCAAACTCTTGTAACTAATTAAAACGTAATCGGTTAAAAATAAGGAAACTTATTTCGTATTATAAAATAAAACGTTGTTGTATAATTTTTATATATAATGTAATATTTATTTAAAGAATAATGATGATATAAATTTGTGGCTCAACTGTAACTGATATCGATCGTTTCAGATTTCATTAAAAGTTAGTCTAGATGAAAAAATAAAGAAATTGAAGTGTAATTCTAAAAATCTCAATTAAATATTAATTGTTATATAATTATTCGACATTTAAAAGGATATTATTCTTAGATTTCAATTTGGCTTCTTTAGCATCAAAGAAAATTTATCATAAAACTAACCGGGAATCATAACAATTATTCATTTAAACTAAATGACGGGCAGAATAACTTCACAAATTTTGGTCCGTTTAAAAATAACATCGTCTAAGTTAAATTTAAATGATTTTCACTGTTTTTTATCCTGTTTTTGAAACCATTTCAACCAGTTTTGTGCATGTATAAATTATATTAAATTCTTCTACAGAGAAGATGATGGTCTACGTATTTTAAAGACACAGCTGGTCTGATAGTTTTGTATTAGAGTTTTGAAATTTCTGTTTTATCATCTGACCCACGTAGGGGAAGACACCCGCCTTGTAATGATCCCGGTCACTACACCACCTCCTCCGTTCCTAGCCCTAATGGGCTATACCGGAGGTCGTCTTTTAGATCCTCTAAACTTGATAACACTGTCATCAGGATGCCACCCATGCAAATATCTCGGCAGACATTTCCATAGTGCATTTGCACAACCTACTATCGCCTTCGTTTGGCCTCTTCCAACCACGACCGCCTACCATTCAACTATCAAATAACCGATTCGCGGAAGCGCAATCCTAGCGACTTCCTCTAACACCGAAGGTTTCACACAAAAACTCTTCCTATATCTAACTTCAATCAAATTATGCACTCAGATGATTATTTTATTGAGTCTTTAACTACCAAAAATATTATCCTCATACTAACAAAACAAGTATTGTCGCAACAAAAACAATTTTGTTTTATAATTCAAATAATCAAAGTCCTCTTGATTTACTTAAAAATCAAGAAACAGGTTCACAAATTTAATAAGCCTCAAATAAAAAAATACCCTACTTCTCTCCGCTCTGGTTCCGTTTTAAAAATTAAGTAAATTAAATAATTAAGTAAATGGTTGCATGTGAAAAAAAGTTTCACATGTTTAGCATAGACAAGCCCCGTCTTCTTACAATTCCAGCAACGTTTTGGTCATTTCTTGCCGTTAAGGGTTGGTCATATCAAAAATTGTTTCAGACAAAAGTTTTAGGTAATGTTTAGAGGACTAACGACCATTTTAAACCGATTCAACACTGTGCCTAATGATAGGGTATGATATTTTTTGTCTTTGAAACCCCATTTCTTCCACCCTATGGGCCAATGGTTGTTTATATCAAAAAACTTTACTTAGATAAGTTTTAGGCTCTTGTCCAAAGAATAGTAGGAACTTTAAACGAATTCGATATTTTACTTAATAAAAACGTTATAGCGATATTACGTTTTTTCGATAAAGCCCCCCCATTTCCACCCCCGCTGTCCGATTTTTCTCATTAACGAAATCGACCGAGATTTTGGTTCGTTATATTTTATTTATCAATTTGAAAGTGATTGGCGCAAAATTACGGCAGTTATCGTGACCACAACAAAGTGAAGTATATATAAATGTACATATAAACTTTTGAACTGACGGTGGTTTTGGGGTCTGAGGGATGTGAAACGCGAAGATATGTCGAAATTTTCCGAAAGTCGAATCATGGTACCTATTACAATAGATTTCATAAGAAATCTACCTAAAATGCTATTGCTAATTTATATTAACTGTTTAACTGAAAGTTCAAAAACCTCAGAACTGAGAACTCCTACACTGTACCACTACGTCGTAAGTACAATATTTCTTTAAAAGCTGAGACTGTACCGATATGTAGACTACAGTATTATAAATCACGTGCTTTATTGTAATATTTACGTGCTTTATTTTACTTAGTAGAGTAACGATAAAAAAACGAATGTTCCTATTACCGGTAATTATCTTGTATAACGACCAATAACAGTTTTTTATTGGCGTATTTTAAGATATGGTATTTTTTTTTTCAGTTTTTAATAAATATTTTTACCCTTACTTTAATGTACACTGTACATTATTTAATCGATTTCATCGTGGGGGAAAGGAAAATATTACGCATTTTCAATCGTTTAAATTATTTTACTATTTATTAATTATTCATTTTTATTACGTATAAAATAAATTTTTATTTTTATATAATAATTCGTATAATTAAATATTTATTTTATAATTAATCCATTTATGTTTTGAGATGATTATTATTAGCTTTATTTTACATCCTTTTGAAATGATAAAACGCTCATGGAGTGTGAATAAATGAAAAATTACTACTTAAATCACAGTTTCACTCTTCACTTTCATAATCAACATGATATATATTCTTGAACTCGGTTATTTATAGGTATTATCTTTTTATAATTCAATTAATATCTTTAAAATAATTATGTTTTTCCTGTTCAGTTCGGGGTTTTTGCATATATATTTATCATTTTAGTAAAGTTCATTTTTTATTTATTCATTAGTTATTTAATAATTTCAATGACATTATATGATATGTATTTATAGGTATACATAGATAATTAATTAATCGTAATGGTTTAAATTGCGCAGAATTATCTTTAAAAAATAAGCAAAATTTAAAAATCATTTATTTTATATTTGTAAAAACAAATTAACAGATGGTTCTCAAAAGATTGGATTAGGATATGAATAAATAATTAGTTGAACTAATAATGGACTTTCCAATTATCTTTTCTAAATAATATAGGGTGTCCCAAGATGAATTGATATTTTAAATTTGCCGCCATTCTTTTCGCAGTAAAACAAGATTAGAGATTTTTATATGCTGTTACCAGTAAACATTGAGATTATAATTATGGAAACGTACACACTTGAAAAACGCGTAGAAATTGTAAAAATAACAATAAAACGAGTTTTCGAAAAAAAATATTTTTAGCGATGAGACTATTTTATTCTTACCGACTTTGTAGGTAAACAAAATAGTCGAATTTTTGGATCAGAAAATCAAAAAAAGATTGAAGAACTTCCATTGCATTTTTGACAGGTCAAGGTTTGGTACGGATTTTGGGCTGAGGGATTGATTAGACCTTACTTCTTTGGAAATGAAAATGGAAATAATGTTACCGTCAATGGAGTTCGATATCGTGAGATGATTTGAAACCTTCTATTGCCTAAAATTAAATATGTGGATATGGAAGCTAGGTGGTTTCAACAAGACGGTGCAACATGCCGATAATACCATACAATACTAGAAGAAAAATTTAATATTCGTGTTATCTCTCACTGAGGTGATGTGAATTGGTCTCCAATATCAATGTGACTCGACACCGTTGGACTTTTTTTTTGGGGTTATCTTCAGTATAAAGTGTACTTCAATAAGTCAAAAATAGTTGAAGACCTCAAAGAAGAGATTCAACACATTATCGATATTTTCCAGCAATTATGTCGGCATGTTTTGGAAAATTTTGTCTGAAGAGTGAATATGTGCAGTCAAGATCGGGACGCTTATTTGTCGAATTTTTTGTATCACACATAACCTCCGTTTCACTACTTTCTAATAAAGCAAAAATATTACTAATTATTAAAAAAAAATATGTCTTATTAAAAAGTTAAAATTTCAGCTCATTTTGGAACACTCTTTCTATATATATATATATATATTAATAGTGAGATTCCAATTAAAATAATATCAATTCAATGATTTTCTGTAGTGGCTGAGGAGGAAATTTTCTATATCTAGGGAGTGTATAATTTAAACCTACGCTAATTTCCAGAAATACTATTACATAGAATAAATAAGAAGCATATAATTTCATAAATTATTACTTTTTTCTTCTATACTCCTACATATAAGGTTATAAAAGGTCATAATTACTATATATATCTTGAAAGACGGAAATTATAAGTACTGGTTTTTAATTTGTTTCTATTTTCTGCAATTATTTCTTTAAATGTACGCTTATTAACATTTTTATTACTGTTATATTGGCGCCATTTATCCTATTAGCAATGCAAGATAAAAGTTCTATAACGAATGATACTAATACTGTAAACGTATTGGTGGTTTGTATCTTTCTTTTTTGTCTCTTGATACTGTATGTTGCCGACCTCGAACGTGAGGAAACCTTTCGTTAAGAGGACAATCTGGAAGGAAGTTGTGGAAGGCGGCTTTTATGAAGGCCGAGAACAGATTCTTCCTTAAAAGGTAACGAATCGTACACATTACATTTTATATTATAAACGATTACACGAGTGATTCACTCTCAGTATCTCTCTTTGTTTTCTCCCCCGTTACTCTCGATTTCGATATCACTCTTTCTTTTCCTTAACGGTTCTCTTTCTCTCTGTCCTCATCCGTAATGTTGTAGTTATGTTGCACAGATAAATTATGTTAATTTTTTTTAATGACCTGATTTATAGAGCATGTCTGATATTGTATTAATTTATCATTCATTAACGTGATTAAATTTACGTTTTACATTTATTCATGTTACGCTTCCTTTAACCGAATGACGAGATATCTGCGGTCAAGGGTAGATCAAGAGGCGATACAAGGCATATTTCCCTTTAAATACCAGATAAAAAATTATTATTTTCATTTAAATTTTTAAATTTGCACTTTTATCAAGTGTAATTTGAATTCGTACCCGTTACTAGTACATTACGAAGTCTGAAATTCAATAAAAAGTTTTAATCAGGTACATTAAACATTAATCACTGATTAATTTACAGAGTATCATTTTTTTTTAAATATCACTTTCATCCCCTATAACATACTTGTACCTTTGCCGGAGAGAAGTTTTCTACAGTTCCATTCTACCTTGACCGGAAGGTATTTCCATTCTATCTTGATTTCGCTCACTATATTGACAGGAATTCAACTGTATGTATCCGCTATTTTTTTATTTTAGTAACTTGAAAAATTCTGAACGGTTTAGATAATATTCGATGAAAAGAATAATTTGTGAGGATGATTTTAAACTAATTAATGCTACTAATCAATTCCGGTTTATATAATGTTTAGGAAACGTAGGTGATGAGGTAGATGACAGTTCCTTTCCTCCTTTAAAGTATATACTTCTTAATAATTTATTGAAGCATTTTTAGTATTCTTCATTGCTTTTAGCTGTATTTAGTCAAAATCCAGAATTCTTTAAAATTTTATTTTTGAGGCCGTATCAAAAATAATTAGCCGACACTAAACAATTGCTGAATTCTTTTTCAAGATTCTTTCGGATACCAAACTTCACTATTACCGAAGAAATATGCCTCTTCATTTACCTTTAAGACTGCTATTCTCCTTGATCTGTACTTTCATAGAACATACTGCATGCATCGCCTAATTTTTGCTTTAGAGAATTTTAGTTTTTTTTCTTCTAAATGAGATAATTCTTATGATAAATATAATCTTTGAAAGGCTTCGGATCCTTGAATGATAGTCTTTCCAATCCACCGGCTATGTTGTTTTATCTTAAACAAAATTGTTTTTTTTCTTTTTGTATTTGTTTCTAAGTGAGTGGGTGGGTGTATTTTATATTTCGGCATAAATCATATTTATAAGTCCAGAATTTTTATTAGGTAGATCGGAAATTAAAACATCATTTAACAAACAGTTTTTAGTTTGTACTCCTTAACGTACATTGAAAAATGTCTCCACTTTCCCGGAAATGTACTTGAATCATATATTTTAGAAAATATAGTCGTGTAATTTGTGAAGTGTGTAACATTTCACAACGAATGTTACATACTTAATATGTTACATAGCAGACGAATGCTTTCTTAAAAACTCATTAGTTTTGATGTGAAATATATAATAGTTATTATTTTCAACACTGTATTTAATACTTCATTATTTTATAGTTGGTTTTTCTTCTATTTTGAAGCTAATTACTGCGTTTTTTTTTTTTTGTAATTCAAAAAGGTTAAAAATTATATTTTTTTTAATTTACTGCAGTTTGAAACTACGTTAATCTTGTTAATCAGTAATCTTGTTTGAACCAGTTAATCTTGTTCGGGTGTAAACCGACCGGTTCCGAGACAATTATGGATTGATATTGAACATCAGCGAACAAACTACATCTTTATAATAAGGAATCGGATAAAAATAAATATACCTTTTAAGAAAATTTAAACGTAGATTTGCAGCAGGACAGAACAACTCTAATAACACCTGATAAGTGAGAAATTAATCATTTAAATCAACTTAAATGTTATGATAAGGTATATTTTGAGATCTATTTTTTTTTAAATTACCGTATAATTTAAAAAACTTAATACTACACCAGAATTTTTAGTGTTCCTAAAACGGGCGAGAATGCAGAAATAACCGTTTAATTGAACGTGACCAAATTATTTTCTTGTTGAATTAGGTTTAAATGGTCACGTAATTTATCGTATTATAAACTACGGTATATGTGGCAATAAGCGTATTTTAATAAGCTTGTTATACTAATGTATTATTTATGTAGGCACTGGAATGTAACATTATCAATAATAGTGGCCATTATTTTGCTAATATTAATTTAATATTGAATTATATCACAATAATACTTTATTATGGCAAACATAATATAATGGACTGATTATTTAATAAGAATGTATGCATTTTATTTTCAATAATAGCCCTTTTTAATTATTATTATTTTATTTTTTCTAAATAATTTTTTATAAAACTAAAGTATAGATTAAATATTAAATTTTCTACCTAAGCTTTAGAAAAACAGCAGAATTTTGGTGATACTTAAGCTTATATTTTTCAGTCAGTTCTTTTTTTAATTACAATTTTATAAATCTATTTAATTTTAATCTTATATTTTAACAGTACGTAAAACAATATATTCGAAAAGAAGTTCAGAAATTTAAAAAACCGCACACTACGAAATCTTTTATTACAGTATGTTAGTTTAACTATTTTAAAAACTTTTACTTCATATAAGTATTTTTCAAAGTATTCCTTTATCCACACCAAATGAATGTAAAAAAGAATTAACTGAATTTAAAAATTATTTTTTTATCCAATAGAAATTGCCATTTATGTTGTCTTCATTATTTTTTGACTTTTTGGTGATAATCTTCCTAATTGTTTTCTCTTTAAAACTGCGTCCTTACTATTTTCCAAAATTTTAAACGAGGATTTTCTATAAACGTTTCGAACGATTTTGTTAAAATTTTTAATTGTAGTTTTTTGTTCATTACGATAATTTAATAATTATTTTTAAAGCAATTAATTTTAAAACAATTTCCACAAAATTATTGATAAGAAAGATTCTAATTATTATTGGTCCAAGAGACTTCATAATGGTAACATTTTTAATTCTTACAGCAATCCATTCAAAGACAACAAATTATTAAAATTTGTTTTCTTTTTCAAATTAAATCACAAATCAACAAATACCACACTTATAAATACACGACCCTCCCCCCCCCCATACACATACAAATTCCTCACAGGTCATCTAAGAAAATTTTTAATTACCCAAAACTATTTCTGAGAATTTGTCATTTTCAAGAGTTTAATAATTTTAACCAGTTATATAACTCTTATTAATAGAAAGCAGTCGTGCATATCAAACATCACAAAATGAACTTTAATATTTCATAAACAGTGGTGATGCTACTGCGGTGGAGAGTTTTCAGCCATTTCTCGCCAAAATTATAGTAAATAATAATAAAATAAATTTTTTTTAAGAAGTAAAAAAATTTAAATTAAATAATAAAATATAGTAAATTAAGAATGTAATAAAAAAATTATTTATTGTACATAATCATTCTGAAAATTCGAAAGTCTTTAAATTTAATAGTGTTTTCAGTTAAATTTTAATTAACTTTGTAATCAAAATCGATCTTAAAAAAATAAAAGATAGAGAAAATGATACAAAGAATTTCTCAATAACAGTGATCATCGGCAAAATAAGTATTTATTTAGATGTACTGTTTTAGTTAACATAACGTATTAGATTTTAGAGTAGAACAAGTATTGTTTTTTGTTTTAATTTTTTAATAAAAAAATTGCTGTAATAAAAAATGAAAAATGCATTTTTAACAAAAGAATTTCTTAATAAACTGCAAGGTAATTTACTTTTTTAAACTATTTTTTTTTTTTAATTTTTAATTATAAAAAGATCATTTAAACCTACAGGAGGGAGGGCCTTATGTATTCCCTAAGGGTCCTAAAGGTGAACGCGTAAAGTAATACTAGATGAAAAATGAATAAAAAAAGAATTTTATTAATAAATAGATTTTTAAATATATTTTTCAGCTATAAGTTCGCAAATATCCTTCAAAATATATAATGAATTCTAATACGAATATAATTTTGCTGTTAAAAGTGTTATTGTATTGTATTGTATTGCTCAGGCGTACTAAAACGAAAGTAGGTGACGAAATTGATATCGATTAGTTTAACCAACCGACTGTATTTCATAACATTCGTATAGGCTTATTATACTAATCAAAAATATTATGATATTTGCAATAATTAATTTTTACGGAAGTAACTGTAATTAGTTTTTATCCGTTGAAAAAATGAAGTGTATTAAAATATTTTTTATCGTTCTCTCTTATTAGAGGATTAAAAGAAAAGAATTATTAATTTAGGTACCCGATATAAGTGTTATTAAAAAGAAATTGAACGTTTTTAATTAAAATTTGTCAAGGTTCCAATTTTTTCTTAGAAAATTTTATCTAAACATCAATGTAAATTCGACTTAAAATAAATTTTTTTATCGTCTGAAATAAACAAGAAATTTTAAATGTGTTCGAGATTCTTTCTAGGTTTCCCTAAGGGAATTCTATTTCAATTCATCGCTAAAAAAAAGTCAGTATCTTGCGCTTACAAAATAGGAAGTGAAAAATTATTTCCAGTTATCTCTGCCTAATTAACAAAGTAGTCGAGGACTTAATGAAATACCGCATCTTCAGAAGATGTGAACACCTCACTTACAAAAGAAGGAATTTAAAAAGTAACAGGTAATAATCCAATGTCTTTACTCAAGCAGGAAATCCTTTTTTTAAAAAATAAATAAAATAAAATATCCATAAGCAATAAATGCCTGTCCAAAGATTTCAACGGAAGTATTCGTTGTGACCATCCCTGAATCCAGTCTGACTAGTTTCAGCGTGACATCTGTACGTACTTATGTATGTATATGTATCTAGCATAACTCTAAAACGATTAACCCGTAGGATGTTGAAATTTTGGATTTAGGATTGTTGTAACGTCTAGTTTTGCACCTCCCTTTTTGATTACAATCGACTGAAAATTGTCCAAAAAAGCCCAAATTTCAAAAAATTTGGATTTTGGACTTTGTCTTAACTGCAATAATAAGCCCTCATTGAGAGCTTTTCAACGATATATCATAATTGATACTTATTTTCATTGGTTCCAGAGTTATAGCTAAATAAAATTTTAATTAATGAAATATTTGGATATTACAAATGCACATCGGTTTGAATCAGACTTCATCTCTTATTTTCTTAATTTTTTTTAATATATATTGATTTATTAATAATTATTAATCTCCGATTGTAAAAAAGCTTTTACGATAAATAATAATTCAATAATTATAAAAAAAAATATGAAAAAATACCAGAAGTTATTAATGAAATAAAATTTTATGTTCTTTTCATTTAAAGAAAATGTGCGTATGCAATTTAATAGGCTTACAAGGAATATAAAATATACAAGGAATATATATGATGTGGTGCTCACATCAGATTTTTGCTTATCATGATATAAAGTAACAAAAAAATTGATAATTAATTTATTAAAATTTTTAAAATATATGAGTAATTGTTGCAAAAAAACTCAACCAAATGAATAGATCTGATAAATATTACGGTTATTTTAGTAACTTTTTTAAAAAAAATACTTACTACAGTTCAGCCGATTTGGTTATTATCTATCGATTAAAATTTCTAACAGATCAAAAGACAGCATTATTTCTTGCAAAATCGTAGTGAGGTAATTATTTCAATTTCACGTATTAGTTATACAGTTGAATTAACTGAATATTATACTATATCATATTATACACTATTACGTACTTATATGAATAAGATTTCATAATAGACATACCTGTTAACCGACAACAAATATAAAGAAGGAAAGTCTATTTTGCAACTCAACCAAATAAATTTCTCTTAGTGTTCGATGATTTATCAAATGTTTACATACTGCTCTGAGCCGTCAATGCGAGGGATTCAAACGATCAACCATTTGAAAAACTAGTACACAAAAACTGAAAGAGTTGTGACTGACGAAATGTAACAGAATTTATTGAATATAATGTGCTATTTTACAAGAAAAAGTTGACAACTTGTTATACTTTCCTGGCTTTGGTGATTTATTCTTATATATTTGAAGAATAATGATACGTGAAAAAAGTTTACAAAACTAAAAAAGCGTTGATAATAATAATTATAATAGATAATAATAATTCAAAAAATCGATTTTTTGGGAAGGGGAGAATTGGGGACCAAATGTTATTTTAAATGGTAAGATAAGCATTTACGCTTGTATTGAGCTTAATATAAAGTGGAGTTATGTTCGCAAAAGTTTGAGAAATTTGGCCCCACCCCCTGAAACTAAACGAAACTATTTACTCCACCTCCTGGAGATATTAACTCTAAGCTTTTACCAGCAAACTGCCCCATATACATGAATATCTGTGCTTAAATTTATTAAAATCGGTTTATCCAGTCAAAAGTTATTAAGCTTCAAATACGCCAACACACGTATGTGCATAGTGAACATTACCATTCCCCGGTTTAAACGTTTTGGGTCCCTGATTAATGAAACGTTGAGAAATGCAAAAAAAAAACCATACATAATTTTTTTGGGTGATTATCATACTTTCCTTTTTACATTACAGCTCTAGAACTATGACTTAATAACTTTTTTCATTTATAATTTTAAATCATGATTTATTGCCTCTAGAATAGTGAAACCCACTCAGTAGAAAATTAGAAACAAGCATACTCGTCCTTGGAATTAGCATTTACAATTTCCTATAAATGTAGGCTTCTATTTGCAAAAGTAGTTATAAATTTCTCTTCTGCACACGTTATAATGAATTATAATTTATACAGAAATGCCACTACTTCCGTTTATTGCCAATTCAGATAGAATAAATATTACGAAAGTTTGATGACCAAATAATCGTTACTTTAATTGCGGTAATATGTGGTGTGAATATCAAAATATGATATGTATATCAATTATTACTGTTGTATTACATATAAATATCCTAATTTTTTTTTTATTGAGTTTTATTTTTTTATAATAAAATTAAGATTTTGTTATTTTTTAATTAAGTTTTTTTTTTAAATTATAATTTAACATTGGAAATATGAAACAAATTTGTTTTTTAAAAATTTCTGGAAACTCCCTTTTTTGGTTTCCTAGTAGAAAACTGTTCAGTTTTGTTCGATATTAGAACTAGAAAATTCCATACAAAAATGATTTGATTGTTAATTGAGTGGTTGATGTGGTAGTCTTTAAACTGAAAAGGCCGCTTACGAATCCCTTTTTAATGATTTGGAATTTCATGTAACTTTATCCTCGTTCTTACACGATTCATGATATAATATCATATCATCAAAAATATAAAATAAAACGAATTAAAATAGCCGTCTCACACTTATTTTAATCGTTTATTTAATAAAAACTTTACCAAAGAAAATTTTTGTGTATATGTGTTATGCGGTTAACCTATAACTTAAGGAAATAAAATAGCGGAAGATGTTTTTTTTAATAAATTATAATAATGATATTAATTTTACACGTCTTTTACTTTACCGCAAGAGTAATAAGATTAAAGTGTTTCAGGTCTACGATTAAGTAGTGATTTACCTTGTAATTCCTGTTGTAGATTTAATAAGGACATTGTCATAAAATACTTGAAACCATATTATAATAGAAAGATAACCTACAATGAGGCTAATAAAACTTTTATCACGTAGATAAATGTCGTATGCTCACGAGTACCCCTACCCACACACCCAAAGTTCACGTAAAAACATTTAGATTATACAGTAGCCGAAACAGAACCAATAAAAATTAATAATATAATTACAAGCGGACCCGTGTGAAAATTTCGCAAATTGCCTCTGTTTAGCTTACGTAACTTCGAGTTTGATGCGACAGATGGGTTAAAAAATTTATAAAAATAAAAACAGATAACGTTAACTGTAGTATAATAATTTATTATTTCTAAACAGAGGAAAATTAAGTACAATGATTGAAATGTTACAGTGAAAGAATGCACAAAACAATATAAAACATAAAAAATACAGCTGCTACAAACCAGTTGTAGCACAGCGACCGGACGGTGGCGATTGGACGCGTCAATGGACCAGCCAATGAAACAAATTTGAATTTTAACTAACTTTGTTGCACTTTCAACAATTTTTCACTTTCTTTCTTGTCTTTAATCTTTTTTATGTATCCGTGAAGTAATTCCTTATCCTCCTGCAATAACACATTTATTGGGGTTTGTGTTGACGGTGTCTTATAAAAGATTCACTCTATTTCCTTAGAGTGTTATATATAGGGAAATATAAAATATATTAATATTGGTAAATCAAAATTAGGGAATGGTGAAAACAGCAATTAGATCTCTCTGTTTAGGGGTTTAGGAAATTAAGTAACTTTTTATTATGTAGAAATAATAGTAACGGCTAAAAAATGCTACCTCCTATTGATGAAAGAAATATTTATAAACTAGCTGTAATCCAACTCAGACTGAACTAGTTTTCATTGAAGTTTTCATTGGAATAATGTTTATTAACCCTAACAATATCCTTCTGTTGCTTTTATATGTTTTAATTAAAATATATACCATGAAAAATGTCGATAATAATAAGTAGATTTGATAACATATATAAGGTTTAAAGCTTTTTTTTAAAAAGAAAAAAAACGAATTTAAAAATAAGAAAATTAAAAACTACCAAATTCTAATAAAAAAAGAAAATATTATGATTAGGGCCGTCTAGTTAATAATATACCTTGTTGGATGAATAATTAACTAAACTAGCAGAAAAAAGGAAACTTATGATATAATTATAAAAGTATAACTGCATTTAAAAAAGGCAAAGGATAGACGGTGGATGTTTAAAGGACAAATCCAAGTGTATTATTTTCCTTGATAAATCTTGAAAGTACCCATATTTATATCTGGTATATAGATTATATAGTTGTACCTGGTATTTAATATTGGAATCTTTTGTTTTGTTAATGCTGACGTAACATTTGTTTGAAATTTTTCATTGTAACGTAAGTACAACAATAATACAACACATACAGCGAATGAAAAGGACGAATAGTTATTTAATGCTGCTAAACAATGTGTCACGATGAATAATATACCGTGTAATGAGCTGTTTGCCACAAAGCGTTTAAGGTTTGTTTCTAATCGTATTTATTTACCTACTGTGCGTATATAACATTGTCTATATCAAAATTTAATTTATTGTCTAGTTAAATGTTTAAATCTTTGTTTTTGTATGTAATATTTACATCACATAACGTAACATCTTTATCTATATATATATTTTTTTTTTTTTTTTTTTTTTTTATTTTTTTTTTTTTTTTATATATTCGTCAGATATTCCTTTATTTATTGACTTTTTTTTTAATAAAAATTATTTGGTACCTAAAGTAAGCTTGACTTTAAATAATTAAAAATGATAAATATACGTCATTCTTACACCCATAATATTGCAAATTGTTTTGTTTATACAAACATATTGAACACATAGTTTCAACTTCCTACAAAATTCACTGAAAATAATCGGCCAACAGAAGGCTGAAGAATTGGCAACTAATAATATTTATGTTGGTTGCTCCAGCCTAACGATTTTATGCGTTCTCATATGAGAAAAAAAATTTAACTTACGAAAATAACACAGCATTTCAAAGAATATAAAGCTTCCCGCATCACGCTTAATTGGAGAAAGTAGGATTGAAGTAGTTTCCTGTGGCTTTCTTCTTCGTCTTTTATTTGTTATTTCATAAAAGCCTACCTAGCTAACTAAAATGCAGGTACTAACTAAAGAGATTGTACTATTCATCACTACTATTGACGCACTGTTCAACAAAATGTTTGACTACAAAATGAACGTCATTATTTTCAGAAAGAATAACTGTGATTACTTGTAAATCAAATGATATACATGCATCATCACTGTAAGAAAAAAAGAGATGGTTGATGTAAATCAAAAAATAAATATATTCATTTTATGAGAAACACTAAATTGTATATAGTGTCTCCTTTCAGTAGGGAAAAATTATGAAAGTAGTTTACTTTTAATCTAAAAAATTTGAAGGATGTACTAATAATTTCTTATAATGATTAAAAAAGTGCATTAATTCATAAAAAAAAGGTGATACATGAATGTGAATTGTGTTACCTTTTCCGTTTAAAGAACTCAAAAACTAATCTACTGAAAAGAAAAATTGGAGAAATAGATTAACATAAGCTTTACTTCTTTGATTAATACATTATACTGTAGATTAAAAATAATTATAATTAACCCTAAAATTTTGCCTGAAATTTATCATTATTTTAAGAATTATTTTTAAAAAAAAGTTGTTTAATAATTTTAGGAACTGAGTGTAACTTTTTAAAAAAAGTATAGCAACACTTTATGTTGCTATTCTAAAAATTGCAATTAAAGTTATTGGCACGATTTTAAAACAATTAGACTATGAAATTCAGACAGGGTTATTCTATATTGCTTGGCAGTATTTATATAAACAACGATTTGAGGTCAGTAGCCTAATCCTTGTTGTATAATTACATCTATTTGTTTGACCTAATTATTAATTTTAAGAAATCTAATAATACCGATTAATTACAATGACATTTAAATTGTAATTAAAATAAATAAAAAATGTTTAAGTCACCTTAATCGTACAATATTAATAAATTTAATTATATATAATTAACCTTTGGTGTTTAAAATCTTCTTTTTTACATATCTTTTATGCTTATTTTGTGTTTTATTTTGCTACAAAAAAATAATAATAATTTTTACATATTATTAGGTATTTAAATGATTAAAACGCCAAAACTTTTTTATTAAAAATATGTATTTTAAGAAATGTATATCTTACCGTGTAAGACTGAAATTAGACAATGTCAATATTCTCCTGTGAATGTCGATACATACCAAATACGTCAGTGAAAGACCGAAGTATTTGCTTATTCGGACCTTCGCCGATAAGCTCTGGACAAACACAGATAAGCTCTGGTGGGGGTCGAAACGGTAACTAGAAATTAAAAAAAAAAATGTTCCGACATCAATCTATGAGATAAATAGATTACGAGAAATCCTGGTAAAAAACAGGAAGTTTAAAGTTAAGCCAAACATAACCTACACTCGCTTTGCTTGCTAACCTCGTTTAATTAAAGTTAAATATACAAATTATATATGTTATTCTCCAACATTGGAGGCGATTAATCAAATTCTCCGCATGCAGCATGCCCTGATGGTGAAAGTTGAATAAAAATATTTTTATAAAAAAAATTGAACAAAGGGCAAATCATCTGATCATTTATTTGTTTCGTTATCATTTATCCATGCAGTTAACATATTCTGTATATTCTGAATCGCCCTTTCAATTTATAAAATTCTGAAAATCTGATTAAATTTTTTTATAAATGCGGTGAATTTGATTAATCGCCACCAATGTTAGAGAATAACATATATTATAATTTGCATATTTAACGTTAATTAGATTTGGTTAGCGAGTATAGGTTTTGTTTAGCTTAAATTTAAACTTCCTTTTTTTACGAGGGCTTCTCGTAATCTAATCTACCTTAGAGATTGGTACTGGATGATTTTTTTTTACTTTATAGTTATCTTTCGATCCCCACCAGGACTTATCTATGTTTGTAGACATATACCGGTGAATGTACCCGAATAAGCAGATGTTTCGGTCTGTTACCGACGTATTTGGTATAGGACAATATTCATCAGAGAATATCGTCATTTGTTAGTTATTAGTCTTTCACGGTAACCTATGTATTCATAATGTATAAAATGTATATATATATATATTTTTTTTTTCCAAGAAATGAGCCGGGGAAAAAACTATTGCAAATAAGTTGTTATGAACTAATCGAATTTATATATATATATATATATATATATATATATATATTCTAAAGAGAAAAAAATTAAAACAAATAAATATCCATCAAAATTAAATGCAATTCACCTGATAACATCATTGATGTCTATTTCTATCTTTGAATTAATTGAATCCCATTTAGGTAGATTTTAGAAGAAAGTTATTGTAATGGCTTTGTAATATCATGTAATGGCATTATAATGAGTACTATGATCGACTTTCGGAAAATTTTGACATATCTTTGCATCTCACATCCCCAGACCCCAAAACCACCGTCAGTTCAAAAGTTTATGTATAAATTTATATATTTCACTTTCTTTTGGACACGATAACTGCCGTAATTTTGCGCCAATCACTTTCAAATTATACATACAATATAACGACCCAAAATCTCGGTCGATTTCGTTAATGGACAAAATCGGACCATGGGAATGAAAATGGGGGAGGATTTTTCAAAAAAACAAAACATCACTATAACTTTCTTATTAAGTAAAATATCGTATTCATTTAAAGTTCCTAGTATTTTTTATATAAGGACCTAAAACTTACGTAAGTGAAGTTTTTTGATATCACCAACCACTGACCCACGGGATGGAAAAAATGGGGTTTCGAAGACAAAAACGTCAAACCTCCCTTAATAGGCACAGTATCTAATCGATTTAAAGTGTTAGTTAATCCTCTAAACATTACCTAAAACTTTCGTTTGTAACAATTTTTGATATGACCAACCCTTACGGCAAGGGGTGACCAAAATGTTGCTAGAATTGTAAGAAGATGGGACTTGTCATATGTTAAACATGTAAAACTTTTTTCACATGCAACCATTGTCGTATTGAGTGAATTTGAAGTTTTTCTTAACTTTAAGGTGGAAACATTTTTATCCCCTACTTAACACCGGTGAAATCTACCTCCGCCTTCCGGCGTGCCAAAAGGGATCCTTTTATTTAATTTTCAGGATTATTCAATTAAACAAAAAAAACGAAGGAAATTACAAAAATATTATAATTTTTACATGTATAGTATATTATTACTGTAATAAATTACAAAAATTTATTATCTCTGAAAATAAATAATAACATTCGCAACAAAATAGAACAAAATAAATAAATAAAACTTTTATTTAAAACCACTAACTAACTACCAATAGAGTTTCTTAAATCGAATCGTTGGTTAGGAATTTTGAAATAAGTTCCGCTTCTTGCCGTCTAAACCCTGTGGCAGGACTCGGTTGGAAAATGTTTTTTCTTAGCCCAAAAAATATTAATGTTTTACAAAAGAATAAATAACATTTACTCTTTTAAATAATTAGTTTAAAAATATAATCCTTTGGTTTTTAATTAAAAAATTATAATTAACCTTTGTAAATATTACGACTGCTTTACGATTTAATAAAAAGGAATTTTTTATTAAAAAATAAAAACAAGCATTTTAAAATATGTTTTACAAGAACTTCATTTAATGGTTTAGATTTTCTTAAAAAATAAAATGATTGCCAAAATCCAGAAATAGCTCTATTTTGTCATTAAATAATAGACGATATATGTGAAATGTTTTACAGTTATTGTTTATCAAAAATGTATAACAGCTGGTGAAAATAATTTCAAATGTAGCAATAACTTGCCCTTTTTTTAAAAAATATTTATCTGTTAATAAAGATTTTTATTACTTGTTTGTAACTCTGATTGTTTTTAACCATTAAAAAATAAAACTTCATCATGAAAAAAGCTTGTAAACACTTGTTAACGAATTCCACAAATTTAAGAGTAAAAAAAAACTAATTACTTCGAAAATTAATTCGGTTGTTATAGATTTTTTAGTGTAAGGGTGATGTATTATTTATGTTTTGAATTCTTTTAAACCTAAGGTTTTCATAGAGTAAAAACAAAGATGTTTACAACTTTCCAAATGTAAATTTAAATTTATATTTAATTAAATAATATCTAATAACATAATGTTATATTTGTGTTGTTAGATTTTATCGAAAATACATATCAAACAAGAAATAAATATAAAAAACACGGCTGCCAAAAAAAAAATTGCTCTTTAATATAGGATAATTAAAGAGCATGCGGGTGACAGTTTTTTATAAGTATAATTTTGTATATAGTATAACTTTGTTTTCAGATTTTTTTTAATTTATTTAAACATAAATATATATATATATATATATATATACACACACACACACATGTATATAGCGTATGACATTCCCGGCAACGTTGGATTCCATCGAGGGATCGATCATACATCTAAATCTGTTCAGCCGTTGAGCAGCTACATTTACACTCATACATATCTTCCTCATGCATCCTCTGAAGTAATCCTGACGGTGGTTCCGGAGGCTAAACAGAAAAAGAAAAAAGAACCGTTTTCAGTAAATAAATTTATTTTTTAAATAAAAAATTCATGCCGTTAAAATTCTACGATCACCAAAAATTATACTTTTTTAAAAATGATTAATTAAAAGATATTGTAGTTTTACGTAATGTTGAACCTCAGTCGTATATATTTTACAATTTATTTACGTTAGTTTTTCCCCAGTCACACACACGCGCACGCGTGCGGGCGCGATATATATATATATTTTATCTCCTCTTATAAAATTCTTTAGGACTGACTTATTCCTTATTAGATTGTTATAAAAACTAGACGTTGGATTAATATGAACTTCATGATCCGATCAGTAGTTTTAAAATGCTTCTCGATAATACAAAGCGATTTCATCTGCCAAAAGGAAAATTTTCAGGAATTTTGTACGTATTTATTATTTATTAAATTGTCCTAAACAATTTAGTTACGATGAATTATTATATATATATATGTAAGGAAATGTTTTTAAGATTGTTGTATTGAAAAAAGTACACCGAACACTGATCGATTATATTTGTAATACTGATTACGTTTGATTTTCGGAAAAATTGAACGTATTCAGTGATTTTAATAAAACTAAAATCCGTAGTGTTACAATTAAGTCATTTATATGTCGATTAAGGAATGCACTTAACAACTTTGTCCTTTAACTATTTGTTCATTAGATATAAATATAAATTAAAACATGCTTAATTATTAAAAAAAAATCTCTTATTCCGAAAAATAACGTACAAGTTTTTTTTAATACCATTCCTGACTGAAAACAATTGCTTTACAAACTGACCGATAACAAAAAATCCTTGGTCCAAATACGGTTGGGTGTGAAAGATTATTTATTCAGCTGGTAATCTGTAGGTCGTAATTTAGAATTTCTTTCTGGGTTCAGAGATATAAAATCGAGGTAGGTATAAAATTACTAAGGATAAAGGATAATTTTCTTTACTTTTCTCCAGTCCTTTAAAGAAAAAATTTCTTTTAAAAATTTATTTGTGAATATAATAAGACAATTCACAACTTTTTAACTTTATTTTGAAGCTAATAATTAGGCTTCAAATTTATTAGCAAAAATATAATGCAGTTTACATAAATTACGTTTAACTTGCAGTAATGAAATGTAGTTGTTACCTACTCATTCGAAGTCATTATTTTCCCAGCTACCCTATTTCTAAGTTTGTTCCGAGAGTCATTCTGTTTTTTATATCACAGAGAAACTTACTCTATTTAATCTGATTTTATTTATTACGCCATAAATGTGTAAAACAGACATAATGAATAAAACGCTACTCACAGCTGCTTACGATTTCCGTAACTGGAAACCAGTTAAAGTTGTTTCCGTAGTTTTTATAAAAGAAAAAATGAAAAATGTTATAGTGAAAAATCATGTAAAGTAGCTTTTAAAATATTTAATGGTATATAACTATTTCCTTATCGTAGCAATTGCAGTGTAACAGTGTTCAGCTTCTCCACTTGTATGGTAGTCTAGTAGTTGACATACCTTATAGCGCGCTCTACGGGTGGTAGCTTACCTACCAATCATTCAGCTGTACTCGTCATGTTTGTATTATTTTCCAGACAATTCTCTGTTAAAATAGAAAGACAAATCGTTTTAATATTTAAGGAATGTAAAATAAGATTTGTGAAGAATAATTCAAGACATATATAAAATAATGATTACTTTTTTAATAAATCGTTTTTTAAATATTATTTTTTTAATATTACTTGGTTTAGGTATCTTTTTATTTAATCTTAGCTGTAAATAAATAACGGGATTCTATATACTATTCTTCAGTATAGTATTACCTGCAATTAGTTATGTTGTCATTATATTCTTAAATTGTAGCATTTTACTTTAGTATCTCATAATATTTTAAAATCTTGCAAGTCAATAACACCTAAGATACTTTCTAAGGTAGTTCATGTATGGATTGCCTCTTCATATTATTGCATTATATTTTTATTAGCCTAAGGCCAACATCGGCCCATATGATTATTTTATTATAATGAAAGTCATGACCTCCGTCGCAGCATGCTATAACAAGGTTGTAGACCATCTGTCGACTCTCTGTTTGAGTATTCTGTTTGACCGTGACTATCTAGTATGTGCAAGTACCTGTGTACAAGTCATATGTTACTACGATCTAGCACCTGTGATCGACGACGACTTCAAAGATTATCTCGTTAACTCTTTAACTTATACAGCGTAACACTTTATTTAATTCCATATTCGTGCTCATCTCGGAGACTTAACAGTCGGTAAGTTTTCACTTGTTCATTTTACTTTATCTTTTAAGCAGTTAAATTTTTTTATGCGCCTTTTGAAAATTTAGTTACGGATTCTTAATTGAAATAATATTATTGTATCATTTTTAATTTACAAAAATTAAATCCTTTTTATTGTTCGTCTAAGGATGCTATTTATTTGTTTTCGACTGAAGTATTGAACGAATTATTTTTTGTTGCTCGAGTGGATTCTAAAGTTATTTTTGAGTTAATTTTATTTGCGCGCGCGCGCGCACACACACAAACAATTTACTAACTTAGTAAGCAACTCATTTAGTAAACGACAAAAAAATACTAAAAAAAAAACTGTTTTAAAATAAAAAATATATAAATTTTTTACTAACTAAATATAACATAACTTTTGATTATTTTAAAAAATAGGTTACGAAAAAAAATTTAATTCTGAAATAGGTAATCAGAAAGAAAAGAGAAAATTAGCTCTTTTTAGTAAAAGAACCATACAAATTAAAATAAATCAATAAAACACAATTTTTTTTTTAATTAATGATTTTTTTTTATAAAAAAAATAGGTTAAGAAAAATAGTTTTATTTGTTGTTTTGGTTTATACATTTATTTTATTATAATTGCGTGGTATCTAACCACGCAATGTTGTATTAAAGATTGCTATGGAATAGGTTTGAGTTTTAGGTCTGTTCGACCTTTAAAAAAAGTACAATATTATTGTTAAAAGATAATTATGAACAGGAAGAAAACTCGACAAAAGTCTTAAATTTTGTTTTAAACTCCAAATTGTTCAACGAAATAGCTAAATTCTTGTAGTTTGAAATGCATCCAAAGCGAGAAAATTTCAAAAGAGTATAAATTTCCTGCTCAAAATTATTTTAAAAAACCTGGCAAAGTTTTTAAGAAATTGCATCGGTTGTTTTTTTTAAAATAAGTTTCTTACAAAGAGAGTAAATTCAAGAACAAATAATTGATAAGAAATTGGAGATTGCTCATCCATAGATATTCTCAATAAATGCGTTTTCTAACTTCATTAACCGTAATATGAAAATGATCCTAAAAGTCTCATTAAAATCGGTTCTCACATTCTAGCTCGGTGTGAGAACAAATAAACACACATCGAAATAACTCATTATTCTTCTTTGTTTTTATATGAAATACAAAATTTATTAATTATTATTAAATCATTACAGTGACATAAGATCATTAAAAAAAGAAAAAAGTTTGCTAGAAATGCGGAGAAAAAGTTATTTTATGAATTAGTTTGTAACTTGCAGTATCAGAAAAAAAATAATAAGGTTTTCCAAATTCAAGCAACCTAGTCCTGAATCAGTATCTTGAACTGAAACATTATTACCAAAATACATTTGTAATAAAAGGATTCAAATTAAAATATAGTAAATTATGTAATTTATTTTTATCTGGATTTAAATCAGTACTTTTCATTTCATCAATTTAGTTTTTTTTTTGATTCGGTAAGTTAATATTTTTCATTCATTATTGTGTTTTGATTAAATACGGAACTTGATATTTTGCTAGTAAGTTTGTTTAGTGATCAGTTTAAAGGAAAAGAAAAATATTCAGGATTATGTTATCCTGAAACATGTTTAATTTATTTAGTTTTATGTACTCGTATTTTTCTTTATTAATATTTTAAAAATTACTGGGTTACATTTTTAAAAGGCTGTTTGGCTGTGACCCTTACAATACCTGATAACTTCAGAAAGCCCGCGTAATATCAACGTTGGTTAAGCATTCACGATGCTCAGTTGGTCTTTAAGCTTTGTTGGATTACAAATTTTTATCAGTTTTTTTCTAATATTTCCTTCAGAAATTTTATTTTAAAACTAAATTTATTTTAACTTTAATTTTCAACGGTTTCATTTATACTAGCCATCTAAAATTGCAAAAAAAAATGTGGAAAGTGTAAAATCAATCAAACATTTTATAAAATTAAAGTTGTGGCCTAGATTTAGAAATCTAAGAAAATTACGGATCCAAATTTACTAAGGATCTTAAAATCCTTACAAAGTTTGATAAGATTTAATGTTTAGTTAAAATTATCTTGATCAAGAAAATAATAAAATCCATAAATAATTCAGCGATAACTGCAGTTATCTTTTAAAGAATAAATTATACTAATAAATCGTTGAAAAATTTATGAGTTTTAACTTTTACGCTTGTTATTATTTATTCAGCTAGTTTTGTTAAAAACTGTTTTTATCGTATTTGAGTGAAATTAAATCAAGAAAATAGATGAATCTTCAAAAAATGAAGTAACACAATATTCTTTATTGGTAATCGCATGATCTGGCATTTATTTAATACATATATATTCGTACAGACGCGGCAAATATTTTATTGTACTATGTACACATGTTTATCTGTCAGACCTAATGTTTGCAAAATTCGATGACAACCGGAAGATTTATTAGTAAGGCAACAGAACTCGATTTTATGAAAAAGTCAGAAGTCTCTTTTTTTCCTTTGTATGGACAACGGGAAAGAATTTTTCCTACTCGTTTTATATTTTATAGTTTCATAGAAATATATATATATGTAAGAAACTTATCTTTTTTATCATATATAAGCAGGAAGAGGTTGCTCTTTCGGTGCTTGTATCTATCATTAGCTCCTTTTAATTAAATACCAACAGATCACTGCTAATATAACATAATAACAAATACAAAAAGGTTTTTTTAGGTGTATTAAAATAGTCATATTAACTTTGTTAAAGTATCAAAATGTTTTTTTTTTTATATAGTACGAGTATAAACAATATATTTCAACTGATCTATAGTGTATATTTAACAAAGAGGAACTGAAGACAGATAAAGGAGCTCCGAATGTATATTTTTCTTGCTTGTGCTTGTAAAATGTAAAAAAATTATAAATTATGTACTGTAAAAAAGAGTTGGAGTAGGTCTATCCTTTATATACTGCTTTGGTACATTGATCAAAGTTCCTACATATATATATATATATATATATATATATATATATATGTAGGATATATATATATATATACATATATATATATATACATATATATACATATATATATATACATATATATATATATATACATATATATATACATATATATATACATATATATATACATATATATATATATACATATATATATATATATATAGTGTTTTTGTGTGTGTACTTTTATTTTATTCACTATTTCGTCTTCATTTTTTTAATAATCAATAACACTTGTTTATAATTTATGTACAATTTGTGTGAGATTTATTTGCTCTTTTGAAAAGAGTGTATGCTTAGCTGAAATTGTTATGAAAAATTAATAGGCTATTAAAAATATGAATAAAAAGGTTTAGGAGCATTTTAAAGTTTTGATTAGAATTGATTTTCGATTGAATTAACCGGTTGTCTTTGAAGCAAGGTTAACATTTTAAGCATTTTTTTTGTATTTATTATGTTTTCTGAATTATTTATCTTCTATTAGATCTAGCAGCAATTTATTTATTTATTTAAAAGTGTGCTTATTAGTTTTCTTTAAATTTAAAAAATATTTATTAATAAAAGATATTCATAATAAGGAAATCGTATAAAACTATATATAATTATTTTTATGTTTTCATAATTATAATCTATACGTCTGCTACAATGGTACTACTTTTAGTATATCTAATGAAAGAGAAATAATAATATGTTCTTTCTGTTATTATTCTTTTGATTATTTCTTGCAATCTTAACATTTTTTTTCAAGCACAGTAGCAAAGAATAGAAAACAATGAGAACTTCAATAATGTTAAGAGATCTACTTAAAGATAAAAATATCACATAAACTAATAATGATGTCGATTTATTATTTTCATTAATAAGTTTTTATCTCTCTCTCTCTCTCTCATATATATATATATATATATATATATATAATTTTACTAACCATAATTGTCATTATTTGATAAATATATACATTATGGATAACCTATTAGTGAAATAACATTTGCATAAAAAGAAAATCTGAGCCGGCCTCCGTGGCGCGAGTAGTAACGTCTCGGCCTTTCATCCGGAGGTCCCGGGTTCGAATCCCGGTCAGGTATGGCATTTTCACACAAGCTACAAATCATTCATCTGGATAAAAGAAAAAAGAAAAGCTGAAACATCGTTATTATAATATATATGGGCACCCAAAATAAAACTTCTTAATCTCTATAATTTTCAATGTAGATTATGTATATTGAAATATTTTTTTAATTTATTTTATTTCAGACGCCAGCAGAATCAGATTTCAGGAGGAAATAATTTAAGCCCCACTCCAACATCACCTGCTTCAGGTCCTGTTTTCGGTGAGTACTTAAAAATTTATCTATAAAGTATCCGTTACAGTTGATTCGTTACATTCTGGATCATTTATACCATACATGAGTCCGCTAAATGATAGCTAAATAATGATACTCAAAGTATATATATACTTTTGATTTTAATACTATCGAAAGTCATAATTAATCTATGTTTGACTAAACGTTCATATCTCAATGAAAGCTATCAGAGTGAGAAATATATAGAAATTCATTGATAATAAGTTTAATTTTAATAATTTTTAAAAAGAATTAATGTATAAAAACAGATTAATTTGTGCGAAAACATCAAGGTCAAAGTCCTTTTACCTAACTTATATAAGTTAAATTTAATTTTTAACTTTTTGAAATTTCCAAAATTCAAATACTTTTTAATTTAACATTTAGTTATTTAATTTATTTTATTAAAGCGTATATAAGTTCAATAGATTTAATATAATAAATACCAATAGACTGATTACATAAAATTTCTGTTAATTTTCTTTAAACTATATCTTCAAGTCAACTTTTAAAGTTATCAGAATGAATATAATGTAATCTTGAAAATTAATTACAGTTCAAACATTTCTTACTGAGGAGGTTTTTTTGGGAATTTATGAAATAACTTGAAATGTAAATAAGGTAAACTATTTTTATTTTAACAACAAGCATTAAAGACAAATACATATTGATAAGTTTTATTTCCAGCTTCCACTAAAGTAATAAATTCAATGCATCAAAAAATACATATTTCTAAATAAAATTCCTTTAATAAAGTATTTAAGTATGTTATAGCTGAAAAATAAATAATTTTTCTAGTAAAGTTATATTTAAGATATAATTAAACTAAAAAGCTTAACAATTTAAGATGTTTATGTTGGATGAATTACAAGTTTTTAGTTGAATTGTTGTCTTATATAATTGTATGTTTTTCCTTGAATATTGGCAAATAATCAATTTAGGAATGCAGTTGAACAGTTTATAGAATTAATAATAACATAAATATTTTTTGTTATTGTTTTATGAATTCCTTTGCCTTAAAACATGAGAAATTGAAAAATGTATATTTCAGTTATTAAATTAAACCATATATTCGTTTAAGAATATATTTTTTTATAAAAAAAAATCACAAATTATTTTTTTTTATAACTTAAAAAAGTTTGTTAAAATAAAGGTCTCTGTAAACACTTTCCATTCACTGAAGCATTACAACCCCTAATTTTCTGTCAAAATCATGCAAGAAGTGATGGCAATTTATTGTAAAATCCACAGTTAATGCTAGTGTCAATTCCTTGAGATAAATATGATGATATAGTTACAGTTACAAAATTGCATCCAGGTGACATCACCTTGCACTTCTCAAAAGCATTGAAAGTTCTGATGAATTTTTTTGTAAATATTGTGTATTTAGTTTTTTCACTAAATTTACAGACAGTTACAGAAAAAATGACTACGGTTATGAAAGAAAAATTTCTCTTAGAAGAATTATAGATTACAAACCACAAAACAGAAAAAAAAGTTGAGTTTATGTAGTATTAAATTAAGAATAACTAAAGAAGCTATTACGTGGTGACAAATTTGATGTATCATGATAAAAATTTATCTGTGACCATAACCAGAAAAATAGAAAGTATACTTAGAATTTTAAAGCAGATGAGAGATTTATTTGCATTATATCTCTAGATGAGCAACATGAAGCATGAAGGGACCTAGATGAGCAACAGGTACAAAAAAAATACGAGACCCTTTTTTACCACTATCACTAATTTATAACTATTTGCATAATTTTATCAAAGATGTGAACCCCTTCTACAGGAATTTGAGAGAAATAGTGAAATTTTCACCTCCTACTTTATGCACATGGGATATAAATTTGAATTAATTCTTCTTCATTGAGATAATTACAAAAAAAAGGTCGGTTTACATATAAATACAAAATTAAAATTTGTACAGCATTATCATATTGTTAAAATAATATCTTGTAAGTAAATTTTTTCTTTAAAAAAAATATTACTTTTTTTGTAATTACTTATCAAATAAAAGTGTGTGAGTTATATGACAATACGTGATAATTATTAATGTTTTGTTTTATACTAACAAAGCATTATATTTACTGTTAAGCTGTGCATGATTGAAGTACAATTTGCTAACTCAGTGCCACTTTTATTCATGCAAGTTACAGAAATAAAAATTTTGATTGAAAATTTCTTTGAAGGATTTTGAAGCTTAAGAATATTATTTAAGCTTTACAAACTACTTAAATGTTGAATAATAATTATTTTGTAAAATTATTCTTCCACTTTAATAAATAACAGTAGAGATTAATTTTGTGATTTCTCATTTAGAAATAATCAGTTTTTTTTTAATTTTAAAAGTACTCTAAAAGTTTTGTTATAAATGTAGCTCGAGAGCTTGCTTTGATTCAGCACAGATATTTAGTAAGACTTGATGTATGCTACATTTTATTAATCTTATTCAAATACCACCACTTTGGCGAAGTAGTAATTATTACTGCATCTCAACTTTTCATCCAGAAAGCCTGGGTTTGAATCCCGGTTAGGTTTTGCATTTTTCATATGTTGCAAAATATCCATTTCATATTTCCAAGGTCAAGCTTCAAGCTTATATGGTCATCAGAAAATAAAAAAATAGAACGATATCACCGATTATGAACAATCGATCTTTAAATTATGTATCCTATTAATTATTATATACAAAATAATCGACCTGTAGAAATCTCTTTATCTCTTTTTCTGTTTTAGCCTCTGGAGCCACAAGGTTTTACTTCAGAGGATGAATGAGGATGATATGTATGAATAGTGTGAATGAAGTGTAGTCTTGTACAGTCGCAGGTCTACCATTCCTGAGATGTGTGGTTAATTGAAACCAACCACCAAAGAACAACGGTATCCACAATCTGTCACCAATAAATTATTGTGTTTCTTTTGGTCACTATTATGTTATTTTTTTTAACATCATAGAGATTAAAAAAATAACAAGTTTACTACGTTGAACTTTACAGTCTAATGTATAACTTTTAGGTCTCCTCTAGTGGAGGTTAATTAACTCAGAATGCATTACTCTTTCTGAAATAAAAGCTAATTTTTAAGGTGGCAGATTTTATTGGTTTTACGTCATGTTGTGTTATCCGTTTTTTCATTTGAAGTAATAAATCCTTAAGAATGTTTACAGTATCAGAATGTGAATAATTTCTTCAAAGTATATACAGTACTAATTCTAATTGATTATTAAATAAAAAACTCAAGTATAAATTAAAAGACTTTTAACTTTTTTTTACAAACATAAAAAAAAATATCCTTAACTTTGAATAAAACTATGTATGGACTTGTATTTATTCAAATGTCTAGTGAGATGAAAGGAATTTATTTCCCTGATTAGCTCATTATATCTTGTATTTTCTGAGACTGCAACATTCATTTATTCTTCTACATCAAATTTTCTTTATACTTTGATTTAATAACTGATGGTGAGAAATCACAACAAAATATTAAGATTTATATAGTTGAGGCTATAATAATATAATTTATACAGTTGAGGCTTATTCAGCTCTCTTTCTTATCACTGAATACTTAAATTAACATCACATTAACATCACTAGGTAGATGGTTCAGTAACCGCTGAAATAAGGAAATCAACTGTGAAGTAAATTCAGTTGCTAATATTCATTTTAAACCTTTGCATGATTAGTCTTTTAAAATTTCATTGATATTCCATATTCAGTCATATTTTGGATTACTGATCAATCAACACAACTTTAATATGATGTAAAAACCCAATAATCCAGTAACTTATCGACCCATACACTCATCAACTTTATTTTAATTCTAACTTGTTTAATCTGATCCCAGTACAGCAGGAAGAAATAATCATCATCAGGAAATTAATTATCTGCTTCCCAACAACATGTTACGTGACATAAACATTAAGTTTCAAAAATGAAATTGAGTGCATAGCAGCACTCATAAGGGAGTCACTTTTATACTTTTCTTTCTTTTCCTGTTTAGCCTCCGGTAACTACCGTTTAGATAATTCTTCAGAGAATGAATGAGGATGATATGTATGAGTGTAAATGAAGTGTAGTCTTGTACATTCTTAGTTCGACCATTCCTGAGATGTGTGGTTAATTGAAACTCAACCACCAAAGAACATCGGTATTCACGATCTAGTATTCAAATCCGTGTAAAAATAACTGGCTTTACTAGGACTTGAACAGTCACTTTTATACTAATATTTATTGTTTGTTTCTTCAATATTGTTAAGAACTACATAAAACCGGCTTTAAAGTAAATAATCCAAATAATTGGCTTTAAAATCTTTTCTCTTTTGTATAGTCTCTCCATTGAACCAACTTATGCTTCATATCAAGGGATGAAGCTGATAACTCATGTAACTAATTCAACTTGTTTCATTCTTCTTTAGTCATACAATTACATTCAACTCAAGTTTATCCTCTTCTTCTTTGTTCTTCATCTTAGGAGTGGAGGGGGTGGTGTAGCGACCGGACACGCTATGAGGCGGGATCTTCCCCCCTCAGGGGGAAATCGAGATGTTCTTCATCTTAACTAAAACTTGCGTTGCTAATCCATTAATGTTACATACCTCAGAGATAAAACCTTCTGGGTAAGAACATCCAGATGCTCTAAAGCTACTGAAATTAAATGCTTTTCATTATGTAGTCCTTCATTCTTTTGTGGACCTTTTCAATTTACTGGTGTAAAAGAATGCTACATTCCCTACATAGATTTTTTTTCCTCATAGCAATGGGTATGTATGTATGTCATCAATAGACCTGACTGATCCATTGTTGCAAACTATCAATAGACTGACATCAACCCGCAGAATCAAAGTCTGGCTTAAGAAGTTTGCACTATAATTTTAAAAATTCTCCCTCTTAGAAGTAGAACTACAGAAAAAATGTTACAGAAATTTATTATTTTTTTTATTATAGCTTTTATAAATTAATGAGTAAGTTTTGAATCCATTTCATTTAGTTTATGGCTGTGCAAATTATCAGCACAAAAATGGTTCAGTACTACAAATTCTACCATCATCTGACATACAAAAATAGAATACTGATAATATGTTAAATCTTAAATTGTGGGGTGGCCGATAGTTCATTTTCTTCTTAGAAGTTCTGAAAAGGAACTGATCATCATTGGTGCAGTGGGTAAACAAAAGTGATATAACAAAGTTAATATCTCAATCATACAGCATTCTGATAATTATTCTCATCACTTAATAAGATGATCATTGAATAACATATAAATTCTTGTTAAGTCTTTGTATTACAATGATTTTTTTTGCCATTACATTAAAGTATGTTAGATTTACATTTCTGCACTAGCTGTGTGTATTATAACTGATTAGTTTTACTTATGTGGTTAAGATTATAATCTATTGTTTTTTGTAAATTTTATTTTAGTTTAATTTTAAGTATTATTTTCTTTCACAGATTCTACTCCTACTGGAGGTCCTCCAGCACCCCCACCTCCACCACCTCCACCTTCAGGTACAGGAGTGCCTCCACCTCCACCTCCAATTGGTCTGGTACACATTCCAGCAATCAGGCTGAAATCAGAGGTTAGTGAATGAATGTCAAGTGTTACTTTAATAATTAACTAGCTGCAGAGACATACTGTAGGCACACCCTCTGCAGCTAGGCTCTACCTCCCTGTAGAGCCTAACCCTGGCGAGCAGCATCTCATAATGGGATTGTTAGGTGTCTAAAACTGATTACCTCAAGTGAAAATATTTTTTTTGGATGATGAAAATTGATATAACAAAAGTTAAATTAGAAATTTAACTATAGAAATTGATACTAATGAATCAGGATTTTTTGCTAGTGATTGGTACATTCCGATGCCTACTTTTTGGTTGTAGTTTATTATTTTATGAAGAAAAACAATCACATAAATAAAATGATTTATTATTATTAAATATTTTGCATATATCTCGATATATATGTGATATATCAATATATAATAATATAACAAGTATGCAACTGAACATCATGAGATATCTACTAATGAATCGGGAGATTCCTCTAGTGATTGGTACATTCCAGTGCTAAGTTAAGGGGGTCGGAAACACACACAGACACACATACAAATATCCTTTAGCCTGGATATTTAATAATAAATATCCAGGGTAGGATATTTATTATTTAATAATTAGTAATTATTATTGAATAGTGTATTAATATTTAGTTGGTCCATTTGTAATAATTTTGGGAAAGCTCCAACACATATATACATACCTACATAAGAAGATACAGTGAAAAACCCTTTTTGTTTTTTGTTATTTCTGTACTCAAAATCACACGCATTCTTGTATTAATTAGATGATCCTATTGCATTAGTATGCGCCACTTTGGTTTTATAATTGGGTAATCTCATTCAGAGGTGTGGATAAGCATAATATTTTTTTAATCTCAATAGTTAATTGTTTTGTTTGATATCTTCAGACTGGATGAACCGATTTTTAGGAAATTTTGTACAATGACTTCTGAATATGGATCATTGATGCTATTTAATTCTGGTTATAACTGTGAATAGAATGAAGAGACACCATGAGTTCTGAATCTCAAAATTTTACTGAAAAAGTAGTATAAGCTTTTTACATAATTTTATATCTCTTAACAGACATATATTTTGTATTTATATAATAAAAAAAAAAATATTATTGAAATATACTTTACATCTTTATTAATATACTCTATATTAATAAAAATGATTATTGATATATAATTTATTTATATAATAGTTTCCATTTACCAACAATCTTTAATAATATGTTCGAGCGCTTTTGGATTAGTAATCCATCCTCAGAACATAAATGGGTTATAATTTTAATTATTTACTTCACATATAATTATTTATACTATCTTGAACTTTAAATGCAAAAATTATAAATATAACAATTGATCGTTAATAGGTAAAATAACGTCAACGTTATCCATCATGTCAGTATGAGAGTCTCAATTTTTAGATGTTCCTGAGGATGATTACTAATCTGAAAGCACTCGAACATACTATTAAAGATTGTTGGTAAATGAAAACTATTTTATAAATAAATTATATATCAATACCACTGAGCCATGATTAATAAAGTTAATTTAAATTATGCATTTTTGTTAGCAGAGCAAAATGCCCACATTAACTAACCTTGCCAATATTTGCAGCAATTAATATTCGGTAGAATATTATTGATAACTAATAATGGTACAGTATTATTGATATTGACATGTGCTGCTGAAGAAGTTATTAAAGCTAAGGTTAATAATTTTTCTCCTAATAAATAGTCTACCAAGGACAAAACCCTTGGCACCCAAATTTCTTGACTTTTCTACAGTATGTTCTGGCAGCGTGAAATTATACTAACTTTTGTCACTGGAGTAGGAAATTTTTTTTTTTTTAAGTAATGTACTGTTCAGATAGCCCAGATGTTGTCATTTGAATTTTTATCTGAATTTTATTATGTTAAGGACAAAGAACTCTAATATAGTGCTGAGTTTCTATAAATTTTTATTAGTTGCACGTTTTAACAAACCAATCCAAAACTTCTTAAATTATTTTTCTTTAGAATAAAAAGAAATAGGAAAAGTAAACTGAAATTTTTATCTCCAGAGAAAAGGGTTGGTTTCATTTTTTAAACTGGTTTTGAGAATAATTAAAATATTTTAAGATGAAAATAGTTTCAGATAAATTAAAAAATCTTTAACATTCAGATTTTTGCAGTAAATTTAACACTTGAACATTGTTTTTAATTTATCGAAATGTATTACATTATAATTCAGTTTTTTCCATTACTTCATTTACTGTTGACTGACCCAGTTATTTAACATTAAGTGCAACTAAAGTAATGAAGTTAACCATCATATTACAGATTTCTTATTACATACTTTTGTATAAATCTATAGAAATTTATTTTACATAAGAAATTTATTTTGTATGAAATCACTCATATTGTCTGTGATTCATTTATTACATTACTTTTTAAATAATACCTGAGCCATTTAAATAACATTTGAGTGCCATCTGCAACTCAGAATTTCATAAAAAAAATTTCATTATTTCTCATGAAAATTTCATCATGGAAGGATTTTTTTTTCTTTTTTGATCTTCAGTATTACCTTCATTCTACATCTACAAACTTCACACCATTCTGTATCAAAACCAAAGTTTAGATTACATCGGTTCAAACAAAAGGCTACATTAGTTGTTAAAATAACTGGCACCACCTCTAAATTCAAAAAAGAATGTTGTATGCTTTGCAGAAAGATAACTGAAAAATCTATTCTATTCTCTGGGTCTCCAATTACTATATTACTTTATTATTGGCCTCCAATTTCTTTCCTTACTCTGTCACTTTAAGTAATTGAATTTCTCACTTCGTATTCAGTCTGAAAATAAAATAATACAACTGTTCTCTCATCTTTTACCTATATCCAAAAAAAATTCTGTGAAATTGAATACTATGTAAGATTAAACACATTTAATGGCATATGAAACAAAAAAGTAAAAAACCAGGTACGTTATACAATATACATAAGTTTAGAGAAGTCTCTGATTAAGTCCTACCTTATCAAGCACAAAAGAAATTCGCATTTTTTTTTCTAGATTCACCCAATTAACTTGGTTATTGTGTGATGTCATTGATTGTTTTCAAATAAATATGAATTTCACCATTAGATTTCTTTTTTTATAAATACTGCATTAAAAAAAAATCTTATTCTTAATAGTAAAATATCTTTAATTTAACCAACTTTGAAATTATCTTTTTGCATTATACTGGTAATCAATGCAAATGCAATGATTAATGCATGAGTGAAGTAATATTATGTTTAGGCTATGTTTTGTGTTAGAAACACGAAACATTGTAGTTTACATTAAATTTATTTTAAATGTAATGTAAACATTAAGTGTCAAAATTGTCTAGACTACTGTTATAACAGCAGTCCTACTAAGAGTAGACACTTTTTTAACAATTATTTCGTCCATTTAAGCTTTGTCATTAAGACATGTGTAATATTAAGCATGTCGGAAATTGTAATATTATAAAAAAATGTAAATCGTTATACAAACAAAATAATTTTAACATTTTACTTTTACAGATACCAGATGTGAGAAGAGAACCTCCAGCTGCAATACAAAACGCTATGATGAAAGATAAAAAGCCATTCACTTACACACCAGGAGGTTTAGATTTGTCTGAAATTCGATCTCCAAGAATGCAACGAAGGATTTCAAGAAATGCCCAGACAACTGACAGTACACAGGCTCCACCAGCTCAACAACCCCACCAGCAGAGCAGACCTGTTTCTTTGCCACCATCTGCTGCAGCAGCAATGCAACCACAAATAGCCATCCCTGTATTTCCACAAGGAAATCCCAATATAAATCAATCTGTGCCACCCTCAACACAGTCTGTAAATAATTTCCAAGCACCACCACCACCCCCTCCTCCTGTTCAACAGCCAATGGCTGTTCCAAAAGTGCAACCGCAACGACAACTTCAGCACAATCAAAATACTGGAAGTATCTATGTACCTCCTGTTCAACAGCAGCAGTCTCAACCACGTTCACAATTAGGTTCATTATACATACCACCAGTACATAACCAACAACAAGATTCGTCACCTACTGTTACACCAACACCACCAACTCCAGTTAATCAGTTGAATAAAGCACCAACACCATGGTTATCTCGTCAGCCTCAGTCACAGAAGGAAGTACCACCATGGGTAAACAGAGAAGATAGCACTCCATCTCCTGTTACAAGTCCTCACATACAAAATAGTCAGAAACAACCATCACCACAACAGCAGCAAAATCAACCACAAGCTAGAATCATACCTATACAGGTAAGATTTTATGCGTAGATAACTGTTCACTTCATGCACTGAATTTTTTTTCAAGTGATGTTGATTTCCTATTTTTGTTGTCATTCCTACCATTATGAACACCAACCATCAACAGCAGCTCTTGATTATAGTTAACTTGTCCAAAAAAACTTTTAACATATAAGCCTTATTGTCTCCCATTAATCAATGATGTTCATAAGTAACTCTTTAGATGTATGAAATCCCTTATTAATGAACAGTTTAGAGATTATAATTTCACTTTCATTCTTTGGTTTTTGAATAGTTTGTGGCTTCATCAAAATAGTTTGTGTCATTTTGCTGACAGAATTATACAAATAAATATATCATTGAAACAAAGCTTTTGGTCATTAATTTGCAGGCAAGATATTGATATCTACTTTCCTGTTTTATATATGCATATTAACATTTTATAAAGAATATTTCTTTGTTCAGGTAGTATATCTGAACTAATGACATAATCCAAAAAAAATTGTTTACAAGTATTACTAAAAAATTATACCCATTGTTCTGTTACTGAAAAGAAATTCATTTCAGGTAAAATTTTTTCTTGTAACTCAGCTTAAAACAAGATGAATCTACTCATAATATAATAATTTTTATTATACTATAGAATATATTTTGAAAAATCACTGCATTGTGTTATTATTACAGAGAAACTTGGATAATTAAAAGTTTATTATTCAATATAAAAAAAATTTCTAAAAAATTTAGATATTTTTTAAAAATTATTTTATTGTTCTAAATATGCTGAAATATAATGCAATATTCTGAATTTTGATTTATCCAATATTTCATTCCACAAAATTATTTCTTACATTAAAATTTAATAACTTAAATTTAAGTGATATTTAAACAGTAATTTGATTGTTTAAGTTTAAAAGTACATTGCAACAGTTTTATAGCATTAATTAATGTTGAATATTTATAATTAAACATTAATTAATTTTATTAAAATTAATTTTTAGACAATTAAATCTTAATTGTTATCAGGATTATTAATTTTTACTATTGTTGTAAATTTATATGTTAAATATATTTTGTTACTTTACATTTTTCTCTCTCTACAACATGTTAACTGAAAATGTTCCTGTAACTAATTTAATACTAATTCTGTTTACTTCTTAATTTAAGCCTTATGCCTTCAAAGTAATCCAGAGTAATATGTTTATTAATAGTAAATAAGTTGTTTACATTAAATATTAATGCTGTATTTTTAACCACTAATTAAGCATATATTTATCAAAATTTTTAAATTTAAAAACAGCTAAGAATGTAATTAAATGAATTCCTAATCAAACTCATTTTATTAGATTGAAGGTCGTGAGCCAGCTCAGCCAAATACGCGAATAATACCAATTCAGATTGAAGGTTCTCCATCGCCTAAACATAATATGAATCAACCAAGCTTTCAACAACAGCAACAGCAAGGTTATCAAAAACAGTCTGTTCAACAACAGCAGCAAAAGTTTCAACAGCAGCAGTATCAACAACCACCACAGCAGCAGTATCAACAACCACCACAGCAGCAGCAAAATCAACAGAGGTGGCCTGTTTATGTTCATAACAAATTTAATCCTCCTAGTCCATCTATAGCAAATGAAAAGTTAGTATTCACTGGTATGTCTATAAAAGTTGTTAGTTATTTACTTCAATTTTCTTGAGGTAAAATTCTCAATGTAAGAATGATGTCTACATGGTATTAGGAGCAATAAATGTTTTTATTATAGGTATATTTTTGCTTTATGTAATATTCGCTATTAAGAATTATTAATTTGAATATACTGTCACTTTTAAGTTAAATAAAATTTCTATGTTCATTTTTAATAATCTCTCAATCTAATACTGATGCAAAATTTCTCCTACAATGTTGAACTTCCACGAGAATTTCAAGCTTTTAATGTAGGTTAGAGAAAATTTGCACTGTTTTAGTCACTTGTAAGATGTGCATTTCCCATTAGCTGATGATTTTCCCGCTACTTCAGTTTTCATTAATAATCCAAACCATAATGAAGTTATTTCAACTGATTCTACATATCTTGAACACTCCTCAAAAATCATTCAGGCACAATCTGTATTTGATTCTGAATTTCTAACTTTTTCTTAGAACTCTTCCTTCAAATTCAGATTTATTTTTTGGAATAAGATAAAATCACACGGTATTAAATTTTGGGAGTGTGAGGTAGAAAGAAAATAAGGCACCCAAAACCAGTTGTGGTCAAAACCAACAGTTGATCCTTTGATGGTATTAGTAGTTGTTTCTTTACCTCTGCTTGTTGCCTTAAACTTTTATCTCCTGTAATAGCCCATAAATGAAATTTGGATTGATATTTGCAGTTACTGTATTTCTTATTCCATGTTGTAAAGCTATTCCATCTGATATGGTATCAGAAGACTGGGAAAAGATTATAATGAATATATATATATATATATATATATATATATATATATGTGTGTGTGTGTGTGTGTGTTCAAGTCTCTTATGAATACATTGATATATGTCACAATTTATTAATTATTAATTGGATAGTTTGATCAGTTTTATAAATGATTTGACAAATCTTCTAATTGTTATTCTGGTGTACAGGTTTCCCAAGGTTGGGTTGGACCCAGAGACAGTTTTCAGTTAGTGTTTGACTATCTCTGTAACATTGGTGTTTTTCTTCTTTTTTTAACCTCCAGGACTACCATTAGGTACTACCTCAGAGGATGAGATGAATGACAATTTTTTGTTACATGTGAAAATGCCATGCCTGACCAGGATACGAACCCAGGATCTCCAGATGAAAGGCTGAGACTACCACTTGCACCATGTAGGCCTAAAGCTTACAAAGTATTTTTATTTTCCCAGTAATTGTCACTATTCTTAACTTCATATAAAGCTTGCTGGACACATGTTGCTGCTTTATGACAGCCATCATAGGATCAGAAAACACCTAGATGGATGGTCATAAAAATGTACCTGGCACAAGTTCCTGTAAACACATCACAGTATTTAATTACACTACTCATAAGGCCTACAGGCAGTAACATTTTGTCCACTCACTCTCATCTTGTTCTTCACTCAACCTCCCAAGGTTATCAAATGACCAGATTAGCCAAAGAACCTTATGATAGCATCTCACTTATTGGATTGCAAGATGTTTAAATTGCTACTGTGCTAAAATACATTGTATCAGATGTTAATATATGTATATATTCTTTAAATGAGCACTTGGTAACTGATTATGCAAAAACCTTCACTTCCATGGAATTTTATTTTCCCTTTCTAAGCCATACAAAGTTGCTTAAAGATCATTTATTATGCAAACTGTTTTTTTAAGAAAAATGTCAGTTTTTGTTAATGTTGCAGATTGTTAATTATACTTTTGTACACAATTTTTTTACAAACCAGTGAAAACTTGTAAGAAATATGCTGTATACTTCAATATACTGTATAGCTCAGTTTTATCAAATGCGGTATTAAGATTTTTTTTATATCTGTTACTTTCTGTAATTATGAAATTTAAAGTCATAAATACTCATATCACCATAAAATATTTATTATTTCTTAAGCAGATAGAAGTTTTTGCCTAAAATCTTTTGTTTGCATGAAGTAGGTAGTCTTTGTCATTATTTGTAGAGCTATTAAAGAAAAAAAATATTTTAACCATTTCTTGCATATTGTTAGATCAAGTGAAAATATCAAACTGAGTATGTCAATATACTGTACACCAGATGATATGAGAAATTTAGAGGCGCAGTCTGTCTCAGAGGTGTCAGTAGATATATTTTAACTAAAATTATCCTTAAAAGGTAGTTCAGATAATATTATATAATTTGTATATAAAATATTTATATAATGTTATATAATTTGTGTATAAAATATTTATATAATGTTGCATAATTTTTGTGTAGAATATTTATACAAATTAACTTAATGAGTCAGTAATGTACTTGAAAAAAATTATGCAGAGTGAAACACCGATCACTAGTTCTTTCAAGCGTACGTGTCTATGATGTTACTTACTGTGTAAAAAACTTCTTGTTTGCTGCTCATTGTATAAAGATAGGATGACCCTTCCAGTACAGAAAAGTTTCTTCTTTTATCAAAATCAATAAAAAGTTATTTACATAAATTGCCAGAATAATGGAAAAGAGATTAGTAATTATGGTTTGTACATCTCATGGTCAGTTATCTCAATATATTTAAATCTCTTTTTCCCAAAATGATCTGTAGTATAATGATTACATACTGTGAATTTAAGTGTAGAGTGAATTTAATTAAGCTGGTCTTTTTATTTCTTCCTTTTTCTTTAATTGCTCCATTTCTTATTTATTTTTTTAATTGTTAGTTTAATATTTGTAAGCTCAAGAATTCAATTACAAAAGAAAACTCTCTTTCCTGAATAAAGTTCTGTTCTATACTCTATAATGTTTACATAAAACAAATGTATAAGCCATTATGTGTGATTTCCTAGTCCAATTTTTTTTTCAGATTTGTGTGGTCAACTTATATTAAATTTATTACTTTTTTTATTACTGATAAAAGTAAAAATATGTTGAATCCAATATGACACGTCATACATAATGCAACTTAATTTTGTATAATTAACTTCATCTTCTATGTTAGTTATTAAAACTCTATTTTATAAATCTTTATTTTATTGCATATTTTTTCTTTCTTTTACTTAACTAAAAGTTTTATTCTTAAAGAGTATGTTAAGTTGAATTTAATGAATTGATCTGTAAACTGCTGAATATATTTCAGAGGGTTAAATTTTAAAAACCTTTTCTAATTTGTCATGTAAAATTTGTGCATTACAATGTTTATTTATTTAATCAATAATGAATGATCTTCTATAACTTCTTTCTTCTTTCTAGCACTAATATTGCAAATGGTAGAAGTCAGCCAAATCTCCAACAAAACTGGGGAAATTCAGTTGATGGCAGCTCTTCTCCAGCTCCTGTACAATCACGGTCTTTTAGAGTACTTCAGAAGATCACTGACACGGATAGTGGTGAAGGTAAGTTTAAAAAACCTTTTAATAGAACTTAATTCTATATTTGTTCAGATTTTAATATTTTTTGAATGGTTTTTCTGTTTTAAAGCTGTTTGTAACTTGATCAAAACTTTATTACTGCTTTTTTAAGTTTTTATGGATAGTTTTTCTCATTATATTGTGTTTAAAATAGTAGCATATCCTCTGATTCATAGTCTTTGAATCTGATGCTTGATGTTTCAGTTAAGCTTCATTATTTTCGTTAATAAGTGAGCTTTTCCTTTAATTCCCATCATTCAGTTAGCTAATCTATTACCTTTGTTTTACAATGTGCGAGAAGTTACCATACCCCTAGACAAATATACATTTTAGAGTTAACTTATATTTTGAACATTTTTCCTATATTTGTACTTTCGAATAGTTATCCAGTAGATCTTTGTATGCACCTATGCACCATTGTGCTGTATGAATAGAGTTATGGCCCCTATCCCCCTACACATATTGTAAAGCAGCTCAAAAGAATTCTTCCATACTGTAGTGCAATTCTTCATTTGTTGTGTTTATGTTAAGATATATAGGCTTTATTATTCCCTCAGTGGATTCCCTTACCGATTGGCCATGGTCTTGTGAACCATAGCCATGATTTTCATGAGCATTTAGTTATATGAACTGATTTGATAGTGTTAAGAGATGGCTCAACAAGGGAATAAATTAAATTAGAGTAAATAATATGAAACCATAAATATATTCATTTGGTATAAAATATACATGTTTTTATTTTAATCAATAATTATTTATTTTTTATTTTTATTTATCCTTCAGGAGCTGTTGATCAAGTAGACATGCCATATAACAGTCAAGGTGTTCCTGTGAGTCAACTGAGAAAATTGCAGCTTTCTGATGATGATAGAGCTTTAATGAACAAAGTTAAAACTCAAGGTGATTTAAATTTCTCTATAGTTATAGAATTTTATTAAATAAAATATTTTTAATAATACTTGCTATTATAGTGAAAAAAAGTTGTGGTGATCATAATTGGTTCTGAAAGAAATAAAAAAATTAAATAAATAAAAACAAATTTTGAGTTAGTGAATTCATTTTTTATTTATTTATTTTTTTTTAACTTAGTAAACTGTTAAGTAGCTCTGATAAATACAGTTCCTGCTCTGCTAAAATTCAATTTAATCTGATCATTTACTTATATTTCAGGTATTTAAATATATCTTATATTATTACTTCTATTCAGAATTATTAACATATTAACACTGATTGATAATTAAGTCTTAATACAAAAACTGAAAAAATATTACAAAGAAATTATCAAATTACAACATTAGTTATTCAATTACCATCATAGTTCTGTTACTACATTATTATTTTTTTGTTGAGGTTTGTTTTTTTAGCATCAATAATGTCGGTAGTAAGGTTTCCTCATATGTATGTTTTAGTTGAATATTATACCTTACTTATCTAAAACATGAATATTTTGACCACTTTTCATTTTTTAGTTTTTTGAAGTAAATTTATTAAAGAGTACTACATAAAAAAAGTTCTCATGAAAAAATCAGTTTAAGGTTTAAAATGACTTCTGTGATATATTTTCCATATTTTTTTTGTTTTGAATACATTAATATCTAGTATATAAATTGAGTTTCCCAATTCACGTTTATTAATTCATAACAAAATTTTTAATTTCAAATGCATCAGCTGAACTAAACTATTGTTTATCTTCCCAAACATTATAGAATAGATGTAATATTAAAACAACAGGTGCAATATTAAAAGTTAAAATTAGTATCATAAAATAGACAGAAACTATGACTTGTGAATAAACATCCTACCATAATTACAGCCCCACTTAACTACTGTTTCTAACACACCATCTGTTTACTATAATTAACATTTTATTAGGAAACAAGTTTTACATTTTTCTCTAATTCAAAAATTATTTCCTTCATTTAACTGCCAATTATCTAGGCGAAATAAGAAAAAAGGAGTAAGTAAGAGGTAATTATTAGAGAAATTAAATTTGTTGTAATTTTTAGTGGTATTATCTTTTTAATACAGCAGTCAGTCATTTCATCATAGATTTCTTAGGCAAAACAGTAAAGGTCTTAAGTTGGTAGATATGTGATAGTAAATACAATTTACACATTTACTAGTTTGTATTAAGTAAATTAGTATTAACTCCTCTGTAATATTTTATATGACTTTTTTTAATTTGTAGAAATGATACATCTGGTAGTAAGAGAATGTAGAAGCAAAAATTTGGTTAATAATTCTTTTTCTTGAAATTGTTACGTATTAAATAACAGTTAATGAGATAAGAGTATTAATAACTATATACATGTTACACACATCTTATTTTAAATAATATGTAAATATCAATAAAATAATATTGAAAATTAAAATGACAATAATTTTAATAATTTATTTTTAAATATTTATTTATATTATTTTAAATTCTATTAAATAAAACAACTAGTACAGAATATTGAGAATAGACTTATCTTACCTTAGATTAAGGTAACAGTGCAGAGGAAGAATATAAATTTAAAATAATTAATCTCAGTAAAATAGTTATTTTACTAGTATAGATAAATATATTATTAATATTGATAATAGTTTAAGTAATATTTTGATTCAATGACTATTTGAGATAATAATATCAAATTTTTATTGTAAATACACAAATTGATAGCTGCAGTTAATTTTATAATTATTGTTAAGTGTACATATTTTTAAGTTTTTATTTCATGACTTTAAAGTAATTCACTTATTTAATGAGGTTATCCTCTGAAAAACAAATAAATACATTCATATATTTGATTTTAGAAGAATTGGAGTACCCCTTTCTACCCACTAGATGCCCATTGAGTATTGATTTTTTAATTTTATTTCATTGCCCATTACCAGCATTTAGATTTGATTTTAAATTAAATAGGAGAACTAACTTGCCCAACAAGCACCTCAGTCAGTAGTTTATTTCTTTGTAAAACCTGTTCAATCTTTTTTGTGAAATTTGTTAATTTCTTTTCCATCAGTATTTTTACAGAAAATCATTATGATATTTTTAATCTTATAATTAAAAATATCATAATTAATCTAGATTTTATTTATCCCAGTTCAGTATCACTTTCTTTATAGCTAATTGTGTGTCAACATTCTGTATTTAATAGTTTTGTCTTTTTATGATATTTTTAAAATGCGAAACTTCCTTGAGTTCTAGTATATTCTTCTCCCATATCTTACAGTTTTTTATTACAACTGACAAATACAATATCTTAAGTAAATCATTTATTAATTAGGAAATCATATTTTTTTTTATTATTCTGATGAAAATTATTTACTTTATGTTTTCAAAAGTATGAGCGGCACAGTTTATAGTTTCAGACACAATATTGCCTGTTGATGAAGAGAATCCTCGATATAGAGGAGGTTATATTCCATCCAGAGTATTCAAGGCTTTAGATGAAAGTGGTAAATTGAAACAACATTTCTTTAATTGGTGGATTGAAAAATTATATAGCTTGAATAAATTCTAAAAGAAAAAAATTATAAAAAATTGTTTGGAATGCTTTTAATCATGGGATAAGATTTAAATTATCTTTGAAATGATTTATATGCTTTTCTGGTGATGGTTAAGAGCGCGTGGTTTAGTAATTTAAAAATAATGCTTTTATAATTACATTCCAATATATGAATTGTTTTATTTTTTCATCTACAGTTATGGAAAAATATGCAAATGTGGTAATATATATTTTAAGGATTATTAAACTGGAAAAGGTCAGAATATATTTTACCAGTTTTTCCATGTATTTCTTAGTAATTAAAAATGTTTTATTAGTGAAGGTTAGTATGTATTGTTCATGAAATTAAGTAGTAATGATTTTATCTATAAGTGAATTCATTTCATTATTCATTCATTTCTTTAATTGTTACATTCAAATTAGTTTTTATAAATTTAAAAAGATATTTTTTTTATTTTAATTACAACTAAAAGGTTTTTCATCACTAATTAAATTACCAATTCATGTAATAAACTAAATCCACTCATTTATTCTTTATACAACTTTATTTTGTTTTATTGATAGTTAAAATATTTACATTTAGTTCTTAGTAATTTTCTGATACCAAATTAATTGGTTCTGTTTGATATTTTCAAAGCAGTGCTGTTAGAATTTTAGTGTTTATTAATCTTTAATATTAATATTAGTTATGACTGGTTTAATTATTTAGTGGATGAAGATAACTTCCTTCATACTGAGTCTGAACCACGGTACCGTGGGGCAGCTATACCATCTAGAGCTTTCCGCATGCTTCAAAATATGACAGACAATGCTGGAAATGGTATGGTAGCATATTACGGTATGCTTTTGTGTTAGGATTTGTTGTTGTTACTGTATTTTTAGTATTTTTGTTGCTAGATGATTTTTTTATGGTTGCATGATATCCTGTTATTTGTTATTTATTTTTAACATGAGGTCCTATTAAAAAAATTTCAATTTTTTAAATATATTTTTAACACCAAAAAAGTATTGAATTTTTTCCATTGCAATAAATTTGTTCTGTTGTGTTTGGCCTCCACTTATCTGTCATTATTGATTGATTATCTTGAATTAGGGAGTTTTATTATACGTCGTTTGGTGGTGCAAGTCATGCCCTATTTTTAAAATATTATAACTTTACAATATTATGTTTTACCTAATTTTATTGTTGTTGGCATTATATAATATACATTGAGTCCTTGTTCAATATTATTTTTAATTCAACACACCTCCTACACTCTGAATAGATATCCTTAAAGGTCTTTTATTGTTACTGAAACTTCCTTCCTATAACAAAGATTGAATATGGCAAGATGCTAAAAAGTCATGAGATCATAATATGTGATCATTAATTCCTTAGTGAATTGCATTGCTTGAAGATGCATACAGCAGAATGAAGCACCCACTACTTCAATTTGAATGATGTATTAATGAAGCTGCTCATCATGTGTAATAATAGTTGTCCAATTTTTTTTCTTTTATGTAGCATCAGTTATTGTGGTCACTGTACAAGAAAAGAAATAATGGCAACAGCATGCAGTGGTATTGCACTTAGTATCCTTTAATTTTAATGATTTACAAGAACTGTTTTAGCCCTACTTCACACTCTTCAGTTTCAGAATTTCTACCCCCTGGGACATTCTAGTTTTTAGCAAATGATCAGCTTATGGGAATTGAATTTCTTGGTATTAAAGCTTCCAGAAGTATACTTCATCTGAATGGCCTAATTATTCATTAGCTGCTAAAAAATTTATAGAAGAGTATGCTGAATGATTAATCTCCTCTCAGTTGAATACCAAGAGTTTACTTACATACAGTATCTGAAGTCTCATACCGAGCTGAATAATTAATTCTCATATGAATCAAATGTTATGTGTGGTATGTTGAATGACGAAAGGCTTTGAGTCCATTCTGCATCTTATGATTTTTTTTTGGAAAAGATAAGTGAAGAACATTAAGTTTATAAAAACCAATAACCTGAATTAGAGGAAGCCATCTCTAACATTATAATTTGTAGTTAATAGAAAAGTACTGCTAAAGATAAAAGTAGTAAACGTTTTAGTTTTACAACTACTTCTAACCTCTGGGAGCAAATATTGAGTTTTAAAGTTATAACTGGCAAAACTTCTGAGAATTTTTTTATAACAAAATTTTCAGTAAGTTTGGTTAAACATCTAAATTAAGTGTCTCTATAACTGTTTGAATAGATCATAGAATTTTGTTTCATATCATTTAATCATTGTTCACTTTTGATATCTTTTACACTATATTATAAATTTAGGTAGGAATTTTGGCAAATATTATTTTTGCTAGATATTTTGAACAGTAGTTTATTTTAAAATTATTTTATTTTGAATATCTTTAAAATACTTTGTGTTAATTAAATGTGAATCTAACTTTGTTTCTAATTCATGTCACTGAAATAAAATAACATAAGATTTTTTGTTTACTACATTCATTTTAATAATGTATTCCGTGTCTCATTATTGTTGATTTTACTAATTTTCTAATGAATAATCAGCTTATAAATTATATTCACTCATCACCACTATTAGTATTCATCACTAAACTTTAACTGATACTCTTGTTATTATGAAACTCATTGCTATTGTATTTAGAGTTTATAAAACAAGATGATTTTGTCTTTTAAAAAAGTTCGATGTTTAAGTATTCAAAATGTTGGATTTATAATGCTTCAATATTTAAGTACTCTAAATGTTGGATTTATCTTGCTACAAACATGATAATTGTAATTATAATTTTTATTGCATTATATATTGTAATATCTCAGTTCTATTTATGAATTTTGGAAGTAACTATTAATTAATTATGAACTGAATAGATTTAATGCTGAGAAAACTCTTGTACTCTTTGTATAATTTAAGATAAATCTTATGTTTCTAATCAATACATAACAATCTCTTAAGGGTCTAACAGTAATCTAGATTTTAATGTTACAAATGTTAAAATTAGTTAAAAATCTTTTTTTTTATAACCAGTGTGCTTTAATAACATTTCATTGTTAACCAAGTAAAATGAGATATACAGTTTTCATTGAAAATTCTGTTATCATCCAAGAACTGGATAAATCTGAACCAATAGACCTAGTTCAGTTAGAGCATTTTTAATTAAATAAATGTAGGTTTTCTGCATTTAATTTGGACTAGATGTTGGCTATGTGACATTAAAAAATAAATTTCAAAAATCTAAGCAGTTCTATAGTGCAGTGATAGTATCACTGCCTTTCATGTAAAAGATTATGGATTCAAATCTGTCAGGCTTGATATCTTTTATATTAAGTTACTGAAATTGGGCACTACCTTCCAGTTACATATTACAAACATATAAATAAAAAATTTTAATGTATGGCAGACATAAGTTGTATGATCTAAAATATTCTAACTTATAAGAGTATGTACCTACTGAAAGAATAAAAATTACATAAAGGTTTTTTTTTAGCTTAACTGTATCAAACAGTGTTCATGTTGAAAAACCCATCTCTTTGAGCAGGTGTTTCGTAGGTCATTAAATAAAAAAAAATTAATTATAGAAAGATTTATTCTTTTAAAGCTGCAATCAGTTAATTTATTCAGATTTTTTTTGTAATTTCTGTATACATTTATTTGAAACACATAATTTTCCTTTTTTTAGTAGATAAAACTTTAGTTTATATATACAATGGTAAAAAAAAGATGTGTATTAAACAATGTGGCTGTTATACTAATATACATGCTAAAAAAATTGCTTGGTTCTGGTTATGTATTTTCTTTTTAAAAATCATCAAAAACCAACTATAAACTTATCTCTTATTTTACTGAACTGTTAATTATTTTTTTTTTTACAGATAGGTTTAAGTTCCACGCAAATAATGTAGAGTTATGACTGCTGTGCATAGTATATTATTGACTGGCTAACTAACTGGTTTTTTTTTTCATTTTATATTATTAATATTATTTCTATGTTTGATGTAAATTGACTTATGGTGTCAGAACATTAGTATGAAAGCATGTAACTGCATGATAATAAAATAATAATTTATTTTTCATAAATGTAGTTTTAATTCATTGTTTTGCAGTCATTTAATTTGTTGTTATAAGTTATAAGCTTCTGCAGAATCATTGATCTGTTATATACAACTCTTAACTTGATAGTAGCCAATATTTTTATATTTAAATATTGTACTGTAACATATCTGTCTGAAAGAAAAACAGGCAGATTCACAAATTTGTATATGTGTAAAGTTTGTGAAGTTCTATTTTTAATTTATGGGAATTTGTTTTGTTTCTGTTTTATATCATGAATTGCTTCAAAGCGCATTATTCATTACAAAATAAAAAGTGTAGCTCTAATTGAGCTTCAGCTAATTTCCAAAAGTAATAAATAAATAAATTGTATGATCTTAATTTCTCTAACATGTTGTCAATAAAACTAAGTCTGGTATCTTATGTGATCTTTAGAACCTTTTCAGTTTTTTATTCACATTTATAATGAAAATTAGTTAAACAAATATAGGCTAGTGCACTGTACAATAATGAAATCTATAGTATGTATTTATGATGGGTAATTATATTTTATATGTAAACAAATAAGATGATGTGACCTATAATTGTTTGTATATATTGATAAATTGAATTCTTCCTAATATTTCTTTCTTTCCATGTATTTCATCAATCTATTAACTCCATGTATTAATTTATATGTATTTTATTTTTTCCTTGTTTTTATTTCACTTATTTTACTTTACAAATAAATAAATGCTAATAGCATAAAAGTATTTATTTTGACTCACCATAATGGAGAAACTATTACTCTAAAGGTGTTGCTAATCTTTGTCACCAAAATTGTCTTCGCTTGTAGATGAATAATCCCTGTCTTCATCACTTCTTTCTCTTAAATTGACTTCTTCTTCAACATCATCAACTACATGTTATTTCTCCAAATATTCATCTTCTAGTTTTTTCACATTCTCACATATTGGTGACCAGTCTTTCTCTGTTATATTAGAAATTCTTTCTTCACTTAGCGTAATTGCAGCATTTAACTTCAATGTGCCATTTCTTTGGGCCACATATCCTATTACGTTTGTCCACATCATTTCAATAGGGTTTAGATCCAGGTTGTATGGTGGTAGGCTATGTCACCACGAGCTTCCAGAAGGTGACCCAAAATATACATTTTATACTTGGTTTGTGCAACTTAAGTAATCTGTAAAGTCTGGTCTAAGCATTTTAAGATGAAAGAGTATTTGCTTCACCTGTAACCAAGATACCATTTCTGATTTCTTAGATTTTGTGGTAGGTGCCTTATCGTATTGATTATTATGATACGCAGCATTATCCAGCACTACAACTGATCAGAGGGTACATTTGGACAAAGTTTGTTTTCTACCCAGTTCATGAAATTTTCAGTGTTCATGTTGCCATGATAATCCCCACTTGACATACTACTTTTACATATCAGCAGAGCACTGTTTATGAATCCCATCTTGCCACCACATTTATAATTATTGCAGTCTCCTTTTGATATAGGATGATGTATGCTCTGATCAGGATTGCTGACCATGTTTTGTTTGAGATATGAGAAGATAAATCTACATTTCATCTACATAAACTGTTGGATGTTTTTCTTCTCTGTAATGTTTACTACATCTTAAATAATGTATTCTTTGTTCTCATATTTCATCATTTTCAAGAGACTATTTATATTATTTTTTGTTTTTTTCCATCAAAATACTAAGTATTTTAACATTTCCTGACACTCCATACACCACCCTGAAAACTAATAGCCTCTTTCAGTTTATTATAAATATGTTTAGTTGTAGGAAGCACTTTTCCTTGCAAATAGAAATCGTAATCAATATGCCTAACTAAACATTTAACAAAACCGTCAAAATTAGTAATTCTATTTTCCCATTTATATTTTTTTAGGGTTAGAAATGAGCATTCACCCTCTGACATCCTATTATTTTCTTTTCTAATAGTTTTAACAGTCCTGGCCCAAACCCCACATCCAGCAGTAGTTTTCTCTAATTCCTTTTCATAGGAATAATAAATGGTATGCTTGGAACCACCTGTTCTTGGAACTGTTTGGCCTCTCTTTCCATAAACTGATTAACATTCCATATAATTTCCCAAGTTTGACTATGGAGAATTTTCCCTCTCTTAAGTTTTGATGTAAAACCCTCCATAATTGTTTGGAGAACATTAAAAATATGCGAGAAAATGCAATAATATTAATTCAGTAATATTAAAATACAACTACAATAGTATTCTATGCAGGATAATGCACTCACCATATGAAAACCCAAAATACAGATGAGTATAAACAAATTAACTTTATATGCATGCACTACTTCACAATTAAACTGAGATTCACAATTGAACATCAAGATTCTTAATGTTTTGCATTTTATATACAAATGTGTCATGTTATTAGTAATCAGAGGATATCATCTGGTTAGAAAGTATAACAAACCCCACTCACTCATCCTGCCAGAGCCAGCTGACAGTTCGATTGACAAAGACAAGGGCAAACTTTCAGCTCACGTAGTTAAAGATAGGAAAAATCAAAATTACTAATATTAAGGTTTAATTTAATGTGTGTGTATGCTGTTTAAAATATAGTATGCTGCAGATTTTAAATGAAGAATTGTTTTAGGTATTGGTAAGACTGATATATTTTGTCTTTTATAAGGCTGTTGGTATTACTAACACAAAATTCTATAGATTATTTAATTATTAGTTTACCAATTTGTAAGTGAAATATACTAATCAGGTTTACTTGAGCAAGTCAATTTTGTGTAATCCAATCAGGATTTGCATTTTTTGGTTAACCTTGAAGAGTTTATCTGAGCAGTCAAAAGTGGTAATTCAGATTCAGAATTATTTTGCTTATCACATATTGGCTGAAGCCAATTTCTTTTCATATCAGTATTCTATTTTGCTCTGAGAAGGTTTTGCAACTGAAATTTAGTACTGACAGACAAATAATTTTGAAAGACAAAATTCTTAGCTGTTCTTGTAAGGTTAGAAAGAGTGTAATGTATTAAATAGTTCGTAACTAACTGAAATCGCTAGTTATTTAACTTAAACTGATTGTCTCTCTCTTTCTCTCTTAGTTCATGTGTGTGGGTGAGCATGTATCATTTTTATTACCCTAAGAAATTAAAAAAAAACATAATAATTAATATTGTTTTAGTTACATCTGATCCCTTCAGTCAATTTATTTTGGGATGTAGTTATCAACTATTCATTTTAACAAATTAATTTTTAATAAGAAGACTTCTTCATAATTCAACCTAAAACAACATTTTATGAGTTCTATCTGTTACCAACATAGAGGGTAATAAATAAGTAGTATAAATTATTTTCATTAATATATTTAAAACCAATGTATTCATTTTTTTTTCTCTTTAACATTACAATTATATGCCCCATTATGTAAAATCTTTAATTACACTTTCATAAGTTTAACATTTTAAGTCTTTAAACCATGGTAATTAGGCAATTAAACATTTTTTATATATCATTCACATATATAGTGATTTTTATTTTACATGATTATTCTTATAGTTTGATCTCTTTTATTATAGAAATTTAATTTTAGACACATTATCATGGGTTAATTTTTTTATATTTTTTTTACAGTACCACAAGATCCAAACGATAACCAAATGAGAACACTTAGCCGTCGTCCACAGCAGCCAGGTAATGAAGCACAAAGCACTGCTCAGTATTATTAGTAAAATGTAAAACAATTAAAAACCATTCTAATTTTGGATTTTCTAGGCCATTCAATTTTGTCCCAAGTTTTGAATTTATAAAATCTATCTTCTTTATTAAAATATAAGTATAGTGGAGATATAAAATTAAAGCAATGATTAATGGTTGATTACAACCAACAATCATCTTATTTTAAAGATTTCATTTTACGCTTTATAAATTATTCTCTTCTTATTTTTGTATCAAATGTTTAAGGATAAGTAATAAGTTATTATTGAAGTTGACTTAATGTGATAGCTGACAAGTTAACATCATATCTAGACCCAAAAACTCAACGTTGCAATCAACACCAATAAACATTATTGTCAGTACATTAATAGATTATGGCAACTTGCATAGAGCCATACTAGCTTAGTATTACAGAAATGGCAGTTTTAATACAGAGAACATTTTTTTTTAATAAATGGAATATTATATGTTACATGGTTCTTTTTTTATCTGTTTAATTGGGATTTTTTATTTTTTGCTATTTATTTTACAATCTCGATATAAAAACACGCTACAATTGCAACAGTAAAATGAGGAATAGAAAATATTCTTCTTAGACTTACAAAACATGTTATTATTAATAAAACAAAAATAATTTTTATTATCTAACAGATTTCACTTATAATAAGGGTATAATTTAAAACAATCCACATCCACTTCTTATTAATTCACTTCTTCACTTGCTTAGTTTTTAAAAAATAAATAAATAAAATAAAATATGAAAAATAAGTGATGTAAAAAAAAAATAATATAAAATTATTGCTTAGATGATGTATCTTCATCTTTACTGATTTCACCAGAGTTTTTTCAGAAATTGTCAAAAGTGGTCAGATAATTAGATGATGCCCAACCTCTTTGTCAACAGTTATTCACCTAAATTTTCTTTTCCAGTTCCTTAATTTCTCCCACTGTTGATTTTTATTGTTCAAAAATGTATATTTGTTTACAATCATTAAAATTAATTCTATAAATGCCGTTTCTGCTAAATGGCAAAATTGTATTACAAGTTAATTTTATAAATTTAATATAATATGTTGGTAAAAGTAGCAGATTCTTTGTACAGAGATTTTTAAAATGTTTATGAGTATGTAAAAATATAAAAAAATGTTCTTCAAATCTTGCTTATCATCACAATTTACATAGTCAAATAATAACAAATGTAGAAAATACTCTAGAAATACTACAAATAAACAAATAATAAGAAATATGGGTATTTAAAAAAAATATTACACTTACAAATAAAAACTCACGAATAAACAGGTAAACCTTGAACATGTTGAATTAGTTATTCGTAAATTTGCATTCCTGTTTTAATAGTTAGCTTAATTATAACTAACATTTAATTCGCTGACCTCCATGGTGCGAGTGGTAACATCTCGGCCTTTGATCTGGAGGTCCTGGGTTCGAATCCTGGTCAGGCATGGCATTTTCACACATGCTACAAATCATTCATCTCATCCACTGAAGCAATACCTAATAATGGTCCCAGAAGTTAAAGAAAAAACAAAAAAAAAACATTTAATTCAATTGATCATGTAACTCTCAGTTTTAATGATGGTAATGCATTACCTAATGTAATATTTTATAACTAATGATGAATCCACGTATTTAAAAACTTATTATTTAAATTAGTTAGCTTATATAAAGCTTGGTATTTTTGTTTGTTCATAGTGATTTTTATAAATAATTAATAATAATAATACAACAATAGTAATACTTGACAATAAAAGTGACAGTATAAAGAGAAATAAGTAATATTTATGACAAACAACAGTTCTATGTTGACAATCACAGCTTGTAGTTATGTTGACAATCACAATGCAGCTTGTAGTTACACTACAAGAAATGCAAAAGCCCATGTTCATAATTTTCATATTTTTGTATGTATGATTCTTTGCTGAATGGATTATACTTCAGTTAACTAGTAACCAATATATTATTTATTTAGATTTGAAATAAATCATTTGGAAACTACTTTAACTGATGATTTTTTTAATAATAATAAAAACACAAACTTGTCATTATTGAATTATTAAAAATCTCATCATAATAAATAATTATGTTACATAAACAATTATGTTGTTTCTTGTAAAAGAGAGATTTTTAATTTATGCTTGTGTAAATGTGAGCACAAAAATATTTATAGAAGGTATACTACATTCTGATTTTAATAAGTACTAGTTTTAGGGCTATATTAGACTCACTTACTAGCTTGCAGTAATATTGTTCCTTGGAAAAAAAATTAAAAACTAAAACTATAAACTTTAAAAAGACAAGCCCAACCAAATTGTTTGAATAACATTTTTTTATCTCCAGTCAATGAAAATAAAAAATTTCAAGGGCTACTGAAAATGTTTTTGAAGTGAGTTATTAAAAATATTGTATTCATAAAAACTGGTTTTCATTATTTCAAAACTTTATACATTTTTAGGAATCAATCATTTCATCAAAATGTAGCAAATTAAAAAAACACTGAAATTGTAATGATATTGATAAACTCATTGTTATTTATATATATATATATATATATATTATAAATAAATTTCAGAATCAGTGTCTCCAGCTCAGCCTTATATTCCTCCATCAGAACAGCAAGTTCAAGAACCTCGAATGTATACTGGTGCAGCAATCCCTTCAAGGTCTTTTAGAATGTTACAGGCAATGACTGGACCCGACCCTTCAGGTAAAAATTTAACTTAAATTCTTCATTTAGGGAAGTTAATTTTATTTTAAATCACTTAATTCTTATTATTGAAATAAAATTCATAAACCAAAAGACATTTCATTAATTCCTAACCAGAAACATCCATTTCCTGGACAGTTATATACATAAAAATCAAGATTACAATGGTAGTGATTGCTTTCTTAAGCTGTTTAGATGTTCTTCTCTTCATTTTGAACCAATTTATTGATAATTGATGGTTTTAAGTAAATATTTCATTTCTTTTATAATAATAACAAGTATGTGTATCGTCATAGGTTGCTTCAATAAATTATCCCTAATGAGTTATCATTAGGTTTTACTCTTAGAATAGTGTTTATTGAAAAGCATTATTAATATTTTTATCAGTTTTAGTTTTTTAAATTGTTTTTATCTGTTTATCACATAAATATAATTAAATAAAGTTCTGTCAACTTATTTGTGTGCATAACATTAAAATTGATTTGACAAATCTAGTATTACCATAAGCTCTGTACAAAACTAAGCAGGTCTTGGTTAGGAGTTTGGTTATATGGCCAGTCCTTTCTTGAGAACCAAATATTTATAGACTAAATGTTAATACTCAGAATTAATACTTTTCTAATTTAGTGAACTCTAGTATGGGCTAGACAGTGAACACTCTGATCTCTGATGTGGTTCACAATCCTATGGATTCGTATTCCCTCTTACTAACTTTTCCTCTTAATATTATTCTTTTACTTAGGCCTTTTCTTTCATGGATATGTACTGTGGGAATTGAGTTGGCTTCATCTGTAAGGCGTGGGAGATGAAAGCCAGTAATGATCAGTTGGTTCCTTAGTGGTGCTATGGGGAGGGATTAGCAACTCTACCACTTGGCTGAGATCTTGTTTATAAAAATCTCAGATTTAAAATAAATTATAAACAAAAAAGAACAATATTGTCAGTCAATATATGTATTGTTAATTAAGCCATATTTATATATAAGTAATCTATGTCTATGGGTGATGAGGTTATTTTGGCATTTTTATTGCCATCAAATTTATTGTTTTATTAAACAAAAAAAAAACATGTAGAACCCACCGGGTTGGTCTAGAGGTAAGCTCATCGTTGTAAATCAGTTTATTTCGAAACTATCCACATCGTAACTATCCTAATAAAGGTAGTTACTTTTATTCAGATTTGAATACTAGATCGTCGATACCAGTGTTCTTTGGTCTTTGGTGGTTGGGTTTCAGTTAACCACACGTCTCAGTAGTAGTCGACCTGAGTTTGTTTAAGACTACAAATTTACTGGTACAGTTGCATTACACTGATATACGCTAATGACGTTAATTGTTGATGCAACTGTAAATAAAAGTATTAAAAAAAATACCATGTAGAATAATGTAACATGTAAAGGTATGTAAATTAATTTTCTACAACTTGTAGCCTGTAATAAAAAAATAAAAATACCAAAAATGATCAGATGCAAATTATAAATTCTACTGTTGCACTAGTTTTGACTCATGGTAGTTTTAAAGTAGAGTCAGTATTTTCCTGGAATACAAGGTAACAGAGAGATAAACTGAAAGCAATATTTTATAAATAATGAAGAAACAGCAAAGCCTCATTGAACTTGAATAATTGATTATATTACCATTACAGCAAATTTATTTATGTCTAGTTTTTAATAAAATTTTTGAAGTGATAAATGAGAATAATTCCACTGATTTTTACATGATATTATGTAATTTTGAAGAAAATTAATTCATAATAAGTTTTAGACTTGTCTGCTGTTTACTAGACAGAATCGCTTGAGGTATTGTGTTTCAGAATTTTTTAAAAGTATTATTTTTATTTGTAAAAGTTTTTGTTTATCAATATTTCTGTACTTATCAATAAAACGTTCATTTAGAAGCTGTTTATACTTTTTTGTTGTGCTCAGCAACAATGCTTGCAAAATATTTAGTAAAGTTAAGTGATATAAATATATAATTATTAAATCATGTAAAGCAACCAACTTTTTTCATTGTTCAGTCAAAGCTAAAAAAATATAAAAATAAAAAAAATAATAATTTTTGGTTCAGTTGTCATTCAGTAGGTGAGTTGGTAAAACAACTAAATGTTAAATTGACGATCCTGGATTTTATGTAGTAATTCAAAACGATTCATCTAATTTCAATTACGTGAATATTTGACATTTATAAAAAGAGTGATTAATGACGTAGTAATAAAAAAACTATATTAATTAAAATTACACTCATCTATAAGTTGGATACTAAATCTGGACTTCCTTTTGTTGTATAAATAACAATAAGACAACAGTCAAACCAATTCCTAGTGTTCCTACTCTCATCAAATATGTTTCATTACTTCCCTAGCGTAAGAATGTGACTTTTTAGCCCAATTGGAGCTGTTGAGCATTACTAGTACATAAAATCCCCTTAATATTTTCCTTGAAAAAGAAGAGGTTATATGGTATAAATGGTATAAGATCCAGTGACCTAGAAGGTAATAGGAGAATGTTTTTACAGTGAACATTTATATGAGTTGGCACCTTATTTTGTTAGAAAACATACAAATGGGAATCATTGTTTAATTACAAAATTAGCAAGTTCTGAAGCTTATCCAGATAGGAATGACTGGTAATTGTGTTGTTCATAAAAGAACAAAGAAAAATCCCATACAGCTTTATCTGGGAAGTAGCAAAAAAGATGTTAACTGTATTTGAGTCACATTCAAGTGCAGTTGTATGTGTGTTTCTGTTTCTGACGATGGTTCACCTCTTACCAGTTAAATGAAATATTACTTCATTACTTAATTCCAAAAGTGGAGAAAATTTATTAGCCTCCATAACATACAACTGTCAGCAAGACTTTTACTTGTTCTCAGACCTTATAGTGTAAAAATGTAGCAACTTGTTTTTGTTTACTTGGCTTCAATTTTACAAGAATTGCTTTAAAATATGTCAAAATACGGTCTGCGGAATTCCTATTTCTTATCTGGCATTGAAGGTAATTTACTGGAATTTATGTTAGAAACTTATTTATTTTTTCAACATAGTTCTCAGACTCATGCAGTCATCCATACTCTTGCCTAATACAAATATCCAATTTCCTCCAATTGCCTACCACCAATGGATGATGTAAGCATTTTGTGGATTAATTTCATAGCTTTAATAAGCTCTCATAGATGTTAATTCTCTAGAAAATTGCAACCTCTGAAGTTTTGTGGGTCACCATTTCTTATAGAATAAGTGAAATAAGAGCATCAGTTACTAGAAAGATCTAATGTTAACCTTCAAAAATACTATGATTTCTGCTTTCATTTGGCATATACAAAGTGAATAAGTTATGATTGATGATTATTAAGAAGTAAGCTTAATTAAAATTGGATGAATCATTTTAATTACATTGTATTCTGTCTTGGACTTGGCATTTTTTCCATCAACCATCATTCATCTCACTATCTATGAACAGGTAAACCCTTGTTTACATAAGTAAGAGATATTCCTTCACATAAAATTCATGTATTTTATAAGTGATATTTGAAAATTATTTTTGGTATTACATTTTATTACTTTTTAACTAGTAATATTATAAATACTTTCAACTCATTAAGGCTTTGATTTTTTATGGATGTTTATTGATTTTCTTATCGGTTAGAGTAATTATTTATTGTTAATTAGTTATTTGTTAATTTAAAAAATATAAAAAGTAGAATTTTTTTATGTAACAAGTAGTAAAAAAAAAATTCATCTGTCATGTTATCTAATGGAATTGGCAATTCATGTTGATGATCAATTACAGTTATCCCTTTTTGTACAAATTATAAAGAGATGAATTTTGTAGGTTAAAAATGCTAAGCCTGACTAGGATTCAAATCCAGGACTTTCAAGAGGTCAGGCTGAAACATTTCCCCTCAACTGCTTACTGTTGTTTCTTTCAGAGTCTGATGATCAGATGTTTCTGGTTGAAGGTAAAAATGATATGTCAAAAATAAAATTGAGTGTGTGCACGCATGCATGTATGTATTGTGCATGCACATATGTACATACTCAGTTGCAGATGCTCATGAAAGTTAGAAATGTTGGTGCTAATGTATAAACAATTATTAAATTAGATTATTAACAGGTCTATTTTCATTAACACTTCTATTGAAAAATGCTGAATATATCATTTTATTCACACATAAGAAAGCCTCAATTCAATTTTCAATTTTTCTTATTTAGAAAGTGAATGTTATCTTCATTCACTTTCTTTCAAATAGCAAATTCTTAGTAGTAGAAATAGCATTCTTAGTAAATAGCAAATAGAACTTAATTAAATTTTTACAACGTTATTTTCCAATAATAATATATTATTTTATTAGGTTAATTATGAATAATTTTAATACAACTGAAAATAAACAATGTTTGACCAAGTTTTTACATATGAACTGTGATTACGTATTTTTAAGTACCACAGATTAAAAAAAATTTGTTCCCTCCATAGCTTTATCTTCTTTTAATTATTATTAAAAAAAAGTTGTTCACTCCATAGCTTTATCTTCTTTTAATTATTATTAAAAAAAAGTTCATAATTACTCAAAAAAACCAAAAATTAAAATTATTGTTAGAAATTTTTTCACAAAAATTATAAATATCCCAGTGTGCATAAAATAAAAGGATGAGAGTTCTCATGTGTGAAAACATGTTCATATTGTCATATGAATCATTTTTAAAAACTCTTATTTACTGACAAATAAATAATTTAATTATGATACAATAAATAAAAAAAATCATTAATTTTAAATTTAAATATTTTTGTGAAAATTGAATTACAATGTATTTAATTTGATTATTCAACTTAAAAACTTCATGAACATGAAGAGTTATCACTTCCAAATACAATCAATACATAATTTTACTTTTTCCTATACTAATATTCTTTTTTGAACCAACAGATTTTACTGTTTAAATTAAATAAATTAAATTTGGTTCAATTAAATAAATTTTAGTGGTTACTTTTTTTTTAATTATACATTTAGTAATTGAAGTATTAATCAAATCATGTTATAAAAAAATAATGTAATTTGATATATGTTTGTCATCCTGCATGAGCGTTATTCATTATACTGCTACAACATGCATATGTCATGCTTATGGCTGTTAAACATTTTTTTTAATGTTAATAAAATAATATATTTTAACTTGCAAAAAAATAATAATTATCAAAGTATTTTTGATGTAATAATTTTAATATTTATCTTTTCACTATTAATTAAGCAGTGATATCTTGTTATAATAATATTGTGAAATTTGTTCATGAATGATAGCTTAGTTAATAATTTATAACAATTAAATGAATGTATTTTGCTAATATTTGTAATATATATGAGTGACTATTGTTGCAATTCTGTAAATATTTAATAAGCTTAATAAAAAGCATATAACAACTATAAAAATTCATACAGTTAAAAATTTATTGTAATGTAAATAAACGTGATCAAAATTTAGCCTGGTATAGTTAGATAGAATTTAGTATTAAGAGAAAAAATAAGTAATAAACTGAATACATATAAATTTTATTCAGCACATTACTGATTTTTTTCTAACTACTTAATGTGACTAGGTTAATATATGTGATGGAATTATTATAATGGAAGTACCGGTAAGTAATTTTTGTTGGAAGATATCAGTACTGTTTATTTGTGTAAAATGTAAATGTAGTTTTTTTTTTTAAATTAGCTATACAGATTTTAATATTAATAATTTCTGCAATTTGATTTGAAAAATGTAGTCATGGTACTTTAATTAGTGTAAGTATAAAAGTATGAGTATAATTATATCTGTCAGTGCTAGAGTAGATGACTCTGTTGAAGGCAAGAGTCAGCCCGTGTTAATTTATATTTGTTATAGGATCTCAAGTGTGTCAGAGCGGTTCAGAGATTAGTAACAATGTGGAGGGAGATTGGGCCTCTTCTAGTCCCTACCATTTTGATCCTAACTATTATTATTATTATCCTCCCCAAACTCCTGAGGAACAGCAGCAATTCTGGAACCATTATAATGCTATGTGTGCATATATGGCTGAAATGAATGCAGCTGCATATAGATATTCTCCTCATCCTCATTCCTACTCACCTCACCATTTTGCCCCTCCTATGCCTCCCCCACCACCTACTCATTATTTTAGTGACAATGATGAATATTCTGGTTATTCATCCACAGAAGAAATGTCTCGTTATTACCGGCCATATTTCCAAAATTATGCACCGCAATATCCTCCCCATTTTCATAATTATCAGTATCAAATGCAACCAACAACCCCAACTCCTGAAATTGTAATTACACCAACAAATCAGGTGGATGATAAAAAATATATGGATGAATCTTCAGATGCTGAAAGAGAAAGTGATAAGAATGAAAGTACACCAATTCCTTTGAGTGAAACAGGGGAATCAGATGAATCCACTAGTGGTTCTGATACTGAAGTAGAAGATGATGCTCACTGTAATTCTGGTGGTTTGCAAACTATTAAGTCTGTGCCTAATATTAATGTATACAAGGATTCTAGTACTTCTGACATTCAGTCACATATTTCTGAAGTACATGGTGATGGAGAAGATGAGGATGAAGGAGATGAAGATGATGAATTTCAAGGAGATGATGATGATCACTGTGATGATGATTCTAGTGTTCATCAGTTAAGTGTGATTTATGAGGAAAGTGAACATTCTGATGCTGAAAGTTTACGAAAAAGATCCTTTAATAGTCATGATTCTTTAATTTTAACTGCAACTAGTGAAGATGATAGTTCAACGACGACACTAGATAATGGTGATGACACAGATGGTGAAGATGATGATAATGTAATCGATTCTGAATCAGCTACTGTTATGGTTAGATTACCATTAAAACTTAAATTCAGCAAATCTGAAAATAATGAAGAAGTAACTACTGTTATAGTTGGTAACAGCGAAGTAGAATCTACTTCGGATGTAGCTTCAGAAACTCCAAATAAATCGGAAGGAATGATTATTGAGGAAGTAACAAAAGATGAATTAGAACCAGATGTTTCAGTGACAATCTCTTTGAGAAAATTAAAAAATAAACCAGAATCAACTTCCAACAGTTCAGAAATGAATAAAACTAATGATTTAAATAAAGAAAATGAGGGTAGAGAAAAATCTCCTGTAGATTTCTGGAAAACACTTAATAGTGAAGAACAAAAGGAAGAGCAAAATGAAATAATTTCTAATTGCACACAATCTTATAACAAAGACATAATTTCATTTGTGACTGAAGATGAAGAAGTAAAATTAGATGAAAGTGATGGGCACTGGGAAGATGATTCCAGTAGTACAAGTGTTCAGACTGTGAGAACTGGAACTGCAGTACATACTGGTAGCGGTTCTGAGGTGGATGTTGATATGCCAGGTGTAGTGGATGAAGAACATGGTAGCCAAAGAACATCTCCTTCTGATATACCCACTGAAAATGTTTTGGCAACAGACACTTACAAAGATGATGAAAGTGAAAGTGAAGAGAGTTCTGATGAAGATAGTTCTTGTAGCACTTCATCTAGTAGTGATGATAGTGATTCAGAGAATGCAGATGAGGAAGCATTACATAAGTCTGATCAGACAAAACAAAAGCATTTTAGCTCTGAAAATGAAGAAATTTTAATTAGTACAGTTGCTGGTTGTGAAGATCCAGGTAGAAAAGATACTTGTGTAAAAACAATTAAACAATGTGATAGACTTAAGGCAAAGGCTGATAGCAAGAAAGATCCCTCCAAATTTCACGATGACAGTGAAGAAGATGACTCTGGAGTTACCTCAGATATGAGTCGTCATATTTCTGAGACAGATACTGATCCTGAATGTGGAAGTGAATTGAGGAAATTAAGTCGATACCAGCGTGCTGCAACACATTCTAGATTATTTAAACTTCTTCAGGAGGAGTGTGCTCAAGAAGAAAATGAACCCCTAGATGAATTGACCTCACAGAACACTGAAATAGTTGATACAGAAAATGTATCTTTTAGAAAAGAACGATTAACGTTGCCTCTACGAAACAATTCAACTAGTGAACCCGATAGCCTTTCTTCATCTTCTGGTGTTAATTCACCATCTTCACCTACTGTAAATGATAGACTTGTGAAGGAACTGGTTCAGAGTTTGTTAAAACGAAAAAAAGGTAGAAATTTCAGAAAACTTCCAATCGCAAAATTGCATGCTGCCGCATTAAGGATTTTGCAGGAAGATATGGATCAATATGATACAACCAGTTCAACTTCTGAAGATAATGTAACAAGTTCACGTACAAGAACTGAGTCACGAGCAGATATGATGACCAGCCAAGCCAACAATAACACTGCCATTACAAACCAGAATGCATTTTTTGATAATAATTATTATGATTATTGTCAGTATTATAGTTCCTGGGATTATCCCATGTATTATGGAGTCGATGAAAGTTTAGGACATGATATTTTACCATCAAGGGCTTTTAGACTTCTTCAGGAGTATGCAACTTCTGAAAATGTAAGCCCTGGTTTTATTGAAGGTCTTAAAGCCAAATGTCCAAAAGTTTTTAGTTCTGGTAATATTCCTAATGATATCAGTTCCACGAGTCCATCACCTTCCCAAGTTACCTCAGAGTCAGTGACTCCCTCCACAGAAACATGAATCAAGACTGAAAACTCTCCAGGATATTTTGAATATTCATTATCAGAATCTGTGCGAGATGTAAGGTACAATGTGTTATAAAATGAACTTGAGATACCGATGTGAATTCCAAAATTCATTTTGTGGTTTTAATATTCTAATTTTTATTTGATTGTAGGATAAACTAATGCAGTCACCAATTTATGCCTATCTTTTCAAATACTTTTTTATTATATTTGTTGTTCATACTGATCTTTTGCCTTTTCTAGATTTTTTAAATTAATTATTTCTGGCTACCCTTTGGAGTAAACTCCACCTTTCACCAGATGCAGCTCAGTGTTTATTTATTTATTATTAATTTTTGGAAGTTCTCCACTTACTCTCTTCTTTAACTTTCTTCCTGTGTAGTTTTTTATGAGTTTTTATGACAACAAAATGAAATATTTCTTCTTTTCAATCAGTTTATTGTTGTATTACTTAATTTTTGAGAGTTCAGTATTTATTTAATACTGAATTCTATTCATAAATCATATTAAGACATGAGAAATATGATTTTTTTTTAATAAAACATATATTCAGCTGATATAAACCAGCATTGTTTTATTAGTTATGTATTAAGATAATTAAGGTGTGACATCATACGTACTTCTGAATGTATATTTTTATTGAATAACATTATTGATTAACCACAGATTAACAATATTAATCACAAAGCACCTTGGACTGATTACATAATTTATTGTAATATTCTTGTTTTTGATTTTTTTATATATATACATATTTTAATAGAAATACATTAACCAGCTTCCTCTTTTTATTTGAATAAATGTAGATTGCTGAGTGTTAATATAATTTTTGTTGGATTATGAATTCTAAAAGTTTTCCCATGCTGTTCTATTCCTTAAAGCGAATCCCACAGAGCTTTTTTTTTGAAAAGGTGCAGTTTGCTTCAAAGATATGTAATAACTGGCTTATTATGTGATTTAACATCTTATATCTGTTTTTTCTAACTTCTGTATGAAAACTGGACTGCTTTATAAAACGTTTTATTACCCCCCACATACATTTATTACCATGATTTTTTAAGTTTTTATATTTCTGTTATATTCTGTTCAACCATATTAAAAACTATGTACAAAAAAGTTCTTATTTTTTTAGTTATAATAGTTTTCAATCGAGAAAAAGAATATCTCTGCTTTTAATTTTTTTTTTTAATTCTGTATATAATAATCATACTAAATAACTGTTTAATATTCATTTAAGTGTGGTAAATAGAAGTTCAAAACAGTTTAAGTTGTCCTAATGCATGTTTGCAAGAATTGATGTTATTATTTCGCTGTGCAAGATTTTTTGTTTGTAGCATGACATGCAAAAAAAATGTAATGTAACAGTCTTTTTACCCCATCAAAAAGTTAAACCATTAAATTTATTTGATAAGAAAATATGTTAAAATATTTATAGCATTGATAACATTATTTTTGTTGTATTTTTTTTTATTGTTGATCAAAAACATATTACAAAAAAAAATAACTTATTTAATCTTATTTCATCATTTGCTGATGAATGACAAATCTGATATCTTAGCTTTATAGTTTTTTTGGTGTTGTGGAGGTGTATGTGAGATAGAAAATACAGTAATGTATTTATTACTTACAATAATGTGTTCGATAAACTTCAGAATTATTAGACAAAATTGATATTTTAAAAAAATGTATGTTATCTATGCGTATTTATCTTATTTAAAAATGAAGTTTTAATATTTCTTTTCTTGTCACTGAATCTTTTTTTGTATTCTTTTTGTTATAAGTAAGGCACCCAAATCAAATAGTATTTGGTTTTATGCCATTACTTTACTATTTTGTTTTTATTTTTTATATGCCTTTCACAAATACTTAGATCATCAAAGTATAATTTTCCTCAAATCATAAAGTTTGATTTGTGCAAACATTAACTACGTGTTGACACCTCTTATTTCCTTTATCAATAGTAATGCTGATGATTCTATTCTGAAATGGCTAGGATATCTCCCTTGTATAGGGTCAAATAGCACATTTGATTTAATAATTTTATGTAATCACATTTAAATTATTGAAAAATCACCTTATAGAAGCAGAACATACAAATAAATATATTTACCATAATTTTCATATTTTACATATAGTAAAAAAAGAAACAAACTTAATGTATTTGAACAGTGTGAAATTAATAAATCTGAATCTCTATAAACTAAAACTTCTATATCAAATAAACAACACAAAACCCAAATAAAATATAGCATAATACTCAGTACTAAAGAAGTTTCTGAACTATCTAAAGACGTGAAACATTGAAGAAACTAATAATAGAAATTCCCAAAAGAGTTTTTATACTATATTTCCACAAATTTTGAAAGCGAACTGTTTTAGTCTTACATTTAACAATTTATTTTCAAATATAAGTTTACCTGAAGAATTTACAGTGGTTAGACTAGTTAAATATTACTTTAAAAATGGATAATAAAAGACATAAAAGAAACAGCAAATTTACAAAACTCTGAATAATGAAACAGAACTGTTCCTACTGACAAAACTTACAGAAAAAAGCTTGCAGCAAAAAGTCAGTATAGTCTTATTATCTCAGATGATTTTAGTGAGATACTACAAAAATAGTTTTTATGTAATTTTCTGTGACAGTGAAGTAGTTATTTCCCAGCTGATAAGGCACAAAATAACTGTTATTATCTCTTTTTATTGCAATTAAATTTTACATTTATTGAACATATTATATATACTAATTATTGGATTCAGCTTTCCCAAGTCAGCAGTGTAAACCAAGTCAATGAAAAATAAATAAGATCATCCTGCCGTGCAACATCATATTTTTCCTTTGTTTTATAGTTACTCAATATTAAAAAAGTCATTAAAATCTTCATTGTAATTGAAACCTGTTATAAGTAGTCGAACAAGAAATTCATTATTATAGCTTCATTTTACTATAAAATTGAACATCTTAAATCCATTTTCAGTGCCAGATCTGGGAATTGTTTTTTTGAAGAACGGTGTCTTTGAAAATTTAATTCAAAGCTTGTTATATATGTCATTATGGAAAGAAATAGTTCTAAGTGAACCTGTGAGGAAGTTATGAATAGATACCAGGAAAATTCCTGAAGAGGCTTAAATAGATAAATGTGACCCAGATCTAGAGTAACATAGTTTTAATAAAGAAGAGCAATTTTAGTAATAAGAAATGTAAATGGGAAAAGGACCTTGTATGTAGACTATAAAAACCTCATAGACTATATAAACCTCATAGACTATAAACCTGTAGACTATATAAACCTCATAGCTTTTGCCAATATTATCATAAACTAAAAGAAAGAAGAAAATTATGAATTAAATTATTTTTTTTAAAGGAAAAATACTAAATAAGATCAATATAAGGTTATCTGGTGTATATATCGCTGCTATGTGATGTAGATCTTTGAACTCTTGAAAGTAATATTAGTGAATTCTGTCTACCTTGAAAAACATATGGTTTTATGATAAGCAACTGTGAATGCTAAATAAATGGAAATTATCTAAGTAAAGAGAAAGTAAAATGAATGAAACAAAATAAAAGATTATTTTAATTTGATAAACTCAAATGTAGATTTTGTATATTTTATTTCTCAGAATGTGATAAAATGAATAAATTATTGGGTTCTGAGAAGGACAGCAGACTGCTTTGCTTAGTACCTTGTCCTTCCATTCTTCTAATATGCCATGGAGAAGAACTATTGAAAGGATAAGTACAGTTAAAATTCTAATGGCCAAACCAGATTGAAAAAAACATTTTCATAGCTATTGTTAATTTCAGGTTTTCTTTCCCTTAGGTAGCTGCGTGCTGTTGTCTGAAATAAGCAATGCAACTTAAAACAAAAATTGACATCAAATAAATTATGGGTTATATTACTTTACAAAAGATTGTGTAAATTTATTAGACATTCCATATTTATCATACAATACCTTTTTTATAATTGTAGTAGCTGTACTCCATACTCTCCAGTAAAGCTCTTCAGAGGTAAAAATAGAGATTGGTGACCAGAATCATCACAAGAGGTGTCTTACCCCACCCTTTGGAGAGCCATAGGGGGTGATGGTCATACTCTGTGCTGTGCTGTAATTTTGTATTTCTCTATCTTCTCATATATACCAATTGCATTTTATTTGCTTGAATTCCATTTTAAAACTTTTTATCAGCAGTGGATTAAATTATAATTCAGGTACTGATAGGGAGTAGAAGAGTAGATTAAACATTTAACTATATTGTGAAACAACAACTTCTAAGAAATTAGGTATAATTATTAGAATAATTATTTGATTTTAATTTTAAATATTATTCTGAAAGATATGAATCTTATTTTATTTTACTAAGGTCTAAGAAATTATCAAAGCACATACTAGTTACATTAATTTACACTTAAAGCATTTTGTAAGATTGTTATTGTCCAACAGAATTCAGAATTATAGAATTGAAAAGCTTAGTTCATTTAATACTTAGATCAAACAAGTTTAAAATTATTTATTAATTTTTGTTAACTAAATATGTAACATTACTGAATCATTGATTTTATAACCAGAAGAAAACAATATAAATTATTTTATGGTGGGATCTGTAATAAGTTTTAATATTGTATAGTTTTTGTATGGCAATATTTTACTGTTTGGTGTATATTTTACCGTTTCTGGCTGTTTAAACTTTATTTACTGATTTAATTTTTACAATCATAGACCTCAGTATTTCAGTCAAAGATATCATGCCAGCTGTGAATATTATGTTAACAACCTTTTTTTTAAATTTAAGATTAATAATGAGAGCTTTAATGTTTTTTTTTTTTTTTTGTACTAATATTTTTTGTTTAATACTGACTTACTTTTTGCTGTGTTGTGTGAATGACTAATTTGAAGAGTTTTAATGTCATTAATGAAATAAAGTGGATATTAGCCTTTTTAATATGTAATTTATATTATTACTTAATATTGGTAAAATTGTTTACTTAATATCCAAGAAATATCTATTTATTTTGATTAATAATTTTTTACACAATACACTATACTATATTGTTTAGAATTTTTTCATAATTTGTTTTTTACCAACCTGAAATCTTTGGATAATGTTGGAATTATGTTGTCAGAATCACTTCTGCATTACTATACATTGCATATATTAATTAATAATCTATTTTTATACACTGTGTTGTATAAAGAGTAATTATGCATTTAAAAAAGTATTTGTATATTTAATTTGAAAGTAGTTATGTATTCCTTGCAAAAAAATGAAACATATTCTGATATCATTACATATTAATTGAAATGTGTTTATGTCTATGAAACATAATAAATGATATTGTGGCTTTTTAACATTGATAATAAAATTCATTGTTTTTAAATTAAAAGAAAAAAAATTATTATCTTATAAAATATTTTCTACATTATAAATGTGTGGGTGTTCATTAAAATATGAACACATAGTTCATACAGTGACAGTTATGATGATATCCTATGTTGAGGTGTTATGCACAATTTTTTTCTGGTTTTGTTGCCTGTTTAGTTCAGGTTTTTTTAATTTCTAAATCATTACTTAATTTACTACTGATAACTTTTAAAACTTCCTTTAATAGCTAATTTAATTTGTAATACTATAAATTAATGTTAAAGATAAAACTTAAGCATTAAGGTTATTGCCATAGATTTTTTTAAACTTACTGAAATGAAAGAAGGAAAAGATACATTTATTATTAATATTAATAAATGAACTGTCTACAATTGATTAATGAAACAGAACTCACAAATGAAGACTTTGTCAGCCCTTAATCCTGTTCAGTCTTAATTCTCAATTAAAACTTCCATTAAAAATGTTAATTACAAATAGAATGATAATATTGAATGTGAAAAAAGAAAAACAGGTAAAATGATTATATATATAAAATTAGATTGAAGCAGTAATTTTAACCAGATCTAACCAAATCATTTTACGTATTTTAAATATTTGCTGTATTTATAATTTATTTTTAGTTTATTTTATGGCTATTACTATAGCCACATATTTGAAAACCATGCATATCAAGGGACTACTATACTTTATCAGGAATTGAATTGTTCAGCAAAAGAATTTAAAAAAATCCAAAACTTGTTTACAACTTAAAACAAGCGCACAGTTATTTTTTAATTGGATACATAACAAAAACAAAAAAATAATATAATGAGTTTTTGATTTGCATCAGTGTAATGAATCACCATGATATACAAAATAATTCATTATTATTATTATTTGTTTTTCTTGAGGAATGGCTTTTAGCATGTTTTTATTTTATTTTTCTTAGTGTTTTAGTAAAAATATATTTATTACGTATTTTAGATGGTTTTTATTCTTTACTAAATTTTTTGGTTAAATTGATTTTGATATTATATGACTTAATTGATAAAATGTATGAGTAATTTAAATTATTTATAGCAAGCACATTTGATAAAATTACTATTATACTTCAACATACTATGTTGTCACACTTTAATTTTCAAAAGAAGTAGTATGTGGTTTTAAAAGTGTCTGTAAAGAGGTTATACCCACTGATAAGCTACTCATCAATTTAAATAATTAAATAACTAGCCAAACTTTCACTTTTTTGTAAAAAGGTATTTAGTTACCTGGCACCGAGTACAGGTTACAAGGAGATTGGTTGCAAATCTCCCCCTGAACTGCAGAAATAAAAGCTTTAAGCAGTCTGCAGAACGAGGCCATACATTAACATAAAGAAAAATACTCTTTGTGGGGATCTTAAACTGCCATCGATCTCCAAGGCTTTAAATGTTTCTTATGAACTACTGATGTTATTGTGATCCTACATTCCACAAATATAACATTATTGTTTATTGATCTTGGTACTGCTGTGTCCTGCAGCAAAAAAGCAACCATACCATACCTTGCAGATGGTAAGTGATAATGACAGCTTTCATGTTTCATAAATTTGTGCTTTACCGGCATTGAACAGAACAGTAGCAGTAGGACTTGTTACAAGAATACAGATTGCTGGTGACTAATGTGCAAGCAGATATTGGAGAAGTGCGGGCATTGTGTTGGTATGATGACTGGTTCATTCCACAAATACCAGAAGCTGTTTTTGTAAAAGTCCTTGTATTTTGCAGTGTATCTGACATATTTGCAATCTATTAAATTATTTTCAGACAAAATTTGTTGAGTCATTATGATATGCACAGAAGGTTTTAGAAAGTCAATGCCTAATTTCTTCTTATAAGGATTTTATTATGTTTGTATATTGTATGTCATTTATTGATCAGTTTTTTAGCACTGATTAACAAATATCTACAGCATTTGCTGATTACTTGAATATATGAATGTCATTTTATCTTTTTCTTTTCAACTTAATGTTAATTGGTGTAATAAAATTAAAATTTGAATAATTTGTTAACTCTCAACTGTTTTTCTGGTATTTTTGGATAACTATTCCCCCCTAATTCTTTTTTGATTAAGTTTAAAAAAGTTTTCTCAACATTTCATAATGTATTTGCAAACTTTTTGTTTATTTTTTATTTATATGTTTGAAAATATTTTAAACAATTTATCTCAGATTTTGATAATTTATGTGAATGACATTTTCTGTTGCTTGGCCAGTATTAAACACAGACATAAAATTTTTATCATAAAAACATTAATTTTTAAGATGATTGATAATAATTTTTACTAATAAAGTAAAGTCAAGAAAATGATGTGCATAAATTTTCTCATTAATTTTATTTATCTCCACAAAGCAGTAGTCATAATTCTAAGTTTTCATTCAGATTTAATATAAAATTGATTTTATTTCTTTGCCTTTAAAATGCAGTTATTATAATTCCTGACTTCAAACCTATTATTTTTTTTTAATTTCATAGTTCAGTTCTTTAATATATATATATTTTTTTTTTTTTGTATGTGCTATTAAGCTATTTGTTGAGTTTGTATAATTCAGTTATATTTATTATAATTTTTGTTAGTTTAATGATTATATATTTTTTTAATAATACATCACGTAAAATTAGAAATCAAGTGGAATGGCAGCATCATTTTTGCCTTTTATTTAAAGGTTCCATGTTCAAATCTAAATCAGGCTTGGCATTTTTACATGCTACAAATTTTCATTTTATATGCCTAAAGAAATGTATGACCTAAAGTAAGAATTACTAGAAAAAATGCTATGTATTTATATAGCTTCAGGTTTATTTATATGACTTCAGTTATCTTTAAAATCGTCATATTTTTATGATTAAATAAGGATTTACACTTTCTTAAATATTCATAATCATAATATTCATAATTGAGTTATTTGTTAACTAAGGTGGTGTTTCTCTTTAAGTAGTTTACTTTTAGTGATAAATTTACATTTTATTAAACTTGGGAAGGTTTTAATAATTCTCAAACATTGCTAAACTAAGAAATATATCCACTCAAATAAAATGGTGGTTAGTCTTAGATTTCACTTAGTTTGAGGTTTAATTTTGTTATCATACTTTTTAATAGATCTTCTATTTTTTTCATTTTAAGTTAGATTTTACTATATTAGATGAATTTATTCTAATGTTCAAGTACATTCAATTCTTACAGGTCATGAAAAAAATCCAATTCCTCTCATAATAATTTCTAAGAAATAACAATTTTTACTAGAAATACTTTAATCAGGCTAGTTTACTCTTTCCTAAAAGATTTATATGAAATTATATACTGTTTTACGACAAATGTTTTTTTTAATTTTTTTTTTTTTTGTTTTATAGGTCGACCAGATGAATCTGAATATTAATAAAAGAAATCTACCCAAGGTTGGAGCATAAATAATCAGCAAGCTATTCGTTAATTATTATATTTTATATTGTGTTCTATTTTTGGAACAATTATATATTTAAATACAAAGAGTTTATTGTTTTTATTTTACTTTATTTCATTTTTTCATAATAAAATTTTAATTTCATTCAGATATAATTTATTACTGAATATAATGATATTATACATAAATAAATGTTAATAAGTAGCTGTTATTTAGTTTTATTTATCATTTCTATTTTCAGATAGAATTATATCATTATTTAAAAGTGATTAAAATCTTACCCCATCATTTGTTTTATTTGAATTGATTAATTTTCATTTCTGACTTAATGAAGTGAATTAATTTTGTGATTCATGTTATTTTTGCTTTACTATGAACTTGAAGAGTTGATAATATTATCATCACTATTAATCAGAGTTGTTCATAAAAAAACAGATTGCTATGAAAATTTTGAACACTATTCTGAGTTTTTTGTATGTAATGTTAATTTAATGTATATGGTTTTGTTAGTAATTATATTAATCAAAATGGTTAAAATTTATATTTATAAACAAAAAACCAAATAACTTTTATTATTATTTTATATTTATTGCAAATTTTATCAGTAAAAGTATATACTGAATTTTAATTTTCTTAATTTTTAATTTAATTAATTTGCTTCCTTACAAATGAATGTTTGTTAAGGGTCCTGCCAAGTGTGAGAGGTAAGGAACTATATCATTAGACTATTAGTAGCAGGAAATTGGCTATAGAAAGTCTTGTAGACTTATTTCTTTTCAACTCATATAATATCAATAATCCTATAAGGGTTACTGATATTTTTTCTTTTTGAATTTATAGATAGATATATTTATACCATAAATAAAAAATAAAGTTATGAATGACGCCAGTGTAGTATTGTAACTTATTTTTACGTTAAAACACTGCAATTTATGGTTAACAGCTACTAATCTCCTATGAAATATATATGCATATTTAAAGCATACTTTTTTCTAAAAGAAGAGACCTAACCAGTATCAGAACTCATTAATGTTTTCATTTTTGTGTGCTTAATTTTTTTCAGAAAATATAGATGTGATAAGTGTTAATAAATGGTGTTATAAACGGCCCAAATTGGAAAACAAACGAATGGTAAGCGAAAGGTTCTAGTGTTGATTCTCAGGTCACGTTTGTCATTGTTTCATACAGAAAATTAATTTCTTATCTATAAACTTATGTAGAATTGGTCTTAAAAAAATGTAACAACTGCAGATTAAGTTTAAATTCAATTATCATTGTAGTTTGTAAAAGTTTATGATCAATTTTCTTTTATCTATCCCCCAGTATTAAAGTGCTTGGCAGGTTTCTGAATTTCTTGTCATATTCAGATATATCTAATGGATAATATTCAGATATATATAGTGTTATATTTTCTATGTAGATTATTTACAAAAAAAAAGTAGATTACTTAGTTGATGTGTAAAATTATAGTAACTATTTAATTATATGCATGAAATTGCTTGCTTAACTAAATCTTTTTTCATTTAAAAATTTTATAACTGTAAACAATTGATATCTTTTTCACCCGAACTTTTCATTATTTACTTTCTTGAAGGAATAATGAGTATTTCTCATTCAGATTAAACAATTTAATGGTGTTCAGTTATTTTGTGTTTTTATTCTATAAATATATATTTTTAATTTTTACATTAAAATTTACTATTAGGTTAATACTGACTTGAGTTATTATCATAAAATTTATTTTACTCGCTATTAGATTATTCATTTTTTTTCACATTTGAAATAATTAATTTCTGTTTAAAAAATATTTAATATATATTATGAGTGTCGATGGAAAATATTGACATTTATAAAAAACTAATTAATATTAAGTATTAAACATTAATTCATTGTATGTAATAATTAATATATAATTTCATCATCTGAAATTAAAAATTACAATATAAGTTTTTATTTATACATTTTTTAAAGAAATTTTATTGAAATTTAATGTAAAGATTTAAATATAATTTGAAAAGCTTTTTATAAACAAAAATTATAATAAAAAAATGTTTAAAAATAAATTAACTGAGAAATTTTTAAAAAATTTCAATGTGTGTATGTATGAACATATATAATTTTTTTAGATTTTTTTATTAGATACTCCCTCTGGCTGGGAATCTGATAGAGCACCAGAAATGTTAATCAGAAGTATTTGTGATCTACTTTTATGGTATTGGCACCAAAACAATTAACGTGTGATGTAATTTATTAAACCTGAATTTAAAAATTGTACAGATTCACTTTTATATTTTTATGGAAAAATTGAATTACCACGCAGTCCATTTATTTCAATACATAAAAATTCATTTTCATTTTTTAATAAACTAAGAAAATATTGAGTTAAAAAATCAATTTTTTTAATTCTAAAAAGTGAATAAAAAATTTAACAACTGTTCATAATTTGTTACATTTATAAATATTTCAGTATTAAAAAATAATGTAAAAAAGCAAGAAAACAAGAGTATTACATGAGTGTTAAAAAATTATGATGTGTGTTAATTTTTTCCATTAATGTTAAAAATAACTGTTATTTTAGAAATCTTTTTATTTTTTTATATTATCTTTTTTCTAAAAAAAAACGTTTTTTGAGATTGTTATACATTACATTGTATAATTTATATATTTTTTAAAAGTTTTATCGTAAAATCTATTTACATACAAATTTATTTATTTATTTATTGTGTATTTTGTAAAATAATCTTTTGCTTTAAATAAAATTAAAAAATGCTGCTATATTCACTTGTTTAGTTATCTCAAAAATTGTTTGTTTTTACTGTAATTTTACTAAGAGGTGGTTTACATTTGTAGCCTGTGATTTTTTTAATTTTTGTTAAATTATACAAACTTTTTAAAAAACAGTTATGTTTGGTTTATAAATATATTTAATTGTTTTATATTATATTAATCATATTATTATTATTTTAATGATTGAGTTTACTTTGTTTTAAATTAAGTTTGTTGAGTAGTTAAATTTGATAATATAAATGAAAATGACATATTTTTAAATTTAAAAGTTTGAATGTAGATTTTGTTAAGCTTCTAAGTAACCCTTTTCTTTCAAATATTTACAAGCATTCAGAAATTATATGACATGCTATTGTTTACCAATTCTTACTTTATTCTGGAAATAAAGTTTTATTATTCTGCCTTGATGAGCTAATATCATTACTTTTTTATGAGCCAATCTGTTCATCCTGTAACCTTATAAGAGAATGAAATTTAATTCTGTACGGTAGTTTCAAAGTAACTAGGTTCAGACTTTTACAACTTAACAGTGGTAAGTTGCTTTGGAGGAATTTGGTAACAATTTATATTTTAATTCAAATTTGTAATTGAATTTTTGTCTGTATATATCTCAGAATATGCTCATTACATGATAATTTGCATTTCTTATAAATTGAAGCAAATAAGTCCTTTATTTTATCTTAAAACTTGGGACTGTTTCTTCACATTTGATTCAAGAATGGTTAAACTAGTTTCAACCAAACTTGCAGATTGAATTGGTAAGTTTGTAATTATTTTTTTATTATTACCTAGATATACTTTGTGGACGACAACTGGTAATGAGAAATATTTAGATGAGTATGAATCACTTAATCTTTTGATTATAGCCAATCAAAAATTTTATCTCTTTTGGCTTCAAATAAACAACAGTATAACATTAGTACTGCATTTATGTATAAATGATTTATAGAAAAAATAACTGAATTTAAATATAATTTTACTATTTAATTAAAATAATGTTCCAATGTTGGAAAAAAATCTATGAGTATTCATAAAAAATTATCAAAAAAATTAATTTTCACATTTAGTACAAAAGATTTACTGAAAAAATAAAAAATATATATTCCAAAAATCTCTGAACATATTTTAACTCTGAACATATTAATGTTTAAAAAATAAGATAAAAGATTTTACGAGGGTGAATAAGTGGTATTTTCACTCAAAATAATGAAGAAAATTTATGTTAAAAGCTGTGTGCAAAGATGAGTTAATGATATTTCTAACAAAATAATTTCTCAGTATGGAATATTATAACAAATAAATCATTTCATTATCTCACAAAGTAAAATTTTTACGTTGATAACTCATGAATTCATATAAGTGCAGTATCCCTTACTTATCTGTTTAAAGGTTTTATCTTTAAATACAAAAAAGAACAATTTTTATTGGGCAGGTGAAAAACAAAGTATTTCCAGATGCTTGTTTATTCTGAACTTGGTTTCACCTATCCTTTAAATGAAACTAATACACAATTCTTAGGATAACTCTTAGGATGCATGTTAGTAAGAAAATTTTAAGTGCAAGACTTAAGTAAATTATTTTAATTTTGAATCTGCAAATTTCTTTACTCATTAAAATATTTCTAATCTACTTAGTAATCACGAAATCTTATTTCTAACATAGCTTTTTTAAATATTAAAAGTCTGAACATAGATTATATCTCAGCCAATGCAAACTCTATAGGAGATTAGATTGTATGAGTAAAGGAAACCTGGCTTCATCCAGCAGGCACTGCAGCATAGAGTGGCTTTTTGTGTAACCCTTAAATAAGAAAATAAGAGTACTTGATCACAAAGAGTACTTCATACGGACAAAAAGTCACTATGCCGATGAACCCCATAAAAAAGCAGCTGCCTTATTATCTGTTAGAAAGAACTAGCATGATGTCACAGATGAAACAAGGGCAACAGCTGACTCAATTTCCATGGTTCTCATTCAAGGAAGAAGGAATAAATGATAAGGAAGGGAGAGAGTAGACAGAGAGAGTAAATGATTATGATCAACCAAGAGGTATGCCTGTGATCAAGGTAGTTTACTGTCTTACCCAGGATCTGAATTAAGTACTTACTTAGTTTCAAAGTATAATTGAAGTAGTACTTGGAATTAGCTTCCAATTCAGTATTCACAGTTTGTGAAATTCATTCCAGAATTTTTGAAACATTATCAAAATAACAAATGATTCATGTTTCTTTTACTTCTTTTCAAGTACATTTTCTTCAAGTATCTTTTGAGTGACATCTTGTTATAAAAGCTCTTTTCAAACAATTGTCTTTATAAAAACCTTTTGGTGTTGCAAGTCTGAGAGCAATGCAACTTTCTACTGCTAATTGCTTCAATAATAAAATGTTATTTTTCAATAACCAGTGCTTTACTTTTTCTCTAATAGCTCTCTGATCAATTTTTGTTTCATGGTAATAAAAAGAGAGATAATGGTCAGTGAAACTGGAAAAATGCTTTCACTACTCAAATAATTTCTAATTTTTATTTAATTAATGATTACATGTCTAATTGAAAATGTCACAGTAGTGTTGTTGAATGCAAACTACTGACATCTAACAGCATTTATAGAGTCTACAGAAGAAGATAACATCACAAATATCCATGAAGATGATAATAATGAACTAAGAAAAGATTTAGGGTAGGTGTGCCTGCCTGATATATAAAGATTCTTTAAAAAAAAAAATTTGTTTGTCAAATTATAGTGTATTAGATTGATAAAAAGAAGTTTATTGGTGGAAAATTACATTTAAATCATAATTATTTTATGATGGTATACCACTTAAAGAAAGAATAAAGGATCTTTATTTACTCATAAACAAAGATTAGTTTTTAAGAAGTTAATTACCGTCATAAAATCATTTTAATAAACCTCTTGCAATGAAATATTTCTGTTTTATTTGAATTTTTAATTATGTATGGCGTATGCTTGTATGGATTTCAGAAGTTTCACACAGAACCATTTATTTCATATTTAAAGACACAATTCTAAATTTAAAAATAATTAAACCATTATGATAAATAATGGTAAAACACTTAAATGTTGTTATATTTCAATATAACTATATCCTTTTTTGTGTATTTGTAACACCTTTTTTTATAAGCCTTATTACACACATTTAAAAATTTAATTTTCACATCCATGATGTACTTTCTTAAAAAAGTGAAAATAGTCTTTAAACTGATTATGGTACATTTTAAATTAAGGTGATTCAAAACCTTTACGTGTGCCCAAGCAAGCGTTCATTCTAATTCTAGCTTTTTCAGAAATTACTGCTGGGAGTACTCAATTTTTAAACATTAAATATTTAGAACACAAAAGAAGCTTGGTTTTAAAAAACTGTTAGATTTTAGAAATGTTTTATGCATTCGTTGCAAGATTTTTTTTTGTAGTTTGTGAATGGTTGAAAGTGTTTAGGTTTTGAGATTGTAATAATATTTTTTTTCAGCCTTAAACTTTCTACAATACCTTTACTAAACTAGATGAAAATCTGAGGATTGAAAGAATGCTTTTTAATATGTATTAATTTTAGTCTAGATAACCTAAGAATAGATCATAATTTTATGAAACAGACTATTAGTTTAAAATATAATAAAACAGACTAATGTTTCTTTTTATTTATTTATTTTTTTTAGCTGAAAAATTAGTTTTACAGTATATGAAAAATACTCAAAATGATTCAAACTCAGAAACTTCTAGATGAAAGGTGAAATTCTATCGGGTGCCCATGAAAGTTTTCCTTAAATTACACAATTAAATCATCAAAATAAAAATGTATCATACCAATTTTTAAACCCAGTTATTTAAATGTTTGGATTTTCATAAATAGTACCACATTAATTATTAGCAATTGGGTTAGAATTAACTCAAAAGATAAATTTAATAGTGTGGTAATATACAGAGTGATTCAAAGAAACGGGAAATTTTGAAAGTTGTGTTGATAGCCGTGCGCGATTGGTACCACTTGATAAGTGGCGCCAGCCTCTCTAACCTAACCTGCCGTTTAGTTGTCATGGATCCTTGGAGTGGTGCGCAACGTGCATTTGTTATCAAAGCGTTTTACAAAAACAATGACAGTGTGGAGGGAGCGCGTAGAGAATTTCGCCGTCATTTTAATCTGGGACGGCACGACCGTGTTCCATCAGCACATGCAATTAAAACATGGATATCTAATTTTGAGGAAACTGGTTCGGCAATGAAAAAGAAAACCAAGGCCGTGAGCGAACCGTCCGTACATCACAGAATGTTCAAGCTTTACAAGATGCTGTCACACGAAGTCCACATCGGTCAGTCCGTCGTCTCTCAGCATCTTTACAATTGCATAGTTCAAGTGTTCGAAGAATGTTAGTGAAGGACTTGCAATACCATCCGTACAAGTTGCAGATCGTCCACGAACTGAAACCGAACGATGCAGTTGTGCGAGCACAATTCTGTAATGTAATGCTTCAGAAGATAAATGATAACGAAGAGTTTGTTCACGAACTGTGGATGTCAGACGAAGCGCATTTCCACCTCAGTGCAATTGTTAACAAGCAAAATTTCAGATACTGGGCACAAGAAACTCCTACGCAGCTACACCAGCGTCCGTTGCACAGCCAGAAAGTGACCGTGTGGTGTGCTATGTCATCTTACGGTGTTATAGGCCCTTATTTTTTTGAGGATGACAACGGTCTTGCGATTATAGTGACGTCGGCTCGTTACTTAGCCGTGCTTGAAACCTTTGTTGTGGAACAACAAAAGAGATTTCCACCGATTCTTAACACAGCCTGGTTTCAACAAGACGGAGCAACGTCACATACTGCACGAATATCGATGGCAGCTGTACGCCGATTGTTTGGACAACGTGTCATTTCACGAAATGGTGACATTAGGTGGCCTCCCAGATCGCCTGATCTCTCAGCTTGCGATTACTTTTTGTGGGGTCACCTTAAAAGCAAAGTGTTCCACAGTAGACCAGCTACAACGGAAGAACTGAAGGCAAAGATCCGAGAAGCAATTGCGGAAATTCCAGTTGAGATGTTACGTCAAACCATGAACAATTTAACGAAGAGACTTCGTGAGTGGTTACGTAGAAGAGGAGGTCACCTGCAAGATGTATCTTTAAAAAATAATCTAAAATGTATGTATCCTAAAATGGCAACATTTGTACGATTACATGGAAAAAAATTCATTTTCATTTTTCATTAACGTTATTTAATTTTTTAAATTTCCCGTTTTTTTTAATCACTCTGTATTAGCAAATTATTTTTAATATATAGTAATGAAAATGAAATTTTAAGAAAATAACAAACCAATAAAAAAAAATACATTAAGCATTAAACAGTAATAACCTACATCAAATAACATTTAAGCACTTGCTCTGTTTGCTTCTTTACCTCACAAGGAGACTTCACTTTCTTTACCTCACCCTCTCCTAAGCTCATTTTGCTTTGGTACGTTAACAGATTCTTCTCACTTGCAACCATCAGAAGACAGAACTTATCATATTTCTAATGGCTACACTAAGCAAAACACTGAATAAAACAATTTTATTAAACCATCACTTCCAAGAAAAATGAAGTCTGTTTCTACAGAACCATAAAACAAGCAAAAATATACCTTACATATTGTATATATAACATAAGTGCATTCATTTTTACATCTGTATTACCTTCCTACTCCCTAACCAAGATTTTAAATTACAACCTTTCATGCACAAGTCTCATGAAGTATGAACCTTTCATACTAACACACTCCACCAAAGGGATCAGTGATTTTTGATAAAACAGTTTAATTTAAACAGTATAAGCAGAAAAAAGTTTGAATATAAAAAATGCAAATACTTTTAAACATTTTAATACCTGTTATAAAAAATTGCAATTTCTTGGACTGGTCAGCCTGAGAATATATAAGACTAACTAGCAGACTATAAATGGGCGCTACTATAAGTGGGCTTTGTTTCAAACTCTTATGAGACAAAGTAATTTAAAATCTCAAATATTTATTAACAGTAGTTAAGAACTGATAATAACACAGTTGTTTAATGACCAACAGCAATTATAAAAATAATCTAACAATACATTTCTTTTTCAAAACTTTAATTTATTACATCCTAATATGTTTTATCCACTTTTAGTTACCATTGAAGTATTTTTTTTTTTTTTTTTGAAGCAGTTATCATAAAATTAAGAAAAAAAAGACGATGAATAACATCGTCTTAATAAAAACCGCCGATAGAGATGCTGAAAAGGATCGTACAACATTTAAGGTTGCCAGTTTTTTGGTAATATGGGACCCATGCATTATTTTTATTGTTTTTCAAAAATTATTGTTTTTTTATTGTTATTCATGTAGCAAGAATTATTGTAATCCTTGAGCTTTGCTTCCTTTAATCACCAAGTGATTAAAAGATTATAATTTTTAAAATAATCATATTTATAGAGTTACTTTTATATATTATCTCCTCAGGTTTATGATAACATAATAAGTTATTGTATGCAACTTCTGTATTTACCTTAAATAATCTCTTGGATTAACAAATTTATGGTATTTCTACAAAATATAGAATAACTGGCAATATCACTTAATACAATGACTTTTTTTAATTATTTTATGATAGAGGATTATTAATTTTTTTTTGTCGAATGGATGAATTATTGATCAATCATATATAGATTAATAAAGTATACCATAGTTTGTTATACATATTGTCATTAAACTGTTCAAAGCTACCTGAGGTAGTAGTTTGTTTTTTGTTTGAAAACATGAATAGAACTGCTATATTCATTTCTATTTTACTTTTTGGTTTATTTTTAAAAGAAATAAATACATCAAACAGTCAAAGAACTGTTGAATTTATTAAGGAAATTAACAGCGCTCAATCAGACTGGCTGGTAGGTTTATTATTTTCTAATCAATGTATTTTTATTGTACTTTAAAAAAAAATGTTCATTAAAACACACATGTGTGAGAATACATATATATATATCATCCGCCATATTTACATATATATATATATATACATATATTGTACTCGCCTTCCATATCAATTATATTCTTGACAAGATCTCTTGTGGGAGGTTGATTAGAACTTTAATAGTTAAATAACGACCAACAGCACTCTGTTTTTTCTGTATCTACTCATATAACTGTTATCTGTCCTTAACACTCAGAAAAAGAGTTTAATTTTTATTATTTTGATTCTTGATTCATTAGAAACAAACTAACTATTCTCAGTTTTTCAGCAATTTTATGGAAATCTAAATTGAATATTTGTGTAAATTTTTTATTAGTCTGATTTTACTGTGAAAATGAAAAATTTTAACTTGGCGGCCATTTAATATTCTTCACAGCTAGTTTCCAAAGGTGTCTGCACTACCTCTTTAATAACTGCTCTACAGACAGTCATTAAAAAAATTAAATTTAGAAAATTCTCTGTCTCAAAATGATCTATTTTTTCATATGACACCACTATGCACTGTATGTACCATAGGACACTGTAAGACTTTTTTAATTAGTTGTTAGGGTTGTCGTAACCGAAGGTTTGTACGTCAATTTTTTTTATTTTTAATGTTCTTTATAATAATGTATCACAATCCTACTCTTTCCATCTAAAATGTTGTTGACTCCCCTGTGGGTCTTCTTGGGTGCTTGTAAAGGATAGCCAAGAAATAGGTCATTTTTCGACAGAAGCATTTATAAAACTTAATTCTTTTACACTAAATTGTTGGGAAATTATTTATGAGTTGCCATACTTATTTATAAGTTCTTGGTTAACACCTGATGTGTAATGTATTGTAATGTGTTCTTTAATTGATTTCTCTCTTTTTAAATCTTTTTTTATTATCTGTTATTATTATCTTTTTTTTAGAAGAGGTATTAAAAACAACAACAAAAATTATTTATAAGCTAATATAAATGAAACAAATGGGAAATAAAATGGACTTGTAGCAGTCATTGATGTATTAAGACTTGTTTGAAAAACCAAGGTTGTTTTAACGATAAAGCTTGTTTTATGTTTAACATTTAACAGCTCACAGACTTATAGTTCAAATAATAAACATAAAACTAGAAATAATACTAAACATGTAATTACTCATCAGTTTTTAAAAAAAAATTACATATACATTTTCTAACTTGGACAATTAAAGTTGCAAAAAAACTGTTTTTGCAAAAGTTTTTCTTCTGTCTTTGCAAAAAAATATTTCAGAAAGAAATGTAGTTGCATTAATTTACATAAAATTTTAATTATTATTTAATGAAATAAGTGGCTTAGCTGTTTTATCTTAATTATTAAACTGTTATTAATAGTGCATCAAGTGGGATCTCGAAAAGGTCAATTTAGTTGTTACTATGTTTGCTGCATTACAAATGTTGTGACTGCTTTTGCAGAGATGTTTTATTAGTGTCCAGCAGCTGTATGTTTTGTGTAATATTTTGGGTACTTTAGATTTATTCTGACATGAATGAAACATAATTACTTGGTAGTAGGTACTTCTAGTATAACCATCTGGTAAAGATAATAATAATTTATTCTTTTTTTTTTTTAAGTTTTAGGGGCATCGACTACTATGGTCATTAGCCCCTCCCACATCAGAAAAGAAGAAAGAAAAACATACTTTTCCCTGCCTGTCAAAATATGAGTGACATAGTAAATTAGTCTTGTCAATAGAGATCATCTAATGAACAAACTTGTCATGGGATTAAAACCCCAAAAGAAACACAAAATGGCAAGGTTGTAAATGGTCCTTACCACTTAAAAACAAAAACCATTTCTTACAAAATGTCAAAAATCAAATTTACCTCAAATAAACATTAACAAAATCACCACTACAAAATTTTAAAAATACTAATATAAAAAAAAGTGTTAAACCACAATTGCAAGGACCCTTGCCACTTAATATCACACAGATATAATAAAAGATGTTCAATAAAACATCAAAAACCACATGTTAAAACTATCATGTTATTCAAAATTAAAAACACAACCTTCATTAAAAGAAGTTCTTCATAGAATCATAAAATCAATATCTTTTTAAATTCTGTCGCCTTGGTTTCCCTTTAGGCCAGCCTCTTTTGTTTCTTTTTCCATCTTCCTAAAGGCCTCATGTCGAATTCCAAGGTATCTGAGGCCTTGGAGATGGAGTCTTCAAATCCTCCACCATAAGTCTAGGAGGATCTCCTCTGCCGGCATCAGATGACATCTGTTCTGTTGGCATGGTCAGAAGTAAAACACACTCCAGACTGGATGCACTCACTGCTAGAACATGTAGGCAGCCGAATTTCTCGTTCTCTCAGCTACAGGCCTCTGTGTCAGAGGCTCGATTGTTGGTGTTAACAAAATCTTCTTTTTCCAGTATCTGTACTTCTGGTTTTGCAGATTTCTTAATGGGGATTTTTTTCTAGCTGAACTTTTACTTTAGATGCAGTCAGCTCAGGCTTTCTCTCAATTTTTGTTTCTTTTGGCTTAACTGATGAACTAGCCGTAGGATCATTCTTGAGTTTTACAGACTTCTTTTCTTCAGAAACTTCTGGTTCAGTTTTGGACTATTTCCTCTTGATGGAAATAGAAACGTTGACATCCAAAGCTTAGCTGTGGAATCGGTATAAAAGGACGTACATCTAGTTTATGAAATCCTGCTTAATTTTCTCCGGACACTTCGGTTTATTGAAGGTCAGGACGTACGACGAAGGTCAGGGAACAACTTCTCCGTTTCGTCATGCATTCAATCATCGACACGCTACAACTCCTTGAGCATGTAATTCTTCGACGATTTCCTCTTCGGTAAAATTCAATAAGTTTCTACAAACAACAACGCCCTTTGAGGTATTTAATATACCGTTCGGCGTAACCTCAACGTCTAGTACTCCAATCTTCTCATCTTTGAGTAATCTGATGAGTGTACGTCATTAACGATTTTTACAAATAGTCTAACTGCAATCTTCCTAACACCTTGTACTGGACCTCCGGCGGCTTCCGTGATGCCTCGAGCTATCACGAAGGCTAGTCTGCGTAAAATCGTCTTCCTTTTTCTTGATCAATAACATCTACACTATGTGTGTAGATGTTATTGCATGGACATGGGGCTGGATTTACCCTGGGTAATAATAATTGTTAATCATAATAGTATACATTGGTCAATAAATAAAAATAAAAAAGAAAACTTAAAGTAAGAAGTCCACTCTATATTGTTAAAAGGGGAAAAAATGTTTTACTTATTATTTCGGTTAGTGAGGTTGGTAGTACAGAAGATAAACATGATAAGAGTAATATTATATGGCAAGTAACAAATTAATTACCTAAAGAAATAGTCGTATCCCAAATAAAATGTTATGGTGATAGAAAATTATTGGATGGCAGGTAAGAGAACTTGAAGATGAATGCCGACAGGAAGAAAGAAGTTGGAAGGATGCTGAGGGTAAAACTGCTGCTTACAGTTAAAAAGGCTTGTAGAAACTTGGCGGTTAAGAGCAATGATAAACGATGATTATGAAAAAGAGTGAACAACATAGTACAATTCTTGTGTTACAATTAATTGTATGGCTAATTCCTTGTACAATGATGCTGGTTTTTTAAAAGGAACATACATAAATGTTTTAGGGTTGTAGTTTTATATTAAATTTTATAATTAATATTATGTTTAGCAATTCTTGAAGATTACATTGTAATTTTACATTCTAATTATTTTATTATAAATATTATAACAACTGATAAAATTCATTTTAAGTTTACATAATTTAGTTTAATGTTTACTGTTTTAATATTTTAATAGCATCGAGGAAGAACAATATGTTCTTAAAAAACTGGCTTTAAAAAGAATAAGAAGTTGCTATAAGAAAGAAGTCCACTACACACACATTCACACAGTCATAGACATAATATAATTGTAGGTTTACAAACACACACATATTATAAAATTATTTTTATAAGAAATGAATTTTTTAATTAAATATTTAAGATAAAATCCATATTTTTTATTGGTGAATAAAATTTTTATATAGCCATTTTCAAAAATAACAAATATTTTCTGATACCTTCATTCTGTTAAATATTGGCTGTAGTGTGTGTCGTTATTTATCTGTAATGATGAGAACTGTATCTGAGAACATCAATTACTTTTAGACATAGTAACTTGATTGATCCTTTTTATACTTGGTAGTGTGTTAGATTGTTATAAAGTAGAAGTGGATACTGTTATTATTTCAATAATAAAATATTATTTATTTTATTGTAAAATTCCAAGAAAATATATGACAATATATGTGTTGTGTGATAGGGTTTTGTGTGAAGTGTGTGATAGTATGGTTCGGTTAGGTGTTTGAAAGCTGAAAAATAGTTTTTGAGAGATTGAAATTTTTAACTAAAAATACATATAAGAAAAATTTATCTATAAATAAAAATTGAGGCACTATAATATAGTATTGAAACAAGTAATCCTCAATGTGACAGAAACTTCCAATATAATAAATCTAGAATAAAACATGTAAACAAAGACTTAAATAAAGGAAATAGAAATGATTGTAAAGACAGAAAAAATTTAGAAAAAACCATCAGAATAGTGGTTCTTGTGAATGCAAAACAGAAAAGAGAGCTCAAGTGCTGGATAAAAGAACAAAAAAACAAGCACCGTGAAAGATTGAAGAATTCTGAAGAAAGAGGGAAAATCAGAACAGAAGGAATTGAAATGATATTTGTGTGGCCCTTTGCAGGCTGTTTGGAAAAAAGCTGCATAATGATGTAGGAGTGTTTAAAAATTATGTGTAGCACAAATATTTGAGTGTTTTAGTATAATTTATTAAATGTTCTTTATTCACCTAAATAATTGTTCTTGCTTATTCTGATTATTTTTACCTGAGTGAATATTATTTTATGTGCACATATACATGTGCACACATACGCACACTTTTATATATATATATCCTAATTGTAGTACAAGTTGGAAGAATAATTTGAACATTTTAGCTTAAATACAAAATATTTTTATACTTGGTCACCAATGAAGAATGACAGTTTTCCTTGATCAACAACCCTATTGTGTCCTTTAGTTCATCATCTGTCATGAATTGAATACCTCAATATCTGTCTTAATTCTAGAAAGAAATGAAATCACAGTGTGTCAAATGTGGTGAGTATGAAGTGTGTGGCATAGGATCATATTTCAACTTGCATGCAATGTGCATGCAAGTGAGTAGCCGAGCAATATCATGTCGAAGAATTATTGGTTTCGTGAATTGTTGAATGCTATACATACACCTCTGAAGGTGTTTAATGATTTTTACATGTTGCACAGAATTTATAATCGACCCAGTTAAAGAAAGATTTAAAAATTTATCAATCAAAAAAAATGTTCTATTGATTTTATAAATTAAATTTATCAGTATAATAACAAATATAAAGTAACTGATCAGAACTGACCAACTGTGAGGTAAGTAAATCTGTAGATTATCTTTAAATAATCTTAATGTTTTACATATATTGTTGTTACCCTCTGATGGGATCAGGTTATTTATTATTTTGTTAGATGGATGATATTAGTTAAACTGTTTCTGAGCAGTTCTTTAATATATGAAAAAACAAGTCGTTTGTAAAATATGTTTAGACAAAACAGAATTTTGTTTTCCCATCTGGGTAAAAATGCTCCATGATGTTATATGATGGGTATATACTTTTTGGTATTTTTTGTCTTTTTCTCTTCGTGTTGAGGTAAATCTTGATGTTAGAAATTATGCAGCCGGTTTAAATGCAGACCACTCCAAGTATTGGAGTATTTATCTGATACTCCAAGTATCAGTATTTAAACTGATGTGAGGACACTTTCTATTATGTGCATAATTATAAACCTACAGATGAAGTACGTCTCAGGTTAAGCTTTTTCTCATAATTCTTTCTGAAATACCACTTTATAAATACAGACACACTTTATAAATATTTTGATTTGAAATAATATGATCATGATCAGAAAGACAAAATAAATTCATTTTGGCAACTAAAAAATTAGTTTACTTTTATTTAACAGAAAATATTACTCTATTAATATTACAAAAAATTAACACAGCCATTCTCAAAAATACAAACTTCTTCTGATAGGCTTATTAGTAAAAACTAGGAGTAAATCCTTTATTCTGTTTAATATTGGCAGTAATGAGGGATGTTATTTCTCTGTAAAGATAGTAATCTGAGAATATCATTACTTTCAGACATAATACCTCTTGACTGAACCTTCTTGTACTTGATACATGTATCACAGTCAAATGAATAACTTCATCAAATATTGTAAAGTAATGATGTAATTTTACCATTTCTGCTGAGAATTATATAAAACACTTGTTAGCTACGTGAAGCAATGATTCTTGAAGCTTGGACTATGACGGCTAGTATGGTGCCTATTATCCAAACTGAAAACATTCAGTTTAGTTTTTATGCCGGAAGAAAATTGCTTTCATGTAAATAAAACTTTTTTATTTTATGTTACTGTAATGGTTTTATGGATTACTTTTAAATATTTTCTAATTCTACTATTTATACATATGATTAAATATTTTGCCATAAAAAAATAAATGTTATGGTATATTTGTATGATTGTATATGATTATATATATAGCATGCAGCTGCATTAGCTACATGGTTTCTGTATAATCAACTTAAAATTAAAAATCAAAAATTATAATTTAAATTTGTTATTTTAATTTGATTTTATGCCTTGACATCAAATTTTTACATGTGTAAAAATTTTACATTGGATTTAAATTTAGTTTTAATTTAATTTTTAATGTTAATTTTAATTAATTTTTCATATTTTTAATTTAACTGACTACTAACTTTTATAAAAGTTTAAAATAAAAGAATAAAAAGATTAAAAGTTTTAAATAAAATAAATAAATGCATATATTTTACAAAGTTTGTAATGAAATTTAAGATGAATATACGAGGATTATTTTTTTTTCAAGGTCCGATCGGTCACGAAATTAAAACCACAGTAAAAATAAAAAATTTTTATTTGTAACAAGTTACGCTATTTCTCTACATAGTCGCCACTCCGATTTTGAGATTTGTCGTAGGGTGGTACCAACTTTCCAATACCTTCGTCATAGAACGGAGCCGCCTGTGTTTTCAGCCATGTTTCTACGCTGGTCGGCAGCTCGATGTCTGTGCCAAAATGTTGTCCTCCTAACCAGCGTTTTATGTTAGCAAAGAGGTGAAAATCTGATGGAGCCAAATCCGGGCTGTATGGTGGGTGATCAAACACTTCCCAACGTAAACGCTGCAGGAGCTTCTTTGTTACAACTGCAGTGTGAGGCCGAGCATTGTCATGGAGAAAGACAATGCCTGATGACAACATTCCTCTCCGCTTATTCTGAATCGCCCTTCGTAGACGTTGAAGAGTCACGCAGTATGAGGCTACAGTGATGGTCGTGCCACGTTCCATGAATTCCACCAAGAGAACTCCATTCCGGTCCCAGAACACAGTAGCCATACACTTTCTGTTGGAGAACGCTCGCTTGAACCTCTTTGGTTTACTGGGGGAATGAGAATGCATCCACTGTTTGGATTGTTCTTTTGTTTCTTCAGTTTCGAAATGGACCCATGTCTTGTCCCCTGTGACAATTTTGTTCAAAAAATCTTCTCCTTCATTGTGGTAGCGCTGGAGAAACATTAGGGAGGCGTTCATTATCATTGTTTTGTGATGGTCGAACAGCATCTTGGGGACCCATCTCGCACACAGTTTACGGTACTGAAGTCTCTCGCTCACAATGGTGTAGAGAGCTGACCTTGAAATTTCTCAATAAATTATAAAATAACTCAATACAGAAATTGTGAACCGATGATTTTCTCGAATTGCCTCATTCACTCGCTCAACGAGATCATCGGTTGACACTCGCTTTCTTCCCTGACCGCCTGCATCATGAACATCTGTACGTTCTGCTTTAAGGTTCCTGCACCATTTTCGCACTTTGCTGTCACTCATTGAAGTTTCACCGTACACATTACTTATTTGTTGATGAATTTCAGCTGCATTACACCCCTCAGCCTGAAGAAATAGAATTACCGCACGCACTTCACACTTGGTGGGAGATGCTATTGTTGTAGACATGTTTACGTGCTAGCTGTGTTCAGAACTAAACGAAGTGACGCGGCGTAATTGAAGGCCATACTAGAGGTATGGCCTTCAAGCTGCGCAACACATATGCGCAAAGGTTCATCCGATTTTTGCGCGGGTTTTTATTTCACGACCGATCGGACCTGAAAAAAAACAATAACCCTCGTATAATGCAGTTGATGATGCGAGTAAATCGTGAAAACGCTCCTGCATATATTGTGGAATAAGATAAGTCATTCTACTTTATTTAGTCTGTACTTGGGTTGATCTTATAAAAAAGATATATTTCTATATAGTACTGAGGAGTATGATTCTTAAAAGAATTGATTTTAAAAAGATTATACATATAAATAATTAAATTAAATAAAATTTAAAAATGTAAAATGTTGAAAATATTAGCTATACATTGAGAGGATTAAAATTTCAAGAAATTGTCTTCTGCGATCCAGTACTAACACCATAATACATCTTTCATAATACCCCTTCCATACATCTTACCATAATACATTTTTTGAAGTCCCATTCCACTGTTAGGTAATGAAGCAAATGTTACGCTAAAAGAATAATAGAATGATTCGAATTGCGGCTATTACTGTTGTGGTACCAAGCATCAAGATTGATCGTGCTACCTGTAAATGTTTCAAATTGAAGACAATACTATTCAGATCCACTTTATTGCTTGAAACTGCCTTTTACACCCAAGCATAACCTGTTACTTAGAATGTCATATACAGCTTTATAATAATGACCTTTTGAATGGCACTAATTTCTCCCTTATTTGCTTTTCTTTGCCTAGCCATGTATCATGGTTTCTGTATATAAACATTTTTCTTCAAATAAACCAAGAGCCAATCATGACTATGAGAAAGAAGTAGCTTTCTCCTTTCATTCTGTTAGTCCTTCTCTTCTCACTCACCTGCTTGGTAATTCGCAGTCCAACATTTCCCTCATCCCAGTGAAATATTAAGAGGATGCACTGTCCTCTTAAAGTAAGCATTGTTTGTGTTCACCATTTCACTTCACTGGCACCACAAGTTCATGAAAGATTTCAGAATGCCAATCAGCATTAAAAGCCTCCTGCAAGTTTTGTATTCTTAACCAGCCATCACCATGATTGATCTTTACCAGCCAATCACTTCCCAAACTGTTCCACATTTTGAACTTGTCTTGTCAGTAATTTGAGAGTACTCTTTAATATAATAATGACACTTGCATTAAATAACATTTCCTTTCCCGTGGAACACAATTTCAACAGAAAAGTGCAGTTTGCGAAAACATAGTTTGTCATTTTCATTTTCCTTAAAACAAATTCAACAAATCCAATCACCTGTCAGTGTCATCCTTGTCCAATTCATGGACACAAATCGATTTGAAGGCTGTAGCTCTCACTTCTCAAAACACAAGGACACACTGGAGTGACTGATGCCAAACTCATGTGCACCTTGGCAGGTCGATTTCTGCGAGCTAATGGGTGTACGCTTCCAAAATTCTTACTAATGTTGCTACATCAATGCTACTGAGAGGCTTTGCAGAAAGTTATCTATTCTGAATATTTACTTTTGTAAGCAGTTGTTTTCTCCGCTTTTCCAGAGTCAACAACAACAATATTACGTTAAATCATGTTTCATCAGTCTCATGATCATTCTGGTATGCAATCAATCATGCATGCTGCAAATGTAACTTGCTGCTGCTTGTTATTTGGCTAATGATATGACCTCAGTCGAGTGAATTATCTGAAATGAAAAAATGAATTTTCAATTTTAATTTATCATTCACTAGTAACCTCTACAATGTACAGCAACACAAAACATTTACTCAAATCCTGTATATTACTTATTATTGTAACCAATATATAATAAAAATTCAACTTCATGTAACTAGGGGTAAAAATATTGTTTCTTTTGTTAAAGGTCTACTATTACTAAAATGACTTGAATTTTGATGGGAGTAAATGTAAAGTTCTTGTATGTAGTAAACTTTTACTACTAGCTTAATTAGATATTTATAGAATTTTTTTGTTAGTTATAGATCAGAAATTGCATTTGTTAAAAAAAGTGGCTTAAAACCCATGCTTTTCTGAAAATGTAAACAATTGCTATTTAAATGATACTAAATTAAAAATAAAAGCAAAACGGTCATTAATGTGATATATATATACTAGCTGTACCCGCCACGCTTCGCTGTGGCACATTGTGGTTGCATGGATGAGAAATGAGAAACAAAACAAAGCATGCGTTTCATAGAAGTTTAATTTTGCAATGCTTGTGGACATACAATATTTTTTGTTTTTCCACTGTCTGCGAAGATATAAAGGCTATCTGGTTTGCCGACTCGGGAACACGCACATAGAGTTGTCCATGTGAGAAACAATCCGCATATAAATTTAAACACACAATTCTAAAGATTGACCTTGAGCTTTATTGATTGTGATTGCAAATGCCAATCAAATTGGGAATTGCAATCTTTTAAATTGAAATGGTGTATCGGTCGGGATCATGGGTATTCGAGGAATGAGGACATCTTTACTTTTGAAAGGCCCCGTTAAAATCGTTACTTCCACTACGTTATTCATCAATTTCTTAACTGCAAGTCACGTGCCATTGAAGAGTTTGGGCTGATTAATATTCCGCAACAGTATAATTGGCACACCTATTTTCAATTTTAATATGTGTGGTGGCATCCCTGGATAATGAATAGCTGCGACATTGTTACCAGGTGGAAGGACTGCGCATTCAGCTCTGAAGTTGCCATTAAACATGCAAATCATCGAGACTCCCACGTGCAATATTTCCAAAGCATTCTGTATGGGAAAAGTATTACAAAAATGTAAACTCATTGTTTGGGATGAATGCACGATGTCACATAAAAAATCGCTTAAAGCTCTTGATCGATCGTTACGAGATTTGCGTGGAAACGTTCAACCATTCGGGAATGCTTTGATATTGCTCGCAGGAGATTTTAGGCAAACATTGCCTGTAATTTCTAGATCGACACCAGCAGGCGAAATAAATGCTTGCCTGAAATATTCAGTACTGTGGCGACACGTACGTACATTGCAGTTGACTACGAATATGCGTGTCCAGTTGCAGAATGATCCATCAGCTGAGGTATTCTCACGACAGTTACTGGACATTGGAAACGGACAGCTGCCAGTCGATGAGATGTCTAGACGAATATCATTTCCTGATAATTTTTGTAATTTAGTAACATCGAAAGAAGAACTGATCGAAAAAGTATTTCCTGATATTCAAACTAATCATATAAATCACGATTGGCTCAAAGAACGAGCTATCCTTGCCGCAAAGAATAAAGATGTCTATAAATTTAATAATGTTATTCAATCCAGCATTCAAAGTGAGGAAATTACATATAAGTCGATAGACACCGTTGTGGAAGCAGATGAAGTAGTTAATTATCCAACGGAATTTTTAAACTCACTTTAAAAATTCCACAATTTACACAACGACCAATCACAAAGAACCCGTATGGGCTCTTTGTGATTGGTCGTTGGGCTCTTTGTGTCGTTTGACAGCGGCCATCTTGCATTGATCTGATTGGTTTTCCTTTGTTTACATTTCCAAATTAAAAATGTACAAATTAAAAATAGATAGATAGATTTATTAAAAATAGATGAAAACAATCTTTGATGCGGGTTATATATCGTGCTAAAATTTGAGCTCAATCGGTGCAGAACATTTTGAGTTTTTGAAGCCGTACACAAACGAACTTAACATTTTTTATATATATATAGATATATATATTATTAAACATGTCTACTTTTTGAATCTATTGATTTATGACCAGTTATTAAAATATTAACTTAGGTAATGCATTACCTAATATATATACATAGTTGCTGAAAAGTAACAATTGAGTTTTTTTTGTAATTGAGATAACTGGATGTGGTTTACAGCATTCTTCCTTGTACTGAAGTTACTTCAGTGAATGTATATTTCACTCCTTTTGTTTTTGGGCGGCAAGGGGTAACTTAAAAATTTCAAATTGGACTTTAAAGATACTGATGAGACAGGAGAAATGACATAATTAAAACTAAATTCTGATCACCCAATCCAAAATGGCAGCCAACAATGTGCGTTTCAAATAGCTTGAACTATGGTTGTTTGCTCCCCTTTAATCTTTTTATTATTTGAGGTAACCCAATTCTCTCTTTTGAAATCTCTGATAAGACAGGCTAATTAAGTAAGTCCCAATTCAAACTATTGGGTGGCAGGCTGCCTGGGTGGCTCAAAAATTTTAAATGGAACAAATGGTTATCTATTATTTTGTTTTAAAGCAAAGTATACCTTGTCTTTGTAAGGTAAGCAAAACAGTATAAATTATAAATATATATATATTGTTTTTTAATAATAAAATTGTAATAGTTGAAACTAGAGTATCTTCTTTCCAGACTGTAGTTAGAATCAGTCTCATTAAAATTGGAGCACTTTAGCAATTTTAAAATGCTCTTTTCCTTATCACCATATTGCAACTAAAGTATTGACATATGAACATTAATGAGGTTTTCAGCTGATAGCTTTGAGATCTGATACTGTTTTGGTTCAGTAAACAAAATTTTCACTAATACATCTGCAGCCAAGACTTAAGGTGATATTGATTTTTTTTCTGTTTTTTTTTTAGGCTGAAGAAAATGAATTTTCAGCTAAAGATATCTTAGAATTAAAACAACTGATGGGATTTAGAAAGGCTCCTACTGGAAAACTTAAAAATTATTATAATCATAATATTGTTGTACCAGATAATATTCCAGAAAACTTTGATTCTAGAGAAAAATGGGATAAATGTTCTTCAATAAATTCTGTTAAAGATCAGTCGAATTGTGGATCATGTTGGGTAAGTTATTCATTTATTTTTTATTTGAGAGGATAAGATATTAGATTATTTGCCTGTTTTAATATATACTGTGCTACACTAAATTTTATTCTATATTCACACATTTTTTTTTTTGCTATGTTTTTGTCATGTCAGGTAAATATCCAAACATTTTTTTTTTATGTTAAAAAATATAAATCTTTAAATCATATTTTTGCTGGAGCATGATTTATCTAGAACAAAATGTCAATCGCTAAATATAAGCCTCACAATTTCTTACATATGTAGTAAAAGAACACTAAAAATTACAAAAGTCAAACCGAATCATCTATATGAAGAACTTGTAAAAGCTGTTATTTGTATTTTTTTAAATTATATTCTAATTTTACAGTAATTTAGTATTCACTTCAAACTGAGAAGTTTCTAGTTTATTTAGCTGAATATCACATCTACAAGTAGTTAATTTCTTCATTTATTACTATTGATTCCTTTCCAGAATGAAAAAATTTAACTACTGAACCAGTTTATTTAAATCTTTATTTAAATAATGAAAATTCAGCAGTGTGTTATTAGCACATCAAGAAAATGACTGGTTAAAATTAAATTCACTTATATATCATGTTTATAAGGCAAACTACATGCCTCTACAACAACTCTCTATTCATTTCAGCAACAATTAAGTGTATCGAAACACTTTATTCTTAATCTGCACTCTGTTGAATAAATATTCTTCAAAAATTATAAGACACACATAAAGATATACACTACATTGTATCCTCTTTAAACCAGATGACAGTAGTCAAGTGTCTTTATTATTCCTGCTTTGTATTTAAGAATATTTAAGATACAGCAACTTATTTTGTGTAATTAATAAATAAAATGTTTTCTTATCAAGATAATAGAATTTTAGACCATAAGATTAGACTGTCCATTAGATTTCTTTAGTTGTTTATGTTTTGCAAATATACTTTTATTTTTAAATATAAAAAAGTCAGGAGTAATCAAAGAGAAATCTAGTGAATGACAGCATTTATTATGCTTTAAAACATTTACACATTAAAGACATTTAAAGGCTTTAAAAGCAGATATGTTTTAAAGTCAAGTAGATTTAAAAACTGGAAGCTATTGAAGAATTTTCAGCTCTAAGAGTAAAATAGAAAAATTTTAGCATTTTTTGAAGATTTGGCCACCCAAGTGGAGTTGTGGTTAGCATATTGGCTTCTAGATCATTTGGTTTCAACTTCAATTCCTGGAAAGTGTCTAGAATTTTTTTCACCTACTATTTCAAATTCCTTGTTAAAATGGATGCAAGTGCATGCCTGAGGTTGCATAGCAAAAAAGAAATAAGTAGAATAATATTTGTGTTTATCTCCAAAGAAACACATGTTTATATTTTGGTTTCATACTTTGTATATTTCTTTATTATGAATAGTGGTAATAATTAATTTTGAAGGGGAATTTGAAATAACTCTGTTTACTGTTGATACCTGATAATTGAAAGCTAACAAGTAAGACTGACAATTAATTTGCAATTTTGACAATAAAATAAGAATTTTGAATTTTCATCTGGAATTCCAAAAATGAAATTTGAAAAAGTCTAATTAGTTTAAACTATTTAAAAGAATTTGAGTTATCATAATTTCTGGCACGTAGAATTTTCTTTAGGTTCTACAGTTGCAAATCTCATATTCTACCAAAAAAATAAAGTTTTTTAAGTGGTAATAATTTTTTTATACATTTTTTTGGAAACAAAATCGTATTTTGATGCATCATATTGAGCTTTTCTTAAAAAAGAATTAAGGAAACTGAAATTGGGAAAAGTAAATGTATCTTTTTATTCCTATAACATTAATGATTTTTAAAATCTTATTACAAAAGTCAAGATGATGCAACAAAATTATTTAAAATACTGTGATCATTCAGGAAAACATTTATAAATTATTAATAATATTTTTCATTTGACTGGATGTAAGCTATACTTCTGTCAATTTTCCCTGTCATTATCTTGATTGAAAGTAGATATATATATATATATGATCTTCGTTTTGTTACAGAATCACTGATGTAATTTATTAAATTCCTCAATCAGATTAATTTGAAAATTTATTTTATGGGTTGTTTAAGAAAAGTATAAATCTGTTTAGTTAGAATATTTTATTGTTACTGTTTTTTTACAACAATTTTAAACCATTAATCATTTAAACTGTTTTTATTTAATGCTTATCTAAAGCAAATATACAAATAATTCAGTCGGAAGTGTTGTATTCTTGGTTAGAAAAATTTGACTTCATGGTATTTTAACAGTACTGATTAGCTTTTAATAGTACTGATTAGCTTTATACCCAGTAGCTATTGTGATAGGTATTCTGTGATCCTGCAAGTTTAATAAATTTATTTAAAAGTCTAATTACTTTTGCATGATTTTAAATACTTGCTATATGTACTCGTACTTGGTCGCAGGGGTTGAATTAGCATCACTGTGCTAGAAATGGTCACCCTGAGAACAATCAAAACCAATGTGTTGAATTGGGTTTATGATCTATTGTATGGCAGTATAATCTCAAAATAGTAAAAATTAAAAAAAAACCTTTCAGAACAATAACAGAAGTAGGTTAAACAAACTCCCAATTATATCCACAATCAATCTGCATTCTACTGAATAATTATTATTCAAAACATTCAAGACAGATAGGAGATGTGAACTATGTTGTGTCCTCTTTAAACCAGATGATAGAACTCAAGTAACTTTATTCCTGCTTTGTATTTAAGAATATTTACGTTACAGCAACTTATTTTATGTAATTAACAAAGAAGATATTTTCTTATCAAGATAACAGAATTTTAGACCATAAGATTATACTCTCCTTTAGATTTATGTTAGTAGTTTATACCTACTCCATGTTTTGCATATACACTTTTATTTTTAAATACAAAAAAGTTAGGAGCACTGGCACTGGCTTCTATCTTTCTCTTTATTCTCTTGCTTTAGCTAAATAACACTGAAAATAAACCATTATTGTTATTAAAAATTGATTCTTGATTTTGTAGGCTGTATCATCAGCATCAGCAATGTCTGACAGATTGTGTATTGCATCACAATATAAAGTGCACGTAAATTTATCAGCTGAAGCATTAATGACTTGCTGTAAGGCATGTACAGGTGGGGATCCAGGATGTGAAGGTGGTTATTTAGATGAAGCATGGAAATATTTTAAAACACATGGCCTTGTTACTGGAGGAGATTATGGATCAAATGAAGTATACAATTTTCAAAAATTAATATTAAAACTAGAAAAATATCAGAATTTGTTCAGTTGATCAAATGCAAACAATTCTCTTTAGTTTGAAATATTGACATGCAAATATTAATAATTGAAATTTAATTATCAGAATAATTAAAAATCAATAGGTTGTAAAAGTAAAAAGTTTTAAAAATAGTTAAACTGTTAAATAGTTTTAAAAATTACAACCAAACAGCTGAATTGATAATGATTACAACTGATAATGAACAATTGTTTTATCAATTATATTTAAATTTTACTTATTCTATGAATAAGTGTTCATTAATTAATTTAAATTAATCGTATTGAAGTTTTAATAATGAACATGAATAATGTTTATTAATAAACAACTTTAAACAATAAACAACTTTTCAATAATAAATCAACTAATAAAATTTGAACCTAATGACTATCATGAAAAAATAACAGTTTAAATAAAACTATTAAAAAAAATTGTAAATTAATTTTAAATTTAATAATGTATTAAACGAAGCTGTCAAAATATTTTCAACATCTGTTAGCAAATTGTAATATCAATAGAATAATTCATTTATTTCAATAAAAGAAAGCAAAGTCTGTCTATCACTTTTCAAGCTTTAATTACATTCCTGTAATTAATTTGAAGATGCAGAAATCTCTGTGATAGTACCAAGTGTGGAGAAAAAAACATAAGGAGTAACAGTAAAATAATAAATTTTATAAATGATTATATTGTATAGTAGCTATTTTTTATTTTATTTATTTATTTTTTTTTTTTTTTGTATGCAATGTCATTACTTGCACTTTAATTATTTTTTTACAATATTATTGAATTATTTACAATAATTTTACAAAGTAAAATAAATTACTTAATAGTAATTAGGTAATTTTTTAATTTCAGGGTTGCCAACCTTATGGGATACCTCCATGTAGCACATGTCCTTCAATTGCTGAAACGCCGGCCTGCCGAAAAAGTTCATGCACAAATAAACATTATAAGAAAAAATACAAAAAAGATCTTCATAAAGGTATTAAACAAAACACTCTTGCAGATTTTTAATAACCCATGTGTATATATATATATATATATATATATATATATATATATACACACAAAGTGTATCACAAAGTTCTCCTGGGACTTTCATAAACTACTCTACTCGTGAAAATAATGGAAAAAGTTCACATAAACATATGTCCTAAAATGCTTCGTTTGTGAGTTACAGCTAGTGAATGATTTCGCTTAAATTTCAGCTACACTGGTTAAATGAGTTCGTACTGAAATCTTTAGAAAGTTAACTAAGAGGAAGAATTAGTAATTCCTTATTATTTTTGACATGAAAAAATCGAATAAATAGGTCCCAGAACCGTGTTAACAGTAGTTTCTGAGAAATTTGGGATGAAAGCCAATAAACTGGGGTATAAAACCCTGTCTTTTATGTTGATTGGTAATAAACATATTAAAATTCAAAAACAAAACTTGTGGAGAACTTAATTCTGAACAAAGTTGAATAAAACAAGGAAAAGTTAGAAAAGTTTGAATTTTATTTAGAAACAGTAAAAACTGTTTTCATCCTAATCCAGCATGTCTTCAATTATCTCCCAGTCAATCACCAATTGATAATTTTCATCTTAAATTCCTGTCAGCCATTCATTTATACCGTCTTGTGTCAGTACTTCTGAGTCACCTGAGTGCACAGTTGGTCATTTATTTCAGGATCAAGATTGAAATTACTACTTTCGGATGTTGCCGGTATTTGTTCATTTTCCACTTTTTTTGTATAAGTTAATCGTAATAAAGGTTAGGTTGGCCACAAATGTTTGCAAGAGCACTCTATTGACAGGAATCTTTTCCCATACTTGTGCGAGATAAAACAGGAAGTCCTTAAGATTTATTTCTTTTAAACGTTTTAAAATAGGCATATTTCCCGATTTACTATTACACTAAGCAATAAACTCTTTTTGTAATTTGTTTTAACCATCTTGATTACATTTTGATCCCTTGGATGAATGATAGATAACATTTAGTGGAAGAAATAAAACACGAATAAACCCATCTTTACTTTCTAAGTCTTCCTCATCTGGATGCCCCGTACAGTTGCCTAAAAGTAACAATCCTTTTTCTAATCCATCAAGCTGGTCTAGTGGTGAACGCGTCTTCCCAAATCAGCTGATTTGGAAGTCGAGAGTTCCAGCGTTAGTTATTTTTATACAGATTTGAATAATAGATCGTGGATACCGGTGTTCTTTGGTGGTTGGGTTTCAATTAACCACACATCTCAGGAATGGTCGAACTGAGAATGTACAAGACTACGCTTCATTTGCACTCATATATATCATCCTCATTCATACTCTGAAGAATTATCTAAACGGTAGTTACCAGAGAAACAGGTTAAACAGGAAAAAGAAAGACTTGCTTATAACAAGCAATTCAATTTTACAGGTTCCACTTCTTGCATTTGAAAAAGGCATAAATGTAATTCTGTTTTTTATATTTTGCGACCTGGAGCACTCTTTTCAGTGCAATGGACAAATCTTTTTTTTTTATAGCAGCCTCCAAAATAACCCACTGTCATCAGCATTATAAACCTAGTCAGCAGTAAAATCACAATAAAGTTTCTCACCTGTGGTGGTTAGTAAATGGATTCCATAGCGCTTCTTGAATCTGTCGAACCACCCATCACTTGCGCGGAAAACTTCTTTCTTTATAGAAAAGCTTAGCCTTTATTTTGATTATTTCACCAGAAAGAGTTCCTGAATAAACCAAGCATAAATTTCATCTTCCATTAACGGGAACGAGCCAGATTTTAATGTTTTCTGACCACTTTTACCACTGACATCTTATACAAATTTTTCTATTTTTACCCGATTTTTTGCAAGTCATTAAAAAATATCAACAAAAAAAAAATTATTTAAATAATCTGAATCTCGTGATTTAAATAATTGTTGCACATCCAGTTCCACACTGTGAAGAAGAATTTCTGCTATTAAATAAAGTTACAGTGATGTGCTTACGTTTTTGTGGTTTCGGCATCTTTAAAACTAAAAACAATGAAGTTCAGATACTGTTTTAAGATACGGAAAACTGAACACTTTAAGATAAGAGTCTAGTTTTCCTTATTTTAAACCAATATGGAAACTAAACATGAACATGCGATACTGTAATGTGTAGTTACTGCAAGATACTGTAACAAGTTTAATGATGCCGTCTCTAGACTCCAGTAATGTACAAGTTGCCAGCTTGCTGCGCCATGCTAATAATGCAAATAACAGCTAATAATGTCGGTAATAATCAGAAATACTGTACTGTAATTTATTAGAGTATACCACGTAACCACGGCCTACTCACTTAAACATCATTCACCACTCGGCCGTAGCGTCTCTGTTTTTTTCAATTGTGACAGCGTACTTAAAAAAAAGGAAAACACTACTGCCATAATTGCCTCAGTAGTGTTAGACAAGAAGTATCAAAATAAAGAATGTTGGATTATCAAGAGCCGACTGCATTTCATTACAGACATTATATGAAAATATGAGTTTGAAACATTTTAAAGTTTGGTTTATCCTGATTGAATTAACACTTACATATATAATATTTAAATTTAATTATTAATATATTTTAACATTTAAACTGTTAAGTATTTAATTTAATATTTGTAGTATTTGAATTGCACAGAAATGCATAATTGTGAAATACATAAGCAAAGTAAGTAAAATTTAACAGTTGTTTAACACTATAATTTAATCCATTCGATTATTGAGACATGGTTTTTATAAATTTTAATGACATTTATTAGAGGGAACTTGTTAGTAATTCTGGTAAACAAAGTTTGAAGGAGAGTAGTGAGATGAGTTAAGTGAACTGATGGGATAATACAGATGATCGTAATCCTGATAAACAGACTGAACTATAAAACAGAAACTTATTGAAAGTAATTTTGAAGATACTGATACACAACAGAATATGACAACTTGTTAGTATATCTATAGAATATACTATTATGTTACTTATCCAGACTTCATTTCAGTACCTTATAATTAAAGATACAATAAAAATATGGCAAGTACAAAGTGATTTCATTTTAGATATACTGATAAACAAACTTTAACAGCAATAATTTACAAAAATATGGTTAGCTAATGCTTACATCTAAAATGAAAGATGATATAGTTACTTCTGACAAAAAAGATAACCAAACTTTAAATGATTAATGCTAAAAACAGTAGCGGTTCCCCAGAAGATATGTAAGCTCTGTTTTTCACAATGACATTATTGATTTTTTTTCAAAGTAATCAGTCATTGCACTGATAAAAAAAATTAACTCTTCACATGTTAGTAAAAATTCTTGTCTCTGAAGGTGAAAAGATATTAAAAAGAATGATATGAAAAATAGTTGTTTGTTCAATAATGTTGGTGGGTGTAGTCAAAATATCTAACTTGTATGTTATTAAAGTGGTAGTTTGTAATATTCTTACACAATCACAAAAATTATTCTCAGACTGATTAGTCTGAGAATTTATGTATAATGTTTCATATTGCAAAACAAAAAATGTGGTAAAGGAGACAGATTTCATTAGATAATACCTTTTATTGACTAAATCAAAATAGAATATGAATCAGTAATTACACCTCAATGAGAGATCTGCAATGATGAAACTATTATTAAATAAAGATGCCAATTATCTTCTCATTGTATATCCTTGGCAAAAGAGATTGATATAAAGATTTAAAAACCTTTACATCATTTCTAACTAGTGGGTATATGTGGATCTAAATGTGTGTTGGAAAGGAAGCTCCATTTGGTTATCAGTATTCCCAAAAAAGCTAAAATGGAGTTATTTATTCACTATTGCACTTAGTCTTAAATTATTAAGTTCTGTGAGCTTTTAAGATTACATTTTTTCCAACAAAAAAAAAAATCCTGCACTAACTGCTTCAATTTCACAGTCAGTCAGAAAATACAACTGAAGGATCTCCATGACCAGCACAATGGTTCTTTAAATACCTAAGAGTATAGAGTAGAGAAGAGATGCTGCAAAAAAGCTAACAGAATAACAATAAAGTATTCATTCTTTCTCATGAGTTAACTGTTTTAATGATGAGCTCTAATTCCTTCATAAGTGATAAAGATGGATGTGAAATAAACTACAGTGTTCAAGCAAATGGTTCATTAATTTTAAAACTATAATAATGATCAATAATTTATAGATTATTTATAAATAATGTACACATACAGGTAATTTTTTAAATTACTTATTTAAAAATAATTAGCTTTAATTTATTATCTGTGTGATCCAAGTATAAGTTACAGGAGCTTAACATTTTTTTTATTCAAAATAAAACCTTCTGCCATGTAGTTTCTGATTAAAAAAGTAAGTTATTATCATAATTCAGAGATTTGTGCAAGGAGATTGCTATGATAGTCAGTATGTAAAACAAAACAGTGATGGTACAAATATAAGCTAAAACTCTAGTAAAAATACTTCAAAAAGCTGGGCTTAGGATTTAGGTAAGTGAATTGACATCTAGCAATTAAAAATAGTGGTTTACAGTTTTATCCAAAAATCTTAGAAAAGTTTAAAAGAACAGCCTTTATCGCAGTAGGTTTGCAACTTAATTGCAAGACACTATTAATTAAAATGCAGTTAATTAATTAATTTGTGATATGAGACAGTGCACATTTGTAATTTTTTAGCACAGTATTTAATAAAATATCATTTTAATAACATCATGGCTAATTCTTAATTAGCCTTGATTCTAAACCCAGCATCTCTCTTTTTGTTTTATCCAAAAATCTTAGAAAAGTTTAAAAGAACAGCCTTTATCGCAGTAGGTTTGCAGCTTAATTGCAAGACACTATTAATTAAAATACAGTTAATTAATTAATTTGTGATATGAGACAGTGCACATTTGTAATTTTTTAGCACAGTATTTAATAAAATATCATTTTAATAACATCATGGCTAATTCTTAATTAGCCTTGATTCTAAACCCAGCATCTCTCTTTTTGTTTTATCCAAAAATCTTAGAAAAGTTTAAAAGAACAGCCTTTATCGCAGTAGGTTTGCAGCTTAATTGCAAGACACTATTAATTAAAATACAGTTAATTAATTAATTTGTGATATGAGACAGTGCACATTTGTAATTTTTTAGCACAGTATTTAATAAAATATCATTTTAATAACATCATGGCTAATTCTTAATTAGCCTTGATTCTAAACCCAGCATCTCTCTTTTTATCATCTAGACTACTCCCTAAGATATATTTTAAGTTTTGTGAAACCATCAAGTTTTAAGGATTCAGTTAATAAATTAGCACATCCCTTTATTAAATAAATATCTTAATAGTTTCACTTAATAAAATATATATTACATTATTTAGCTTTAACAACTTATATTTAAATTATTATATTATTACTATAACTTTCTATTATTTTAAAATTTTGTCATAAAAATTTTGTTTGTTTAGGTAAAAATTATTATGCAATTCCCAAAAATGTGACTCTAATGCAAGCTGATATTTTAGCCCATGGCCCTATTATAACTGGGTTTGAAGTATTTTCTGACTTTATGCACTACAAATCAGGTAAAATACTTTAAAGAATCTACACTAATGCAGAATACCTTTCCTTTCCTTTATCTTCTTTATTTCTTATTTCCCTCACTGTGCTTTCAACACTTAAAGTAAATGACTGATAAGTCACCATTTAAAAGTTTACTGGATTACCAACTTTAGATAGGGTGAATGTGACTAATGTCTATATCAGGATCTAGCACCAGCAGTTCGGTGTTGTCTTTTCTTTATGTAAAGCAGTTTAATGATGTGTTCCTTTTGTATTAGAAACTCATAAAAATGCAGTTTTCAGAAATTTCCTGTGGGAAAAGATTTTAAAATTGAAAAATTTCCATATTAAGATTTTATTCATAATCATGAGGTGGTTGAGGAATGCCACTCTTTGGTTATATGTGAGGGCACGTTATGCTCATCAAGAATAGCTAATAATAGATCCTAGTAAAGACTTTTATACAGATTTGATACTAAATTAAAGAATATTATAAAGAATATATTATATATATAAGAATATATTTATATATTATAAAGAATATTCTCTGATCATTTCAAGTTTAAGGATTTACGTGAGTATATGTTAAGCGACACAAACATATGGTTCCTTACATAGACAACAATTTTGTTACATGTTTGAAAGTTACCCAGATATAATTGGTATTCAGCTAAATAGGTAAAAAGGAATCAAAAACTGTCAAAATCATTTAAGTTACATACATAGATTAATTTACTCCTTTAAAAGTAGGCTTTAGGTAGATTTTATATGTATCTACCTAGTATCACCAGTGAGTCTGACATCTCCGGAAATATCTCTGAAAATCTCTTTTTTAAATTATTTATAACTGTTTCATCATATTTTTTTATACCTATTGAACAGATTTAGAGTGTTAACTGTTGAATGTCTTTTTATCATAGGGAATAAGTAAAAATCAGAAAGAGTAACATTTAGTGAGTATAGAGTTTGTTGGATTAACCCACCTGGTTGGTCTAGTGGTAAACGCGTCTTCTCAAATCAGCTGATTTGGAAGTTGAGAGTTCCAGTGTACAAGTCCTAGTAAAGTCAGTTATTTTTACACGGATTTGAATATTAGATTGTGGATACCGGTGTTCTTTGGTGGTTGGGTTTCAATTAACCATACATCTCAGGAATGGTCGAACTGAGACTGTACAAGACTACACTTCATTTACACTCATACATATCATCCTCATTCATCCTCTGAAATATTATCTGGACAGTAATTACTGGAGGCTAAACAGGAAAAAGAAAGAAAGAGTTTGTGGGATTACTTGGATACTACATTTGGCTATAAATTCTATAGGTAAGTACACTGATATTGTCATGATACAGTTTCCAACTGCCTGGATCTTTAAACTTGGGTCTTTTACTGCACATGAGATTTCACAAACAGTGAACAATATCAATATATTACTCCTTCATACCAGTGTACTCCTTCCTTGAACCATACTCATGATGAATAATGCCCTTGTAATAAAAATTTTAGCTAGTATTACCTCCATCTGGCTATGAACTTGCAGAGTTTCTAGGGTTGCAGAAAATCAGCTGTCTTACAAAGAGAAGATTAGGACTCTGTCTCTGATCTCAGTCACAAACCCAGCTTTTATCACTGGTAATAATTTACAAGGGGTGGCTTAAATGTAATGCACAATGGAACATAACAGAACAAAATGTTGCAAAGAGTGACAAGTCCTGCCATCCTGTAGTTTCATTCTCCTGTTAACTAACATTCTAAACTTGTTGACTGACGCCCTCTCATTTTCTGCCAGTCAACATTATTATGTAGTCATGCACACTTGCTACGTCAACAGGTCTAAAACAATTTGCAATAATTGAACTTTTAACAGCAGAAAAACTGAATGCTAGTGATATTCATAATCATCTGAAATCCATTTATTATGATAAAGCTCTTGATCTTGATGGTCAATAAAACTCTTTGATGGTCAATAAAACAATCTGTTTCAGAAGCTATAATATGAATATTAAGGAAAAACCTTGCACTGACAATGACCTGGAATTACAAACATGTGTACGTGACTGATTATCTGGAAGGTAGGTCATCTGTGTGATACATAGAGAAGTTAAATCACCTTAGCAGACATGTGTAATATTCAGCAGTCCACACAGCTTACAGTTCTGCAAGCATGATAATGCTTACCAAACATACCACATGCAACCGTCAAAGCTCATGTGAGGTTGAATGTTGAACTTATCACACCAGTTTTGGTATCCTGTGATTTTCACTGTTTTCCATAATTAAAGGGGGATGTTAAGGATACCATTTCACTGTGGATAATAAAGTAAAGGATGCAGTGATGTCATGGTTCAAGGAAAGGTAGCCAGGATTCTTCATTGATGGAATGAGAAAACTGGGTCACTGTTGGGAGAAATATGTAAATGTAACACATTGGATAACACAAGGTAACACATGGATAAATAAATGTAAGATTTTGTAGCAAATAAAATATACTTTTATGCCAAATTTATTTCATTTGACTAACCCTTTTCATTTGTGAGTTATGAGCAAATTTCAGCCACCCCTTCTTTTTTAGAAATTTTCATACATTCATTAGATTATAATAAATAAGTGGCAAACTTTTGCCACTGCACATCCATCTGCATCCATCTGCTTTGTCAGCAGGTTTAGAATGAATTATATTACCTTCAACCACATGCCAATATGAGCAATCATCCAAATGATACTTTGAACTCATTCCTAAGGCTATGATTGTCAAACAGGAGTTAGTTATCTTGGAAGGCTATGTGAATTCTTTCAATAACTTCTTCATTGTGGCTTGTTGAAGGATCGATATATTTCAGATTCATTTCTTTCAATACTCATCTTGCTCTCTTTTAATCCAGAAACCATATTAAAAATTATGCAAATGATCTGATCTCGTTTACATAAGCCACTGGTATGAGTGGTAAAGTACTGTTTGGAAAGTTTCTATAACTGTTATCCCAAGTCTTTGAAAATTTGGTGCAAACTCATTTTTCTGTATTTTTGCTCAATATGAAATCCAATGAGATGAAATCTGTTACAAAATTATTCAGTTGCTTACAACATTCAATTTGGCTGGAATATGTGCAATCCTCTCCTCTAACTATTTCAAATCAACTGTCATACTGCATTCACTACCTATCTCAAATAATTCAGACTTGATTCATTTTGATTGGACTTATAAATTGTGTTCAGTTGATATGGGAATTTAAGGACTTTCAAATCATACATCAATAAAAATGAAATGAAAATGAAACCTATCAAATAGTATGATGAACTGTGTTCATTTGTGTTAAATCAATGCTAATGAAAAATTGTTTTTGTAGATTTGTGATTGTTTTAATTAATTATTAACGTCTACAGCAAACTGCAATATTTCAAGGAAACAGAAAATGTTTTGAATATCATTGATTGTTGCATGCAAATGCATACTGATTAAAACATCTTACATAAAATTTATATAAATAACACATTAAGGCTTTGTATTTTTTTTTTTTAGGAATTTATTCACATGTGCGTGGACAATATTTGGGTAATCATGCTGTACGCATTCTTGGTTGGGGTGTAGAAAAGCAAATACCTTATTGGCTTGTTGCAAATTCATGGAATAGATCATGGGGTGATAATGGATTATTTAAAATTCGTAGAGGAAGAAATGAATGTACATTTGAAGAAAATGCTTTTGCCGGTATACCAAAATCAAAGTAGTTTTTGTTTGCAATACAAATTTTATTACAGTAGAACTTATAATACATTTCAAATATTTTTATTTATAATTAATAATATTCTTTGTTGTAATTTTTTGAAACCAATAAATATGTTTAGTTTTATGCATTAAAGCTTCTTAAGAATATTACATGCAACGTAAATACCTCCTAATTTTAATAGTTAATTATATAAACATTAACTGAAGCTAAACATTATTTATTAATTGAAACAAAATGCAATTAAACATATACACAAATATAAATCCACCAATATTTGTTATTTTTTCTTTTCTTGTACTTTCAATTTGATAGGTTTGTTTTTCTTATGCATTTTCCATTGCTTTTTATAATTAGTACAGTAGCTACAAATCACAGCCATTTTTGATCACAGGACTCGATAAACAGAATCTTTTTAACAGGCATTCCTAAAAAAACAACCTTGAAATTTCATCTACATTAATAATACGAAATATAAATTTACAATATTAAAGAAATAAAAAATCTGAAATTAATGTAATCTATAACTGAAGGAATATGCTATGATTTAAAAATATAAATTTTTGTAACAGAAACAGAACCAATTTTTATAATAAAACTATCTTGCTTCAAAACATTTTATTCATCTAAGCAACCAACTTCAATAACTAGTACTTTTATTTTCATCTTAATATTAGCTTATTAAATAGGCAGAGTTATTTAGAATGTAGTCAAAAAATGAACTGGATTTTTGTAAGCATTTTGTCTGTTCAGTAACAACATTGTTATGCGTTTTTGTTTATTTATATATTTTGTAATGTTCAAGTGTGTATGTGTGTGTGTTATATATCAAGGTTATTATGCGCATAAATGATGGTGGTTTATGATTTGCACCTAAGAGTTGATTGGCAAATATTGACATATGTCTAAGTTGATAAGGAGAATTTTTATCATATTTTTTGAAGCTGCACTTGTTACATTTTTTAAATATGATTTAAAAATGATTTTTAATCCAGATTTTAAAAATTTGTTATTTTCTTGGGCTTTACTAATGCACATTAATTTAATTTATTTTTTATTTTCTTAATTTATGTTTTATTTTTATTATATTGAAGTGTGTTAGTGAGTATGCTTTGTATCTGTTTGTGTGTTTATTATAATATAGCATTTATTATAATATTTAAGCTCAAGTGAAGTAGGTGTGTTTAGTAGTCTGTGAATGACACTTTTAAATTGCTTTTTTCAAATAATTTATGTAAAATAGGTAGTTTGAGGTTTTTTCTGTACTTTTTTGTTACTTGTTTTCTGTAATCATGAGCTCAAAAAACTTGTTTATTTTTATATTAAAATTTAATTTATTTAGTTTAATATTTATTTTGTGGTGCATTTTATTAATTTATATTAATAAGTACCATCCCCTGCAGCTTTGCACATACTGGAAAATTTTTCCAAAAGTCTCTAGCAAAGACGAAAGTTATTCCTCCCATTAACTTATCTCATGATGTTAAGTCTCTGAGAGTATAGTCAATCTCTTCAACATGAGCTTGATGAATTAATGATACATTTAATGACAATTTAAAAGCTGAATGAGGAGTCCTGCCACCAGCAAGGAGCATCGCAATGATGCCTGATTAAACTACATTGAGTGCCAAGCTGCCTGTCCATCAAATATATGTGAGAAGTAGATATGTCAAAAAGATTTTCCCATTCCCTCCAAGAGTATCTAAAAAAAATATTTTTTTCTGTCCATATGGATATTGCGAGTGATGGACTCATATGCTTGGTACTGATTTGGTTCTAGTTTAGAAAGGTTAATATTTATGTACTCTTGAAGTTCATTGATATTAAAAAATTGTCAGAACATTGTATCATAGGGTTTTTTATTATCTTGTTCATCACGAATTGGTGATGATAAACTGAAATTACATAAATACTTTTCACAAAGACTTATAAACTTGTCTTCAATTTCAATTGAAAAATACCTTGGGAGTGGCTCACCATAAGAAAGGAGCGGCCCAAACAAGAAGTGCAGCACCATAACAAACTATTTATTATTTACATGTTTAAATAAATAGTTTTTCATCTTAATATAGCCTATGACACATTATGGATTACATAATGAAGCTATGGTTAACATTTTGTTGCAATTAGTTTTGCGGTTCCTAAAATTTTTGCTACCTTACAAATGATTCCTCTTTATATGATAATATCTAGATGCTATTCAATAACTCAAAAAAAAATCTCCAAATGAGTAATCAAATATTTATCGCCTATCACAAAACCATATACCATTTTACCTAAGAAATCAAATACAACTCCATTAACCTAACTACTATACGTACATCAAAGTAAGAAATTAAAATTACCTGATATTCAGTAATTAACAGGTATTGACAGCATACACTCTTGTGATTAAGTAGACTGAACTGTGAAAAAATTGTTGCATAAAACACACCACAATGTGTTCGCCACCTAGCAGAGAGCCATCACCCCATTTGAATTTTGAAAATTGGAAAATTGATTGCAAAGATATAGCAACATTTCTGATAAACATTTCATTTCTGATCTAACATTGCAGTTAGATTGAGAGTATACCTAATGCATGCAAAAGTTAGCCTTCAACCTACTAACAAATACCCTGTTTGAATTTTGAAAATTGGAGTATTTCTTGTCCAATTAATCAATATTATAATGGCACCATATTGCAACTCCCAAAACAGCACCCCAGGGGTACCCCATTTGTTGCCAATTTGTGGTGTTGATAGGTCTAGCCTCCCACAAAGTGCTTGCATACCTCAGCACTCTAGCCTCACACACAGTCCCCAAAGGAAGCCCATTATTGTTAAACAGGAATTTTTTAGATTTAATATTATTTTATTTAAAATAAATTGAATTCTATTATTGTAATAATATTATTCATACTATTAATTCGAATCTTCAGTTCAAATACAGCTCACACTGATAGAGACTCACAGTTCATTAAAGTTACTTCAACCGGCAAATCTCTACTACTATATACATATATATTTTTTTTTTAGATGAAATATATCTAAAAACTTTCTCAGTTATGCCAAGAAATATGAGTAAAAATTTGGTTGTGATTGATCAAGTAGTTTTTTGTTTATCCCGAACAAACAAATCTCTCTTCCTCTTTATATAATAATATAGATAGTTCACATTTCATATAAAATCACACTCAATGGCACTCTACAGCACAAAATAAATAAAATCAAAGACTAATAAAACAAAAAATCACAATAAATTTCAAAATACAAACAAAAACTATGAGAAAACAGCTTACAAATTTAAAAGAGATCTAGATCTTCAGAACAAAACAAATTATTGCATTCTGAACACACTCACAAAACACAATGAACCCATAATATATAAACTAAATAACCTTAAAAATTTTGATAACAAAATTTCCTGCTCAGTCAAGAAGGGTTCAGCTTCATGCAAAATAATGAATATCAGGAAACATTCCATAGGAGCTCAAAATCAACATCTGCCTTATACAGCCAGCCATATACAGAAATCAAAATCCACCAACACTGACATCATCTAGATATTCCGATATACCATTTTAATACCATTGAACATTGAGGAAATATGAATTCACAAAAAACACAGAGATAAACACAATTTTAATTCAAAGTAATTTTCAACCACATCTGCCATAAAAGAAACCCAGCAGAATATCAACTTGAGAACAGCAGCAAAAGTGGCTGAAAACAAAGACAACCAAAAATATTTTGAAATAAATTAATAAAATCATTTTTTTAATAAAATTAGATTTGTTTGACAATATAAAAGTGTATGTTTTTATAATTTTCATTGTTAACTCCAATGGGCAAACACATGCCAAATCTGCAATCATTAACTACTTATAATTCTCTTTAATGGGTTATATATAATTTATAAAAATAGAAAGTTATAATTATGACTTGATAGCATCTAATTATAAACCTTGCAACTTAACAAAACTAATAAGTTATGCTGTGCAAACTCTTACAAAGGATATAGTTTAATCATGAAGAGGTATTCAAGAAATGGTAAACTTAAACTTAAATATTCATATATATACTTATTTAATTCTATGAGTATATGAAATATAAATCAAATCTAAAATAGAAACTTTTTAAAAGAATCAAATATAATCTAATTACACTTTAATTAATCCATCACACTGGTAGAATTCAACACCAACTGAAGATGTGGGATGCTGTGAAAATTGATTATTGGAAATTAGTATGGTAAGTTTAATTTATATATATATATATATATATATATATATACCTGGTTATATATACACCTGAAATTTATATTTAATATTATCATATTAGATGCAGTTATAATAAGATAGTAGTAAAATAAAAATACTGCTGGTGATAAAGAATTAACATGCATTTGTTATTTACTTACTAACAATTTGATAAATCATTACTTTCATCTTATTAAAATATTAATGCCAGCAAGCCTAAATTTATCCTTTAACTATAAACTATAAATATTAAAAAGCATTAGATAATTACTATAATTCATAACTTAGTCCTGAAGAAACAGAAATAATTTTCCTCTCCTTCTTCCTAAAAACAGTATTAATTTTAATCACAGAAAAGACAAGTAATCAAAATTAAAAAAAAACTTTAACTTATTGGTAGTATGTGTCATTAACTTGAAAATTATCAATTTTTTTCAGAATAACTGAAAATAAGAGAAGGATCAAAATTTTAGCCATGAATAAATTATATTTTTTCTTATATTCAAACCAAAAAAATAAAAAACTACTGAAATTCAAATTAAATAGGTTAGTTTTATTATTTTTTTAAAAGTTTACTTCATGCATTCTTCAGTTAAATAAACCCGATCCTGTAATCTTTCTATTTTTATAAGTAGACAATATTGCCTATGCTAGTATTTTTACATGTTAACTCAGAAAGAGTCTGAATACATACTTGATTAGTTGTATAACTTAGTTTATTTAAGTATATTATAACTTAACTGTCCTTTTAACTTTTACTGTCCCACCTTCTCAGAAGACTATAAAAAATATGATCTCTACTCTACCAATTTAGATTAAACAAAACTAATTGTTTTTTCATATTTTTGTATATTTTCATTATCGTTACCTTGAGATCTATGGTATTTACATAGTGTTTGTAATATTCTGCATTCATAGAGAACTTAAGGAATATTTTTAAAATAATAATAATGATTATATAAATATCACCACCAACATTTTTTCAAAAAAATCTGATGTGGCAATCACATGACTTCCTTGTATGTCTATTAAATTACATACACTTTTTTTAAAAAAAATGAAAAGTACATAAAGTTTTATTTCATTAATAACTTAAGATATTTTATTGTTATTATTATTATTTATTATATTTTTTTTTACAATGACAGGTTAATAATTATTAATAAATCAATATATTTAAATTAAAAAAAAAAAGTTTAAAAAAAGGAGATGAACTCGGATTTGAACCGATGTGCCTTTCCCTTGTAAGATCCAAATATTTACTGCTAGCTTTTTGTGAAAAATTAATTTTTGTTCATCAGTGGTAAAAGTTAATAATTTTGATTGAGTTTATTGATTTTTGGTGAGAAACACATTAACATCAAGCAGAAAAAAATCATACAGGCAATTGGTTTGTATTTTTCTCTATCTAATGGTATATAATAATATATAAAAGAATAACCTCTAAAGGGACCATGAGGCTATTGGATTAACCCAAAGTACAAACATTCCATTTACGTTTTGATAAAAGTAACATATGAGGTCTGTAAATAAAGTAATGAGACTAGCTTTTTTTTTGACAGCCGAAAAGGCAACACTGTAAAGTTACTACTAAACATATGGTTATATGAACAATTGACTTATATTACATATTAATATTTTTAGTTGCCATATGAGAAATAAACAAGCTGTGACAAAACAGGCAAAATACTTAGCTCAAAGCTACCCCAAAGACATAAAGAACATGATGAATATGTGATGAAAAACATGATGAAGAACAGTTTGTGCAAGTGTCAACATTTCAAAATGTGTATGAAGGTGGAAAAAATAACAAGAGGAATTTCTTCCTACATCTAGAAAAACAAGTTGGGAAGTACCTTCCCTAATTTATAAGTCACAATGAGAATTTACTTGACTCTTCCTGTGACAAACTGTACAGCAGAGAGAAGCTTTTCTGCCCTTAAGAGAGTGAAGACTGAAATGAGATCTACTATGGAAAATGAAAAGCTTAACAGTTTGATGTTGCTATGCACTCAAAATGATATTACAATGGAAATTGATTACAATGATGTCATTAATGATTTTGCAATGATCAAAGCTTGAAGAAACCTTTGTTGTACAAGTACAATGACAGTGACTCAACAAAGAATAAGGATGTCTAAAAGTAAAAGATAGTAAAGCGATAATCGATGAAAAATTTGATAATTAACAAGTTGAAAACAATTCATACAATAATGTATACTCTATACTGTAATTACAAACGATTTCATTAATTTACTGTATTAATTTACAAAATGGTGGATGGGTGGTCTGTGATGCCATAAGGTAAGAAATGAACAAGAGTGTCCAAACTATGCCACTATCCTTTCCTTATGGCTGCCAGTTGCCAGTCCAGGACACGGCGGGTCCATAGGTGTTGGATAATGGAAAGACTCTCCAAAGAGAAAAAATAAAGAAAGGGAAAAGAGTAAGAAAGTTAAGGGAACCAAAACTGGCAAGATAAGAACTGATGGTGGGGGTGTTCTGGAAATAGGGTGGTGGAACAATTTGAAGTGCCTAGGGCAATGGGGAGGTTAAAAACGGCCCTGCTGTGAAGCTTCACTATGGACTTACAAAAAAGTATCTACTTATGTTAGCTTATGATTATGCAAAATCCAACAACCTAAAAGTTCTTGAAAACTGGGAGTTAAAACAATCAGCTGGGAATTTCTGATCGACTATTTCGTGAATGTTTTCCTGATTTGAAATTACAAAAGCCTGAAGCTACAAGTCTTTCCCAGGCCACAAGTTTTAACAAGGAAATTGTTGGAGCCTTTTTTACTAACTTAAAAACAGTAATGGAAAAATATGAATTTCCACCTAATGTGATTTATAATTTGGATGGAACTGGAAATTCTACAGTTGACAAGCCTTCAAAAGTTATACGTGAAAAAAAAACAAAGCAGCTTGGTTCAGCAACATCAGCTGAGCGGGGCATCAATATCACAATTATAACTGCCATAAATTCTATTGGGAACCATGTCCCTCCAATGTTGATAATCCCAAGGTTACATTTCAGGGAACACATGATCTTAGGAGCACTGACTGACTGGCACTATCGATGGGGCAAACCCTTCAGGATGGTCCAATGAAATGTTGTTTGTATAATCCTTAAACACTTCATTCAGTTTGTCAGACCATCTCTAAATAACCTAGCTCTCCTTATTATGAAGATAATAAAGAGATTGCAGCAATTACTTGATTGAAGCAATTGTTATGGCCAAAGAAAACAGAGTCGTCATGTTGATGTTGCCTTCACACACACCACATAAATGCCAACCACTCGACCATGGAATTTTCAGACCATACAGGTCATTTATAATGCTGCCTTTAATGACTAGATGTTCCAGAACACTAGTCACTATACATGACCTTGCTTGTTTGATCAATACAGAACACCAGTCACTATACATGACCTTGCTTGTTTGATCAATACAGCCTTCAACAAGGCATTTACTACAAAACTGGATTTTGTGTGAGGAGAATCTACCCTCTCAATGAAAATATTACTGGAGAGGAAGAATATTTATCTTCTTATGTGGCAGATCAACCACTTGACAAAGATGGACAGGGAACTCAACCCAATGCAGTAGCAGGGCCTGCCACACTACAGCAAGACATTCCTCTGAATGAAAAAAAATGCCTGTAACTGTTAATGATAATGAAAAATCTCAAGGAATTCTAGTAGTATCATCAAAAATGATTTGGCCTTTCCCAAAGGCTCCACCAAGAAAAAGTAATGAAGTTAGAAAAAAGGCAAAATGAGAATATTGACAGATATCCCAGAAAAAAAAATGAAATCGAGCAGTTAAAAGAAAAGAAAGCAAAAAAAGAAGTTGAAAAGTTAATTTGGAAGAAATCCTCAAAGAAAAAATTGATAATGAAATTTTGATCATTCTGTAGAATTTATAACCTACCAGAGGACATGAGTGATGATAATTTAATTGAAATTAATGAAAGAGACCAATTAAAACATTTAATATTTGAAAGAAACCTTGATTTGGAAATTGAAAATGAGGAATTTGTTTTAGTAAAAATCGTAGGGGAAAAAAGGAAGAAGATTTTTTTAAGTTGTAAGAATTATAGAAAAATTACCTTATGAGATGTATGAAGTTCATTATTATAAAAGAGTGAATTTCAGCTATAAATGTTTTCTAGACAAGGAAGATATTTATGAAATTTCAGAGAAAGACATTGAATGTAAACTTCCTACTACTACTAATAGCGAGTCTCTGTTGAGAAGTGAACGTGGAAGGTTGTGTTAAATAGTGCTCCTGTGTTAGTGTGTCATTACTAGTGCTTGTGTATTGGTGTTCTGCTTTGTTTCCGGCTACCTGTGTCCATGACCATGTGACGTCGGCAACATCCCGTTAGGACGCCTACCTTGGCCCTCAGCCACATACCAAAGCTATTGTCAACGACCGGATAAGTTTAAAAACTTTCTAATTCTATTCATTTCTATAAGTTAATACATTAGTGAATACTATTGAACATTTACAAGTAATTTTATTCCTAATTCTTAAATTAATTTTAATTTATAAATATTAATATTATATTTATAAAATATAATAACTCTGTTATATTTTTTAAATTGATATTATTTAATTTAACTTCATATAATAAGTTAATCTTAATTTAATTAATTAAGCCATTAAATTGGACTTTATAAATTAAATATAATACAATAAATAATTTTATTATATTATATTAAATTACTTCTAGTTTTAACCTTTTTACTTTTTATTTTAAATTTTCTACGACAGACCTTTTTATCGAAGTCAAAAATAGTTCAATAACTTAATATTAACTTAAATTTTCGCAGTACTCTTCGTACGATTCTTTATTAATGGAAAGCTATCTAATCCGAACCCGTCCTCCTCCCCATCGTTCTCCCTACCCGGAGTTTTCTAATGGAGGAGAGGATAACGGTGTGGGAGCAAGAAAACGTCTAAAGTGTAGGTGGTAACCTCGGGTGATCAATCCTCCGAGGAGCTGAACACTACGAGGGGCAGCTGCCACCATGGGGGTTAGTGATGGAAATTCCTCGCAACCTCCGGTCACTAGGCGGGAGAAAATCCCACCTATCATGTTGGACTGCCTCAAGGAGTGGCCAACGCTGGCGAGAGCAATCTCCGCCATTATAAGAGGGCGCCTGGTAGCCAAAAGTACCGGGCTCTCTGTAAGGCTGCAGCGAAGGCGACTTCAGGGAAGTACAGAGTTTTCTGCATTCCAAGGGAGTCGCCTTTCACTCCTTTTAGCTCCCAAGATAGGGTGCTCAAAGTGGTTATCCGGGGCATCCCTTATGGGGAAACCCCGGAAGAGGTGAAAGAGGAGCTGACCTCTCTCGGTTACGAGGCAGTTTCAGTTAAAAAGCTGACGACGAGGGACGGAAGGGAGACCCTCACGTGCCTCGTCACCTGAAAACAAACGCCAGCCACCAGGGGCATTTATGACCTGGAAAACTTATTCTATTGTAAAATTAAGGTGACCGCATTTGTGTCTCAATGGGGTCCGCCCCAATGCCACAGATGCCAAAAGTTCGGCCACTCGTCGAACTATTGCCGAAGGGCACAGCTCTGCGTGAAATGTGGTGGAGACCACGACACGGCGACGTGTCTAACGCCGCGTGAAGAGCCTGCCTCGTGTGCAAACTGTAAGGGGCCGCACCCAGCCAATTACAGGGGCTGTTCTTATTATAAGGAGCAGCTGAACAAGCAAAAGGGTACCCAGAAAACATCGGCTGTTACTGACGGACGTAGCTGGGCACGACTTGCCGGAGGGGGAAAACTGAGCCCCCAGCCTCAGGTAGTTTTACCGGCGGCAACGGTGACGGTGGAAAAAGGGTAATCACCTACCCCCACACCAATAAAGCCTAAACCAGCAATAGTTACAAGAAACGTGGAGGCAAAAAACCGAACAAGCCTGCGATGAAGCCTGCTTCGCAGAAAAAAAAGGCAGCCGAACAATCGGCAAAATCAAAGAGGGCGGGTACCAAACCCACGACTGGCAACACACCAAAGTCCGAGAAGCCCCACGCCCCACCAAAAAGGCGTTAACGACTCCCGGCCCCTCCGCGGCAAAATAAATATAACCTCACTCCCGAAGGAGAGTTCCGGTATGGATTTCTTGTCACAACTGTCAATTAAGGATGTCCTAACGGAAATTCTAGCAATATTGCCCCACCTGCTCCAAGCAAAATCTCTGAAGGACTGTATTCAGTCCATCATAGAGTGTCTCATGAACCTGCTATCTAAGTATGATTAGGCAAACTGTCAGACTGCTACAGTGGAACGCCAATTCAGTAGTAGGCAAGACGACAGAACTTTGCCGTCTGGCCGAGGATCTACTAATAGACGTAATACTATTGTCTGGGACGTGTCTGAACGCGAACAAACAACTGACCATTCGGAATTACTTTACGTATAGGACGGATCGGCCAGTACGACCCGGACGCCCTGCCAGCGGCGGAACCGCAATTTAATCCACAGACGCCATATACACACGCGGGTCGACCTCCACACTAACGTAATGGATCAGATTGTGTACATGTGGAGCATCTAGGCACGGTGTATCGGCTGATTTCGGCTTATAATAAACCAAACTCAGCGGTACCCGGCGCAGATCTAGATGCCGTGCTAGAAAATTGGGATGGGCCCATGATACTCATGGGCGACCTCAACGCCCTATTCTTTTGTAAAATTAAGGTGACCGCATTTGTGTCTCAATGGGCACGAGTCTTGGAATAGCAATCTGACAAGTGCAAATGCCAGGTTGCTATACGAAAGGGCACGAGCACGCCGGTTAGTCGTCATAGGCCCCGAGGTGCCCACCTTCGTTCATCGAACGGGCAGATCGAGACCTGATGTACTCGACATCGCAATCATGAAGGCGGTAACAACTCCGGTCATGATTGAAACGATAGAAGACCTCAGCTCGGACCATTCTCCTGTCTTATTGAAGTTGGGCCAAGCAGGGGGAGGCCGAGACCACCCGACTATAACCCGAAGGTCAGTGAATTGGAAAAGGTTCTATGAAACTCTCCAACCGGATTACAGACCAACGCATCCTGAACTCCTGACCACACCGGAGGAAATCGACGACACGGTTGAACGCGTCACGTTGTCAATGACCGAGGCTCTGTCAAACAGCTCTACGGAAAAGACCACGAGGCCTAACCGTAATAATCTCCCACCTCACGTCTCTCGGTACAGGGTGATTCGGTATCTTCTCCTCAGTCGGCGCTTTTCTGCTATAGCATCAACCCTGTCCCCCGATGATAAAAGGGCTTTTTATATTCAAACGGACAGAGTGAAACAGCTGCTGGCACAACATCGAGAGGATTCATGGAATGAATACTTCACCTCGGTCTCAGACGACCACTCCTAGGTGTTCAGGCTAAACAAAAATCTACAAGAAGGAAAGAAGCCCCGCCACCTGGTTGTGGGGCAACGAGGCCTTCTGGCATATTCGGAGGCGGACAGGGCGGAGGTTTTCGCCGACACCCTGGAGAACCAATTTACTCCAAACCCCCCTCCCGCTCCGAACGACGACCACGCAACCGAGGGGGAGTCCTTCCTCGAAGATTATTTAGCACAGGTGGAGAACGCCCCACTAGAAATAGACCAAGTCACAGAGGCGGAGATTTCCGCTGCAATCAAAGCTCCGGGTGTTGACGGGATCGGTGCCCGCGCATTCCGGAATGTTCCACCCGCTCTTATAGCGACCATAATCACAATATTCACGTCAATTTTGTACGTTGGATATTTTCTGAATTGCTGGAAAACTGCAAAGGTGGTATGCCTACCCAAATCTGGGAAAAGTCTGCTCTTTCCCCAGAATTACAGACCGATTTCCTTATTACCAGTGTTGTCAAAGCTATTCGAAAGGATTTTCCTGGAGAGACTTAGGCGACATTTGGGAAAAGGAGTACGGCCTGAGCAATTTGGGTTCAGGGAGGGGCACTCGACGACCCTCCAACTCGTTAAAATAATCGACAGTCTTGTCGGAGGCCTAAATAGAAAAGCGGTAACTGCAACCGTTTTTCTAGATGTGGCTAAAGCCTTTGACAAAGTTTGGCATAGGGGCTTGCTGTATAAATTCGCACATACGACGATTCCCTGTCGCTATGTCAGATTGATACGGTCTTATTTACTAGACCGACAATTTGTTGTACGCGTATAGGGAACAATCTCCTCCACCAGAGACGTAGTCCTTGGAGTCCCCCAAGGACCATGCTTTCGCCGTTCTTGTACACGGCCTACGTCAACGATATGCCGCTGTCGGAAGGAGCCAAAACAGTATACGCAGACGACACAGCATATTATTATGAATCCGGAAGTGTAGATTACGCGATCGAGAGATTCCAATGGCAACTGGATCTAGTAGAGCCGTGGCTCGATATGTGGAGAATCAAGGTCAACGGTGAAAAATCGGTGACATTGATGTTCACGTTCAAGACACGTGCTCCAACCAGGCAGCTGGAAATCTCAGGAGAGAAAATCCCCTTTGGAAAAACAGTCAAGTACCTGGGAGTAGTGCTGGATAAACGGCTTACCTTAGGAGAACATGTTAAATATGTGACCCAAAGGGCAAAGGCCGTCAGGACCTCACTGTACCCAGTACTGAACAGTGCCAGCCCATATCCACTGGCGACCATATTGCTCATTTTTCGGCTATACGTCCTGCCGATTCTAACATATGCTTACCCGGCATGGGGAGCTTTGTTGAACTCCACGCTTCAAAAGAAATTAGAAGCCATTCAAAACATAACGTTGCAGACGATATTTGGAGCACCGTGGTTCGTCAGAAACGTTACTCTTTGCTACGATGCGGGACTACACACCGTATCCGAGGTGGGGGTGGCGCGGGCACGCAGACTGTTCGGGAGAGCGGCCGTGTCCGAACACGGCCATCTCCGGGACATCTGCCGAGAGGACCGTACTCCACAGGGTATAAGAAAACGGCCTCATGCCATATTAAACAAACCACTGTGAAGAGGCGGTACGAGGGTCAAAAAATGACAAACCAAGCTTAGGAGCCTCTATATCGCGTAACCTATAAATGGAAACCGCGTGAAAGAGACCGTTTTCGCAATTAAATTTTTTTAAAACTATAAAAAGCTAGACAACACCCCACACCGTCCCACGAAGAGACCACATTTAATTTAGTCAGCATATGCGACTTCCTCCGGAGAACGGGGCGCATTTCTCCCTTCAGATAACTAGGGCTCCGTTAGGGGCACTCCTGCTAGCCCATAGGTGCTGGTACCGAAAGGACTTCAGCGGATGGGCTGAAGGGGAATCAGGCCGGGATTACTAGGCTCAAAAGCTTAGTCTCTCACGGTCAGAACCAGTAAATAAATTTCACGCTGGTCCATACGGATAGGAACGCAAATTACCAAATCCGTCCATAAATAAAACTTAAAATTTATAAGCGCCACTAAATAACCGATGAAATCCGCCCGATAATAGAAAGATACAGCAGCAAGGCACATTTTCCAGGCTCTGCGGTCTGTAGGGAGAAATATTGAAACTCCCGCCATTCTTGCGTTCCGTTCCTGCTAGTGGCACTTCCCAGCATCAACAAAACACATATTTTTCCTTATACAATGTACAATGAGCCAAATTGTTTATTTTTTACTGAGATAAACTATAATTTTTTCTGTATATTTTTCATATAATTAAAAACTTTAGACTAATTAAATAGGCTAGTTTATTCATTTTCAAGATAAGACAAAATTGCATATTTTTAAAAGTTAAGCATTTAATGACTGATATAAAAATGTGTAAATAAATAAATCTGGTTTCTCTACTGAAATGTTATGTTTTATTTCCTGGGAAGAAAAATACTTTTTAACCCATTGTTTATCATATGGACTCAAGGGTCATCACATTGTTGTACCTTCGACCATGTTGCAGACCTTAAGAAAAAAAATATTTTCACATTAAAATAGTTATTCAAATAGAATTTTTTTTAAATATTAGATTAACAATAGCATTAACTATAAAATCATTGACAACTAAAAACTACCACACAGTTTGAAGTAAAAAATAAATAAAATGAAAAATTGACTCAAGGTACAACAGTTTCCCCTATATTTCCACATTATCTTCTATTAGCCTATAATTTTTAGGTTGCATTTTAATTTACTATTTAAAATAATTATTAGTATGTTTAATTTAGTGTTCTTATTCTTGTGCACATATCCATTTTGTGTATGACTAATTTAGTTTACAAGTTATCTAATTAAATTTGAAGGAATACAACAAATATTTTTCTTTAAATATTATTTACTTTTTATTTTGTATGTAACTGCTCAATTTATTTTAACTAATAATTCATATTTTAAAACTGAAGTAATCTTAGCCTGGTTATTATTGGAGACTTCAAAAATACCATTTATCAAAAATCTGGTACCAAAGGATTAATTCATACATTATTTATAAAAATTCAATGTAATTAGGTTATCTCTTAAATTATTAAAATTAACACATTTTATATTAAAAATTGAGCACTATTGAAATAATTATGTATAAATTAAAATAAACTTAATCTTTCACCGATTGTGAGTGCCAGAATGAGAGCATAATGTTGGCCCAGTCATCAGAGTCATACTACAGCTCAGAGATGGAGAACCTTTTTAAGATGTGGGCCAAATTTTGTTCATTATTTCTTTTTAATACTAACCCATGGATCACTAAGTCAGTGGCTTCAATTGGAAAGGGGAAGGAGTATGGTAAAAAGGGTATCGAAAATTTGTTAACAGAAAAACTTGACAGCTTACCCTTTTATTTTGGTTCTCACTTTTTATATCCTCTAAAAAGGTTTAAGTTTCCTTTTTGTTTAAAACTTTACTTTTGCAAGTGAAGAGAAAAAAATAAAGATAGACGTCAAAAAATTGATATCAATGAGATGATACCATGATTTACATCAGGTGACACCATGCCAAGTGGCACTTCTGCATATTCATTCTGAGTATTTGAAAGAACAAGGAATAAAGAAAAGCTCACATGTATTATAAAATATTCTTTATTACTAAACATAATTACAGATATGTATATCTATAACAAAGTTGATTTTACTTGTATTTTTAATTACTTATTAGTATGACAAATGGAGTAGTTGGTTACAAGAAAAACTTCAACATTATTATTATTATGTAAAACAGCATTACTTTCAAAAATATTGTAATATTCAAATTCATAATTTGTATTATTTAGAACAGGTCAAAAAGGCGCCACGAACGAATTTTTTTTTTTTTTTAATATCTGCCACTAAAACTGAATAACCAAAAAACTATCAAGTTACTTCATCAATTCTATCTACAGACCTTTATAATCCTTGGTTGATTTTTTAATCTTCCTACAAGAAACGATTGAATAAATAATAAATATTACCATTTTAAAATAATATTTGTAAATAACAATTTAAACAAGATAATCGTAAAATTAATTTTTTTTTAAATCTTACTTGTATTTAAATTTGTTATAAAAGTTTCCAGACAAGATTCTCTTCACGTTCAGGTAAAGCATTCCCGCATCTGTGTTAGTGGCTGATCGAGGACTTCGTAATCATTTATGTAGTAACCCAAATACCGATCGTAGGACAGTGGACTTTCACGAACATTAAATTACTCAAAATGTTTTATAAGTAGTCTCGATCTTATGTAATTATCAAATTCATAGAACCAAATCCCCTTTCACATTCCGCAGAACTACATGTTATTCATTATTGAACACTGCATTAACGGGTTTACATCTTAAGGCACATGACGTCCACCGTTGTAAAGATATAAATGCATTGAGCGTTTTCGGAAAAGAGAGTTGAAATCGCTTACATAATGACTCTATGCTGACCAAATCCTAATGGTATATCGGCTTGCCAGTCATCAGTCTCAAGGATTTGTAATCCAAAACCGATACTTGTTATTAAATCTGTGTTCCAAATTATTAACGACGCTGGTTAATAGTTGATCGGGGTTGGTTGTTGTAATTTTCTTATTTCAATTTAATTATATTGTTTTATAATGCATTTTTTCAACACCGGTTTCTCCTTCCAGCATTTTCGGACCCTTTCTTTCATATTTTCTATTAATCTGATCGTTCTACGAATTTTTTTATCGACTTTTACGATAGACATATTTCTCTGTTGAAAAGAAGTTGAATGAGCGATAGCTCATATAAAATGTCATGCATTAGTGCAAGATTCGAAAAAGTTGAATAAAAGTTATCTATTTATACAGTCCGTTGATCATTAATTGATCAGTTTTAGTTCTAATTTTATCAACACTGGCCGATTCAAAACGATGACAGTGATTCATAGTTGTCCAAACAAAAGGCATTGTTCTAAAGGAACTTGCAACCATCTCGTGTTAAATATACGCCCAATATTTTTTATTTCCTGGTCGAGTTGCATTGCACACTGTGATTTCTCTTGTTTTTTTGTGAAATTGTACAATGAGTACAATTTCTCCAAAAAAAGAAAAAACTGGACATTATTATTCCTTGTATTACATCTATGATTGAATCCATGCCAAGTTATGATGTTCGGAAACATTTTCAGTAGCCGTTGTGCAACGCTTTATTTTTTCAGGCATATTGCTTGCTTCATCTCTAGCAAACGTGATTAAATTGTTTTTCAAACAATTTTCGTCAAATTCATTAGTTTGTAAGGTAGATAGTATTTCTTTAATAACAGTCTTTGCTGTTTGGTCTGCCTGATTAAATCCAAAAATAAAAAATGTGGATCTTTTAACACAACGGTCTCGCACTTTAAATACACAATTAAAGCTGATTTTCGAATGAGTGTAGTAGACTCTTCTATTATTACCGATATTTTTCCGTTGATTTTTATTATGTTCTGACAGATTAAAACTTTCATTTCTTCTCTGATTGCGTCGACAATGTTAGTGGAACTAAAACGCGAACGTCAACCGCGAGGAATATTTGCACCATTAATTTCTTGTAACAACTCAAAATCATCCAAATAGGATCTATTATTTTTGGCTATATATAAGCAGTTCTAAATATTTTATCAGTTGATTCAATTTCCGATTCGTTTGAAGTACCCACAATGTAAAGATTGTAAAGATTTCTCTGCATTAATGTGTGAAAATGTTTTCTCATGTTCAGATATTTTTTTATGCAAGGAAAGTAATCGACCAGATTTACAATTCCCGTATGACGATATAAAAATTGAACTCCATTTTTGTGAAATACCGGCACCTTGATTTAAAAATTGAAAGACTTTCATCTCAACCATATCCGAAATCCGATTTTACCAGAGGCACCTGTAATCCAAGGACATTTTGTTTCCACTCTACCACATATCTACAGACCAAATACTTGGTCAAGAATATGAACAATTGGCAAGTGATTCGCATTCTGTGTTTTTATCAGATTGTTCATTATCAAGTTGCTCATTATTTTCTTCATTACATGGTTGAATCTACTCAAACTTTTTTAACAAGTTATTTTATAATGTTTTTTGCTTCAGTTTTTTACTCATTTTTATTTGTTTATTTAAATGAAAATAATATTTGCAAGCAATTTTTTACATTTTTTTCTTATTAAATTTATCCGTTTTTTAATGTTAATTAAATACGTCACGAATAAAAAATATTTCGAAATGAGATTAAAAGTTAGTATTGATATTAAATAAACTGTTAAGTACAAAGTATGTAATACACCGAAAGCCACTGATCGAGACTGAAGCTTCGTGAAAAATAAAAAAGGTACAAAAATATTCTTCTGTAGTTGCTACTTGCCCTTCGAAATTTTGCCGACTTTATGGCTTGTCTAAAAGACGTATAGAAATGGAGGAACTTATGTCTATTATTTTTTTTTCAAGAAACGTGCACAGAATGTAAACAATTATTTTTCCAGCTTCAAAAAAATAAGATAATCTTTCCCAAGAAAATTACTTTTCTTTTAGAAAAGTAATGGAACATATTTCGGCGTCGAAAAAAATGCTGTAACGCCGTTCCAGCCCCACTACACCCCTCCTTACAATTATTAATACTATTCAAAATCTAACCTAACCTTTCCGATTTGGAAAGGTTAGGTTACTGAAAAGATTCTCTAGAAGTAGATATCAGTATTTTAGAAAGGAAAATCTTTTAATAATGTTTTATTATCTACTCGTATTTATTTTTAATCTAAACCTCACCTTATTATTTCTTACATTAAAACCGATTAAATAGTTATGGTGTTGCCACGCAATTTGAAACAAGCTATAAATACTGATACGCATTTTAGAATGTTTGTATGTATCAAACATTCTAAAACTATTATCTTCTACTAGTTTTCACAATGCAGAATCCACTTTAATTTATTTTTTACAGTCCTTCGTAGAAATTGTAGGCGTATTATTCGCAGAAATTACAACTAGTATTATTACTATTGCAGTTACATCAAACCATTACTTTTGTAACTAATTTTAAGTTTTTGAAAATAATATATTGATAAAATTAATTATTATTGTTACGTTAATTTATCACCCCCAGTACGGAAAATAACAAACATTCTAAATCTATTATTTTAAGAAATAATAAACTATAAGACATTTACGCGACTCTAGATAATGTATTCACTGCAAGATTTATTTATTTACAGACATGTAATGACGCATCATTTGTCACTGTTCCCTGTCAAATGAAACAAGTGGACACAACAGATGAATCACCCTATCTAAATGATCTGACATACAATAGGCAAGCATATATTGGTAAATACATCGTATACAAAATAAATAACAATTATCTTTTAAGTCGCAGCAACAAAATAACCTAACTTTCAGTCACTGCTTGAAATTTTGCGCTGGTGCCGCTTTTGCTTTACTCGATTTGTGACAGTGTGTGGTTTAATGTTCTACTTTGATTTTTTCTGTATACTTCTAATTTTTGTTTCATGCAAAATGAATGAACTCAATTCACGGTTAAACATAAAAATTAAATCGGTAAGCTCAGAAAATAAGAAATAATATTTACGATTTCATGCTGAAAGAAGTAAATAGATTTGGAAAATCGGGAAAAGATTCAGTTCAAAACTCAGAAGAAAGAACAGCAGCTGTATGTAAAGTGTGTCGATTGTAAGTTCAGACAGTAAGAATACATAAAAAAGATTATCAAAGAAATTACATTACAATTTGTTGAAGGCCTCCTCTTCTGTCAGTAGTACATCCACTAAGTATCATATTATAATTTAAAATTTAATTATGACAAAATAAAATGTTCGAAGATTTTCCAACAAAATGACTCCAATCGTTTCACTCTTTGATTTGCCGTGAGTGATTGTGCATTGTCATACAAACACAAAATCCCGCGAGATAGCATTCCACATTTTTATTTATAGCTCCTTTAGATTTTTTAACGTTTGGCAATATGTACCGCCATTCACAGTAATTCCGCGGTACTAAATTCGACGAGCAATATATCCTTTTTGTCCCCAAAAAAAAAAAAAAAAAAAAATAGTATCCGTAAGCTTTTTTATCGAACTTTCTTGTTTGAACTTGCTTCGGTCTAGATGATAGATACCGCCATCGCATCGACTGCTGCTTAACTTTCTCTTTCGAATAAGAAATCCAGGTTTCATCAACGGTAACAATGTGATCAAACAACTCATAATCTTAATTTTCTGAAATTCATGCGTTGCAGCATGACGTTTTTCCTTATATGAGTCTTGTGTGGTTAAAATCTTCGGCACCCACCTGACACGCAGTTTATTATAACCCAATATTTCAGTCAACATTTCATGAAGCAAAGATCGTGAAATAATAGATAACTGTAACACGGTGAAGGGCGTTTTTCTCGAATTTATTGTCAACTTTTTCACTCAAATCATCCGATATCATAGACGGCAGGTCGCTACGCTCTTTAACATGAACGTTCGTTCGCCTTTCTCAAAATGAACGGCACCATCGTCTTACTTTAGCGTCACTCATAATATTCGGTCCGTAAACGTCACAAATTTGTTTGTGAATTTTAACCACAGAATTGATTTTTGCAATCAAAGATACGATTACTCATCGCATTTATACCTAGCTGGATCACAAATTAAAGCACTCATTAAAAATCGATGAATATAAACGATAAAATTCCTAAATTATATTTGCTAACAGCAAAGTGTTGGTTTATTTTAGTCAATAGTTCAATTGATTATTTTTACTAGCTGAGCTATGCAAGCGCCATCTGTTTACATCGCTTATATAGGCGGCTAATTTAAAACGAACCTTACTTTTAAAACACGCCTCGTATATACATTTAGAAAATACTATATACCACTAATGTACAATAAATTAGAAGAGAAATGTATAGAACTACAAAAAGTTATGAAACTATATATTATTCTAGCGATTATATTAATGCTATCAGTTCTTTCCTACCTCCTCCTAGGAACTATGAGTAATCCTCGTTGATAATGGACTTTTCTCTTTTCTTATTATTTAATATAACAGTTAATTATTAGTATACCGCACTATTTAATATATACTTAAATATCTCAAACGTGGTACTGCTGATATGTTCTCTAGATCTTTCAACTTAGTTGGAAGCCATCGTCAAGAGTTAAAATTAATGCATTAAAGTCAAAGTTTAAAAAATCATGGTTAAAATTTAAAAACAGTCATGACTGTCCTGGTCCTAGTAGTATATCAGTATTCCAAGTAAGCCAAAAGATCTAGAGAACGTATCAATGTGCTGGTAAGGTGAATTATATTAATTGTTAATTTATATATACTTTAATATATATTTTATACTGTTATTGTAAGTTAATTATTTAATATACTTGAAATAAATATTCCAGAAATAAAATATAGCCCTCCTGTCAGAAATCTGTTTAGCAATCTCTCAAAAGGAGGTCATTAGGAAATATTAAAACCTAAATCATTCTTCACATTTTATAATGTGATGAATGATTTATTGTGATGATGAATTATTTAAAACAAGCAATGGGGATTGAATTAAATATAGATAATAAAATAAAGTAAAATGAAAAGATGGAATGGAATTTTCATCAGGGAATTGCCCAATAATTTATTAAAACAATGTCAACTATTAGAAATGCTGAGATAGAATTAACAATGGACAAAAATTTAAAACAAAGAATATGTTAGTACATTGCATGAAAGAATATTTTAACCATGACAGATTTAAAGCTCAACCTTGCATATAAATACAGAGTAATTCACGTAGTGTTATTCACGTAGTGGCATTTTCTGAACTCATTCTACTAATGAAAATAATGAAAAGATTCATATAAACATGGGTCTGGAAATGCTCCATTATGGAATTACAGCTAATGAAAGAGTTTTCTCTGATTCCTGGACAAAAAGTGAAATAAAGCCATACTGAAATTCTAGGAACCTAAATTAAGGGGTAAACTTCTTGTCATCTTACACCTTCTACTTTTAAAAATAACCTTAGCATCAGATGTTTATCTTTCCAAACTATAACACTATGATGAAGATAAACTTGAAAAAAGGCACAGTTCTGCACAATACTGTTAAAAAGTATTGGCTGTTACAACAACAAAAAAATAAGAAAACAGATTTTCAGAATTTTTCTCTGTGAGTGAACTAGTAATTATTGTGAATACTTTTATAAATATCTTAAAAAGAAGATGCATGTGTGATAAGGTATCAGATAAAACTTTAAAATGGTTAGACAGCATTTGAATTCAACAGTGGACTGTGATACACCATAGTTGATATGGCCTGAGAACACCATTTATTTTAATGAAATACAGGTTAAGATTAAAAAGACAGAAACAAAACATGCTACATACAGATGGAATATAAGCAAATAAAAGAAATTATGTAAAATTGAATTATTAAGAAAATGTTTATTAATGACTGCTAAGGCAGACATAAAAATGTATTATGACTATATAAATGAGATAATTATAAGAATACAAAATTTTTTATGTTAGTAATAGGGCATTCAATAGAAAGATAAATGTTAGTATAAAATCATGAATAACAAACGGTGCAGTATAATTGTTACACAAATGATGAAATCATGAAAATGCAAAAGATTATAATTAATATAGAATTAATAATATATTAATTAGAATAATTAGTATACCTGCAGCAGTTATATATTAAATCTAAAATAAATAATTGAAGGTGAAAAGCAGTTAAAAATGATTGGTTGAAAAGAAGATGTATTAATGTAAATAAACCATAATTATTGTATAGTCAAATGTACACAAGCATCAAGTAAGAAAGCACTGTTTTAAAAGAATAAAATTTTTTTTTACAAATAATACCAAAATGTGTTAGTATCAGATTCAAATAGAAAGCCACTATTAGGGAGAGAAGATAAAGCAGCTACTTAGATAAAGCAGTAGGCTACTTATGGAAAAAAATGACTGTATAAGGTTTCAAAGGAATATTAATTGTTATTTCATATCTTAGACTATTCTGCAATCAGATTTGATAGACCTGTAAAAGGTTTCAATAAAAATAAGATACAGTTAGTTGATAGCATACCATTGAATTGTATTGTTTAGAAGAAACAAGAGTGAATGGGCTATAGAGATTTGTATGTAAAATTAATGAGACTGGAGAAGTTTCCTCAAATTAAAAGACTTTATAATAAACAGAAAGTTGAGTTAGGTATGTGAGAGATACTGCAGTATCAGCCTAATGTGTTTTACATTGAAATTAATGAATAGAGTAATTTAAATCCTGATATAGTGTTTTTAATGTATTAAATGAAGACTAATATATTTCAGAAAAATCACAGACAGAAGGGATGCCATTAAAATCTTAAAAGATAGATTTAAATAGTACAAACACAAATATGTCATTTGAGTATGTAAAAACATTTACAAAGATCTTTAAATGACATTTACAGATTCGATTTAATGTAAATTTTAATGCGATTTTTTTTAAAGGTAGGTTTTATTTTTATAATTTATATTATGTTCGATTATCGAGTAATTACCAATAAATGCCTGCTTCCCTGATGCGAATGGTAGCGTCTCGGCCTTTCACCCGGAGATCCCGCGTTTGAATCTCGGTCAGGTATAGCATTTTCACGAGCTAGAAAATTGCTTTTTCATTTTATCCTTTGAAGCAATACCTAACTTTGGTCCCGGAGGCTATAAAAATCTACCACATGACTTTCTTGTACACATATTAAATAACATATATACATTTTTAAAAGTACATAAAATTTTATTTCGCGACTGATTTTTTTCTTTTTTTTATTGTTATTGAATTATTATTTATTGCAGATTTTTTTTATAATTAAGGGTTAATAATTATTAATAAAGCAATATATTTCAATTAATAAAAAAAAGTAAATGAAGTCGGATTCGAACCGATTTGCCTTCCCCTTGTAAGATTCAAATATTTCATTAATAAAAATGTTATTTGGCTATAACTCTGGAACCAATGAAAATAAGTACCACGATATATCGTTGATAAGCTCTCAATGAGGGCTTACTGCAGTTAAGAAAAAATTCAAAATCCAAATTTTTTGGATTTTAATCGTTTTTGATGCGAGATACATAATACGTATGTACAGACGTCACGCCGAAACTAGTCAAAATGGATATTTCCGTTGAAATCTGAAAACCGAATTTTCACGACGACACAGAAAGTAAAAATTACTGGAATAAACACTAGGTGGTGCTAATGATCGGGTGGAGTTATGCAAATACATTCGTGCTTATCTCAGCGTACTTGATTTTGATGATGTACTGACTTATGTCTTCGATGAGTGATGTGATATGTTTGTTTGTATTTATTAAATTAACATCTGTTATATTTTGCATTTTTTAAAAGCGGAATGTACATTTTTAGTTTAGCGTAAGTTTATTAGATTTTGTTTAGTTAAATCTTTTTACATAAGTAATTTATGAAATCTTTTACATTAGTTCAGTTTTTATTATATACATTTGTTATGAGTATTATAATATAACGTGTATATTATTATTTAGAGAAATCATTCTGTTTAATATTCTGATCCAAAATTATTCTGTTTAATGCATCCACGTACAAATTTGAGGTTATATTGTTCAGATAATTGCTAAAGTTTATTGCATTTCTTTTAAATTACATACACTTTTTTTTGGAATTACAATTATAATTGTTAAGTTTTTACCATTATGTAACAACTGTGCTGTTGATAATTATTTTAATTACGATTCTGTTATAACTTTTTAAATACATCGCATTTATTGTAATCATATGTGATTCAGCTATTTCTGATTGTTTATTAATTTATTGTAAATTTCTGTTCAATAATTTATACAAATGTTAATGATATGACAAATATAATTTATAATGCTAATGATATGACTGATTTAGGATACAATTTAAATTTAAATACACTCCCACCAACCATAACAATAATAATAAAAAACAAACTAAAGTATACAGGAACCTAGGTGTTACATTATTCAGTACTTCTATCTAAAGTTTACTTACAACAAACATGCTACCTTCATCACGGTAATACACCTTGAAGTTCAATTACAGTAGATAATTAAACATTTATTAGAAGTAATATTTTGAGGAACATTCTTGTAGCAGAATATGATTATTTAGTTTAAATTAAAACTTACCGTAGCTCTTTCTTTTACTTCTTTTAAGTGATTGGTGTTATGATAAGATTTTGACTCCATACAGTGAGTTCAGTACTCCAAACAGATGCATTTGTGAGAAACAATATTCTGAGCCTACACATTTATTTAATGGTGTTTGTATAAACTAATGATATAATCAGGTTTGACATAGTTGAAAGTTTTAATATTCATCTAATTATTTTTCTGTATTTTATTATTTTTTGTTTCACTTACTACTTGATTTTATAGTTTTTTTAAATATTAGTATTGTTTCATTATTTTAATGTTTCCGTTTTATTGCTTGAGTAATTGTATTTCTTCAGTATGTTTATTTTCACTTATAAAAACTGATCACCCAAGTTAACTTCTACTTTTGAAGTTATTTAAAAAAAAAATATTGTTTATTCTACTTTAGTCCCCAACATTGAAGACCTAAATCTGAAAATCCAGATTGGATTTAATGATAAGGAATACTAAAGGGATTTTTGAGCAGGGAAGACTGTCTCTCAGAAGAAGAATAGGGACTTCTATAATTCTAGTGGTTGTTACATCAAGCATTTCCTTTGGTTGTCTTTTAAAATAATCATAATTACTGCTATTTTAAAAATAAAAGTTATTTAAATTACTATGACTTAGTAAATTAAAATGATCATAATTAATGTTGTTTTCATAATAAAGTGTTGGTTAATCTCAGGTAATCTTTTATTACTTTTATCCTTAAAAAAATTATTACATACTTTGAAATTAATAAAAGAAATAGTATTAAATTTTTTTTAAGAGATTACAGGCATTGACTTCTTTAGTCATTTAGTCCAATGGAATTTTGTAGCATATGAAAAATGCCATGCTTGACGGGATTTGAACCCGGGACCTCTGGATGAAAGGCCGAGACAAAACCACTCCCCCATGAAAATCAGCAATATTAATAATAAAAGTAATTGATTATAAATCAATTAATAGCATAATAAATCCAGTATCTGATTTAATTAGTATCTTCCTTTCCTTAGAAAGGAGATAAAATCTAGCAGAGAATTGTCGTACATTTTCCGTCATTAATGAGTTATTTGTCAACCAGTTCCCAAAACTAAGGTGTCATTTCGTTTACAATAAAATACATAACATTTTTCCAATAAAATAATATGATAAAACTGAGGATTACCGAGATATAAAGGATTGAAAAATTGACATAGTCACCATTTTGAAATTTGTGAACATGTTTACCGTGTAATTTTTTTATTTATTAGCAACAATAGCATTTTGCAGGTTTAATATTGATCTTAGACATAACATGTGGGAGAATGAATGTTTGCAAAACTTGTCACATTGATGTAATGACCACTCACTCTTTTGTGGAACAGAAAATTTAAATTCATCGTTAAATTTATTTAAATTCAGCTCATAAAGGAGCAGTTTTAAGTCTTGTCACTGGAAGTTCTGAAGAAAGTTTTTTTTATAAATAACGGATTCCTAGTGTCTGTTTTTACAACTAATGCCCTCTTAAGCTGTTCATATACATCCTGTACAATATTCCAATTACTCTTAATGAATAATCATTTCAATAATCCCATCCCCATTTGTGAAGAAAATTTTAATATTATATATATAAAATTTTTAATAGTAATACGTAAATTTTTGCTACCCCAAAAAAAATAATTAAACTAATATCAAGATTTCCTGTACAAATATTCAATGGCTGAGAAACATAAATATTCAGTATCTGCCGCTCTCCTGACCTGTGTGACTGAGCAGTAAAATAATTGTCTTTATCTAGAAAGTTCTGGGTTCAAATACCAATCAGACTTTGCATTTTTCACTTACTACAAATGTTTAATAAATTCTTACACACACGTTTTGAGCTTACCTGGTGAATTAATCATATTGCAAAATAAAATTAACTAATAATAAGTTAGGTTGAATTATTTCTTTGCCTTGAGTCACTGGATTTTGCATGTTTTTATTTTCAGAACATTGGCTGACCAATATATATGTAATATGACAGAAGTCATATTACATTTAGAAATATTTTCTTTTGTACTTAAATCTAGGAAAAAACAAAAAAAAATTGCAGTTTTCACAAGACACAAGTTTTATTTTATTCCTTTAAAAGAGCAATCAATGAAAATTCAATTAAAAAGTTAAGAACCTTATTCTCAGAAATGATTGGAGAACTAATTACATTTAATAGTGACTAATGATTCAGTTTTCTTAATATACTTTTCTGGAAGTCTTCTTCTTAACTTACCCTTTAATAAAAAAAAAAAATAACTTTAAGTTTCAAAATTAAAAAGGCATGGATTGTTTTGTTTGAATATTTTGGCTGTCTAATGCTGTGCTTAGCAATCATGAAATGTCCAAACATCTGTTAACTTTCAAATTTCAAAATCATTTATACAAACATAAAAATAATCAAAACATAATTTTATGGTTTAAATATAATAAAAATAATAATTTCTTTTGAATATGGATCCATCCATAAAGTTATTCACGTCGCCAACAATTTGCATAATGCAATTTCATTCAAATAATAAAGGCAGAATTGTATGGTATACTGTTTAAAGTGAAAGTAGAATTGTAAGTAAAATTGGTAAGAGTAAAAACAAATGTTTACTTTCATTATCATACTTTTTTTTATTGCAGATAAATTTAATAAATTGCAATTTATTTCAAATGTTGATATTTTTAATCACTTTCAAACAACATTCACTTGAATAGTTTTTCAACTAATCTGAATTTTTATTTCTGATTGACACCTAGGAAATTAAACTTGGATGTTGAATGTAAAGAGTTAACATTAATGAAATACCTGCCAGTATTTTTTTAAAAATATTTATAGATTCTATTATTGCCTTTCTTACAATAAATGTAATAAATGAAATCTTCACCAATGGAGTATTTTTTAGTTGCCTTAAGAACATTGTTGTAATTCTTCTCCATAAGAAACCTTCTACTCTTTATTTTTCTAAATTATTAGCCAATTTCAATATTTTCCATATTTCTTAAGTATTGCCAAATCATCTAAAATTCTGTAAATACAAAATAAATTTCTTGAAACATAATATATTTATGAACCTTTAGGATTTTATGAAAATATTTTACTACTGATACATACAATTCCCATTTTTTAGCAGAAATAATTAACAAATTCACTTTTCAATTTTTTAAATCTCAATAAAGCAATCAAATAATTTTGCAGTTGGCAAAACTGAGTTATTGCGATGTCATAAGGAGCTACTTGCAGCTGGTTAGTCTTAATTGTAAACAGACAGTTTAAATTTAATTTTTCAGTAACATCCATTTAAAATATAGGTTCTTACTTCAAAATGTAGAAGTCAAAAGTCCTTTAGAGAAGTGTCCTCCAACTCTTGCTTTTGTTGCTATTTATTATGAAAATATCAATTATTATTTTCTTTGTGAAAATTTCAATCCATTCATTGTTTTTGTGTTTGTATATGATATATCACTGTAACTAACTATACCTAAGCTGTTTTCCCTGCTGGTTGGGAAGTGTAACTTTTGTATAATATTCATTATTGATGTATTTTTATTATTGATTATGCTAGTGCAACATGGCTATCTTAAATATTTATAATGTATAGGTACTTAAACATTTTCTATGCTTGTTTCAGGTGATTCTGTAATTTACTTCTTGGGGAAAATGGTTAACCATTTAGCAGAATCTGACAAGAATAAACCACGTTCATTTCAAAATCGTAATAAAGTTTTCCTTTTTTTTGTAAATAAAACTGAACGTCATCTACATATAATATGGTTAAATTTTATTGGAGACCCAGTAATATACAAGACTTTGGGACCAAATAATGCTCTGCCTATTATTACTTATGAACAACATCCTTGGGTATTTGAAGATAGCCAAACTGGAGATAGGATGTTAGGAAATGGGCAAGAATTGTTTTATCCTAAACAAGATAAAAAAAAACCTGATCAACCGATTGTTATTTTACTAACATACCCATTAATCAGTTTACGCCAGCGTGCTCTTCAAGTAATTAGAGACTCAATTGAAGAAATTGAAGGTCTAGAAGTATCCCAGACACCATTCACATTATTAAATGATATTGTTGAAGTGTTAGCATTAAAAGAAACAGCACTTGAAAGTTACAAAAATTGTCAAAAGGTTGCTAATAATTGATTATTACAATAGTTACTTAAATGTTATAAGCATTCTTTGTTGAAAAATTAATGAATGCATTGAGGAGTTATTTAGCAAAGCTTCTGTATGTGCAAACAGTATTATTGTTATTTCATCATAATATTTAATTCGTTGAAATATCTTTGAGTTCATCAAATTTAATAGTTTCTTGAAAAAAATTATCATTTACTGTAACTGTTTTTTTATTACTTGTAAAGTGTGGATACTTTACAAATACTTTACTTGTAAAGTTTATACTACTGTATTTGTAAAAATAATTTAGCTTCATAAATTATAAATTTTTCCCTATGCTAATTCACATTTATCAGTGACAGTAAATTGTCTTTCAGTTCTTTTTATTTATTGACATGGTCTATTTTATTGATCATGGTTTATTTTTATGGTATTGAAAAATAACATTATTTGCCGAAAGGATAAAGTAACTTACTAGAATGCTTATAGTAAATAAGAGCTTAACACATTTATGATTTTCTCTGAATGAAAGAATAGAAATAAGCTCTTTATTTCTGAGAAGTAATAATTTACATATTTCTATTCTTTCATTCAGAGAAAATCATAAATGTGTTAAGCTCTTATTTTCTAAAGGAATAGAAAATGACTTCTTGTAATTTAATCTTTTTATAAGATAGTTTAAAGCGGCTCAACATTAAATTGTAACTATAACTAAGGATTAAATATTATTTTTTTAAAGTTTTAAAAATAATTTTTTAAGAATATGTAAATATTATTAATCTTTTGGAATAAACAAACAATTAAATAGTTCTAAAATCAGTATTTATAACAAAATATATTGTAAGTAAAGGAAAACTAGTTGAGTAATATTGTTTTACTATGGGTGATGAAAGTAGAAAGAAACATTACCTTAGCTAATTATAAGTATTGTGAATGAATCAATATGTTACAAAAAAAAAATCCCATTAGAAAGAGCCTTACAGGACTACACATTATAATTAAGTAAAGAATGTCTCGTCTAAAAAACTTTGTCTTAAATGCAGTCAAAAAGTGTTATGTAAAACTGAATATTATTGATATAATTTAGACTTGATTATATTTTATTTATATGAATTATAATTTTTATTATTTCTTTTTTTAATTAATTTCTCTACGTAATCTTGTTTAATATTTGCAAGTGGAAATATGATATATAAAGTATGAAAAAAATACTTGTAATTCCATGAAAGCCATTTTTGAGTTTATATTGATTAGCTAAATTGAATTTAGGTTTTGATGCAAAGAATTGTTACCACATTGAATATAGTTAGTTAGATGTTATAAAGTTAAGTTTCATTATTAAGAATAGTTGAAAATAAATGTCTTCTTTTCTTACTAAACATTTTAAATTATGTCTCATACCTGGCTGTCATAAGCTTAAAGTTGATCTGCTATCTTGTATTATGTTGGACTGCAGTAAACCATTTGCAGTTAAAAAACCATATTTTTTAACTGATATAAGCTACTATGGTCATTAGCCACTAACAAAGGCCAACAGATTGTAATTTTAATCTACAAAATATATATTATCAGCTATGGGCATTCTACCCATACTTTCACAGAGGTGAGTGTCACAGATCCACCAACTTGTAAGATAATATAGCTAACATTTATCCATTACTTTGAGGGTTTGTAAGGAATATCATATCATGTTTTATGTATTGGAATCCAATCTTTGTGCAGTAAGCAGTTTACCTAGATTCCCTTCCTTTAAATTTTCACTGAAATCATAATTTATTGTTATATTTTAAGTAGATGGTCTGTGTTTTTCCTTAAATATTTTGGTTAAGTAAATGCATAGAAAAAAATTTAATCATTAGATTTGTTCTGCAGATGAAAATTATAAAAATTCTGTCAGTCAGATCATGAAACGGTTATTTAGATCTTCAGAAAAATTACTATCTACCTCTTGATTTTTAATTATTTTAATCACCTGTTAATAAAGATATTTAGACTTACTATTTTTTGAATTTTGTTTGTCTAAAATTCATAATGCAGTTAGTTCCTGTAACAGATTTATAAAATAATTAATTTATAAAATAGAATAAAACAAAGCATTTCAACAAGCTTTGACATCCTATTATGTAACAGTGCTATATTTATTTTGATGAAGAAGGTAACATGAAGCCACTTCACTTTTTAATTTATTTGGTAAGGCTGGAATGAGATTGTCATTTTATTTCAAAAGTCAGGTGTTGACTTATCACTGTCATCCACAACAATTTCCAATATAGCACCTTCAATGTAGCATTCAAAACTTAGCCATTTAAACTGGTCTTTTAAAGTGCCTTCATAAATTCAGTTAATGTAAAAATACTGATTCATAAATTCAGATTGACTTCTTGTGTGTATATTGCATTGCATTATTTAATTTGTAGTTACCAGTTTATGTTAAACAGCGTAATAATTTAATGCAGCCCAACTACCTAGTTGTCGTCCTTGTTTCTTTTAATTAATTATAGAAAGATCTAAAGCTTGGTAATTGATATAATATATAATAAAAAATGTAATCATAAATGAAATTTCAGTGTATGCAAAATTACAAGCATCTTACAATTCCCTAGACATTTTAATCGAAGATGGAGAAAAAGTTATTTTATTTACCCATTCATGGGATTCCATTTTGGTTATGTGCAATTTACTCAACAGATTTCAGATTGTGTAAGTATTGAAAAGATTTTTTGGGACATTTAGTTGCTAGGTCTATTTTTTTTTTTTTATGAGCTGTATTATATAATTTGATTACCCAAAACACTAAAACCATCATAATACAAGATGCCTATATTCACTGTTTTACAAATGGAGTTGCAGATTATAAAAATTTATCATTTACAAAACTTTATCACAAACTTCCATAAATTACAGCAGGGAAATTAATTTTCTTTTTTATTATCTCTGAAATAAGAAATTTCTCTATCAATGCTAAAAAAAAAAAAAAAACTGGAGAAAAAATCTAAGATGATTTGTAAATGATATAATATGATGTTCATTTACTTGTAGTTGTTTAAAAACAGTGATACATTTTGAAACATTTACAGCTATCCAGTAGGCAAGTATAATGATGGACTTAATCGGCACTGAAATGATATGTTTGACTAAGCATTTATTGTTATTACTGTTCTGTCAACCTTGAAGTAAACTCAATAAGAGTTGAAGTTTAATTAGACTTAACTCTTAAAATTGTTGTTGCCCTTCACATCTGTTTATTTTACATATTCAGGGTATGCTTGTTCAGAGACTACTGTTATTTTAATTCATCATTAATGTAACTGTTGTGTGTCATTTTTAATTTTGTATAATTAAAAGGTATACAATTAGAATTAATTATTTAGCTATTAATTATAAAAATGATAGTGTATTTGTATAGTGTATATAGTTTTATATGTATTGCATTAAAGAATTGGTCTGTGAAATAATTAGATAAAATATATTTTTTTAATTATGTTTATAATTTATTTAATTTTTTGTTGCATAATATTTAATGTTCTATGTGCATGCATGTGAAAACTTGATTCCAAAAGGTATTACAGTATCCATTTTTTACAAAAGGTATTTTTTTTTATATATATATATATATATATAATAGGTATTAACAATTATTATATAAGGTAATAATTGTAAGTGGTAACAAATTATATATTTGTTATCCATTTTATTGATTTTTTTTTAAATTTTTAACCCAGATTACTACATCATGTTTAGTTACAGTTGAAAACATAGGTGTGTAACAAAAACTACATAAGTACAAAAATCTATCCTATTGTACATCAAACTGTACTAAATTCTATACTTACTTGATGGGGCTGTTTAAACAACGTTCTCTTTTATTACTGCTGAAATATTTATGAATCGGAGTATAAACATTCCTTTCCTACATGGAATAATTTGCACGTATAATAAGGTTGTTGAAGACCGCGTTGTTTGTTATCGGCTAGTTCATGTGCGTGCGCGCAACAGCTCTCACACATATTTGTGAGTTAGTTAAGTACGCGTTTTGTATTACAAACTAGTTTCTTAGATGTAGGCGCTAGATGGCTCTAATAGTCATTATAATTTTAAACACGTACAGCAGTAACTAACAAGTGACAGAAAAGAAGTACGCTTTCACATTAGTTAAAACCCCTCAAAGGGAAGCGACAGGTGAAGTTACCTACTCTTAAACATTATTTCTTTAACTCAAAAATGTAATAAAAACCATTAAAAGTTTAGTCGCTAACAAAAAATTATGATAAAAAATAGTGAGAACAAACAAAAACGTACAATTAATGTGTAATTACATTTTCTATTCTAGGTAATCATAATTTTCTATAAGTGAAAGAAATAATGCGATTATCATTTTATATTTTATGTTAGTTAACATAAAACCTTAACCGTGGCGGTTATAGGTGATTTCAGACATGAGATTAAATCACTCCCAAAAATGCATAGCCATTTACAAAAATAATAAAACACAACATACTAGGCTTATTAATAAGATTTAAGTGATTTCCCACTACCTTATGAGTTGAATATTCTGCCATATATCAACATGCTATCCCTTCTGAAGTGCAGATGATATTCAACCCTATGAGTGACACCTCTCTGTTCATCACAAGGATTACTGTGATGCAGTATAATTAACACCATTACGTTTAAAGAAAGCAACTCTGATAAGCCATTTTACCTGAGAGCTTTATATGTCATATCCATACAAAGGATTGATAGATAGTGTAAATTAATAAAAAACTTTCTCTGGGTATTATACTCTCAATTTCCACTAATAATGAGTAATTTTTTTATTAATTTTATGCTAATGTTGAATAAATAAAGAACTTTATAATAATTAGAAAAATGAATTTTTTTATTAACCCAACAAAGTTGTTATAAAATAACGACAAAGGAATATCAGTTATTCATAAAAACCTAGCAACAAATTTCCTGAACTTTCATAATAGTGAAATAAAAATTAATACTGCAAACCATAATAAATGTATTTTCTTACTTTTTAAATAAGTATTCTAAAAGTTTAGTAAAGTAATTCTGTTTTGTACTATCCTGTTAACTGAGACAGTTGAATAAGACCCTTCTCTCCGATAAACTCAGATGTTTATCTTACAACCTTATTTATTTCTTATTTAAGTAAAAATAATTCTAAATTAATTCACAAAATCAGAAAAATAGTAACTCCCATTTTTACTTTCCTGGTATCATAGCTCTAGAGCTAGGCTGCAAGAAGGAATATGGTAGTCCATAAAAAAATGGGATAAGGATTTTTTCCATTTCTTCAAATTTCATCACCTAGAGACCCAAAAAACAAAAAAGTAATGTTCATATGTACATATGTTGGCAAATTTGAAGGTTAATTTTTGACTGGATAAACCAATTTTAATGAAATTCTTTACAGAGACTTGTATATGGGGCAATTTGTTGATAAAAGTTTGTGGTTAATATCTCCAGACAGTGGGACAGGTCTGGGGTTCAATTTTCTCAAAATTTTCCAAGCATAACTCCACTTTATATTAAACTCAGTACATGCATGCATGGTTACCATTTTCTTTTAAATTTTGACCCAAAATTCCCTCCTTTCCTAATCGAAAAAAGTTTTCTTTTTATTTATAAAATATTTTTTTTTATGTCTTCCTAGGTATTGTAGTAGTGCAAACGACCCCAAAAAAAAGAAGAAATACTTTGGGGGCAATATTGGACGTAGAGAAGCCAATCAAAGTTTAAAAGTATTGATTTTTTTCAATTTTTTTGTTTTTGTTTTATAAATTAATAAAATAAACTTTTAGTAATAATATTGCAATAAAATTTCATCGTAATTCACCCCTACCCCCCAAAAATAGATCTTAAGTAACCTTTTATTGTGTGCACATTTTTTAGTGGGTTTATTTTTAGTTTCTCTCTTTAACGTAGCAAACATTAAAATAATTTCTCGGAAAGTGATTTTGGAGATGGGAGCAGAAAAAATTAAAAAATACAGATTTTTGAATTTTTAAAACTTTTTTTGGTTTATTTAAACATAGTGATAAGTAATTTTACAATAAAACTTCATAAATTCTCCCCAAAAGAAAAAAAATCTTGGTAACTTTTCCAAGTATAATCATCTTTCCAATATATAAAAATAAATAACCAATGGCAGGAAAGTATTAAAACTTTGTTGTCGGCTTTTTTAGAGTAGTATCTTTTACCCCTGTGATTAAAAAGAGGTAAAAAAAATGTTCCATCCTGATAGTGCTCCATTTGAGAAGAATAATGATTCTCTAATCAATTGGTAGATACAGTTAAAATGTAGCAACATTTATAAAAACACATACACTACTACTATCTAAAAAAATGTTGTGGTACCAAATGGTCCTTCTTTTAATATATTCACTTAACTTATGACTGGAAGTTTAGAAAATTTTATTTGTTTTCTGTTGACATTATTTACATCACTCTTCTTATAATTAAATTCTCTACAATTTATGTTTAAAAAATGTATGATTTATTGCCAATTTAACAACGTTATTGTAAGTCAAACGTAAAAAATTTGTGACCCTATTTTTGATGTTTTACATGGGATATTTTAGAAACTAAGAGAGATATAGTTCTGGGACCTATTTTTTTCGATTTCCCAGCTCAAAAACCATATGAAACAATTGAATTTGTCCGTTAATTGGCCTTCCCAGAATTTCAGAAAGCCTTAATTTACCCGGAGGAACTTAAACTTGGGCGAAATCTTTCACGCTGTATAACTCGCTAACGAAGAGTTTTCAGACCTATGTTTATATGAACGTTTTTCTTATTTTTAGCCTCTAGAATGAGTTGTCAAAGTATTGCCCTATCCTCCTGAATCACTCTGTATTTCATTGCAGGTTCATTATCACAAAGTAGTTTAATACTAATTTGTAATGATGAATAAGAATTGTGTAAATTAATTACAATTGAAAAAATCATATATGTATACATACATATACCATTAATTGTCTTCAAACCCATTATAATCTGATAAGTATCAATAACTTACTGAATCAAACAATGAGAAGAAATATGTGGTATGGTACCTCTAGGGCTTTATAGAAAACGTTTCTGCGCACTTCACTCATATATGGCATTATATTAACATCTCACTTTGCTAACTTTTATTACAGGAGAAACATTCTATGAATACTGAAATGTATAACATAAATGTAATATCTTTTACAATAATAAAACATATCATGGAGCAGCATGAAAAATACAGTAACACTAGAATTATTAAAAATTATAATCAACTAATTTTCAAATTTCAGAGAAATAAGTCTTTTCAAATCAAATTATGTGTACCTTTTTGTGAATTTTCTACTCCATCCATCAAAAGGAAAGTGGGTTAAACAGTATGAATGGCGTGGAATCTGATTTTTTTCTCCATGAGAATGGAGAAAAAAAGAATAGGGTACATTCATGTGTTGCTGATTGCAGTGAATTCATTGTACAAAACAATTACTATTTATTTACCAGTATGTACAAAACCGTGAAAAATAAAACTTTATGCTAATCCAAAATTCATAATTGCAAGGATAGGGAAGAATTTATAATCAAAGAGTTAGGAACGGTAATTTTTTAAATGTTTTATTATACTTGAAAAAATATTAAAACAATTATGTATATTAGGAGAACAGTCCACCAGCAGGTAAAGTCGATATCTTTAAATGTTTTTTTATTAATTTAATATGAACTAAAATATCATGATATTTGACTTTCTAAGGAATAATCAGTTCAAATGTCACATTAGTTTATTTAAAGGATAATGATGAAATTATTACATTAAGTAATGTCCTAATGAAATTTATTAAATCTCAACTGCATTAATCATCCCATTATATTTTGCATAACTATTATAAATAACAGAGGTGGGTATTGCTTATTGTGTTTTTAATAATGTTATTTTATGTAAAAATACTGGGAAAAAGAGTTTTTGAAATATTAATGTATAGTAAGATTTGTTCTACGCCCAGAGTTGTACAATTTGTGCATTTAAACATACACAAAAAAGACAATAGTAATTTTACATGTAAGTATGCATATTAGTATACAAATAACAAACTGAATTAGTTTTTGAAAAAGGGTGTCTCATGGTGGTAGCAACGTTGTGTTTTCATGAGAAAATTATGGTGAAGCATGAATAGTTGAATAATTTATTGCTTCTTTCCCAAGATGTGATAATGCACAACGTAATTGTTATACCTCAGCCCCTCGGTTTATTTAATTTAGGATTAACTAACTCCAAAAATAAATGCCAAACTGAAAATAATTAATTTTAGATAGTAGAAGAGATTAAAGAACATTTTGCTGTGAGCTCTGCATGCTATTCATCCAACAATTACCAGAATGCATTGCAACTTAGAAAAAAATGGTGGGAGTAGTTGTTTAATCAGACTTATCCTCCCTCTACTTTGAGGGAGGATAAGTCTGATTAAACAAGTAATAAAACATAATTTTGGAAAAGAATGCTTTCATTTTGAAGATATTTCATTGTGAAAACCAGAAGATTGATTACGACCTTGATATTTGTGTGAGGGAAAAATATTCCACCACAAATATTTGATATTTGTGGTTTGAGGGAAAGGCTATTAAAGATTTCTGGGGACTTTGTTTTACAATACTTTAATTAAATAAAAAGCTCAATCTGGTACTGAAGTACTCATCCAAATAAAGCATATCTCCTACATTCTATTAAGATATGCATTCCCGAGCAAACTTAACATATTTAAGTAATAAATATATGATAATAATATTGAATTGATCAGTCAGGTAAATGAGCAACTGTTATTATGCTGGAACACTTACAAAAATCTAACGTGGCTCATTCTTTATAAGATTTGAATATTCTCCTTTATTAGTATGACTGCTCAACTTTATTAGATGCAGAGATCATCTGTGTCTATTACATGCCAAGATGTATATTAAAAACTCACCATAGAATTGTTTAACAATTGTGTAGAATAATCAATATACCTAGCAGATAGAGAAATTGTAATGGTTTATGGTTGCTGTGAACTAAATGAATGTTTTTGTAATACTACTTCTACATACACTGAAATCCTGAATATGACAAATAATATTGAGAAAAATATCCATTATTTTATTGTATTTTTAAAACAAATTTCTTAAAAACTCAACCAATTTTTTCTCAAAATGAAAAAGTTACTTATACTGGTCACCAGTGAATTTTTCATAGGTTTTACATTACAGATAACAACAATAAAGTAATAATAATAGGTTTTACGTAACAAATTTAAGTAAAAGAAACTTATAATTCAGCTAAATTTCAGAATTTGCTTATTAATAAAGGTAAATGAGTGTAATTTCAATATAAGAAAGTAAAATTAACTGAAATAATAGTTACTTTTATATTCAGAAATACTAATAAATAATTTACTGAAAAAAGAGTTGGCAAAAGTAATAACTGATTTTTATTCATCTTCCTCAGTATGATAATTTACATTCTCTGCTCTTATATCATTTTTATCTTCCATTCTTTGTATTCTTCCTCTTAATTATAACATTAGTGTAAAAATTTATATTTATTAGTACATTTTTAAATGTAGATCATATTTTCACTTAAAATGGCTGTATACCCGTATCACAGTCTAAAAGTTAACCTAGAATAACTTCAACCTAACCAATCCTAGGGGAATATTTTCAGTTAAATTAATAGGAAATGAAAATAGATTACTTCACAATTATAGTGAAGCATAATTATTTTTAAACTGGATATCTTACATTTAGCTGTAAATGAAAGACATCAGAATGATGTTAATAAAGAATGGGCAACGTTAAATAAAATGACTTTTTTATCATTAAACATCGAAAAACAATATATATTTTTGATGCGATAGTTCCTACAACATGAGGTGTACTGTGACCATTTTGAAATTAGTGGTAAAAAATGTTTAATAGCCGAAATGTGGGAAGGGTTTACTTAAGCTAATGTTTTTTGTGAAAAAATTGTTTTGCTATGACCTTTAAAATGTTGTCGTCCTTTTCCTAAACTTTGGTCCTTCTGATGTGTATAATAAAGGTTGCTGCCGTGACTTGAGTCTGCTTTGGTGTTTATTTAAATCTGTGTCAAGTGGCTACCTTCCCCGGTGTTGAATTCTTAGACTACTACTTTAACAGCATCTGTATGAAAAGGTGGGAGCGTTCGTGATTTGTTCGTTTTTGCAGTGTTCCTTCTTGGTATTTGGTGTTTGATTTAGACATGCTCCTGCCTCAGAGAGAATCTTGTAAATCGATCGAGTTTTTGTTTTACAAGGGACGTGATGAAGAAGTGGTAACGACTGCTAGTGTAAATACCTTGTAACGAGCAATGGTTCGCCAAGGTAGGGCAGCGAGCTCTACCTGGGCTTGCGCTAAGACTATCTGACTAATCACTATGGATACAACTAGCACTAAGTCCTGCATACGCTACGGGTCTGCGTGTGTCCCGCTTATCTTCCAGAAAATTCAGATTTATTGATACGTGTCTCGTGATGGTCAGGTTTATACTTGTTATATTATTTTATGTATCGATATACCGCTATATATCGATATATATATATATCGAAGTTTAGGAAAATTTAGTACTTTTTAACCGGGTCCGAATTTTCGGAACAAAATCGCAAACATCTCAAAACCGTCAGTCCTAGCGCTCTGAAAAAGTTTCTCGACCGCCCTCGACGACAACCCCATCCGCTCCCAGTGGTATTCGTCAGATAATAATATTTTCAAGTGCCCTCGTGGCACCGTTCGGAAATCGAAGGGGGTGCCACCGTAATATCTCGGCAACGCTATTCCGATTTTTACGACTCAAACGGCGCAAGTATCAGTAGGTCGAGCGCTAACTGTTTAACTCATCGGGTACACTCTTGATCGACCGGATCTTGGTTATCCGGAAATTAATTCGTTTAGCCCTATGTTTTGATTTCACTCACCCGACGTAAAACGTACAGATTCGATTTTTCGCTAAATACGCTCAAACCTGTGCGCTAGCGAAGCTGTAAAGTATAAACTTTAAAGACTAAAAAGTAGAAAATAAAATTTTTTTTAAAACACCACTCTTAAATTAAACGCACTAAAAGGTAAAAAATAATTTTTGGACTGTATCTCAGAATGGATTTGACAACAAGCTTTGATGGTGATATGTAAGATTATGTGAAAGTCGTAGCTTCAAATTAAAGATTTGATGTTTTTGATAATTTTTTCTTATTCGTGATGAATGGCCTAAATAGTAAAGTTCAAACACGCATAAGGAAAAATTGTCAAAAACATCAAATCTTTAATTTGAAGCTATGACTTTCACATAATGTTACATATCACCGTCAAAGCTTGTCAAATCTATTCTAAGATACCGTCCTAAAATTATTTTTTATATTTTAGTGCGATTAATTTAAGAGTGGTGTTTTAAACATTTTTTTAAATTTATTTTTTTGCTTGTTCTTTGGTAAACTATTCAGCAACAGGCTAAGAGGTGCGAAATGTGACATGAATACAACCAGGCCTTCGGCTACTCGTATCTCGCTGCGTAACATTATCACATTTAAGGCTTGTCTGACAAAGTATTAGATGTCAGAGCTAAGTAGATAGATTAGTTTAGCTTATTCTAATTAGTTAGTGATGCACTGGCGAAGAGATCGGTAGTATAATCTGAAGAATCTTATGCGAAAACTCAGGCGAGTTAGAAATGAAAAGGATGTCGGGAGAGGAGTAGAGGATGTTAACGTCTTCTCCTCTGATGACGATTGCTAATCTGGGCAGGCGAATACGTCCACCGGGATACCAAAAATTAGTCTGAATAGTGATTTCGTTAACGCTCGTGGCAGGGGTGGTAGTTCTCTCCCTCTAGTAGCATAATTTCAGTAACAATATGAACAAAGGTTGGATTTCTTGAAAGGAAACAAACCGCCTCTCCAGCGGTTCGCAGACGAGTGATGTCAAGGCTTAATGAATTTAGGGAAATGTTCTCTGCTTTTCCGAACGGATTTAAGACGCTTGCCTCTAAACCAACTGAAGTCAAGGAGGTTGTAGTTAAAGGACAGAGACAGTTTTCGTCCCGGTATCAGCGCCCAACACCTGTGCTTATTAAGGCAAAGCGGAAACTCAACGCTGCCTTAAAGGCAGCGGGAGGTCATCTTAGCCCGCAAGCAACCAGAAGTCATATTCATAAACAGGAAAGAGGACTCCACAAAAATAATTAACAAAATTAGAAAGGAATTTCAGGCTGCCCTCCAAGCCAATTTGAAAATTAAGAACATAAAGAACAGTAGGAAAGGTCTGGCTGTCATAGCGGATGACGGACACTTACAGTCGTTTCAGAATCTTCGTTAGTAAAAGGCTAAAGGTCAAATTTCATCATAAATGTAAAAGGCCTCCAGTCATTGTCTATAATAGGCACTGACCTCACTACCGAATGCGGATGAGAGCAAGATAAGAAGGTATATTTTTATTAGAGGCTTATTAAATTTGTAAATCTGTTTCTTGATTTTTAAATAAATCAAGAGGACTTTGAGTAAATCGAATTTTAGGATAAAACTGTCGTTGTTGCAGTCAACACTTGTTTTGTTGGCGTGAGGATAGTATTTTTGGTATTTAAAGACAATCAAAAATGATTTGAGTGTATGGTCTAATTGAAATAAGATATAGGGAACATTTTCTGAGAAACCTTCGGTGTTAGGGAAGGCGCGGACCTGATATATCCCATTTAATAAAAAATATTATGTCTGGAAATTCATTTATGACCAAATTCAATTTATATTTGACAATTTTAATTGATACTAATTAATAAGTTAATACCTTTTTCTGTCTCAGAGAATACAATATTACCAAATTTTTTTCTTACTTTTCAAAACTGAATAAATAAATACCAGTGCAAAAAACAAAAGTTCAGTTCTGTAAATTACTATTCAAAAAAATTTCTGTTAATTTTCAACTAGATCGGCAATTCTGATGACATAATTTGTTTTGTTAAATAACATATTAATGCAGGTAAAAGTAAAAAAATAATTTTGAAATTAGTTCCTTCTTCTTATTTTAAAATAATTTATGCCTAAATCTCAAAGAAAGACTATCTGATTGATAAAAACAGCTAATAGATTCTATTTTGATTGTACCCTCAGGAATCAAGATAAAATCTGGGCACCTCATGTTATTTGCATATCATGCTCAGTAACTCAAACTGAATGGTTGAAGGAGACACGATGAGCCATGGCATTTGCTGTACTGATGGTTTGGTGTGAACCTAAGGATCACTTCACAGACTGCTACTTTTGTATGATAAATATATTTTGATTTTCATCCAAAAATAAAAAGTTCATAAAATAGGCAGATGTAACCTCAGCTCTAAAGCCAGTATCATACAGAGAGGAACTACCTGTACCACCATCTAATTCAACATTGCTAGAAACAATCTGAAAATGAAGCATGTGATGCAAAGGATGTTGAAAATTTCATCCTGTATCTGAAGAGAAATTTCATTTAATTCAACAAGATGAACTTAATGATGTAGTTTGCAATTTTAAATTATCAAAGCGTAAGCTCAACTTCTGGGATCTAGACTGCAACAGTGGAATGTTTCAGCAGAAAAAAACAAAAGTTGCATTTAGAACACAAAATAAAACTCTTTTTACTATGAAAGATTCACTATACGTTTGTACTGATGAAACGATAGCCTGATGACAAAGCTTGGAATTCAGCATATCCCGTAAGGGGTCTTTTTATTGACTCTTTTAAGTTAGCATGAAAACAGTTTTATTGCATATTGGTAACAAACAGCTATTGCCAACTTTGAAATACTAATTTTTCAAATAATTTATTTCAATTTTATGATGTGTAATTTCCAGTTTTTTTTAAAAATCTTTTAACAGTAATTTCTGTTTTTACAAATGTTTCAAGTCACCAAAAAAGAATTTGGTTTTTTTTTACATTAAATAAGTACTTTTCTGACAAATGTAGTAATGTACTTTTTCTAAATAAAGTTAGAATTTGTCTACTTTTCTTTGTTTAATTCCACTTATCTTCCACCATTTTGTTCAGAATTAAATTCTCTACAAGTTTTGTGTGTAACCCATTTAACAAAGTTATTGTATGTCAAACATAAAAAATAGGGTTTTACCCTAAATTATTAGTTCTCATCTGATTTTTCCAAAACTACTGCAGATAACAGTGCTAGAACCTATTTTTTTTTTTTTTTCAATTAAAAAACCACAAGAAATTACAAATTCTGCTGCTTAATTAAATTTTTTAAATTTCAGTATAACATTTCACCAGGGTAGCTGAAAACCCAGCAAAATCTTTTACTAGCCATAACTTGCAAATAAAACATTTTAGGGCATATGTTTACATGAACATTTCCATTATTTTCACGAGTAGAATAGGTTATGAAAGTCCTGGGAGAACTTTGTGATACACCTTGTTGATACTACAATTTTGACCCATTTGGTGGAAGTATTCTTTTGAAATAAAAAAATATGTAATAAGGTAAAAAATATATATATATATATATTATACTTGGGATGTAGTAAATTAAGGAAATGAACAATAAATTTTTCAACATAAGGTTGTTCACTTAATTAAAAGATATGCTTTTGTTATGTTAAAGGTTCAATTGCAAATAAAAAGAATTACTTATCTGTTTACATCAAAGGCAAAGTTTTAAGCAGTTTCTTCTCTTCAAGATTTTTTCAAGTTTCCTACAAATTTTTAGTCAGACACTTCTACTAGATATCCTTTTTCTGGAACTAAATCCTAAGTTGAAATTATGTAAAACAAATATCCCATTATTATGACTAAATTTACATTTTAAATAATACATTTATTTTTATTGATAAATTACTTAGTAGGTAAGACCACACTGAGTGCATTAGTTTGACTATCCATAAATATTTTATTTATATTTAAATAATTTTATGGGATCAATTTATTCTTTCTATCTAGTTGCATCTGTATAATTTTGTATCCCCTTTTCTCAAAAATATCCAATCATCTGAGGTAGAAATTTTCTGTGCTACTATTTCAATTTTTCTTCAGTTCACAGAAAGTAGGCACATAAAAGAAGTTTTGCACACTTGGTACCCAAGTGAATATTACACTCCGAGAGCTCTTGAAATGAAATGCTCAAATGAAAACATCTTAAGCCTTTTTGTATTACTTTGATTTATTTTACAGAAGAAACAGTTACAATTCGTTTGAATAAATTTAGTCTGATGGGATGCAATGGCATCCAGTATTTGTTGTGAAATTTTTTTCCTTCTAATATAATTATATAAACTAGTACTGTATGATTGCAAGCAACTGCATATCCTTTAGTTTTAGCTTTTCTTGTCTAGAAATAGTGTTTTCCATTCACCTCAATTAATAATACATTATCTAAAATGTTGTGATGAGCTCTATGCAGTAGTCCCAGGGTCTTTCATTTTATATTCGTAGCTAATTGATGATGTGTTGGAATGCATTACAACACAATCATTACAATTCAAACTTTGTCAACTTAAAATACATTTAAGTTGTAAAGAAGAAAATCAACTTTAAATTTCAAAAGGAAAAAGTAGGTAATTCAGTAGTAACCGATCATTTATTTCAAAATATAAGTTTTCTCCTTGAAGTCTGTTTTACCAGCTACAACATTAAAAATATGTTTAAAAGATAGTAATGACTATGGAAGTAGTATTATAAATCTTAAATAATATATTGTATGTTTAAGAAAAGCCAAGCTTATATTACATTTTGATATAGGCATTAAATACACAAAATTAAGACTGTCATATACAGACATCTTTATTTGAACAAGTTAAAGATGTAAATTTCAATTTATTTATTAAATACATTTTTCTAAAAAAAGTAAATACAGTAAAATATAGTAAATAATTATAAAACATTACAACATGAAATAAAAAGAATTAGTTTTAAAATATAATAAATACCTGAAATTTAAAAAATTATTATTTTAAAAAATTTGCAATACTTTTAAAAGGTTTAATTAAAATAAAATATTTATAACACATTGACACATATATTTACCAAAGATCCATAATATCAACACACATTAAATGACGAACTAATTGTACTAATTCTGTTGCCTAAAAGTTATTTTTTTTATTTGACTAACAATCCAAATATATGATTTTTATATCAAAATTTTTATATCATGAAGTAGTAATAATTATAAAAGAACAATAAATTTCCACTAGTAAAAACACAATGCACTAGTCTGAAACTATTTTATCTTCATTTTTATAAGAAATTCATAATTTATTTTAATTTTAATATTGTTATATTTTTTATAAACTTCACAAAAATGTTTTATGATTTCTTAGCTTGGTACATCTTTGTATTTAATGAGGCAAGCATATTATGGGTCATTACTATTCATGAAGAAGAGAGAAAAAACTATGAGAATAAAAATTGAAATATACTTGGTTTATTTTTAAAATTGAATTTGAATGTTGAATTATAAAATCAGTTCAGAGATAAAAATGTTGAAGTAGCGAATAGATATTTTATCACATTGATAATAATTTGTAAATTATAATCACTCTTTATTTTAATAGTTTTAATGTATAACCAATATAGTGTTTGGTATATCTTGAAGAGAAAAAATATACATCTAATGATCATAATGAAGTATCTGATAATAATAAAAGTTATGATATTATGTACATCTGAAATTAGAAAAAATGTTAGAATAATGCATGTAAGTAAATTAAGCAATGAAATGTGCTTATTGCTCCCATTACAGATTTCTGTATGATATACAGACATGTTTGTAAGTGTCTACTTCTCATGATACATTGTATATGTTTTTTTTTTCTTTATTAAGCACGCGTGCGTATTGTTTAAAAGTAAAAATACAGTAATTATTCTTAATTGTAACCAGTAGTTGATTAAAATGAGTGTTATAAAATATTTTTACAATTTACTTAAAATCTTTTCTATTTATAATGTCAATAGCATATTTGAAATCGGCGCCCAAATTACAGTGAAAAAAGTTGTGTAACATGTTACATATAAATTTTCTGTTGTCTAGTCTTATTATTCTTTGTGACATTATTTTCAAACTGAGTTTTTCTGTTAGGAATAAATCCGTATCATTTAGAATTTCATCTTAACTCATTTTTGGTTTTTCCCAAAAGAACATCATCAGTGAATCTTAACATTTTAATTTTTCCACTAGTACTCGACCCTTGAACTTGTTCAGATCCTTTATTGTTTTTTCTGCATATAAATTCAAGAACAGGTAGAAACTAAATATCTCCTGTTGGAACTAGTTGGTACCTGCTGGAACCAGAACTCATCATTTTTCATGTTGTACTTATGACACTACTATCTGATTCTTGTACAGACTTTGTTCCATTTATTTCGGTTCAATATTCTGTAAAATTTGAACAGTTTGCTCCATTCCACATTACTAAATGCTTCATTATTGACTTAAATTTAAGTATTATGGTTTTATAACCTTAATCTACTAGAATGTACATTTAAATTACCCATTAAATGGCCTTTTCTAATACAAAAAGTTCCCAGTATGTAATGGATATGTAAATGCCTAAAAAGAAGAATATAAAATTGTAAAAAGAAAGGAAATAAATGTTCAGATCTTTTAGCACCAACTATTAGCCATACTACTTTCTTTTTAAGCAATGGTAAATGATACGATGGAATAATAAATCGATCCTCATCAGCAAATCCAATAATGAAGTTTTGAGTGAACAATTTAAAAGTGCAAAGTTCTTAACGTGTAATTGGACAGATACATTTCAAATGATGAAAATTCCTAAACTGAAATCGTGTAGTTGTTCAAATTCTTTATATATAATTTACAAGAGCAATTTTGATCAATGTACAAACTTAAATATTTGATATAAGTCTGCAATAACCATGCATTTATTACATCTATAATTTACTAATGCAATACAACTGACACATTTACAATACAAATCCCGCAACATACAAAGATCTATCTCTCAAAGAAAAATGAATGTGTTTAGTTTTCAAGCTCAGAGTTAATTTATTAAATATAAAGGTTTTTAATTAATCAAGATCATGTTACATCTCTTGTTTTAATTGTGCAGAAGTTGTAGAGTTATATCATTAGCAAAGAAGCTTAAAAAATCCTTGAAAGAACCAGGCATAAATGATTAATAAATACTAGAATAAGAATAGTACATAAATATTACTATTCTTATAAACAATAGTCCTCCTCTAGGGAGGACAGCCATGATAAGTTCTGTCCTCTTTCAAAAAGTGTTCTAGATGTTGTTTTTGATATTATAATGTCTGTATTCGATCGATGCTGAACCGATCTGTTGCATGTGATTTATACTGTTAGAAATGATATATGTAAACATTATGTGTTAGAAGATGATACACTGACAAAAAAAATTCATTCAATGTAAACATACTAATTTAAATAATAGTTATTCTGTATTTTTGTTGCAATGAATAAAATGTTTCTTTTATTTACGATATTTTACTCTTCAATTTATTTGTGTCCTCCTTTTCACCATAAAAAAGTTGAGTCATCTTAATTATGTAGAAAAAATAGCTTCAGGAAGATTATGTCTAAGAAACTACATAATGTAAGGATTTTTACAATGGCCAATTACATTGCAATACCTTAAGACTGGAAGTATCTGTAGTAAAATTTTGTAATAAAGAAAAAACTAACCAGTATTACATAAATGCTAGTGGATATCAATAATAGAAATGTGGCAATTAAAAGTGGTTTTGTTCCAGGCTCCTTGTCAACATTCTTACACATATCCATAATTTGATCATTAGATGAAACTAAATTAATAATAATAAACAAACCTAAGCTTTTTGCTTAACATGGAGATGATGTGCTAGTGCTACAATTTTGGGAATTTTGTAGCAATTTGGCACTAATGTAATGATGCAAATCTGTTAGTAGAGTAAAATCTTTAGAATATTAATTATATAAGTAACAAATGTTATTTTTATTTTATGTTAAATGTATTATTTGAGAGCCCTTGTTTCAAAATACCCGCTTCAAAAACATTTTTAGACAAATGTAGAGTGAAAAATGCACATTCCTACAATACAGTTAAGCAGCCGACCTGCGTGGCGCGTGTGGTAGCGTATCGGCCTTTCATCCGAAGGGTTCGAATCCCGGTAAGGCATGGCATTTTCACACACACACACACACACACACACAGAGAGAGAGAGAATAAGATGAATCTAAAGCAATACATATCGGTGGTCCCTGAAGTTAAACAGAAAAAAAGTTAGGCAGCTCGCCTTTGGCAGCAGTTACGGAACACCATGCTAAGAAATCAAATTTTTTATCGAGAAACAAGTTTTTCATGTTTTGTTAACGCTGTCTCTACGAAGAATCAGCGTAATTTGCAGCACTATCCGTAATTTTATTAAATAAAACATACTGGAAAACTACGTAGACAACTTGTAAAAATTCGACAAAAAGTAATTAATATAATTCATAGTAATTTTTCACTTTACAAGAATTTAAAAATTATTCATGCTTGAATTCTTAATAAAATAATTGGATTTATAAAGATCGGATTTTATTATTATTTTTAATTATTTCATATATTTTAGTGAAAAGATGAGTTCCATGATGAGTTGAATGTGCTCGCGATCAACAGGATATTTAAATGAGCGTACGTATGTTGTTCTTATTCATGATGTGATGATTTGTGCATATTCTTTGCAAAGTGTCACACTTTTTTTCGTTTCTCTTTATTTATAACATCTGGTTTGTTGCTTATTATTTTTGGACTCATAATTATTTAATGCAGCTATTCAGAAATTTGGGGTTCAAAATAGTAGTACATACTGCATGTTGTTTTTCTTAGTTAAATGAACTCATTGAATTGGCATATTTTTCAATTTTAATTTGCCCATACTATTATAATGCAAATAACTACCGTACTTTAATTGTAACTTCGATTACAAATATATCTCGCTGTTACAATCTTAATCGTTTATTAACCTAGAATATTGTGTTGTAGATGTTTAGTTTCTTATTTAGTAGTTTATAATTATTTTGATGTCAGCAGTTTCTGCAATTCAAAGATAAATATATTTATGTTAAAAAAGTAATGTGTGTAATATAACGTAGACTAAGAATTTAACCATTGCTTTTCCACACTTACCGCACCCAACCAGCATGATTGTTACAAAACAATCATGCTGCCCTTAAAACTGATCCATTAATAAATTTCAAAGTATTAAGATGGCAAATAGGGCACTCTCTAACATCGACCAATTAAAGTAATGTTTTGATTGTTTAAATAATAAATAATTGCAGTTATTACTGAATTTATTATTTAAATACTCAAAACATTACTGTGTTAATTAGTCAAGGTTAGTGAGCGTAGATTAAGTTGGTTAAATTAAACGGTTTAATAAACGATTAAGTTGGTTTAATAAATGGTTTATTTATTAAATAAATAAACAAAAATGGTTATATTAATTGATATTAACAATAACCCAAAAGTTTGCAGTTTAGTTCAGGCTAATAAATTGCAGTACCACCTAAAGTGCACAAGTGCCTCAAATAGAATGTTCATAAAGAAGGTAATTATGGGTTACAGTGGCCTCACATCCAATTTTAATGTAACTTGAAGAATAGTTTTTTATTAACCCTAGAATCACATTGCTATAAAAACTTCGACTAATCACAACACATAGTCTCAGACTTTTCTGTGGGTAACGGATATAAAATTCAATAAATTAAGAATATTTAAAAATCAATCAATGTATTATTATTATATGATAGTAGTTGTTTACAAACTTAAAATGTGTTCTAATTACAATTTTACAATAATTTTATTATTTGGTACAGTTAACACATTGGATCATGGTGTTACATTACAGATATGCTTTCAGCATTTTGTGCATACAAAACGAGTCATTGCTTGCTTTTCTGAAGGACAATAAGCACAAATTTTTCTTGATGAGATCCTGGAATTTGTTCCACATTAATGTCGCTAGGTTCAGCAATTTCATCAATGTGATGTTTTAACATTCTTGATAAATTGGGTAATTTTTGTCCCTCCTAGATAAATTGGCCTGTCAGTTCCATACTGATTTCTTTAGCGAAATCTCCTCTTGGTTTGGGTTTTCTACCATTTTTAATTTCTTGGTGGACATATATTACATAGGAATTAACCAAAACATTATTTATCATCCCATAAAATATAAAGAGACCATCTAGTTTTTCTAAAGCAGAACATTTCATCTGACATCTCATCAAATGTATCAACAGCACTCTCTGTGTCATTGTAAAATTCAACAATGTTGAATTTTCCACTGCTATTAATCACCCCCTTTTCATGAGTAGTTGACAATAAAATAACATTTTTTGTTGCCTTTGATTGATAAGAAACCATTGTTTTTGTTCCATCAAAACAAAACATAGATGTTCTCAATCCCTTAAGTATCAACATTTCAACTGGAATGTTAGGTTTATTTTTTTTTTAACGTGCCCACAGTAGTTAATTTATTTGTTTCAAGCATTTTAATTGCTAAGGGGTGGATATGAATCATTATCATAAGTAATATTTCTATTGCTACCATGTACAGGTTGCGTTAGTTATTTGATAAAATATGTAGCAGCAGGTAGGTTTTCAGTGTACATACCTTTCCCTAAATAAGATATGGCATTGATTAGGTATTTTGTTTTAACATCACAAAGCATGAATCTCTTAATACCATATTTGTTTGGTTCTGACAGCAAATACATTTTAAATGGATAATGACCTCTAAAGCCAAGCAACTGCTCATCAACTGTTAAGTTCGTTCCAAGTATATAATTACTACTACATAAAATAATAGATTGATCCCATATTTCCATTATATGGGTGAATTTATTATTATATTTTCTTTCTTTCCTTGTATCTTTTGAATCAAAACGTAAACAATTCCATAAAAAATCAAATCAATTTTTGCTCATCACTGAAATATAGCATGAACCACTGAAGGTTGCATCAAACAATTCTTCATTGTTTAGATGATTGTCTTTGTGAGCTGCTGTAAGAACTAATAACCCAATAAGTACTTTTATTTCAATTATATTAGTTATTTTTATAGTGGCATCCTTTGTTTTAGATTTGCAGATTTTATTAAAATATTTCATTATGGTAGTGAATTTTGTGATTTTTTCTAAGCTTGAATTTCTTAAATAATAAGAATGCCTCTAATGTTGTTTCTATTTGTGCTGCTTTGTTGACCAGTTTCTTTCTTTTTCTTTTTTTCTTTTTTTTCCTGTTTAGCCTCCGGTAACTACCGTTTAGATAATTCTTCAGAGGATGAATGAGGATGATATGTATGAGTGTGAATGAAGTTGTAGTCTTGTACATTCTCAGTTCGACCATTCCTGAGATGTGTGGTTAATTGAAACCCAACCACCAAAGAACACCGGTATCCACGATCTAGTATTCAAATCCGTGTAAAAATAACTGGCTTTACTAGGACTTGAACGCTCTAACTCTCGACTTCCAAATCAGCTGATTTGGGAAGACGCGTTAACCACTAGACCAACCCGGTGGGTTTGTTGACCAGTTTCTGGGTGAAGTGAATGATGTTTCTTGCAGCTGTTCTTGTTTGCACATCTTTTTACCCTTTGTTGACCAGTTTCTGGGTGAAGTGAATGATGTTTCTTGCAGCTGTTCTTGTTTGCGCATCTTTTACCCTTTGTTGACCAGTTTCTGGGTGAAGTGAATGATGTTTCTTGCAGCTGTTCTTGTTTGCACATCTTTACCCTTTTATGACCATTTGTGACCATTTTTCCCTTTCAAATTGGTTTTTGAAGGAAAAACAATATTGCTGTTTGATGGAACATGTTGTAAAACAGATTGATCATTAATGGTTTTATCACTTTCAATATAGTTTGGGTCACCATTCTTCTGAAATAGTTTCATTTAAAGTTACATCATCACCATCTTCAACATCACTTTTATAATCGTTTTTACTTAGAGTACTTCATTATCAGCCAAATAATCTTCATCGAGTTTCTATAAGACATACTAAATTTCAAAACTAGTATTTAGTAAATCACTTGTACTTTTAAAAAGTGCAACATAATATATTTCAAAATGATATAGAACAAGTATTATGTTGTATATTAAGAAAAACAATATTATATACGCTTATTTACTGTTTAAAAAATGATAAAGCTCTAGTAGACAACAACCGATTCCTGTATGATATACAGACATGTTTTTAAGTATCTACTTCTTATGATACATTGTATATATTTATATGATTTTTTTCTTTATTAAGCATGTGTGCATATTGTTTAAAAGTAAAAATACAGGAATTATTTTTAATTGTCACCAGTAGTTGATTAAAATGAGTGTTATAAAATATTTTTACAATTTACTTAAAATCTTTTCAATCATTTTCATAAATCACAACATTTCGTTTGTGACACTATGACAAACTCACTGAAAGAGAGTGGTATAGTTGTCGCTTTTGTGTCAAGTCCAATATTGATGAAATGTTTTGAAAGGAAGCTACTAGGGAGGTAGAGTAATAAATCTCATCCCTTCCAAAGTGAAAGCTATTATTACAGGGGACGTAGTCTGCCAGACTGCATGTTACAATTCTAGGGTTAAAGTAAGAATTAAAACAGTTAGTTGTAAAAGGATTATGACTACTAGAATTTATTTAATAGTACAACATTTGGTTGTGTTAATCTTATCTCCAATTTTGAATAAGTTTGAATTGCACATTTCTACCAAGATATGTGGTTATTGTTCGAAAGGTTTTTTAAAGTTAATGTTTCATTATCCATTGATAGCTAAATATCCATTTTTATACTCATTTTGTCAATTGAATTATGAATAGTAATTTTAAACAAATCAGTTTTTCCCTACCACAATCAGCATTCGGCATTTATAATTCAAAAGCAAAATTACTAGATATAAATATTTATCATCCTATTTCTTACTAATCTAAACTATATTTTAGGATTGCTACTGGCATTTTCCTCTGTTAACCTAATGTTATCATTATCATACTCAGTTGTAATTGCTTTCTATATGAATATAACTTACTTTTTTTTTAAATTGAACAAAATTGTATCAAATTTACATTATTTATTCATTCTTTTAATGAATTAACTTTTAAAATCTACTGTACTGTGACAAAAAAATGACTGACCTCTATGAAGGTACAAAAAAAACATGCAAACTAAATACTAGTGCTGCGCTCTACTAATATATTTTTCAAGAAAAATCATAGGTAAATATATTTTAAGCAGACTTTATATTGTTACTAGCCAGTTTATAAATACTATTTGTGTATTTAATATTACTGTAGTATAAATGTATGTGACATTGCCATGTGTACATTTATGGTCAGTAAATGACACAGTAGGTCGGTTCTCAGTTTGAAAGGGTTACAGATTCCTGGAATTTATTTGCAGAGTGGGTAAAACAAGCAATAATTAAACACAAATTAGAAAGATTTATATAATACTCTCCTACTATATAGATATGACATAAATGATCAATATATTCATGTTTATACACTAAAGATGAATAGATAGGTAATTTTTAGTTTAGTAAATATACAAAGTAATATATAATTATTAGTACTTTTTTTTTAATGAATACCTACAAAATACTGAAGCATTGTTTCTGCTTTGGTAATGATTTATGAACATATGCTAACTGTAAATTGAACTATAGATCAGATAAACTGATCAATTTATCTGCCAAATGAGCTGTTGAAGCTATTAATGACAAAAATTAAAAGTAGATTCCAAAATTTATTATTTTCAATAATTCTATTTCCAAGTGTTTTTAGTTCAAGTAATTTTTCAAGAATGTAGTTCAGTTATGTTTGTATACAATGTCTAGGTATACCAGATAATTCCATACGCATAGCTGTCATCAAAATACTACTCTTGATCTTTATTTGGTGATGACTGGAGGTACAATTTCTGCATTAATTTTTTTTTTAACTGATTATTGATTTTACTGCATTAGCTTATTCATGAAAATGTTACCTAAACTTAGTTTTGGTAGATGAAAGAATGAAATGGAAACATTATTAAGCTGGCTTGAGAAAGTCAAGAACAGAAATCTTATTATCCATCAACTTGATATTGAATCTAAATGGATAGAGCTTTCTCACGATTCATAATGTGTTTATGACTACATCAAAATTCTGAGACTGATAAGTGGGTGGGACATCAGTATAGTTTTCATAGAGCAGTATGACGAATATACTACCAATGAAATTAAGATTAATTATAATGGATCTACTCTAAGGAAACTAACCTGCCATGATGGTAATAATAGTCTAAGAATCTATACATTTAAAATAGTAATTGGTTAATAATTACTTTCATATATCTGTTGCCTGACTTAAAGATTGGCATTACAAGAGCTTTCTTCCTTGTTTAGGGAAGTAAATCAGAAAGTATGCATTACATTCTTTTAAGACTTACTGTAATCAAAACAGTTTCATCCACCAAGTTGTCCAAATTAGATGTTGATGAATTGAAGCATGTTGAATAAAAAAAAGAATCAAGTTATACGAACATAAGAAGTTTTATTCTTATTTGCTCAATTCACTTATTATTTTACTTGGAGTAACTATTTCCTTAGTTGCTTAAATAATGTATAAATTGGTCAATTAAATAAGGTTGAAAAACTGGTAAACAGATCATAAAGAAACACAAAATAAGACCAAATGCAATATTATAAGGCATCTTGAAACAGAAATTGTATTACAATAAATCACCACAACACTAACCTTACCGTCACACTTATCATTGCAATTATGAGAATAATTCTTTGCTAGCAGGACACAGTGCCATTATCGCCAAGTTCCATATTGATTTTGTTGTAAATAATGGTTTTCATAAAGTACTAAGACTAATTATTTCTTTTACTGTGGTTATTATTACAGTTTGGTAAACAACTGAAAGAACACTAACAACTGTACATCTTTATTTTACTTGTTTTTATAAGCAGCGCAATAAAGAATCAAACAATTTCAAACTGCATTCTTTCATCCTGCTATAATTTCAATAATATTATTCAACCAGGCTAAAATATTTCAACCCAAAAAACTATGGCTGCACTGTTTTGGGACTGCAAGAGAATATTTCTGAAAAAATTGATAGAACTGAGAGAGCATAGTATGGTCAGTTATTTATTTTTAATTTGTAGAAGTCAATTCAAAACAAGTGGCATGGAATCTCATGCTGTATGTTTAAAGAGCTTTCTCTTAAGTGTTTAATTCTTAAGTATAACAATACACATCTAGAAACAACAATTCATGTAATGTCTTTACTTGATTAGTTTAAGTGAGATTCTTTTACCACCCCCTTACCACAAAGAACTGGCATTAAATGATTTTTTTCTTCACCAAGTTGGAGACATGGTTCTCTATCCAACTAACAAATAGCTCACAGTTGATATTAATTACTGGCTGGGTTTCATGGTAGAGTCCTTCAATAGAGGTCTGTAAAAACTGGTATCATAGTATAAGTGTCTAAATATGGTTTGCATTGTTTGTAACTAAAATATTTGATAGTCCTTTATTGTTTTTCTGACCAAAAAATCTGGTTATCAATTTTGATTTAGTCCATGATCACATTTAATAATTATGATAAATACCATATGCATCCATTTATGCAGTGTAGTTATGTCAAAAAAATCATAAAATTCCATGTCCATATATTGACTCAAAATATCAATAATATATTTTTTCTTTTTGGAAATCAGATTCCTAATGCTTTTCATAATTTTTATTAGCGAATAGTCTTAACATAACATAGACTTCCTTGAACGTTTACAGTAATTCTTAAACATTTTTTTGTGGTTTTTCAGGTAATGATGTAATTTGCGCACAGAATGGTTACCATTTACTCAGAGATAAATAAACTGGGATTGTTTTCACGTCGAAATGATTTTAAAGTTTTCCTTTTTTTTGTAAACAGAACAGAATGTCATGTGCATATAATCTGGTTAAATTTCAATGGAGACCCTGTTATATATAAGACTATACCACCAAACAATGCATTTCCTGTTGTTACACATGAACAGCATCCTTGGGTATTTAAAGATAGCCGAACTGGAGATAGAATGTTAGGAAATGGAGAAGAGCTCTTTTATCCTAAACAAGATAAAAAAAATCCTCATCGACCTCTTATTATTTTATTAACATATCCATTAATCAGCTTACGTCAACGAGCTCTTCAAGCAATTAGAGACTCAATTGAAAGAATTGAAGATATAGAACGATCCCAGATACCATCCACATTATTAAATGATATTGATGAAGCATTAGCATTAAAAGAAACAGCATTGGAACATTACAGAAGATGTAAAAAGTTTGTTAATAATTGAACATTACAGTAGTTACTAAAGTGATAAAAGCATACCTTAGAGACTAATTAATGCTTTGTTCAGAAATTACTTAGTAAAGTTTCTCGTGTGTGCAAACAGTAATTTCTTTAGTAGTCCTATTTTGATTCACTGAGATCGCAATGTTTTCCTTAAATCACCGACCGTAATGTTACTTGAAAAACTTTTAACTTAAGTAATATTTATCTTATAACTTGTTAAGTATGGTTTTTATAATTATGGCAAGTCAAAGTAATTCGGCCTTATAAAGTCTGATCTATTCATATTTCTGGTAGTTTAAATCTTTGAATAGTAATGGTCTTATAGATATCTTTAACTTTTTTGTTCATATTGTTATTGATAATTGGTTTATTAACTAAAATATTAATTAAATTACTACCATATTATAACTCTTTTTCAGAAAAGAAAGATGTAATTAGTAACAAGTAAGGAATAAATATTTCATTTTATAAAATATAAAAAATAATATTTTAAACATTTTGTTAAATGCTTTAGAGTAAACAATTATTCAAATTTAAATATATTTTCTGGTAATAAAAATATAGTATTTTATAAGTAAAGGTCAATAATTATATAATACTGATTTAGTATGAAGATTACGACGAAAAAACCATTATCTTACCTAAATATAATTACTGTTAACTGAATAAAGTTTAAGAAACTATCTGTCACTATTTCAGGGACACAAACAACCTTTAAATTAAGCTGTATTGCTTCAGAAGGCAATAGAAACAGTGGTATCAATAAAAATGGTTGCTCGGGGAAAAAAGACAAAGAGTATTATTGGTATAATTGTATATTTTACATAAGTTTTATTTGCATATTTGGAAGATTTTTCTAGATTATTAATTCAACACGTAAACTTGTACAAAATGTAGTGGAAGGGAAGGATATGATTATAGGATTTGTATAAAAGATTATAATCAAATAGAACTAAGGATAGATGAAGAGAAATTTTCCCTTGGTTTACATGGAAATATTTTGTAGGCCCTCATTATATGGTAAAATGGCAAAACGCATTATTATGGTAAAGAAAACGCATTATTTTATGTTTGGCTTAAATAATTTTTTTAAATGGGCAGTAAACACATAAAAGGATTAAAAAGGAAACTTGTACAGAATTTGATTCTGAATAAAATGGTACGAATAAAATCTGCAGAAACTAAATACAAATGGAAGAAATTTTGAAGTTTATTAAAAACAAAACTTATTAAAATGTTGCAGAATTTAACTGGTTATTAAATGAAACAAAATTTTCATATTACAAATTAATAGCATTTAATATCTTAAAAAAATAATGAAAATTAAAAATCAAATAAAACATTAATCTTTCGCTAGTGACACTCACTAAGGAAGCGTTTCAGAATCTATGAGAGGTGATCAAAAAATAAGCTACACTCTTGCCATGTTCTTGAACTAAAAAGGATATATTAATGTCTTGTGGTGGCAGCACTGGTTATGTTGTCTTCACCCTTCCCCAGCAGCAATTCTGTACGACATTCAGTATGTGTGTATTGTTATCAATATGATGTGTCCTCTAGAGATTTCATCCAGCGTAGAAGTACATTCACCAGTCTGTTTTTGTAGACAGAAAAATTACTATTGTGAAATCCATCACCAGATTGTTGAGGTATATGGTTAGAATGCTATCTTACACCCCATGATCACAAAATTCTAAATGTTCAGAAACAGAAGAACAAATGTGAGTTACGAACTGCATGCTCGGTGTCCTTCAACTGCAAACACGATGAATAACGCAGAACGTGTAAATGAAATTATCTTGAGTAACCGGTCATTAAAATTAGAGAGATTGCAAGCGAACTTAACATCAGTTATGGTAGTATGTTTGCGATTATTCACGATCAGCTTGGTTACTGTAAGATGGGTGTCACAGCTGTTTACCGATAACCACTAACATCAACGTTTTGTGTCTGCTCTTTCTTTTCTTCAACATTATTCCATGACTGGTCCACAGATTTTGAAACAAATCATCACAGTGGATGAGAGTTGGGTGCTTCATTACACTTCTGAGACTAAATGAGCATCATATGAATGGAGAAAAAAATTCGCTGCAGCCAAAAAAAGTGAAAACATTTCCACATGTTCGAAAGGTTATGCTGACAGTCTTTTTCAAATCTGGGGCAGATTTTTACAGTGAATTTATGTCCTGAGGAACAACAATGAATGCCGACTAAAAGAATTGCGTAAAGCCATTAAAGATCGAAGACCTGGAAGATTGAGCGATGGGATAATTTTTCTTCATGACAATGCTACTCCTCATTTGGCTAATGTGACAAAGAAATTACTGCAAAAATTCAAGTGGGAAGTGTGGTCTCATTCGCCTTACAGCCCTGACTTAGCACCCTGCGACTACCACCTGTTTGGTCCTCTCAAGCGAGACCTGGAAGGGGGAGCATTTCACAAATAATGATGAACTGAAGGAGGAAGTGATACTTAAATAGTTGAAGAAATTGGATGAAATTTTTATAAAAGTAGAATTGAAAAAATTGTCACAAGATATGAAAAGTGTTTAGAAAAACTTTGTGATTATGTCGAAAAATAGATAAAAGTGTGTAGCTTTTTGTTCAATAAAAAAAAATGTTGTCTTATAAATATGTGTTTGTTTCATAGACGGGGTGCAACTTACTTTCTGATTGTCCAAGTATGTTTAAATGAACATTCTTCTTTACTTTACCAGTACAACAGATCCTGAAGGTTTATTATTCTTTATGAATAACTGAATATTACACAGGTCAACAATGGAAAAGTTGTGTGAAACTTCTTATAACTTTAATGTGTTTATATTCTTTATAATTCTTATAACTTTTTGTGTGCTGGTTTCAGGAAAAATAGTCAAAAAATTCCATCACATACCACTTTTTCACTAAATGAAATTTAGTGAAAAAACTTTTGTCAAGCTATTAGCTAAGGTGACTCATTCATTCCTACTTCCCTTCACTTTACTGAAATAAAAATAAATCAATTACAATTAGAACATTGTATTGAAAGGTTTTGCTAGTGTTAAATAGTTTTCTAAACATTCTATAGTGTTTTAGTTTTCTTTCTTATTTTTAAAGTTATTTTATTTTTTCTGTCTGTGTTTTTATATTCAAAATGGTTTTAAGGGGTTATGTTAATTCACCTAATAACTTATATTACATTTGCTAGGAGTTTGTGGTGAAGAATCAGCAAAGAAATATTACAGACTTTGTTAAAAAAGTTTACTATGCCTATTTTGGGGTAAAACTTTGTGACCAAGATAAAACGTGTGCCCCTCATACAGTTTGTTCTACTTATGTGGAAGAGTTACGCAAATAGACAAAAGGTAAGAAAAAGTCTTTTCGGTTTGGAGTACCTATGATCTGTAGAGAATCACAAAATTACAGTGATGACTGCTACTTTTGCTTTTATAATGTACTAGGGTTCAATCTAAAAAATAAGAAAGAAATAGTGTATCCAAATTTTTATTCAGCAGCATGCCCTGTACCTTGCAACCCTGGTTGTGAGGTACACACACAGTGTGAACAACTGCAAAAGAGTCACAGGATGCTGATAATGATGATGTTTATTTTATTTCTGGTACTTCTGAACCACTTTTTTCACAGCATGAACTGAATGACACTTGGTCAGAGATTTAAGTGTTCGTAATAATTCAGCAGAACTTTTAGGATCTAGATTAAAAGAAAAAAACTTACTGGCCCTGGACACTTCTTTCTCATGGTACAGAAAAAGTCTTAACTTCGTACTTTTCTGAACATGAAAGATTAATTTACTGTAACAATATTCCTGGTGTAATGGAGCAGTTGAACATAAAGTATGATGTGAATGAATGGAGGCTGTTTATTGACTCCTCCAAAAAAAGCCTCAAAGTTGTTATTCTTCATAATGGCAACAAATATGCTTTAGTGACGGTAGGACACTACATATATCTGAAAGAATGTAGAATTAGTTATCTAAACTGAAATATTGCGATCATGAATGGATAATATGTGGTGACCTAAAAGTAATTTCTTTGCTTCTTAAGTAGCAGGGAGGATACACCAAATATCTCTGCTTCTTGTGTGATTGGGGCAGCCAGGACAAGAAAGAACATTGGACCAGAAAAGAATGACCACTTAGGGTATTATTAGAACCTGGAAGCAAAATGTAATACAGAAAAGTTTGGTTGATCCATGGAAAGTCTTCATACCTCCACATCACATCAAACAGGGATTGATGAAACAATTTGTAAAGGATCTAGCTGAAGAAGGGGATTCTTTTAAATATATATGCGGTAAGTTTCCACAAGTGAAAGAAGGCATTTTTACTGGTCCAGATATTTGTAAACTTTTTAAAGATTAATTCTTTCAAACCAAAATGAAGGACATTAAAAAGAAGCATGGAAAGCATTTAAAGAATTTATAAAGAAATTTCTTGGGAAAAATAAGGGCCCAAATTTTAAATGTATAGTGAAAAAATACTAATGAAATTCCACTACTTGGGTTGTTCGATGAGCTTGAAGATACATTTTCTATTGATTACTTTCCCAAAAATCTGGGTGCGCTATAAGAGAAGAACAGGATGAAAGATTTCACAAAGATTTAAAGGTAATGGAACGCAGATATCAGGAAATGTGGAATATGAACATGATTGCAGGTTACCGTTTTGGCATCCATAGAGACAATCCGCAACCCAACTACAGCAGAAAATGAGGGTTGAGAAGAGCTGAAAGGTAAGAAAGAAGGCAGTACAAGCCTTTGTAGAGGTAAGAAAATGTACAAAATTCCTTACTTTAAGTATATTACTTTTTTATAAATAAAAGGCTTCTACGAGGAATACATATACAATATGACTTTTTTCCGGTTTTTTTTTTTAGTATTGTGAAAAATTATTACATGATAGAAAAAAGTGACCATATTTGAAATCGGCACAGAAAATAACAAAAATCTAATTTACTAAGCATTTGACACCGTTAGTATTAATACAGTTGTGTAAAATAAAGTTCCACTTACCAACAATTTTAAAAGTTATATCCGAGTACTTTCGGAGCCGTTACTCCATCATCAGGGATTTTCGAAAAGATGGTAATTCAAATTCAGATGAATAATTGTATTTAAATTAAAATTATTACATTCTTATAGTCGGTCGTCAAGAAATAAATACTCTTTATATAATTACTTCTGATCAGTTCAATATTGTAGTAATTAGGGATTAACATGTATTTTCATTCACGTCTGCCTATTTTTATTATTTGTGGCTAGTTTGCTTTTGTTGTCTTCAGTTTTCCCCCCTACTCCCCTCGGCCGGACATACAATTAAGTAAAGTTCATCCCAGAGGAGCGTCCTTTATCTCTAAGGGGGCCTCCCCACCTACCGGCAATAAGTCCAGCATGGTAGATAAGCCCCCGGTTGGTTCTTCTGTTTTTATTTTTATTTGTGCCTTCTGCATGTAACCACAGGGAAGAGAAGAGCCAGGCTTGACTACGTCGCCCCCGGATCCCCACCCTGCGGCCGGAACTCGGTCTTTTGTTTTTTAATTTCCGAACCTACAGCCCATGGAATTCCCAGCCGTTCATTGGAACAGGCACATCTCGGCTTGCCGGCCCTCGCAACTGGGGCTGTCCGCCCTTCCCTAATCTGACACTAAAAACCACGTTTGCGAATCTCTTCGTCCTTTGTGCGCAAATTCGTCAAATGCCCTCCGATTATTTATAGATAATAAGATATGTGGTACCAGTTCAGGTGGTCTTAGGCCCTCTATACCCGCCTGTATTTGCAGCTCTTCCCACTCGTTACATTCAAAGATTGTATGTTCTGCCGTATCATCTCGGCTGCAATACATACAACAGGGAGAATCGCGCCTGCCCACTCTATGTAAATAATATTCATAGGCACCGTGGCCTGCAAACATCTGGGATAGCTGATAATTCACCTCACCATGTCCACGTTTTATCCATGCCTCTAGATCTAAGACATTTATTCCATAACGATCTGTCACCTGTTTCCCATCTTTTACTCCAAATATTGAGCGTTCTACGTTCTGCATCTGATCTATTCGTGCCTCCGTACCTATTATTCCTTTCCTCAATCTAAATCGTGTGCCAGTAATGCAAGTTCCTTATCCAGGAGTTTTATTTCACGCTTAGTACTACTTTCTACGTAACTACTTAAATCCCTGGGTAGCACCTGTGTTTTAGCAACATGTGTGAGCAAGACGATAGCTCCCTCTTTTTCGTCTGATGATGCAACTCGGGCACGTTAAGCCTCTTGCGTAGTCTTTCCTGAGATCTACGTGCAGCAGTTGCACCTGGGTCTTCGGTTTCCATACATCCGCAACGATGATGTTGAACCATGAACTGATGGACTACCCCTAACTGGTGTCCTCTCTAGTTTACTAGACGTCGTAAAAGGGTTTTCGCCCATCCCTGGCCATCAGGTATATTTTATCCCAAAGAGAGTCTTAAATTCTGGTTCTGGGCTCAATTCAGGTGTGAATCGTGAAGAAAAGTGGTTTTTGGGTCAGGGGGTTCGAGGATGTGATCGGTGAAGATTCCAAAGGGTTCGGGTGGATTAGGTGTGATTCGGGGGTTGTTTAAGGATAAAGATTCCCCCTTATAATGAACCTCAGGACTTAGAAAAATTATCACTGGTATAGAAAGTATTACAATTCCTTGTTTAGTTACAGTATCACCGACGTCTCAGACACGACTATCTGCTTGGGACGTGCTAAGCTTGAATGTAAATTCATCACACGTAGAGCGGATAAAAAAAATGTGGGGGATAAAAAATATTTCCACCTTAAAGTTAAGAAAAACTTCAAATTTACTCAACACGACGTGAAAAACGTTTAACATGTTTAATATACGACAAGCCCCATGTTACAATTCCAGCAACATTTTGGTCATCCCTTGCCGTAAGGGTTGATCATATCAAAAATTGTTTCAGATAAAAGTTTTAGGTAATTTTGAGAGGACTAAGGACCACCTTAAATCGATTCGATACTTGCCTATTAAGGGATGTATTCTTTTTATCTTTGAAACCCCATTTTTCAACCCCCTGGGCTAATGGTTGGTGATATAAAAAAAAATTTACTTGATACGTTTTAGGCTCTTATCCAAAGAATAGTAGGAACTTTAAACGAATTCGATATTTTACTTAATAAGAAAGTTATAACAATATTTTTTTCGAAAAACCCCCATGGTCCGATTTTGGCCATTAACTAACTCGACCGAGATTTTAGGATAATTTGAAAGTGATGGCGCAAAATAACGGCAGTTATCGTGTCCGCAAGAAAGTGAAATATATATACAAACTTGAGCTGATATTGGTTTTGGGGTCTGGAGGATATGAAACACGAAGATATCGAAATTTTCCGAAAGTCGAATCATGAGTAGTACGGAAATAGGCATACATATGACGTCTCGAAATCAAGATGGCGGTGGTCTATAGTGTGACCTTGACGTCACGACCAATAGGAACATAACCGCCTAAAGTGCCACACCCAAACCGACGTTGAAGCCACGTGCCTGGTGTCAGTTACGAGCAACCTTGAACATTTCTGAACAGTGTTTATCTTGTAATTCTAAGAAACGACCACGCATTCTCTCAGCAGTTTAATAGCATAAGTAACCGGAAACGGCCTATTTTTTTAAAGATTTTGTCTTCCCCGAAACAAAAAAACAAACTAATTTATTAAACACTCTCCTCACCATTTGTCACATAACCTGGATAGTAGATACATCTATTACCAGATCATGTAACGGGCCTTGCAACCACTCCATATAGCAACTATCATTTTAAATAAAACAATAGCCCGTACACATTTGCTGTATGATGGTTTAAAGTTTTTTTTTTGTTTTGTGTATAACAAATTGAATGTGTATTGAAGTTTATGTTGTTCGTGTAATGTGTTGTTGTAGTTCTGAAAAGGACTATTTTGCTATACCTCCATCGTCTTCTCCTTTTGAATACCTATTCGAAAACGACATTGTAGGTTTTCCCTACAATCCCCTTGAATATTAATTTTGTCTTGTTTGCCACCAGCTGGTCAATCTCATCGTTGTCTAGACAATCGGTGAACCAGTTTGGTAGAAAAACTACGTTGTTCATCACCCTCACGCTGAAGGGTGCACATAATACAAGCACCGTATTTAGTAGTCCATCGATTCATTGAGACAATGTCGTATTTCTTCTCGATAATTAATTCACCAACACTTGATGATGGATTTGTAGAGGAAAAAGTGGAGGAAATGTGGTAACACCACCACGTCTACGGTGATATAATAAAGGGGACTAAGAAAGTTATTTTTGACCTCGCATTCGTAGTTGAGCAACGGTCATGGAAGGAGTAATCGAATTACACGGCTTCCTCGGCAACCGAGGTGAGTTTATAGTTAAAGAACTCGCTGTTGTCAGTGACAGCGGATGCTCCATGAGTATACATTTTCGTGCACCGTATCCGCGCGCTGAATTGAAATCGAAATTCAGGCGGATGGCCGCTTGGTTTTGAAAGAAACTTTCACAAAATTTGGGAGTACGGAGACGTTGTATACAGCGATAATGTTATGAAGAAACTTTGTTCACAGATCTCTACAATATACACAAAGGGGTTGGAGAAATCTGAATTTTTGCGTCGATATCATAACGATGTTCAAATGGTACAAGAGAACGCGCACCAAAGCCGAATTCGAATTACACCGTAACCTGTCCGTACCATAAACTACATCCAAGCGGAAAATCTGCGTTACAAACCGGATGTTTCTACATGGAGTGGTTGAAATTGTGTAAAAAGCCGTTGGATCTGGTCAGAGAAGCGGATCGTTTGAAAATACAAACGTAAACAACAAAGAAGAATTGGCCAAGAACGGTTTTTACTATTTCTTCAACGATTTGTGCATAAGATGATGTTGGTCCAACGAACCGATTAACTTGCACAATGTAGGAATTGCATCAAGGAAAACAGACCACTGTCATTAGAGTCTATCGTACCTCGAAGAGAGCTGTCGCTGTAAAACTCAGTCTGCTGCAAGATGCTGACGAAGCCACATCTTTGGTTAGAGGTCTCAATTATAGTTGTAGCCTTCCATCTTGGCTTAATGCCGGGAATATTATTTATGCTTGCTTTGTGGATCTCAAACAATCTTTCGCAAGAAAAAAACCCGGTTCGAGTGTTTTATAGTAGGCCTCTAGGAGAGAGATTTCACTCATGTAAAAAAAAATATCTCAACGCACCGCGGTTGCTACCTCCAGGGTGGTGTGGAAATGCAACTGGTAAGTAGGTACAGTTTCAAGATTTCACCGGTTTTATACAGTTTTTTTTTCGCCAGGCTCAAAAGAAAGTGATTTCTCCATCGAACTGTGACTACTGATGAAAAGTGGATATATTTCGAGAATCTTAAATGTAAAAGAGCATAAAAGCATGGGTAACTCCAGGGAACCATTGACATCGCTATGCAAAGAAGACAATGCTCTGTGTTTGGTGGGATCAGAAGGGTGTGATCTATTATGAGCTGCCAAAACCTGGCAAAACCATTAGTACTGAACGCTACCAACAACATATAGATACATATATACAGATAGATTTGAATCACGCATTACATGAAAAACGACCAGAATATCAAAAAAGGCAATATAAAGTGATTTTTCTTCATGATAATGCCACCATCATATACAGCAAAACGAGTCACGGAAACGATTAAGGCATTCAGTTTGGAAACACTTTCACATGTGGCTTACTCACCTGACTTGGCTCCATCCGACTACTATTTATTTACATTGATGGGACACACACTTGCTGAGCAGCACTTCACTTCTTATGATAATGTACGAAAATGGCTCGATGACTGGTTTGCCTCAAAAGAGCAACAGTTGTTTTGGTGTGGCATTCATACATTGTCAGAGAGATGGGAAAAATGTATAGCTAGTGATGGACAATATTTCAAATAAAATATTTTTTATCATTTTCATACAATAAACGTGTATTTTCTACACAAAAATTCCAATTTCATAATTTTATGCCTAGACGTCATATTTTTACACATGTAAAAATTTTTACAAATTAATTTTTAATGTAAATTTTAATTAAGTTTTCATATTTTAAAATTTTGTTTTAATCTTTCACTGAATAAAAATTTTAAATTAAAAAATTAAAGGTTTTAAATTTTAAACAAAATAAAGATAAATGCATGATACGTTATTATACTTTATGTTAAAATATATTCTTAACATTTTAATACAGAGTATGTAGATTTTTATTATTAAGGTGTGTGGTAGTCTACACAAAAAAAAATTTGTGCAGCATATTTCTTTAATATGTACTGACACAATGGTGCTCCTCACCTACGACCAGATGCAACTGATATGTTATGGTATCCATAATTACGAGTGAATATAATAATTATTTTTATAGTTGTACTATTAATAATTTCATTATACTATTGATAATTAAGGCCGAGATGCTACCACTCATGCCATGGAGGCCAGCAATAATTATTTATAATGTAATTTATTAACTCAATGTGTAACTCTTAACAAAACAAAAAAAGATTAATAAATTATTTTATCTTTTTTTTTTCTAATAAAATAAAATCTAACTATTCAATAAAAAATAACTGTTACACTTACCATGACTTATTCACTAAAAAATAAATATTTAGAACTGGTATCTTGCAATTCTAATACAAAAAATTCTTTTGTAATATGAGCAGTGAACCAGCCAAAACATAATTTAATTTTAGTTACAACATTGTGAATTTCTTAGAAATCAAATTGCACTATGCCATTAGATTTTTATTCATACACACTGCTATTCTCTAAATCAACTGCTGGCCAATAAGAAATCATTAATACAATTCAATCATCACATATATTATCAAAAACAAAAAAAAGCAAATTAATTTAATCATGATCACATCAAATTAGTTATATGATGTAATAGTGGAGCATCATTTTTTAGGGTGGGGTTATGATTTCACAATTTTTTTCAAATATTATCTTTTAATTGTTAACAAATATGCATAAAAAATAAGACCTTAATTAGGCAAAATCTTGAGATACTGAGGATGACCTTACTCTACAGCTTCACCCCCATAACCTTTTATGTTGCAAATTTAATGGCATCAATGCAACAAATATACGAGGGTAAGTAAATTATTATCCGCAATGTAGTTATACATTTTATTGCAATACAAATAAGAAACTTACATGTACATCATTTTTCAACATAGTCCCCTTGCATTTCAACGCACTTGGTCCATCATTGCACAAACTTCCTGATGCCCTCATAAAAGAAGGTTTTAGGTTGAGCTGCGAGCCAGGAATGCACCGCTTCTTTCACTGTTTCATCTGAGCTAAATCTACAGCCCCTTACTTAATGCCTCTGAGTGGACCAAACAAATGGTAGAAGGGGCAAGATCAGGACTACACGGAGGATGAGCCAATACTTCAAGGTTGAGTTTCTGGACTGTTTCAACAGTGTGGACAGGCATTGTCGTGCAACAACACAACACCTTTCGACAGCAGTCCTCGGCGTTTGCTTCAAATTGCAGGCTTCAGCATCTCACTGTAACACGCATTGTTTATTGTCGTGCCCCTTTCCTCATAATGTTCCAGTACTGGGCCTTGTAAGTCCCAAAAAACCAATTACGAGCTCCAGCTCGTAATGATGGATCCATGTTTCATCACCAGTGATGATTCTGTCTAAGATGTCCCGTTCATTACCATAGCGATCCAAATGTTTTTGGCAGATGTCCAAGCGCATTTGTTTATGCAACTGTGAGAGTTGTTTTGGGACCCATCTTGCACAGACTTTATGAAACCCAAGTCTGTTGTGGATCATTTCATAGGCAGAATCATGACTAATTTACAGATGATGTGCCACTTCATCAATAGTTACTAGTCTGTCTAAGAAAACCATGTCATATGTACGTTTTCCTCATTTGTGGTGGTAAATGGTGTCCAGCTCCTTCATCGTGCGTAACACCTGTGTGACCATTTTTGATTTTTTCAATCCATTCGTAGATATTCCGTTCCAACACACTGTTCCCATACTGTACCGAAAGTCTTTGATGAATTTCAGCCCCCGACCACAAAAAATGGATCACTGAATGTTGCTCTTCTTTGGTGCAAATAGAAAGCGGAGCAGACATGGTTAAAGGCAAGGCAGCAATAATGGAACTAACCTAGCAGGATCAAACCTGCATAGACATAATAACAATTAAATCACACATGTGTCATTTAAGCAACATGACAGTACTACCAACATAGACAAAAATATAACTAAATTGCGAATAATAATTGACTTACCCTCGTAGAAGTAATATGACCAAGTTTGATCAAAATCAATAGTTCTAAAGATATAAGGTGATTTAAAGTGCAAAACCAAACATACACATGTGCACACACACACAAAATGAAAAAAGTTGCATGAATTTTTGCAGCATTACAAAAATGAAGGTGATGAATTGTTTGAACAGATTATTATCAAAGATGAAACTGGATCTACTATTTAAACGTTGAGATAATGCAAGCTACTGTTACAGCTACTTAAGATATTACAGCTACTGTTTTTTGAGATAAAAAGAGCGTCCTGCAAAGAATTTAGTTAGTGATCATGGAACTACTGTGAATATGGATACATATTGCAAAATAGTTAAAAATTCTTAGAAGAGTTATAAAAAAACAAAAATGGAATGCTATCCCTTGAAATTTGGTTTTTGCATGACAATACCTAGCTACACATGGAAAATCAGACAGTGAGGAGACTGGAAAAATTCTATTAGAAAATCTTCAATCACCCACCCTACAGCTCTGATTTAGCTCTCTGTGATTATTTTCTTTACCCTCAGCTTAAACAGTGGCTACATCACAAAAGTTTGATGATGATGACAAATTAAAAAATGGCTTTACTGTGTGGTTTAATTCATTGGCGGTGGAAGAGAGATTGAAAAAGTTAATGAAATACTATTAAATCTGTTGAAGTTGAAGGCAGCTATGTAGAAAACTGGTAAATAAATGTAGTTTTTGCATCTAAGTAATAAAGTGTTTGTTTTTCAATTTTGTTTTTATTTCAAAATGAATTACTTTAAAAAAATTACTTATACTCCTAATTAGAAAACTTTCACTGCATTCAATTATCAGAAAAATAATTAAATGCCACATTTTTACCATTCCTTTGTTTGTGCAGGAAATCAATCAGCAGCAAAGTTTGTAACTTTCGTTCTCCACTGCATCACAACCATTTAAAATTTTTTTGGCCCACTGAAACACTTAGTTTTTGACAGGATGGCATTCCTGAACTGTGCCTACAGTCAAGTCAAAATTTCAAATGATGTGGCTCCTTCATTGGCGAGAAATTGGGTAATAATTTGTTATGCAATGGACAAAGGTACCTCCTGCTTAGACATTCTGCTACTGACATGGGGAACGTGACCTGTGGATAAAGCTGGCTGGTTGCTTCTCTCCACACAAATCCAACTAACTACCTACAATGCTCCACCACATTCACTGCTCTTCTTCAGTCTGCATGGGAAAATTCATTTTTATTTGAATGACCCTCATAAAGAAATAAATTGAGAGATTCTCTAAGAGGAGAGAAGCGCAAGTGAACTAATGTCACATATTGAAAAATGTGTGATGATAGATAATAAAAATACATTAAGTGATGAATTGTTTTCTAAATAGCTTTATTTACTTAATGAGTTTCTTAAATGAATTTACTGAACCGAGATTCAATATCCAAATAATATACAATGATATTTTATAGTATCATTTTTTAAAACAGATTCTTTTAAACTAAATAAAAAAATAACGTTTTACATGTACTCATTTTATTTTTTTAATTCTAAAAACCTTATAACTAAATTTTTCATCGTTTTGTTTAGTTTAACATTACTATATCAAAATGCATTTTTTTAATAATTTATTTATTTATACAATGAAAAATTAATTTCAAATAATTCTATTACATTAACCAATGATATCTCAGTTTCTACAAGAACTTATACCGAAAGGCCACAGCACCACCCACCACCACTGCTGCTATACTGCCAACCAAAAGACCCCAAGTTAAAGCCTGGAACTAATCATAAAACAAATATGTCACTACATTTTTTAATAAAATTTACAAAGACTAAAACTAAAAATATGTGCTATTAGAAATTAATCCCTTAATGGTATTCAAATGGAATATTACATCAAAACCTTAATAAGTAAAAAAAGGGTATTTCAATTATTCTTTTTAGAGAGTAATCTTTCTATCAAATAAATAATACTTAGAGGAAAAAGGAAAAATGTGAATATTCTCAAAAAATTTCACAATCCATTAATTAGTTTCATTATAAAGTATAATTTTCATTCCTGAAAAAAACATGCACATGCACACATTTTATATATATATATATATATATATATATATATATATATATATATATATATATATATTCAGCCTTCACATTCAGCCTGCACTGTTCTTTAACTTCTTTGAATCCTGTTATACTGAGAGAAAATAAGACATCAAGACACAAACAGTTCAAAATTTACTTTATATTTTTAACTTTATGAACTCTACAGGCAAAGTTTTGATCTATTACAATTTTCCAGAATATTTCATTAAGTGCATGTGTCTACCTATTAGTAAACTGAGTTAAAACTTTTAGTATATTAAAATATTTTGATTTTTCATAAAACATTTTAACTAACTTTTCATCATTATTCAAATTTATTTTTTCATAACATATCATTTTTCTGGATGCCTAAAGAGAATTTAAATAAAAAAGGGATATAATTTTATGAATATTAAGAATTCCTAACTACTTTCATAAACAGTTCATTCAAAAGTTATTATTCGTAAAAAGTTCAGTTAAGCACAGAATAGGGATGGATTGATAAACCAGAAACTGGCTTCTTGCTACCTATGACATCCTGTTACAGTAAACTGTCCAAAAAGCCCAAAATCTAAATTGTTTTGGATTTTGGACTTTTTTTATTAACTGCAGTTTCTGGTATGTAAGACTGATGAAACACAATGTGCATAATTTTCATTGCTGATAATGCTGATACACTGATGTGGCGAAACATAGGAAATTCCTATAACAAATTGTATGGTAAGGCAATAATAAAAATTATGTGTTTTTAGTAAAGAATAAAAAAAACAAATTTATTCTTTATATATATTTTTATTCTTTATATATTAGTTTTTTTTTATTCTTTACTAAAATTATATATATATATAAATACAGTAAATATAGTTTATAGTGATCTCCAAGGAACCAATGATTTTAGGTTATTGTAACCAATAGTCACAATAACCGATGTTTAGGAAGCTTAGTGATACTACTTTAATATGCCATCTACACGGGTATTGTAATACAGTAAAAAAATAATCATTAAAAATAATAACAGTAATTTATTTTCAAAATAAAATAATATACAAAAACAAAAATATGAAATATAAATATGGTAGAGTAAAAGAAGAAAAGAGAAAAATTGTAAAAATTACTTTTTCTGCAAAAAGTCGTTTATTTTGCTTTGTTTTGAACATTTCATGTTGAATAATACAGTATTTGAAGGTTCTTTTCTAAATTAAAACAAACACTCTTTGTTTCTTCATTAGCATTTTCTGGAAAACTGAAAAACTGACAAACAGTTTTCATCATCGCTAAAACTTCTGGAAGATTTGGTGGGTTGATGTCTTCATTGTTGTCGCTATCGTTACCTCTATTGACATTACCTTCGTCCCTGTCTATTTCTGCTAGTACTGAAGCCACTACTACATCATCATCTGTTACAGTTTCATGCGATTCTAAATTTTTGTCAATCTCTTGATAATCTTCAAGCAATGCATTTGACGACTGGTTTTCCACTAAAGATGACCCCATTCCATTAAAGATTCTTCTTCACATGCAACATCAGTAACTTCACCAACCTGTGATAAAAATCCTGCATGTTGAAAGCAATTTGTTTACAGTCAGTAGAGAAAACTCACTCCATGATCTTTCTAATATAATTATAGCAACCAGAATTTGCGTTTCCTTTTTTTGATCTAAATCCTGTATCATTGATGTTTATTGTAGTGAACTTTTACCGACCTGATCACGCCTTGATCTAAGGACTAAAGATTGCTGTTGTTTTTGGTGGTAAGAACACCAACTTTATATAAAAGTTTTTCAACATGTGGATGAGCCGGACAATTGTCAATGAGCAGTATTTTGTTATTTTCAATCTTTAATTAATGGCCCCATTTTCATAATCAAGACGTAAAGATACCACTTGTCATTCAAGTTTTTTTGTTACTTTCTTACATAACAGGAAGCAATTTCAAATTTTTAAAACATCGAAGTTTAGCACTTTTCCCTATAACCAGAAGTTTTTTTGTCAGTTCCAGTCACATATGTACAATTTTAGTACTGTTAGTCTTTCTTTTAATAATTTTCCTTCTGAACACATTTTACTTTTAAACTTTCTGGTGTCAGTTTAAAGAAAAGACCGGATTCATCAGAATTACAGATTTTTTCATCTAAATAGTCCTCTTTTAATTTTGACCAAATGGTTTCCAGCCATTTTTTCTAACACATTGGTTGGAGCTGCTGCGGCCTCGTCCCTTATTCTCCCCCAACACAATATCGTGACACTGACAGTACCATTCTATCCAAGCTGAGGTTATTTCATGTGATTTACCAAATTTTTCAGAAAAATTGTTCGCCTTAGTTTCAATATAGGGCCACTAATAGGGATATCCCTAACCCTCTGGCATTTAAATAATTTTAACAGCACTTTTTCTACATCATTATGTTAATTAGGCCATAATTTTTTTGATTTCATAGAATTTGTTTCAACATTTTTCTTAATTTTTTTACGGTTCTTTCATACCAACAATATTGTCAAATGGCCTAATTCTTGGACAATGTCCTTCTTTCTTCAAAGTGTAATTTAACACAGAGCAATACACAAATAAATTCATTCATTCATCCATGTATTATGTATTTTTTTTATTTATAATGTACGTACTTGATATCATACAGGTATTAATTATCTATGTGAGATGTCCCACACTTAACTTTATAACAGCATAATCATCTTGAACAGCATGAATTTATGGACACTGCAGATTTCAAGCTTTAAGTTGGTTTTCAACAAGGTGTGGCAGTTACATGATTCACATCAATCCAACTGTCAATACTATCCTAATTCTAATCTGATTATAAAGGTGATTTAACTAACTACAATATTCACCAATGATTCAATGAGCTAGGGCATAAAGCTTGCAAGATATAAGTAAAATATATGCATAAAAAAAAACTGAGTACAAAAAAATATCAAAATAGATGCTCACTAGAGAAGAAGAAATTCCATCTTGATTAATATTCATTACCAAAAAGTAATCGTGGGAGAATTTTGTAGAGAATAAACTAGATTGCATAAGATATCCAAGTTAAATACCTGAAAAGTACTTAAAAAATCAATAACAAAATAAATACTTTTAAAAAACAGCATTAACTAGAAATTATTTGTAATATTGTAGAGAATATTTGAAAAGTATTTAAAACTTTATGAATAAAAATTGTAACTTCATTTTTTTCTTTAATGAATATTGAACAAAATGGATTTTTTTTATTAGTGAGCATCTAACGATTTGAACTACATACATTAGTAAAAAAATATTTTGTTTGTATTTTAGAAAATTTTTCTCACAACTCAATTCAAGTAAAATTTTCTTCTGAAAGTGTTAATTTTTGATTACATCTTTCAAGTGCATTTTCTAATTATTTTCAAAAAGCTATTTTTTGGCTTTACTATTCAAATTTTAACCTACTTAGGTAGGAATCCTGAACTGCTTAAAGAGAAGGAGATTACTTACCAGATTGCTATATAATATTTTTTTTACTTATAAGTATTAACACTCGTTTTTCTCTAAAATAAACCTAAAATGCCACAAAAATAATACCATGTGGTTCACTTGAATTCCTGCAGAACAAGGTTGTATTTTCTTCTAACAGTTAGTCTTATACTGATACTTCAATTCAATAGTAAAATAATGCTTTTTCTTGGAACTTGCTAAAGATTCAATAATCACTTTCAGAAGCCATTAGAATAAACAAATCTATCTTACACACACTTCCCAAACTCACCCTGATTCATATTGCAAGTGCTAATTGTAATTACTAAGAAATTCCACAAGCTAAGACAATATTTTAATTCGTAAAAAGTGAATCGGACTGAAGATATGACAAACATGAATAAAATAAAGAAATCACAAATGATAAAAGGACTTACCACTATATGAAGACTAAAGAAAAAAAGATCATGCCAAATACAATGCAATTTTATCACAAAAATCATAAAGTAAAATAAACATTGGCACACAAAAGTGTTATAAAAGACACCTGATTTTGGAAAAGTTAATTATCTAAAAATATATGTCATGCGTAAAAAAGTCTTTCACAAGAACGCCTAGGATCATTAGACTACCATCAACATGATAATTAAAGTTGAGTAACTTTTTAATTTAATTTTGAATACACAGCAAGTTATTTTTATCATTATATTTAATAAAAATCAATAAAACGAAATAAGCACTTAACAACTTCATTAAGGGACCCAATTTTCAAGTGTTCAAGAACACAAAACAAAATCTCATTAACTCCAAGTTCAAAATTACTGTCTCTGTACTCTTATCACACTTCTCACTTTTAATAAAACCATTAAAAAATTTCAAAAAATATTTAAAAAAATGAAATCGTTCATTAAGAAATTATTATAGATATATAAACCTCATGAATATTTAGGTAGAATGTATCTATTTCTATATTTATTAAACACTCTTAATTCTAATAAAGCCAATTTTAAATTTTCAAAGACCCAATGAGAATATAGTTAATAGAAATTCCAATAACATCTACACTGCTTCATTTCTCATGTTTGCTGTATATTTTGTCTTCATAAATATTGAAAATGTGTTACTAAATTAAAATAGCAACAGATATATTTTTAAACAATATGAAAAAAATAATAATGTGCAGAATAATAGTTATACAAAACTTTGTAGATGTTTTCATTCACATTTAGACCTTGATATAAAACTGTGGAAATTTTCTGTGACTTCAGCCATGCATTTGATATCATGATCCTGATAAGAGACTATGGTGACAAAGTAAATGAAGCTGCCTGGTTGTATCTTTCCTTGGTAAAGGTCTCAGGCATTTGTAAAATTCAGCAGTGTTTCAGGAATAACGAGAAAATTGTACTCAGTAATGTGGATGTAATAATAACTGGTTTTACCATAAGGATGAGTTTTAAACTGTAACCTGTTAATGTCATCGGTGTGATTTGCACATTATTATACAAAATGCACCTCTAATCCAATTGTCAGATAACAAGATCATTACTGTTAAAAAATAAACACCCTTCTAAATTAAAAGAAAAAAATGATAATTTAGTTAAAAGATTATGCAGTGATTTTTAGTAAGAAACTACTTCTTAATTTAAACAAAATAGTATTTCTCAAATTGGCAAATAAACATAATTAATAAATTTCTGACTGAATACCATATTGATATTTCTACCATAAAGACATTTAAAAGTTCCAAATATCAGCATAGTTGATTAAAAAATTAAATTTTATAATTATATGGGTAATTTGTGAAAAAAAATTTAATTAGTCAATCACCAGTAACATAGATGACGAACTCTATAATATTAGTTATTTAGGTATTTAAATGTAAAAATAAATTAATAGAAAAAGAATATTAATAACTGTTAAAATGTGTTTATATGTGATAAAGAAAATGTCATTGAATAAATCATTATGTTCCAAGAAAGAATGCATTAGTTATTTTTATAAAATTATTATTAGTTTTTATGATTAAAAGAAAATTTGTATCCAAATGCAATATGTTATACAAATGTCTAAGAAATTATTATTTATCTTCTATTTAATTTATAAACATCCCAATAAGTAACTGTCGAAACAATATTAATGCACCATGCACATGCAAAAATATCCTGTCTGGTAAATTGATGATTCTTACTATTGCAAAAAAAAAATTCATACTATTCAGTATTTCTTAAAATAACTAATACTTTAAATAACATGACAAATGGTGTCCCTAAATCATTTTTTAAAAATCCTTGTTAATTTATAAGTGCAAGATTTATAAGTAAAGTTAGTGTTTGCAGCTTAGAAATTTACATCTAAGCATTATCAATATTTTATTCCGGGATTTTTTCAAGTTTTTATCTGTACAAGGAATCATCAAATAGTCATAAGATTATCTACTAAAAAAATTTCTATAATTAAATGTATTCTGTTACAAAATAAGTTATTCAATTAAATTCAGCAGTCATAATGTTAAAAAAAATATAAAAAAAAATGTCATAATGTTAATTCTAGTTGGTTAATATTCCAATCTACAATTACAGAAAAGCAATATATTAGAGATTTATGACTATATTATACAGTAAAATCTAAAACGGAACCAAACATAAATTGAGTATAAAATTCTACTACATTCAATGAAAATAAAAGAAAATGGTAAAAAAGGAAATAAAGGTTAATTTATATTATTTCTAATAATTCATTTAGAACTTAAAAAACAAGTGAAAAAATTATTATTAATTTTAAAATGCATTTGAATTTTTTTAGATTAAAATAAAATTTAACTGACTGAGTTTTGAGTTTTCTTTTCAGTATCCTTGATATCATTCGTTCCCAACATCTTTTTATACAGATTCCTTTCTTGTTTTGAATGTTTCTTGTGAAGTGATGACATTCGTTCTAATTCCTTTTTTGTTGCATCTGAGTTTGGATCAACTGCCAGTGCTTGACGTAATATAGCTATACTTTGTTCTACATCTCCTTTCTCACCCAATATCTGAAACAAAAGAATAATGATTTACATAAAAATGAATGTTAAAATTTACTACAATGAAGACTATGATAAAAATATGAATGAATTAACAGCAGTTTGATGCTTAATAGTGGATAAAACAATCTGCTGACCCTTTTAAAAACATTAACTCTTCGGGTAGAATATTATAGAAAAACTTCAACACTGAATTTTCAATGTAGTTGCTAATTTCAAATTCTAACCGCAATATACTCCAAGGGTTTTCATTAACATAGTGTAATTACATGTTTTTGTGTGTGAACAACCAAATTAATTTTTTTCCTGAATAATAAATACTAAAATTCTACACTGCACTGAACATGGAAAAATCACAAAATTCTGAAAAGAGATACAAAAAACATTGGTCAGTCCCATATGGTTCCTTTCCTCTTTATTTTTAATATAAATAAAGAAATTTACTCTTTTCCTTCTTTATGTATATTTAAACAAGTTTGTTATTATGTTGCTGGCATAGTTACCAGCTGATTATATTGTAACTGTTTAAATTGTATTATTATATTTAGTTATTCCTTAAATACTAAACTACACAGTTACACGAACAGCAACACATACAATTATTAAACATAAAACATGTACTTAACACATTACACAGATAATAAAGAATATATTTAAAAATATGACTAATCAGTGTTCTTAATTAATATCCGTGAATCAGTGCTTTGATATAGAATTAATATAACAAAGTTGGTTATATGATTTGACAAACATAAAAGAATTTTTTTGGGTGGGGACAAAAAAAGTGCTTTTATATTATCATCGCCCTTACATACAAGACTATATACATACATCTACCTACATCTTAGTTTATATGCTGATATAACTTTAAGTAGCAGATTCTTTAATGTATACCTACATTTCTTTAAATGATTGAAAATGATGACAACAACCAGCATAAAATGCACCAACATAAACAGAAAGTGTTTATGCCAAATAAGGATTTCAATGTAAAATTCTCATTTTTTTCTTTTCTTGCCTTGCAAATATTTTTAATTCTTATATTAATTAGTATTCAATGATATTCTAATAATCCTCAAAAGTTTTATTTAAGACACATTGGAAATGTTTCAAGTTGAAAAAAAAACTGCAAAGAGGCCTACTCTTATTTTAAAATACTATTTTCCATGAATGTTAATTTGAAAATAAATAATCTCTACAAATTATCCACTACTCTAAGATTATTATTACTGTATAACAAAAAGAGTTGGCTAAAAAACCTACTCAGAGTATATTTTTACAATTACATATAGATTTACAACTAATGAATATGCTGATTATAGATGATTGGTGAGTAAGTTGTATTTAAAAAAACAACCAATGGGCTCTGGTACATAAATACAGTGTTCCATGCAGAAATAGGCATATCTCAGGAATATAAGTTGCAAATCAAAATAGAATTAAAAACATGTCGTAAATATCAACTAACCTGGAATTAAATTCTCAACAGACTTTTTTTTATTGATCTCTGCAGAAACCACAACCTAATCTCGAAATCCACATATTTCAAGAGAAAACCTCAAAAACTTCAAACCTGGAAACACCCTGACTACATTAAAGGAGAATGGGCCTACTAGATCATGTCTTCATGGATAAATACCACCACAAAGAAATCTAAAATGTAAATGTCCTCTGAGGAGTCAGAAGTGCAGATCACTACAGAGTCAAAATTAAAATTAAATTCACTACCCAAAGAAAGCAACAAAACCAAACCCCTAAGACTAAAAGAAAAGTAGTCCCTACCCAACTAATCATGAATGACGATTACCAAAAAAATAACAATCACAGATAAACTCAAAGACTTAACAACGTTAAACAAATCACAAAGAATTGGTCCCAACTCTGTAAAAAGCATCAATAGTGAAACAGCAAATTCAATGAAACAGTGGAAAAAAGATATCAAATATGGCTATTACACCAATCCCAAAAATCAGAAACAGACAACACTGTAATGACATACTGAAATCAATCAGATGAATTCAACAAACTTAATAGAAAGACTACGACAAAACCTTAAAAAAAAAATAACTCCAAAAATACAAACCCCCTACTTAAGAAGGTTGAAAACTATAATCTGGCCCATAACAAAGACAATGTGGAAATCTAACTAAGTATTTCAACAAACTCTGAAATTGGGAAGAACTGACAGAACTCCTAAACTTCAACACAAGCACACCAATAACAACAACACATCCAGAAAGTATCAACTCTTCTACAATAAAAGAGATTTACCAAACACTGGACAAGATGAAGAATTACAAAGCAGCAGAAGAAGATCAGATCTTTGTAGAGATCTGGAAAAATCACCCTTTATCAACAGGTTGTCAACATCTGGATCAAAAAAGAACTACCAGAACACTGGCAGTTTTTAAAAAAAAAATCTGCCTTGATTTCGCTGACGACTTGACACTGCTATCAAATGACATCGCCCAATGCTAAAACACAGACATTAGAACTTCAAAACATTGCAAATATAAATATAATACAAACAAGAACTAGCTAAAGCAAAAAAATTAACCTGGTACACCTACAGTAAAAAATGTCTATCCATAAACATAAAAATTAAGACACTACAACACAGTTATAAAAGCAGAAACCACATATGCAGCAGAAACACTCTCTTATCTGAATGAACAATCAAAGACTGACAGACTCCAGTAAATTAAAGTAAGAATTGGAAAATTGGAAGAACCTGCATCAATAAACAGTATAAGAAAGACAGAGTGTGGTGGATTGTGCCAACAAATGAATGAACAAATAGTTAGAACCCATCACTGATACCATGTGTAAGAGGGCAATAGGATTCTTTGGACACATCATAAGGATGCAGGATTTGAGGCTTCTGAAACAGCTGGGACAGTACAATCTCGACTTGAATAATACCAAGATAGAATGCAGATGGATCAGAGAAATAAGTGAGGTTCTGAAGAAATTGGACTTACAACAGAAGACACTACAGACAAGATAAGATTAAACTAAAAAACAAGGACAAAAACACTCGATTCACACTCACAAGAAAGAAATTCACAACTTGAACATTTTCAACACCAAAAAGGACATGGAGATTGGAATGTATGAAAAAATAATGGGAGGACCACAAGGCCCAAACAGTCCCTTCAAAGAGACTTGGATAATGGACTGACTAAAGAGATCCTGTGCAGTCACAAAAGATGAAAAAAAAGTGCTATATAATAGTAACAATGTTTTAATTTCAATTTAATAATTTTTTTAATGACGGCCCTAGGCATCATATAGCAGAAAGATACAGCAAAAAGGATAAATATTTATTTTTTTTAAGAAGAGAAAGATAAATACCATGATTTCTATTAGCAGGATTTTCTAGCCAAAATATCTACTGGGACCTCAAATGGTACATAAAGTTTTTAAATTAAAATAAAGTTGACAGCTATAACAAAAAAAACAAACTTGAAGTAACCTGTTTTGAATTTTTATCCTAAAAGAAATACAGGAAACTTATGTCTAAGGTGAGTAATGTCATGGTCACTCACGACACTTTTTTTGGAGTTGAATACCTTATTCATAAAAACACAAAACATTTTAAATATTAAGGTAATATTTTTGCTAATCTTTTTTCAGTGTCATTGTAAAATGGTTTATCAACGGAATTTCCATTTATCTATCTAATACATTTTAAATTACTTATCACATTAATTTAATACTGATTTGTTAATTAAATAATCTTGAAGGATTTTTTCCTTTTTTTAAATTAACATTTTTACGATTATTACAAATTTTTCTAACTAATTTTTATACGTAATATTACAGAAACCTACAGTAAAATATATTTTAAATCCATTTTCAATCAATTTTATTTGATCTCATGTCATTCATACAATTAACATGAATAGAAAACAATGGAGAAATTTTGAAATTTACAAACACAATATTACCCACCAGGAAATGTTGGGTGAAAAATAAACAAAATTTAAAATAGTGATTCATTATACACACTATTCCAGTAGGTTTGTCTGAAGAACCAAAACTAGTGTTGCAGATTTTTTATAAAACTGAAAAAGCTTAAATACTTAAACTTACCTTGCCTTTCCTAAAAAGAGCTTTTACATTATTAGGCTGGCATCGAAGTACATTATCTACTGACTGTAATGCAGTATCAAATGCTTTAATTTTCATTTGTGCAGCAGCTAAATTATTATAAACTTTAATTCTTTCCTCCAATAAATTATGAATCTCTGCTTCATTTAACTGCAATAAAAGTAACATTTCTACTTAAGTTTTTTTTTTTTTTTTTTAACATGACTGGCTTCAATAATTAGTACCTTAATAAAAATTTAATCAAAACAACAATAAATGTACGAATAAAATATGTAAATAAAAAATGAGAAATAATGAATAGAATTAGAATAACTTACGCACAAACCCTAACCCTAAGATTAAAGAGGTAGCTGTCCTATATAACTCCTTTTTTTTTTGTCTTCAGTCATTTGACTGGTTTGATGCAGCTCTCCAAGATTCCCTAACTAGTGCTAGTCATTTCATTTCAGTATACCCCCTACATCCTACATCCCTAACAATTTGTTTTACATATTCCAAACGTGGCCTGCCTACACAATTTTTTCCTTCTACCTGTCCTTCAAATATTAAAGCGACTATTCCAGGATGCCTTAGTATGTGTCTGTCTCTTCTTTTAACTATATTTTTCCAAATGCTTCTTTCTTCATCTATTTGCCGCAATACCTCTTCATTTGTCACTTTATCCACCCATCTGATTTTTAACATTCTCCTATAGCACTACATTTCAAAAGCTTCTAATCTTTTCTTCTCAGATACTCCGATTGTCCAAGCTTCACTTCCATATAAAGCGACACTCCAAACATATACTTTCAAAAATTTTTTCCTGACATTTAAATTAATTTTTGATGTTAACAAATTATATTTCTGACTGAAGGCTTGTTTCGCTTGTGCTATTTTGCATTTTATATCGCTCCTGCTTCATCCATCTTTAGTAATTCTACTTCCCAAATAACAAAATTCTTCTACCTCCATAATCTTTTCTCCTCCTATTTTCAAATTCATTGGTCCATCTTTGTTATTTCTAATACATTTCATTACTTTTGTTTTGTATTTGTTTATTTTCATGCGATAGTTCTTGCGTAGGATTTCATCTATGCCATTCATTGTTTCTTCTAAATACTTTTTACTCTCGGCTAGAATTACTATATCATCAGCAAATCGTAGCATCTTTATCTTTTCACCTTGTACTGTTACTCCGAATCTAAATTGTTCTTTAACATCATTAACTGCTAGTTCTATGTAAAGATTAAAAAGTAACGGGGATAGGGAACATCCTTGTCGGACTCCCTTTCTTATTTCGGCTTCTGTCTTATGTTCTTCGATTAATACTGTTGCTGTTTGGTTCCTGTACATGTTAGCAATTGTTCTTCTATCTCTGTATCTGAACCCTAATTTTTTTAAAATGCTGAACATTTTATTCCAGTCTACGTTATCGAATGCCTTTTCTAGGTCTATAAACGCCAAGTATGTTGGTTTGTTTTTCTTTAATCTTTCTTCTACTATTAATCTGAGGCCTAAAATTGCTTCCCTTGTCCCTATACTTTTCCTGAAACCAAATTGGTCTTCTCCTAATACTTCTTCGACTCTCCTCTCAATTCTTCTGTATAGAATTCTAGTTAAGATTTTTGATGCATGACTAGTTAAACTAATTGTTCTGTATTCTTCACATTTATCTGCCCCTGCTTTCTTTGGTATCATGACTATAACACTTTTTTTGAAGTCTGACGGAACTTCCCCTTTTTCATAAATATTACACACCAGCTTGTATAATCTATCAATCGCTTCCTCACCTCCACTGCGCAGTAATTGTACAGGTATTCCGTCTATTCCAGGAGCCTTTCTGCCATTTAAATCTTTAATGCTCTCTTAAATTAATTCAGATCTTAAGTATTGTTTCTCCCATTTCATCCTCCTCAACTTCCTCTTCTTCCTCTATAACACTATTTTCTAATTCATTTCCTCCATATAACTCTTCAATATATTCCACCCATCTATCTACTTTACCTTTACCTTATACTACTACTTTACCTTATATTGGTGTACCATCTTTGTTTAACACATTATTAGATTTTAATTTATGTACCCCAAAATTTTCCTTAACTTTCCTGTATGCTCTGTCTATTTTACCAATGTTCATTTCTCTTTCCACTTCTGAACACTTTTCTTTAATCTACTCTTTTTCACTAGTTTGCACTTCCTGTTTATAGAATTTCTTAATTGTCAGTAGTTCCTTTTACTTTCTTCATCACTAACATTGTTATATTTTCTATGTTCATCCATCAGCTGCAATATATCGTCTGAAACCCAAGGTTTTCTACCAGTTCCCTTTCTCCGCATAAGTTCGCTTCTGCTGATTTAATAATTTCCTTTTTAACATTCTCCCATTCTTCTTCTACATTTTCTACTTTTTCATCTTTTTTACTCAGACCTCTTGCGATGTCCTCCTCAAAAATCTTCACCTCCTCTTCCTCAAGCTTCTCTAAATTCTACCGATTAAACTGACACCTTTTCTTCAGGTTTTTAAATCCCAATTTACATTTCATTATCACCAAATTATGGTCGCTATCAATGTCTGATCCAGGGTAAGTTTTGCAGTCAACGAGTTGATTCCTAAATCTTTGCTTAACCATGATATAATCTATCTGATTCCTTGCAGTATCGCCTGGCTTTTTCCAAGTGTATATTCTTCTATTATGATTTTTAAATTGGGTGTTGGCAATTACTAAATTATACTTTGTGCAAAACTCTATAAGTCTGTCCCCTCTTTCATTCCTTTTGCCCAGCCCGTATTCACCAACTATATTTCCTTCCTTGCCTTTTCTTTCCAATGCTTGCATTCCAATCTCCAACTATTATTAAATTTTCATCTCCTTTTACGTGTTTAATTGCTTCATCAATCTCTTCGTATACACACTTTACCTCATCATCATCATGGGCGCTTGTAGGCATATAGACGTTAACAATCGTTGTCGGTTTAGGTTTTGATTTTATCCTTATTACAATGATTCTATCGCTATGCGTTTTGAAATATTCTACTCTCTTCCCTATCTTCTTGTTCATTATGAGACCTACTCCTGCCTGCCCATTATTTGAAGCTGAGTTTATTATTCTAAAATCACCTGACCAAAAGTCGCCTTCCTCTTCCCACCGAACCTCACTAATTCCTACTACATCCACATTTATCCTATCCATTTCTCTTTTTAAATTTTCCAGCCTACCAATCTTTTTCAAACTTCTAACATTCCACGCTCCAACTCGTAGAATGTTATTTTTTAATTTTCTGGTGACCCCCTCCTTAGTAGTCCCCACCTGGAGATCCGAACGGGGGACTAGTTTACCTCCGGAATATTTTACCAAGGAGAGGCGCCTCTATCATTGCTATATGAAAATGCAGAGAACCACATTTTCTTGGAAAAAAAGCAGCTGTAGTTTTCCAATGTTTTCAGCTGCGCAGTACTCAGAGGACTGAGTGATGTTGAAATGGCCGTTTAAGTCGTCCTGACTCACGCCCCTAACAACTACTGAAAGAGCTGCTGCCCTCTTTCTGGAATCATTCCTTAGTCTGGCTCTCAACAGATACCTCTCCGATATGGTTGCACCTTCAGTCCAGCTACTCTGTATCACTGAGTACTCAAGCTCCCTCACCAACGGCAAGGTCTCATGATTCATAGAGGAGGATATAATTCCACTAAAAACAAATTAATTCTTGGTTGCCCATGCTGATGTATTTTTTTTTAAAGTTCTGTAACTGTGTACTTCCAGTTTGTCAATCCACAAACATATTTATAAGGAAATAGATGATCTACTCAAATATTTAAAAAGGGATAACTACTTGGATATTAATGAGAGACTACATCACAAGAGCAGAAGAGAGACATCAAAGGAAAACTGTTGGAGAATGGACTATGTTAAAAAAAATTAGAAAAACTATTCTTTCAAAATTTTCTATTAAGCATAAAATGGAAACTGCTAGCACCCTTTTTAAATATTATGAAAGAACGTGTATACAAATGAGACTCTAGGAGATAAAATTACATGATTTATAGGCATAGATTCTGAAACCAAATTACAGATTATAAAAAAAAATGATTAGGCAGAGATTTTGAAACCAAATTATGAACTGTAAAACATATCCAGCAAGGAGACAGATGCTGATGACAATTTAGTAATGAAGTATTGACTGAATTTAAAACACCAAATGAGAAATTAGAATAAATAGATGGGGAATTCCGATATAGATTAAAAAAGAAAAATCTGATCAAACTATAGAACAAACTCTGCTAACCTTCATGGTGGTTGAGCTGTAATGTTTCCATCTTTCATGTTCAAAAACCCAGTTAGGCTTAGCATTTCTATATGCTATAAATAATAATATATTATATGCCCATGCACAAGCCCTGAGTTTATGAACTGAAAAGTAATCTTCTGAAAATACTCCTGCAAAGCAAATTCAGTTGAAAGTAAGAGAATAAATTTAAAAAGAGAATATTCAAGGCAGTAGAAGAATTTTTAAATATTAACATAAGACTAGTGGAAAACAATAGCTAATGAAAGGCATACTAGAATTCATAGAACATAGAAAGCATAGAGATTATAAAGATGTAGACAGGAGAGTATACAAACAGAAGTAAAATTAAAAGAAGGTCCACAAAAAAAAAACAAAATTGGTTAATGCAGAGATGTGGTGTAATGGAAAAAATAATAGAAAGGCAGATGTATTATACAAAAAAAATGATAATGGGAAGTTTTTATTTTCTTCTCAATCACATGTCTTGCAAGACACTCCTTTATTTATTGTCAGTACAACTGTTCTGCAACAAAGCATCATAAACTTATAGAATTTGTTCATTGTAATATTGTTTCATGTTAGCTGTTTGAGGTTGCATTTATTTCAACTTAAAATGATTGCTTTTTCATCAAATTACATACCAAGGAAGAAATATGAGCAGTATTACATTTCTCAATTCAGAAGGAATGAAATCAGCAATTATTTTTAGAATGCAGTAAAAATACAGATAAAATTGTTTGTGTAGAAGCAATATCTACAAATGGAATGATTGCTTTAAAAGATATAGCATTTTATCTATCACCAATGAACAATGGAAAGGTAGGTCTTCTGTATGAAATGTAATGGTGCCAATATTCTGGGATATGAAAGGGCCAGTTTTTATTCACACAGAACTAAATATGAAATAGAAAATTTTGCAGACTGCTGTAGCTATTGCAATCAAACAAAAAAACAACCCCAAAAGGCATGGTAAATTTCAAAAGCTGTTTTTTACTTCAGAATAACAGTGGACCTCATACAGCCAACAAAACTATTATTTGGCTTCATTATTTTGAGCTTCTAAACCACCCACTGTATAGTCCTGACCGGGGTCCTAGCAATTTTCATCTTTTTGGACCACTGAAAGTGTTGCAAGAAAATCATTTTTGTTTCTGATGAAGAGATCATGGAAACAGGGCAAAAAAATAAAATAAAATTATATTGAAAAATAAGCACATTTCATTTATAAAAATGCACATGAAAGTAATGTTTTTTTAAATTTCACTTTATTTTTAACTTACCCTCATAGAATGGAAAAACATTTTGAAAGAGAAGAAAGAATTAGCAGGTGGCAGGAATATGCAGAGGAACTACATATACTGAGCAGAAAAATTATCAAATTAAGTTTTGATAAAGCATAAAAAATCTCTTAATCATCTCTGTTGATCATCTCTTAATCATCAACAGAGATAAGGCACTACGAATAGATGAAACACCATTACAATTATTGTCTTGTTTAGAAAATACAGGACTGAAAAATCTACACAAATTAGAAAATAGTTTATGTGATTTAAGAAGTTCCCAGAGATTTTAGAAAAAATGTAGTTATTGCTATACCAAAAGAAAGAAAGTGAATGTAAGCTTGACAAGCACCACTCATCTGTCAAGTAAAAAAATATAGTCATTAGGACAGTTTGCAAGTAATTAAAAAGTGACATACGGAGAACTACATAAAGAATAGCCTAGTTTTAGAAACAGAATGTAAACAAAAAAGGCCAATTGACCCTCAGAATAATGTTAGATGACAGGCTTAAGAATAAAGCTTGAGATTTATAAACCTGGTTTAGGGTTATGTCAATGTAGAAGGGAACAAAATGTTATATAATTACAGAAAATTGTACTGAAATACAGGTACTGCTGTAAAAAAACTTATGCAGAATCTGTATAAAAATCAGGTAGCAGTGATAAAAGTAAAAAAAAAATGAAAAAAGATAAGTTCTGATTCAGAAAAGAGTGTCATGCTGATGTAGCTCAACCCATTGATTCTGAGATTGTAAAAAGCATACAGGAATCGATGACCAAATTTGAGAATAAAGAACTATCAAAGGAGAAAAATTACAATATTTTTGCTACTGATGTTTTGACAGAAACTGGAAATGAGTTACAGAAAAGAATGAATGACATGGATTTATTACTAAGAAAAAAATTCAATTTGAAATAGAGTAAAAAAAAGTAGTAAAATAACAAGCATGTGAAAACAATAAAAAATTACATTAATATAAGGATCAAATCAGCAGTTGAAGAATTCTGTTATTTAGATAGTAAAATTACAAAATATTGATAAAGTAAAGAAGATCTCAAAAGCAAGGAAATCTTTTACACATAAAGGAGGTCTGCTAGCATTAATTCAAGGACCTAAAGTCTAATGATTATTCATCGAGAAAGGAAACTGATTAATTGGTATAACATACCTTGTTTTCTTCTACATTGTCAGGAGAATTTTCAATATCATCTAAATAATCCAAAGCTCGTCTGTAACACTGTATGGCAAGTGTATTTTCTTCTCTCAAATACCACCAGTTACCTCTTTCCTTTTTTCGATTACTAAAACAATAAAATAACATCTTATTATTAAATTCTTAAGTAGCAATTCTATAAGTAGCATTCTTATAGAAGTCTATTTCTCACTACACTCAGTCACTAAATCACACTCAAGTTCACAAAACAGTACGACAGTATAGAAAAGATGTAGATTATTTAAGGACAATAATTTAAAAAATGAGAAAAAGAGATTTCAAAACACGCACTGTCAAGTAAAACTGACCTGCATTTAATAATACTACTTTAATTAAACATCATACAAAGTGATTATCAGTAACTAAATTTACTAATACCTTTACTAATACCTAAACTAACCATATCTTATTTTGATAGTATTTTACCCATGAAAATTTTAAATAGATTAGTTTTATAATCAGTGAGTCCATTGTTCCAAATGTGCTTTTTCTGTCAAATCTTTACACTTAATGCAAAATTGAAGAAGTTATCTTGACATGCCTATTTACGAATCACACATTAAGAGATTTTTCCATCAGTTTAATTGCTAAAGATTCATGTCACGTGTATAGGACTAAAAAGTATTACTAAATAGTATTTATTTAAGAATGCAAAAACGTATTCTACAGCAGTACATACAACAAACTTCTACTCATTAAACACCAAACACAACTTACTTCAATCAAATCTATTATGATGTCTCTAATTACAAAGAGTTTAATAAAATTATGAATAGACATTTAATTAAAGTAAACTAGTAAAATGTATGCAAGTAACAATGATGAATTTTTCATAATGCATATAAATCATATCTCAAAAATATTACCATAATAAAGACATGTCACAAAAATTTTCAAAGGAACAAAGAAAAATATCATTAATGTAACGAACAGGTACTAACTGACTTAAAAATAAATTAATCTAGGCTAAACTAATGGTCGCAGTGGCAAAAAAAATGACAATTAGTAACAAGGAAACAAGGGCTATAGAGTTAAAATGATAAAAATATAAATAAGGTTGAGAGAGATGAAAACAGTTATACAGGCATACAATGATAAGAAATAACATGAGAAGAGAATGATGGAAATGGAGATTGAAAGCAGCACAGGAAAGAAATTCAGTCAACTACTGAAAGACTAGTGTTTTTTAAATATTATATTGTTATTTTTTAAAATTGTTATTCTAAATGTACACTACAAACAAGGTTAATAACCTAAAATAATATGTAGCTTATTGCAGCAGATATAAATGGACAGAAATAATTGATCTTTCTTACAATAATCTCTGTGATAATAAATCAAAAAATGTTTGATAAAATTATAAAACCCCATTATAAAGTTTTTCTATCTACAACTTATAAACAACTTTTTACATTAATTGTTATATACCAAGAAGAAGCTTTTTCTATAACCTTTACCAATCAGGAAAACATATAATAAATTTGAAAGAAAAATAAAAAGGTACAAATTCATAAAAAGAATTTTCTTCTGCATGACATCTGGAAAAAACAGCAATGTAAGATTGGCAGAAGAGATCAGCAAATGAATTCACAAATAGAGGAAGGGAAATATACATAAAAAAAAGCTAATGACTATAAAATAACAAAGCCAAAAAGAAGCCGAACTGATGAAGTTAATAGTATAACGTCATACCCCCTCATAATAAAAAAAATAATAACAAACTTACAAATAATAATAAACTTCACCACTTACAGCCTTATACATGATGAATTACAGAGTTCTACTGAAATTAGTTTTAGATTATAGGAGTAGGAGACCCAGTTTTATCTAACAGGCATCTCAGTCAATAGTTCAGCTTTCTTTGCAAATTCGTTGTAGGAAACAATCCCACAGGAAGAGCTGTTGCCACACTAAGGAAGCAACTGCTGCTTAGCGATTACTAGAAGCATCTTCTGCTAGTAAGCAATGTACCACAGTTAGAGACAAGGAACAAATTAATTGACCCAATTTTCACATAATCCATCCAAGAAAGAAGAAATGAAGAATAAAGAAAGAGAGAACAGAGGAAAGGATATTATCTTGCAGAGAGTGTAACTAATTAAGGTAGATCTGAAAGTTTTCCTCTTAGTCCAGGATCAGATTAGTTAGATTTTTATAACTGCACTTAAAAATAATGCAAAGTTGAGATATCAATTTCAAGAGCATACATACTATTTCTTCTCTAGATCAACCACATAACAAATTAATGACTTGTACAGAAAATTAGTGGCATATATACAGAAAATTGATAATTTCCTGGGAAGTACTAATATAGATTCAGTTACAAAGTTTTTTAGCACTTCTGTCTAGCTAATTGCTTTCTTCAAAAATATGTTTAATGATATTAAAAAAGACAAAGAATGTTTTCTTACTCTTGCATATTTTTATTATAAAAATGGACTAAAATTATTTTCATCTCAAATTATTTAAACCTTACTTACTTACAAAATTCATCCATTAATCATAATGCATTATTTTCACCACTACAACAATAAATAACTTAAATCACGAACTAAAAATATATAACAAAAATATTACTTACATTTAATTAAAACAGTAACTTAATTTATAAAATTCAATTAGCACAAACTGCAATAATTTTAAATATGAAGAAACAACACAGACCTACCCAATTTCTTTACGATCAGATATTGAAAGAGCTGATATTTCAGGTTCTGCTTCAGCACTGATCAAAGTAATACTATAGTACAAAGTAGCATCAGGAGGGATATCAGGTTCTCTTCCTCTGCTTCCATAACCAAATCTAGGCCCAACAATAGCTTCTGCTTCTTCACCAACATCCATCAAAGGTATTACAAAATCAAGCCCTTGTATAACCTTTAAACAAATAAATAACACATAATTGATTTAAACAAATCAACTGAGGTTGGTACATAGAATGACAACACTTTCCAACAATATCATAGTTTTTTTTTCAAATGCTAAAGATTTAAATCTCATATGACTAATTAAAATTTTTATTTACTTAGAATGTACATAAATAATAATAATAATTATTGTTAAAGCAACTCTGACTAGTGTATATCTTATTTCTGGTGCAGTAGATGCATTCCAAAGATAATTAAGATACATTATAATTAAAGATACATATATTATAAAACAACAGGTTAATATACCCCTTACCATTTACGCACAATACTTAATAACACTGTTTTTAGTCAATAGGAGATGCAAAAATAAAACTGTTTTCAAGTCCATAAAGTTTGATAATTCAGCTATGTAAATGTAATGAAATTAATAAAACAACTTGAAAGTAAGGCATTTCTTCAAAGATGAGCAGTAGTTTATGGTCTTTTGTTAACAGTAGGAAAAATACTGTTTTGAGTTAGTTATAGAAGAGCAGAAACAAAAATATTAAATGTTTGTGCATACTTATTTTATTTTTATATCCTTTTTTTATCAGTTAAAACATTTTTATTCACATCCTGCTACATTTGATAAGTTATATTTTTATAAAAATGTAAACATGCATAATTTTTTAATTTTCATATCTGTTTTCAGAATTGTTCAAGGCATATTCATAAAGTAAGAGCCATCAGCTTATATTTAAATATTAGCAGGTCTGAACACAGTTTCACACATGCAGAGACATCTACTGGCTATTTATGAAGCCACTGTAATTGTTGTTTTAGTTGTTGTGTACAGTAGTCTTTCTCCTGCCGGTGAATCCAGATTGCAATGTCCGTAACAACTGTTTCTCCTGCCAGTTGTGAAATGCGCTGTGTGATTCAATTTTTGTGGGCAAAAGGATCATCAGCTGCTGAAATTCATTGGGAGTTGGGCCTAGTGTATGGACCTACAGTAATGAGTGAATGGAAAGGTTGGACAATAGTGTTGAGACTTTAAAAATGGCCGCACAAATGTGCATGACAGAGAGCAAAGTGGAAGCCCCAGTATTCAGACCAACAAAATCGTTGAACAAGTAAATTAATCGACAATTAATGCTCTGGCTGATGAATTTCCGCATGTTAGATGCAACTCTACCTAGATGATTGTCACAGAAAAGCTCAGATATCATAAATTATGTGCAAGGTGGGTACCGAAAATGCTCACCGACCAACACAAGAGCTAAGAATGTGCAGTGGATGAGTGTTTTTGGACCGCTATCGACAAGATGGAGATGACTTGTTTTCCCACACTGCTACGGGCAACAAGACGTGGTGGATATCCTACACCAACACAAAATTGAAACAACAGTCAATGCAGTGGTGCCATTCATCTCCATAATCAAGTTGAAAAATGTTGGCTACTGTTTTTTGGGATGAAAAGGGAGCCATTTTAGTTGATTTCATGGAACATGGATCAACATTTACAGCTGATGTGTACTATGAAACGCTCACCAAACTGAGAGATGCGATCCAAAATCGATGAAATGGGAAACTGTCATCCAGTGTAATCCTCCTTCACGACAAAACACATCCTTACTGCTGCCTTAACCAAGAAGATTCAAGATTTTTGTTGGGAACTTTTTGACCACCCTCCATATAGTTCCGACCTTGCACCTAGCGACTACTTCCTCTTCTTGCATATGAAAAAAATGGCTTGGTGGACAATGGTTTGAAATCAACAATGAACTCAAGACTGCCATTGTCAACTGGTTCAATTCCCAGATGGCAAACTTCTATGCAAAGGGGTTAAAGAAACTGATCCAGCGTTACAAAAATGCTTAGAAACTGAATGGCAATTATGTGGAAAAGTGAAGTAGATATGTAGTAAACTAAAACTGTAAGTAAAAATCTTTTCTCAGGAGCTAATGACCAAACGATCCTAATTTTATGAATATACATCATACAATAATTTTATATTTGTTTATATTTTACCATATTGTTACAATTTTGATCCAGAGTTATTAAAAACACATTGAATGTTGTATTAACAATATTTCATTTTGAAAAATGAAGATGTAGACTTAATGACAGAAACAAAGATTTCTATGATAAATATTATTCAGAGATGCTGTTGTTAAAAGTAATATGTTCATAATACAGATATAGCCCCAGTAATTAACAGATTAATGTATCAGTTATATGTTATAGGAATTACCCAAAAGGATAGAGTACGAAATAAGTGCAACAACAGCTGAATATTTTCAACTTAAATGACAAAATTGATAATGAGAAATAATTGGAAACATGTGGATCAAATGGATAAATGTCGTTATCCCAAGAAGATAATGCAGTACAGACTGTTGGGATACTGGAATATTGGAAGACCGAAGAGGAGATGGGAAAAAAATTGACTTCAAGTTCGCAACAGGTCGAAAGGCCTAAGGCTTCAAGTAGAAGATGATGAAGTAACAGTTATAATGCAAGCATCATCTGCACTTTAGTTGGCTTGAAATGCTGATAAGCAATAGTATGTCCAACTCTGAAAAGAAGACAAGAGGAAACCATTTAATTCAAGTTACTTTGGTAAGCCTAGCAAGGAATTTTTTATTAAGAATGGCTGGGCTATTTTGGACAGCACCTTGAACTATTCAATTATAACAATATAATTAATATAGTAACTACTTTCAGTCTAAATTATTAGCATGCATAAATATTTAACATTATCTGATATCACACACAAACATGCACATGCAAACACATGTACACACACACACTCACACATATATATATATATATATATACATACACACACACACAATGAAATGTGATAAAATCAAATCATTTAAACACTAAAGTTGTTAAATGACGCTTTCAAATTAATGGAAATTGTTTCCAAAGGTCTTTAGAAATTAATTACCTAGTTCTAGCATAATGGTTTATTCAGTAGCACTATCACTAATATAACAGCTAAGTACTGATAATAACAATATAATGACTATCGTATTATAAACATTTTTGACAGTACTTGTTATTACAATAGCTGTAGAAATAGTCATCCATACTGAATGTTGTCACTGAGGAAGGAGTTGAAAATTAGATTCATAACATCCTTAGAAAAAATTTACATCAATTTTAAAGTTAGCCATTATTAATTTTAAAACATTTTTTTCTTTTCTTCATATTACTTTTCAATATATTGTAGCACTGAGATAATACAATCTATAAAAGGTTCAATAAAAAAAATACAGTGGATTTTAATTTTTCTCAAAAAATGTATTTATTCATCAATATTGATTTTGTGTCCCCTTCAGAGTACTCTTTTTTAGATATAATACATTTGTGCCAGCACTTTTTCCAATCTTCAAAGCACTTCTAAAATGTAATTTCTGACATGACGTTTAGCTCCTTCAGTAATTCTATCTTGGCAAAGCATTGTCTTTCATTGTTCTTTTCAGCATGGAAAATAGGAAGAAATCACAGGGGGCATGTCCAGTGAATACAAAGGCTGAGGAATCATAATGGTGTTGTTTTTGGTCAAAACTTTATGAACAAGTAATGAAGTGTGACCATATGCATTATTGTGTTGCAATAGCCATTAATTGAACAATAAACTTAGCAGCTAGATGGCTACCAAAGTAAACATACATTAGGGACAAGTGTACCAACATAACAAAAAAAATTGTGTGACAATTGGACTTGCTTGCGAAATTAAAAATTTTGGCATATTTTTCATCAACCTAATATACTAGACTGGTGTGGTGTTTTAGTTATAATACACAACTCTTTCTTGATCTATTAACAGCACAACAGTAATTAAATTACAATTTTTTTTTATAAAACACAGAAAGTACTCATAGCTACTTTGATTTTGTTTTTTTTTTTTGGTTTTAAGTAAAAGCAGAATGTTCCATAAATTGACAAATTAATTTTTATTATATTAACTAGATATCTTTGCTAGATGTCCCACTGTTACCTTTTACAGAAGTATATCATCCTTCTGTTAATACATTTTAAAGCATATTACAATGTTACAAGTCTCACTTTTATCAGTTTTCTTCCATAACTATTAACAGTAAGGCAATTAAAATTAAAATTTGTAGATATTAATTACAAAAAATTAAATCAAATTTTACAAAAAAACTAAAGTTTTTTAATTTCTATTTAGACATAATAACAAAGTAGTACTACTACATTAGAACAAATGCTACAAATTAAAATATCAAAAAAAATAAACTTTCTCTTACCTCAGCATCTCCTACATGAATTGTTAGACTATCATTTTTTTCAATAATTGCACCATTTTCTAATCTACCTTCTAATTTAATTTTACAAACATCTGATCTCTGTGGTCGACTATCTGGCTGTCCAGCTTTCAGTACCTATAAACATAATTTTTTAATGTTATTAATACATATAGGAAGCTAAGTGAATTAACAGATTTATTTTTTTGTTGATTCACTTAAAATCATAACTACAGTCCAATGCCTAGCTTCAGCTACTGTAATTTTGTCTGATACAACCTAAATAATATCAGAAAGGAATCCAAAATCTTATTACACTGAAAAACATGTATTTCTCAGAGAAAAAAAGAGAAAATTTACAAAATAATTTTTTAGGTCAATTATGTTTTATTACAGTAATGTGGAAGAAGTGTTAGGAGAAGACCAATTTGGTTTCAGGAAAAGTATAAGAACAATTTAAGGAAGCAATTTTAGGGCTCAGATTAATAGTAGAAGGAAGATTAAAGAAAAACAAACCAACATGCTTGGCATTTATAGACCTAGAAAAGGTATTCGATAACATTGACTGGAATAAAACGTTCAGCATTTTAAAAATATTAGGCTTCAAATACAAAACTAGAAGAATGATTGCTAACACTTACAGGAACCAAACAGCAACATTAATAATTGAAGAACATAATTAAAAGGGAGTTTAACATAAAAAAGGGAGTCCAACAAGGATGTTTCCTATCCCCGTTACTTTTTAATCTTTACATAGAACTAGCAGTTAGTGATGTTAAAGATTAATTTAGATCCGGAATAACAGTACAAGGTGAAAAGATAAAGATGCTACGATTTGCTGATGATATAGTAATTCTAGCTGAGAGTAAAAGAGATTTAGAAGGAACAATGAACGGTATGGATGAAGCCCTACACAAGAACTATCTCATGAAAATAACCAAGAACAAAACAAAAGTAATGAAATGTAGAAATAATGAAGACGGACCACTGAATGTAAAAATAGGAAGAGAAAAGATTATGGAGGTAGAAGAATTGTTATTTGAGAAGCAGAATTACTAAAGATGGACGAAGCAGGAGCAATATAAAATACCGATAGCATAGGCGAAACAAGCCTTCAGTCAGAAATATAATTTGTTTACATCAAAAATTAATTTAAATGTCAGGAAAAGTTTTTGAAAGTATATGTTTGGAGCATAGCTTTATATGGAAGTGAAACTTGGATGATCGGAGTACCTGAAAAGAAAAGATTAGAAAGCTTTTGAAATGTAGTGCTACAGGAGAATGTTAAAAATCATATGGGTGGATAAAGTGACAAATGAAGAGGTGTTACAGCAAACAAGTGAAGAAAGAAGCATTTGGAAAAATATAGTTAAAAGAAGAGACAGACTTATAGGCCACAATAAAGGCATCCTGGAATAGTTGCTTTAATATTGGAGGGACAGGTAGAAGAAAAAAATTGATTGCAGGCAACGTTTGGAATATGTAAAAGAAATTATTAGGGATGTATAGGATGTAGGAGGTATATTGAAATGAAACGACTAGCACTAGATAGGGAATCTTGAGCTGCATCAATCCAGTCAAATGACTGAAGACAAAAAAAATACACTAATGTTTATCTATAGTAATTACGCATAGGATTACTATAAAATAAAGATGTCACAGTAAATTCTAAGCATCTAAGTTATTTTTATCACTAATGTGTCTAAGGAAAACAATTAAGAAAACATATAAACACATTTTAGTCCCTAACGACCAGTGACTTTTAACAGAAAATTGCAATAAAAACAAACAGATGAAATCAGATATTTATTTAACAGATGTATGTTTTATTTAATTTTTTTTTAATTTAAATTAAATTCAAGTTTAAGGATATTTAATGATAAAAATTATGCAGATATTTACAGATGACTAATACTTTTTTTCATAAAATTTAATTCCAATTTACAACACAATGTTTTAGATAACTACATAATTTATTAAAATTAAAAACTGAAAGATGTTCTCATGGTTCTCACAGGACAAAATTCTGAGCAACAGGAAAACTGTTTTGCTGTCTGATTTGATAAAAGTGAATATTATTTTTTTAGGAATAGACCTTTTTATATGAATCATATTTGCTGGAAGGAAACAAGGATCTGACTGTGGATTTATTATTATGAAGACAGATTCAAATTTTTTTTTGATAGCCTGAAAATGTAATGCGTGCACATAGGCTTAATATTTAACAATGATCCCAGCTAAGCAACTGATTTTAGTACTTCATCCCTTAACATTATGGTTTGATCTTATGGCAAATAAAATCAATTTGGTCATCTCACAAAAATTTATTATCTAGATAATGCTACACAACAGACAACACAAACTACTACTTTTACACTTTTACCATAAAGAGAATGTTAACTATACAAACAGCAATAGTTTTATCGATGTTTAAAGTTAGAATGATTAGTGATGAGTAATGAATGGATTTCTCTGAAATGATGAAAATGAATTTTCTAAATTTTCTCTATAATGTACTTTTTACTCTCTAAAAATTACTTTTTAATACAGACAAATTGTATAGCTTCTGAAAAGTTTGGTAGGGAATGAAATAATACTTTGAAAAAGATGTTCAGAGTCTATAAAGTTTGATTTTTAACCAGTTTTAAATTGCTCCTATGATTCAATAATTACTAAGTTATTTAGAAGTATGATGAAATAAACTAAAAGCTTTACTCCTGAACCTGCATCTCCAAATCACAAAGAATAATTTTTTTCTTCTTAACTACTTAATTATTTTTAAATTGGGAAATAGCTGCTCTGGTAGAAAATTTTTTAAGTGGGAAATTTTTTTCAGTAGAAAGATGTAATACTGAAGACTGGTAAAGAGTTTTGATAAATTAGTAATAACATATTCCTTTCCACACAAATGTTCACAACTACAAACCAAAAACAAAAACTAACAGTAATTTTTATCTTTAAAAGTTTTAGTACAGTAATATTTTGTAGAGACAATCATATCTACAAAGAAATGTAAATATTAAAATTAAACAGACCAATGTTCTTCCCAATTTTATTTACAATAGTATAATTGACATTACCAATCTAATAAAACTCAGCCTGTAACAATATCACTTGTACCACCACCACTACTATAAAAATCATGCTCATGTAAATCCACATTGATAAATTGCTTGTTATACAATATTTTTATTTAAAATTGGTTCTAACACAACAAAAGTATAAGAGTAATTTGATTAATTTATAAGCAAGAAATTGTATCACATTGCAAATATTACTGTAATCAATAACAATTAACAGAGTATAATCTCACTCATTTTTTACAAACTAATAATGCATGACCTACACCTATCACAAAGTTGCTGAATTGGTCAATGTTTTAAGTTATAAAACTTCGGATTTATATATCTAAAATGTCCTGTTAATGATGTTTTTATCAGTCTGAAGTTTGTACTCTTCATTTGTTATGCCATTCTGTTACATCATTAACAATTAACTCCAAAAATGTCTGGAGAAAAAGTCCCACAGAACACACAATATCTCCTGACAACATATTTCTCTTTAGAAGATTTATACAAAAATAACATTTTTGATAATATAATGTCATAAATTCAGCTACAAAAAACCACGAACAGAAATTACATACAAACAAAACATACCACGTAAACAATAATATATCACTTTTTATTTTCAAAATTATCACGTTTATGAAGTGTACTCACAAAAATGACTATTCATAAATACATCGGAAATATTACTCAATAAATTATACCAAGTATAAACATAGTAGAAATTAATCAATTAACTGTAGAACTGCTTTTTCACAAAATAAATAATAATAAATTGTACTTATAGTAGGGGGTTAGGTTTCGGTGAATGTCTACTGTTCCCCCTCATCAGCTGCAGACCAACATAGAAACATGGCTGAAAACACAGGCGGCTCCGTTCTATGACGAGAGTATTGGAAAGTTGGTACCACGCTATGACAAATGTCTAAATCGGAGTGGCGACTATGTAGAGAAACAGTGTAACTATGTAAGTATTTGTTACAAATAAAAATTTTTTTATTTTCACTATGGTTTTAATTTCGTGACTGATCGGACCTTGAAAAAAAATATAATAACCCTCATATCTTCATGAAATGAGGACAGAAAATTAAATCTGTTTAAACAGTACAAGTTGGATGAGAAAGAACAATTTGTATCAGCAATTTTAACTGGAGCCAATAAACAAATATAGCTGTGACAAAATTGATTGCTTATTTCACAGGAACAGATTGATAAGATACACTTAGGGTTTACATTTCAGACATTAATTAAAAATACTTTTTCAACCTATTTCATCAATCAAATAAGCTCCACTCAATTTTAGAATGGGTTTTTTTTGGAATGCTTAACGTATACAACATTTATTGTGTTTTAAAAATTTTATCTTTTTTTTTTTTTACCAAAATTATTTAAAATTTCCATCGATGTTGGCTTACTCAATGTTAATACAGTACACGTATTAACATTAAGTAAAGCAACTTCAGTGGAAATTTTAAATAATTTTAGTAAAAAAAAAGTTAACTTTAATTGCAATATTTGTGGATGTTTTTAATTTTTTTTTTAATTTTTGCACTGAACAACTATATGTTATGTAATGTTTGTTTTTTTTTTTATTTTGCTCAATAACCTAAGTTATAAAAAGTAATCAATTATAAAAATGTTGAATGGTAGTTGTATGTGTTAATGAAGATAAAGTCAAATCAGAAAACATTACTGAGGATGGGCTTATGCCTGAAAGCGCTATAATGAAAAGGAAATAAAAGTAAGAATATGTTTCTTTAATTCTGTAATTGGCGGATTGACTGAAATTCAATACATACAGGCAATATATATTATATATATATATATATATATATAGCAGAAAGAATTTTGCCTTCTGCAAAATCTTTAATCTTAAACTGATGCCAACACAATTTAAAAATTAGCTCAAAAAGAAGAAGACATTGGTCACACCTAATACAAAAATAGGAAAATTTCAAATGGATTACGTTGCTATAACCAGGAAAAATCAAACAGAAATAATGAACACCAGAGTTAAAAAAGGTCTAAATTCAGATCACTACTTAACAATAATTAATGTAAAATTTCAACCCAATAAACCCAAATCTAAACCACTTTAAAACCAGAATAAATACAAAAGCCATAAAAAAACCACAATACCCAGCCATAAAAAAGAAGAGTATCTTAAAAGAATAAACCAAGCAAAATTAGGAACAGACTGGAATGAGATCGAAGACAATTTAAAAAAAAAAGTAACAGAAGGAATCAAAATCTAAAAAAAAGCCCAAGCACAGATGGTGGAATAATAAGTGCGACAAGGCGCCAAATAAAAGGGCAGAAGCATGGAAACAATGGAACTCCTGTAAAACAGAAGAAAATTGGAACAATTTTAACATATAATGAAAAGACACGGCAAGAATCATTAGAAGAATCAGGAGGCAGCATGACACTTGAAATGGCAGCATGACATCGTTAAATTGGAAACTATGAAAATAACTTCAAGCAGTACAACTCTAGGAACTTCTACAAGACCTTCAAAGATGAACTCCAAGGATACCAACCAGCAGGACTATGTTTTAAATGGGATAACAGTAATCTAGCCTTAAATAAAAAAGAAAATAACAACATTCCAGCAAAATATTTTCAAAATTTACTAAACTGTGAAACCCCTAAAAAATTATTAGATTTCACAACTAATAACAAACCCAGACTCGGAACCTCCACAGAACAGGAGATAGAACAGATCATAAAGAAACTGAGAAACAATAAAGCACCTGGAGAAGATGGAATAATGGTGGAAACGTTGAAATTGGGAGAAGGGAATATGGTAAAGAAGATGCAACAAATCTGCGAAAAAATTTAGAAAACTGAAAAGATCCTGGAAGAATGGAAACTTGTCCTCATACACCTTCTGCACACAAAAGGAGAGAAAACAAACAGCAATAATTGTAGGGGAATCTCCCTCCTACCAGTAGCATACAAAATTTGATCAAAGGCCCTCCAATGTAGAATCAACGAACAAATGGATCATCTAATTGGTGAATACCGGGCTGGATTCAGGAAGGGCAAATCATATGCCGAATAAATGTTCAACCTTAAGAGCATTATACGGCTTAGAGTGACAACCGGCAAAAATACAGTTAGTAAAATTCATGGACTTTAAGAAGGCATATGACTCCATAGATAGACCAACATTATTTAAAATGTTTGAAGAATTTGGCACAGACAGAAAGACCCGCAAAATTACAGAACAAACTCCCAAGTTAAATTCAGGGGTGAAATTTTGGAAGCCAAAATCAAGTCAAGAAAGGAGTTCAGCAAGGGGATAGACTATCACTAATGCTTTTTAAGATTGTACTGGAAAAAATCAACAAGGAATGGTGGAAACAATGAGAAAAAGATAATATCAAAAAAATATGACACATAGACATAAATATCATAAACATAGAAGACACATGGATAATGATTGAGAAACTACAGGAAACAGCACAAAAAATTGGACTACAAATCTCATTAAAAAAAATGGAATATATGGACCGAATGAAAAATATCTAGAAACAAGAAATGGCAAGAGCAACAGAATTAACAGCTCCAAGTACCTTTGAGAATGGATTCAGACTGGATAAAATAGCAATAGAAACACAAATTAAGAAAATGGAAAAAGCCTATGGAATAACAAAGAACCAGTACAACAAAAAATGGTATATCCATACAGGCGACTGTCATCAAGCCAGGATTATACGCCGTAGAATGTTTATCCATGAACAGAAAAGGACATATCAAGGAGAACGAAATGTGGGAACAAAGAATACTATGGAAAAGTTTAGGACCACGGAAAAACAAATGAGAGTGGCGACTATGGAGCAACAAGGAATTCTACAAGAAAACAGAAACCTTCACAACGGCAAGAAAACAAAGGGCTAAATTTTATGGACACCTAAAGAGGATAAACACAAATAGGCCGACAAAACTGATTTTTTATCATCTTATTAAACTCAGAAACACAACAAAGTGGGTCAGGAAAATCATAAGTGATCTGCTGGAAATGGGCATCCTGGAAGAAGAGATATGTGACATGGATATTTTCAGGAAAAAGATAGATAATTGGAAGCAATTTAAAGAACAAAAACAGGAATGGGAGATGAGTTTAAAGTAGAAAAGTAGACTGGCAAGCAGAAGGCTGGTAGTGAGCGAATAAAGAAAATCTTGGAAGCAAGAGAGATGAAACTCATAAAGCCAAAGTTCATTGTGGTCCAAAGAACTTAACACTTCAAAAAAGTGTATATGCGCGTGCGTGCGCACAATTTAAAAATAATATAGTACACTTTAAAATTAAAACTAAGTGCCTCATTAATACAACTTTTGACTCTGTCAAATATTAACTATAAAATCGAACATAAACTGTAAAAACTACCAAATTAGTGTGGTGTAACATTGTACAGCTAAAGAAACTTTACAGTCTTACAATTCTCTTAAGTGATGGCCTAATTTCTAAATGTTGGTTAATTATAAAAACTCGCACATCCAACAAAACACCAAACACAATTACTACATATTGACTCTAAAAGTGTGTCTACATACACGACTCAAAAAAGCATGTAGTTAAATTGAAAATACAGAACAAATCTACGGCAATATTACGATACCAAATTATTTCTTCAAATGTGGTCATTCAAATAAACTAAAACAGATAAATAGCATTACAATGAATAATTTCATGAGATGCGGCAAATTACATACAAACTTTACTTTTCTTTACTCGCTTACACAACAAACTAACCTTACCACTAATAAGGCGTAGTACTATAAAAACTAACCTTTTTTTTCAGCTGTCCGCTTCCAAGAATATCCACCCATTCTTCCTTTTCTTTTATTGTTTCTTCGGCACTTTTGAGATCTTTCTCTTCGTCATTTTTAATATTTTTTTCATCGTCTGTTTTATTATGTAAATGATTAGCTTTAATTTCCTCGCCGATTAAATCAGCAGAGGAACCTTGTATCAAATTTTCCTCATTGTTAGGAATTAGAGAGTTTGCAGATTGACTTATAATACTGTCTTCAAAGTTAACATCAGCCATTTCAATACTAATTAGAAAAACTCCAGTTTAATGAAAACAATTTAAATAATAGTCCAGCAGTAATCACAAAATATTCAATTCATTGAGTTACACAACACTTTCAAAACAGGTGTCTCATACAAAAAAATAATCAGCTGTAAATCAAGGTCCAAATCTCGTACACCAAAACCAAGAGTAGCTACCTCTAAAGATAAATTTTATTTCTTTGTGTAATTTACTAGATTGATTTCATTTTTTTATTTTTAATCTTACTATTATCAACAACAATTTAGTTGATCTGGAATTATGGTGAATGAAGTAATACTTCTGTCAGCACATAGACAATCCATACCCGTTTGTATATCTACGCGCTATAATTTGAATCTCTTCATGTTAGAAAAAGCACCCTAAAATGAAGTGCACTAACAATTGAAAACTAACTGTTATAACAAAAATTCGTCTAGCGTGAAGAATAATACAGATTAAGAGATGCACTATAAATCAAAAGTGTAGCGTTTTACAAAAAAAAAAAACCAATTGCAAAACTAAATTTTATTTATTACATCCATTGTTTAATCTTTAATTATACTATTTATATTCATTTTACTTGAGCAAAACTAATTTAATTTGCACAAATACTAAAGTAACAATCTCTGCATGTGTACTAAATTTTGAAAATCCAGCTTGTAAAAAGCATAAAAAGATTCTTTGGATGTTATTATTATAAGCTTATTCCATACAGTAAATACTATTGCACATTTAGAAAGAAGCATAATGTTAACCTCTCTATATTTTGAATCTAAAATAAATTTATTGTTAAAAAATATTTTTTTTAATGTCTTCTTTTCAAAGCTTTATTAGCAATTCTTCAGTGGAGTTTCTGTTAGTTTTGTTGGTAATGGTGCTCATCTTAAAAAGGGCAGGGAATTTGTTTTAGCACATAAGCTAATAATACACTGCTTTAAGATAGACAGTTAACAACAGTGCTACCAGAAACTCTGCAGATAATTAACTATGTTAATAATGATAATTAGATATGAAAGACTTTTGAAGAACTATTATCAACAGATAATTTTAAATACTACAATTATAGAGTGGATAAAAAAATTGGGTAAAAAAAATTGTTAGGTGAAATTATTTCATTGCATGTATTGCAGCAATATGAGAGTCATAATTGTGATTTTGTGAGCTAGGATTGAGTAACAGACTTTTTAAGCAGGAGTGGTGGGTTATGTTCCCATTTTAACTCTACTGTGAACTCTATATACAATACCAGCACATATAATTTCAAATGGCAGTCTATTTTGATCCCACAAAAACTTTTGTAAAATATAATGTTCACCTTGTTAACACTGAACACTTTTTATTTAATGAATATTTTCAAGTTACTAAAGAAAAACAGGTCTTTGACCATTCAAGATACTTTTTTTGGTAGATTTTTTTTATGTTTCTAAGCATTCAAACAACATAATGCTAATAGCCTAAGTAGACATATTATATTTCTCTGTATGAGGCAATTAGCAGACACAGATTCTACTAACTGTTATAAAGGATATTTTTATTTAATCAATGTTCCATTTTTCCAGTGTAGAAATTTTGTACAGCTGAAGCACAAATGTAATCCTGACGCAATGTGTTTGAGAAATGTATTTTAAATGTGATGGCTTATTTTATGCCCTGAAACTAGATTGAATCTAATATCTTTAAATTTATGATTGATTTACGAATTTATTTGTAATTTACCAACAGAATGTGGGTAAAGTTTTATTTGGAGGAGTAAAATTTACCTGCACTACCAAGTTCAATATTATATGAATAAAAGCCTGGGACATAAAAGTATTTAATTGCTGATAATCAGAGTATTAATTTCAAAGGATTTCTGTCTGACTTCAATTTGATGTTAATGACACTTTGTGAAATAACAGGTTGTGTACTACAATAGAGTTGATACTTCTTCTAGGTTGCTCTGTCTAGTTGAGCTAATTCAAAGAGCTTTCAGATCACAATGTCCTTAATCTGTACTTAAAGTAAGGGTGCAGTGAGTTCATTATTGTAGCCCAAAGGTCTATTAAAATAACTTTATTTCTGCAAAGCGGTAGAACTCGCCCTGGATTAAATAATATGCTTGACCCTCATCATTGATATAACTAAATACTAGAAATTGAAATTTGACTTTCGCTTTTATAAAGGAAGTTTTGATAGCTGTGATCAGCCAACTATAGGATAGAGCATAAGATCTAGTGAGAACCTCAGAGTGATGAGCAACATTATCTTTACTAAAGCCAAAGAATAAATCCTCAATGTCAGTAATTATTTTGAGTAATCAGGAAACACTCCTCTGCTTTTACATTTATTAGTAGTTTAGTTTTTCATTATTTCAACTAGTTTATTCAACTAATTTTTTTAATTTGTACTTAATGATAGATGTTTACCTATTTTTTTACATTTAGAACACCAAACAATAACAGTGTTTGCTTGAGAAATTAGTTCTTTATAAGACATTATGTAGAATTATATTTCTAGCTATCTTCAAGTTATCAACCAAAATGTGGTAATCAGCTAATAAAAACATGCTTATCTGGCTTTTAAAAAATGTTTTTTTACACTTACTAGAAAAACTATTGTGTTATTAGAAGGTAAGTAAAACAGAAAAGGCTGAAGGATTAGGGAAAATAAGATATAAGATGGTAAATGAGGGGGATAAAAAATTTGATAGAAAACCACAAGACAAAATGAATGACTGCTGTGCAAGTCATTCATAAAGTACCACAACAATATAATTACCTGGAATAAAACAAAAGTTTTTCATTAGTGAAAAACTATATAGTAGAGTTGTGGGCTTCTATCCTTTCAAATTTGTCCTGGGAAAAATAGATTTTGAGGCTATTATACCAAATATACATTTAACATGTATAGCAAAAGTTATTGATTTAATGAAAATAAATATATCTTGGCCTCCTTCAACTAGTGGCTTTGACCGGTTGAAGCTTTAATTTAGAATGGAAGAACTCATGAATTCCCAATTCATAAATACCCTTAAGCTTAGGTCAGAGATGCTCAGAACCAAAGTCGTGTGTGCATGGGCTGAACCTGGAATTGACAAAGAGTATGAAAAGGAAATGAAGTCATACATGGAGACTCTGAGTCAAGTGTTGGACATGGACAGCTGCATTAGGAACCAGATGTGCTATATCAAGTGCTGAGATGATATCAAGAACTTGCTCGTCACAGAATTGAATTCTCAAAGAGGAGCCACACTGGCTGTGGAACATACATTCTGCAGGGCCACTTACCCAGCTGATGAAAGCAGAGATCACCTAAGATCTCTATGTGATTGATGTGACCATTTGGTTTGAGATTGGTTAATCACTTCATGAGGCTGCAAAGTAGAGAACATTGACATTTACACCAATCCTTCAGGAGGCAGCCAGAGTTTTCCAATATCTTGATATAAAATTTGAGGTGGTTCTGATTGTGGTCAGCCACAGAGGAGATTCCCTAATTTTACTCAAAATAACTACAGACATTGGGGATTTATTCTTTGGCCCTAGTGAAAAAATGTTGCTCATTGCTCTGAGATCCTCACTAATCTTATGCCGGCTGATCACAGCTATTAAATTTCCTTTATAAAAGCATAGGGCAAAATTCAATTTCTAGTATTTAGTTATCAGTGATGAAGGTCAAACAGAATTATTTAGTAAGCGAGTTCTACCATTTTGCAGAAATATATTAAAGTTATTTTAACAGATCTCTGGGCTACAATAATGATCTCACTGTAGCTTTAGTTTAAGTGTAGGTTAGGGACAGTGTAATCTGAAAGCTCTTTGAGCAAGCCTGACTAAGCAGAGTAACCTACAAAAAAGAACCTCTCAATGTAATTATTGAAGTTTTCTATCTAGCTGGAAAATATTCAGTTATTGAAATTTTTAAGAGAGACAAAATAGCATCTATGACTTTTTTTTAAATACTGGTAGGAACTCATCAATGTTCACTTATTGTTTGTTTACTCTTTATACATACTTAAAAGTTTTTACTGCAATGGAAAATAAAAATATTTATTCATCAACAAAACTATTCAAAGTGAATGTCTTTGAAATCGATCAATATTTTTGTTTGAAATGCTGGAAAAGAAATTATTATTAAAGTCCTCTGCTAACTGAATAGGGATAATGGAAGATGAGTCTTTTCGATAACGTTTTATTTTTTTTAGTTTTTCAAAAGTTGTTTTATATGAAAATCTGCTTTCTCTTTGGTAACTGCTACATGGTTTTTAGATTTATCATTTGAATTACATATTAAATATCATAATTTAATTTTAGCATTACGAACAATCTTTGCACATATTCCTTTACCATATTTAAAATAATTCTGGAATTATCAGAAATTCATGGAGATTTCTTAGCTCTGAGCTAGATTTCACAATTCTTTTAGTAATCTATGCATTTTTCTTTTTTAATTTCCACTTTTTTTTAATAAAGGACCAATTAAAAAGAAAGCCTTCTGAATGGCATTAACACTTTTGCTCTCGGGCTTCAAAAACATGACTTTACAATTGGCCCAAGGGCTTTTAAAAGTTTTTGATGTTCTCTACCATGTGTGTATATTTTATACACACAAAAGTTTTTACTCAGCCCATGTGTATATATTTTATGCACACAATTTGATTATGTTCCTTTTTTTCTGTGTATATTTTGTCTTCACAGATATCATTATAACTAATCGCTCTATGTGTTGGTTTGATCCCTGGCAGTAAAAGTCAATCGTGGTTCAAAGATTGTCCAACAGGGGCAGCACCTATTGTTTACTAGTCTCTGTTTTGTTGTTGTTTGTTACAGAAGCAGGTTAGGTGACTATTGAATCACGTTCAGCTTAACCTTATTGTTTAGTGTTTTGTTGGTATTGATAATAATGAATTCAGATCAAATATGTGAAGAATTGAATTATATTTTTAGTAGCACTGAAAGTGAGTTGAGTATTTTCAGAAATCTAAGTGACAGTGATGACCCTTCATTTCATTTATCTGAGTTAGAAGTTGGAAGTGATATTGAAGATGAACATAACCCAAATGGAGACAAGTTTAGTGACCAAAATAAAGATCAATCAATGGCCAATTCATCGTGTAATAACTTTCCTACAAACATTAAACAAGACAAAGTACAACTAGTAAGTAATGATGTAATAGTGTGGCATGAAGTTGAAGATAATTAAAATCTTTTGATTTTATTCCTACTCAACCTCCAGGTATAAATGATTCAGTCATCGAAATGGTTGAAACTAATTATCCTTTTACTATATTTTCAATATTTTTGGATGATGAAATCCTTACTTTGTTGGTAGAAGAGACAAACGGATATGCTGAACAGTGTAGTATGCATGCAATATTGCAAGAAAAACATGTACAGCACTTAAGAGTCGTGGGTTAATGTGATTAAGGATGAGTTGTTGACATTTATAAGAATTATTATGTGGATGGGGCTTGACAGAAAACCGAAACTTAAGAACTATTGGTCTTCAAATCCTTTGTATAAAAACCAGTTGTCTAAGACTATGTCTTGCAACAGGTTTGAGACAATACTTAGCATGTTGCACGTTTGTAACAATGAATCGCAGCATGAAGGTGACCACATTTATAAAGTCAGGCCACTAATTGATATATTGAACAGGAAATATGAAAATTCTGTTAATCCAGATGATGAGATCTGTATTGACGAAACCATGGTGCCTTTCTGAGGCCGAAATTTTTTCCATCAGTACATCCCCAGTATGCGACATAGATATGGCCTTAAGCTATATAAACTGTGCCTCAAAGGGGGTTATATGTGGAGTATGAAGTTGTATGCAGGAAAGGAATCTATCCCTAAAAATGAAACCGTATCAACTAACACTGTCATGGACCTAATTGAATCACTTTTAAATCAGGGACATGTACTTTACACAGATAACTTTTACACAAATCTACAGCTAGCTCATATACTGAATGAAAAACAAACCCGTCTTACTGTCACCCTTCGCAAAAAAAGAAAAATGAATCCAAAAATTGTTGAAAATTTTTATGTTATGAAGGAGGGAAATTTTGTCAAAAGAAAGCAATACCTGTGTCATTGTTTCAGAATGGAAGGACAAGCGAGGTGTGTTGTTCCTGACAAGAACTGTACCAAAAATGGTAGATGTATCTACTAAAAGAGGCCCTGCCAAGAAACCCCCACCTGTAGTAGAATATAATGGATGTAAATCTTACATTGATGTGTCAGACCAGTTGGCATCATATTGTACTTCAGTTAGATGGGGTATTAAATGGTACCGAAAGCTAATATTTGAGCTATTGACAAATACCATGCTAGTGAATGCTCATTCTCTTTACAAGAGGAATTGTTTGAAGCCACTTGACATTGCTTCATTTCGAGAAAAAATTGTTCATTATCTACTTGTTTAATGTCATGACATTGCTACAGAAGATCAAGTTGCAAACTTGATGTTCTTCTGTAACACAAACTTGACGTTCTTCTGTTCACAAACTAGGGGTAGGTGCTCCCTTTGCTATGCCTCTATTGCTGCTTGTGCTGAAAAAAAAAGAAGCTTCAAGTAAATCTCCACAAGTGAAAACAATATGTAATGGATGTCCTAATCAATATATGTGTTTGGATGTTTTTTCAAGATGCACAAATCAGTGCCAAAAATGTCAGGAAAGTAGGCCTATGGACTTCAAAAACCTTGTGTAACTGTTTAAGCAATTTAATGAAATTGTTTTAGTTGTTGATTAGGTTTCAAGCCCATTATTTTATTTTGGTTTTTATAGCCTATTTGCTTTTTAGGTTTAGTGCATAATTTTCCATATTTATTCCATTATATATTATCCTAAATTTCTTAAAAGGTCATTTCTCATAAATTGTTTGTTATAAAGTTATTACTATTGTTAGGGCACAGGTGAAAATTAAATGTAAATTTATAATTTGTTAGAAATGTTACTAAAAACCCAAACGTGTCATTTTTATCCAGGCCCATGTGTATCATATTTTCATACACCCTATAAAAAATGCTGTATGCAAATTAGATCATTTTTCAAGTATTTACATACTACCACATCCACCACCAATGTAATGAGATACTTGGACACTTTTGGGCCAGGCATAAAGTTAATGACATTTAGGGAGTGGAAAAATACTGTATGTAAAATATATATACACACGGGCTGGACAGAAACGTTTGTGTGTGTAAATATTATACAAATGGGAGCGAAATTGTTAAATTTTTCATCAAAGATAATTATGTCATTACTTTTCCAATTTCTTTCTGACAAGGTTCTCAAATCTCTAAGTGAATCTATGATCATCCTTTTGAAAGAATAAAAGAAATTAATGTGAAATTAAGGTTTCATTAATAAATGATCTTGGTGCAATTTAAAAATTGTGATTGGAAAGACAATAATCCTAACAGACTGAAAATTATTTTCCGGAAAAATTATAAATATAAGCCCACCAGACTGGTCTAATGGTTAAGTTGTCGTTACAAATTGGTTGTTTAACAGCTGATTTTCAAAGTTGAAGATTCAAATTCTAGTAAAAGTTACTTTTATATGGATTTGAATACTAGACACTGAATATTGGTGTACTTTGGCACTTGGGGTTTTTCCGACTACACTTCACATATATCATCCTCTGAAGTAATACTTGACAGTGATTTCCAGAGGCTACACAGGAAAAAAAGACTACATCTCATTTGTCATCACCATCACCTCATTGGTCTATGGGTGGGTGGGGGGGTTGCTTATTGTTCACTGACATTAAATCTATGGTGAACTTTTATTTAGGTATTTATCATTGAAGTAGAGAAAAGTTTTCCTATAGTTTATTTGTAAACTTTTCAAAAGAATCAGTAGATCTATCATTTAACATTATAATCACTTTTGGACTAGGATATTTAACTGTATTGCATTCAAAATTAATTTTTTCCAGGAATAGGCAGTAATTTTCAACTTCATTAAAAAGGTAATCTTTAACAAAATTTTGAGACCCGCCGATTATGTGCAGTTCTATAAATAGTTTCAGCAAGCTTGAAACTACCCTCAGAAATAACATGTATTTTGATTGTCCAATGTTCTGAAAAATCTGAGGATTTGTTCGAAAGAATTATTTCAGCTTCTTTGGTTTTCATTATTTAGGCATTGTATATTTATACAAAAACACTTAATGTTAGTGCAGTTACTTTTTGGGTAGAAGTTATCAGTTTGATATTTTAAGAAGTTTAAGATCAGCTTGACTGTCGTCATACATGTACTAATATTAATAGAATTTATCGTACTTTTCGGGAGAGTTGTTAGTATAATAATATAGAATTATTTCATGACAGATATATCATAAGCTGTATAATATGAAAAGTGAGTATAAGTCAATTTCCTTTGTGTCCCTACTTTACTGAACTGTCCTCAGAAAGTCAACATATATATGTTTTGCAAAAGTGAGGATGATAAAAATCAAATATCCAAGACCGACCCCTACTCTTAACTGAAAATGTTCGAGTGTGTGAAAGAAGATAACTCAGAAAATCTCTTACAAAAACATCCTCACAAATTACACATCTAATCATTTCATGACTACAAAAATATTAAAATTACAAGCTTACTGCATTATTGTTCACAAAATAATAAAACCAAACTATGAAAAATGTTTAAATTATCCATTATTGACCATTGATGGATGATCAATCAACCACTGATGAGATTTGGTTTCATTGCCAAAATTGTTCAACAATCAAAATAACCAAATATGTTGACATCAAAATTCTTATTGTTCATTACACAATCTTTGATTACCACTTGATGTCAAAAAATTTTCGGCCATTTAGATCTGCAGCCAACAGATTTTTCCTATGGGGATAAAATCTTTAATTTTAAAAACAATCTTCATAAAGATTTAAAAACAAATTAAAAATTTTAAAAACAATCTTCATTTGAGTGAAAACTGCCGTGAAGATTAATCTTTAAAATTTCATAAAGTGGCTGCAACAATCATGAAAAGACCCTGCATTCAGTTTAGAGGAATCACTCTTCTGCGAGATTAAAGCTAAATTTATTGAATATTTTTGTAATGTGTCATTACACGTAAAAATAATAAAAAAACATTTATTGTTGATTACCTATTATCTTAATAAAATTCATATGTTCATCTACCCAATTAGCAACAGCTCAAAAATGAGCGAGGCTGGGTGGAAAGATATTACTAAACCACAGGAAATGAACTACAGGGATGTGAATAATTTACTGTCTTGCACAGGGGCATTGTGTTTTCATCTTGCAGGAAAGGAAATAGTAAAATAATCATGATAATCTTTTTAAAATTACTAAAATAATCTAACTCTATTATTAAATTATAAATAATGGTGGAATAATGAAATAAAACAAAATTTAAAGACATTTAAAAAAAATTTATTGTAATCTTTTTGTTCATTACAATGATTATTTTGAACATCAAATTAATGAATATTAATAAGAATTTTAATTTTTTCCTTTTCTGAAAAATATTACTACTTCATAAAAATACATTATTTATCTTATACAGTTAATTTAAAACTGAAATGAATGTTACTTTTTATTCAATAAATGTACTACTACATAGGTTTATATATTTATTATTATTACTAATTTTTAATAATAAGAAATATACACACATATATATTGTACATTATACCAAAGTATTAGTACAATGTATTCGTCTCCTTTACAATGTTATTAATTCACAGTATGGTATTCTACTTATCAGCTGACATGTTTTATATTTCATATTCAGCTGTTGGCCCTTACTTAATTATTATATTACTTATGTATATTATTATAATTATCTACTGTAATGGTGTCGTATGTTCAGGTACATTCATATAAGCTTAGCATAGCATGTTGGAATCATTAACAGTAGAGTACATGACACCCGCATCCCAGCCAATAAAGTTTTCTCCAGAGATAAAAATTAACTTCTAAAGATCAGTTGATTATTCAGTTAACATTAAAACTATTACATAAGATATACATCAGATATGATAATTATTTACTCTAAAATAGTTGTAATCAATTTTTATAATTGATACCAATACCAGAAAACTCAAAACATCAGTTTCTGTTTGGTTTGGAACCATCTTATTGTTACACAATACAACTACTGTTAAAAGGTAAATTGGTTCAGTAAAAAATATTTATAATAAAGAAGCTTCGTATAGACACACATATGTTGTTAGCTTATCCAAATTGATCTGTTTTTTAGTTCCCTTAGAAAAATAATATTTTTTTTTACTGTTTAAAATTAATTTCTGCAAATTTTAAAACATTATTTATTTCTCAATAATGTAATTAATTTAGCAGCTACTACCACTAAAATAAACAATTTTTTTTGTTTGTTTAACCTCTGGGTCTACCATTAGACATTGCTTCAGAGATGAGATGAATGATTTGTAGCATGTGAAAATATCATGCCTGACCAGGATTCGAACCTGGGACCTCTGGATGAAAAAATTATCAACCACAAACCTAACTTTTAATTTTGTTTCATAAAAATAATTTTGACATTCTGATGATACATATGCAAACACGATACTCGGTTATTAGCTCTAAGATCTTCTATCATCTAAAAAAATGATCTCTTGATACTTTTATAAGAGAAATTCAATACGAAGTGTAAGGGAAGTAGTTTTTAGAAAAAGTGAGATTAAGTATACATATATAGACATATTATAATCAATTAATTTATTCATATCAAAAATGGAAATAGATGTTCAAAAACGAAATGGAATGATGAGAGAAGGCATTTCCACAACAAATTTTATAATAGAACATAAAATGTGAACAGTAGTTACAAAATACCAAGTAAAATGAAAAATCTGTCATGTATGTGATTAATTTTGAAGTGGATGGCTGAACTTATTGAACTTAAGATGAACAAACATTCATAAATATATTTCATTTCAGTTGACAGATGTAAGGATACAATTATTGAAAAGTATTCTGTTTCTAATGATTTCTTAATTGTTTTCAAGTGGCTTGTTACTAAGTACATCAATACCACAGTGGGAATGTGATTCTTCTGAAAGTAAGTGTCCTATGGACCACAATTTAGTTTATGTACTTAATTTATCATATCATTTGAATTATTTATATTTTAAAATATCAGATTCATTTTACTTTTGTAATTAACTAAATTTCAACTATTCTTTTAAAGCTGTGTTACAAGTGAATACATTTCAATATATATATATGATCCTCCTTGTTTACAACTGTCTGGAAGATCACATGTATCCCCTTTTCACATTCTGTCTGCCAGAAGATAGATTACTATTAATAATAGCAGAGTGCTATTGCAGGGTTTTTGCAATGAGTTGTAAGTAATTGACACTTGATCAAGGTGAGAGTGCCCATCTGTCTGGCACTCTATATAACTTGCATGTAACAAAATATTTTTACATTAATCTTTGGTTTTTAATTAATCTTTCAGAGCCCTTTTATTAATATTTAATTTTTTCATCATTCATTAGAAGTGTGTTTATGTAATTGTTTTGAATTTCACCACTGTGCGTGTATCTGTATTCAGTTTATTTAAAAATATATTTAAAACAAAAACAAATAATTAGAATAAAGATCTAACAGGCATACTTTGTTTTTTTTTTTGGGTTGCATCAAAAAAGATTTTATAATTTAAAGATTTCAGAAGCGTATGCCAAGAACTGTCAAAGAAGTAGGATGACCAATTTGATTTTTCTGATGGTGATGGGAGAGAAAAAGAAAACACACTGGAATACAATCATTCTGGTAACAGCGAATAATCAGGTGATTAAGATTACATCCAGACAACTATAAGCAGTACTATTGATTTAATCTACATAGAAGTTTACTTCGAGAAGTGTGGTGAAATGTTCCAGACCAGTAATTCATTAACCCTTCCTCCTTGCAAAGCAAAACTAAAAACACAATAAATATTTTACCTGGTTCTACATTTATTGTAAGGGATGCTACATCAAAGTTAGTTGCTTTTCTCAAATTTTTTCTACTGAAATGACAAGCAAAACAGGTGAATACACTAATATAGAAAGTGCTCAGCAAGTGAATATGCAAGAGACAGAAATTACAAGATTATATAAAGGTTTGAAATGATGGTTCTTGTTGGTATTCTATTCATTCTAACTACAACAAAAAAATTAGCAAAAGTGAGCTTTGAAAACAAACTGTGCTTGACTGATGATATACAGAGCTGCATTTGTCACAAACATATTTTGGTTTTTATTTCAGTCAGTTAGTTTGATGTTTTGCTGATAAGAAAAGGTAGAGAAGTCCTGGTAAGCTAACAGCAATAAGAGAAATTTATTCCCACTTGAGTGAACATTTTTTTAAAACTATTGTTTGTCTTAATTGTTTACAGTTGATGAGATTTTGCACCTCTTAGGAGGCTGCTGCAGCTTTATACAGTATAAACCTAAAAAACAGACTAAATACAGACAGTTTGTTACACTTAACGTATGTACCAAAATATTTTATACCTTTAAAATAGATTGTAAACAATAAAAAGTCAGACCTTTTGATCTATCTAACAAACCTATCAACATTGTGAAATACTTATTGAACCAATAAGAAATAAAACTGAAATCTGACAATAGATATTCATTACTTAAGTTATGTTTTTCAGTTTTAAACAGGACTGCATACTTCTTTTGCATTTACTAAAAGAATAATAAATATGCGGTTCTGATATCTATAATGGATGAAATTGACTAGGGAACAGTGATCCTCGACTATAACAGTACTAAAGGGGTGCTGAGATGGTGGACCAAAAATGTTCTTCTTACTCTACCACCAGAAAAACAAGATGACATGTAGCTCTATTGTATCAGTTTTTGGATGTAGCTGAAGTGAACAATCATGTTATTTTTATTGTTAATAACATATCTAATGAATTTTCTTGAGGGATTAGTGTTTACCTTTCTAAAAGGGCTAAAGTATCTCCCCATTGATTTAAATCATTTCTGTCATTCATTTCCATTTATATATATATATATATATATATATATATATATGTAAAATACTGAAGCAATGTAAACAAAAATTCCTCAAATCTATGCAAGATTTTGTTTTATTCTCATTATTAAATATTTTTCTTATTTTTTGCTGCCAAAAGTAATGTGATACCATGTAAAGTAACAAATATATCTTGAAACGTAGTTTTAGATTATATTCACCTTCCCAATTTACACTGTCAAATTCAAATTGTTTAACGAGTAATGGTATGAGGTCTGTAAGACCTCATAACATTAGCTAAAAAGTAATTAGACATTACTAATTCTAAACATTAGCTATAAAGTAACTAGTAAACATATAGTTATATAAACAGCTGATTTATATTAGGTACTAATATTTTTAGTCTATTGTTGCCATGTGAAATGTAAACAAACCTTTTGTGAATGAGTTTTTGTTGTGCGTTACAAAAATGACTGATACTAGAACGTTGTGCAATAAAGTTTTGTGTTAAACTTGATGAGAATGCTACTGAAACCATTTCAAAATTGAAAAGGGCATATGGTGATGATGATCTGCCACGAGCCCAAGTTTTTAGGTGGTTTAAAGCATTTTCAGATGGAATCATGTTGTGAACGATCCACACTCTGGAAGACCATTAATGTCAAGACGACAATGTTGAGCGAATCAGACTTTATACAGTATGACCGGCAATTAACTGTCAGAATGATTGCAAAATTGAATTTGAACTGTGGAAAAGAAATTCTTGAAAGACTGTGGAAAAGGGTTGCCTGTGTGAGACCAGCCATCAAAGACATCTGGTTGTTGCGTCATGACATTATACCTTGTTACATTGCACTCTCAATTAATGAGTTTTTGGCAAAGAAAAACATTCCTGTAGTTCCTCAACCACCTTATTCATCTGACTTGAGTTCTTGTTCCCGACTAAAAAATACCTCAAAGGACACCATATTGGAACAGTAGAAAACATAAGAAAATCATGTAACCGACCATCTGAAGGCTATTCCAGTTTCTGAGTTCAACACTGCCATGAAGAGCAGGAAAATCGTTTGAAGCGTTACATGGCTTCCCAAAGGAACTATTTTGAAGGTGTAGAGTCCATGTATTTGGATTGTAAATAAAAGGTTTTTCTGAACCAGTCTCATTACTTTATTTACAGATCTCGTACAATCAAATGTGCAAATCCTAAATATTAAAACACAGTTGAGCCAGCTTTCAAGTCGTAAGGGATTTTCATCAGAGAAATCAGCACAAAAAAAGTATAGTGTGTATTTTTGGTTATGCTACACCATAATTTGTAAAATTTAGTTTAATTAACCAAAAAATAATAATAAAAAAAAGAAAAGATTTTAAATTAAATATAATTTTAATCTATAGTTGATTTTGATAAAAGTAACTAACTGGTAAGTTACATAAAAGTATAAAATGTTATATTCTAAATATGGAGAAAAAGCACAATTTCAAAAAAATACTCTAAGATGGTTCCAAAAAAGATAAAAACAAAATAATTAATAAAAAAAAATGTTCCAACATTCTTGAGAAGCTAAATTAATCTCCATGAGAATTAAGGCATTACCTACAATTGCATTTGTTCTTAAATTTATTATTATTAGTTTTATTATCACAGATGTTATATAAAGTAACCTTGATATAAATTAAGGTTAACAAGCTTACATGTCAGCCTTATCCGATAATATTCTCACACATACGAGTACATTCACACACACTCAGAATGGAAAAGTGTGACAACACTAATTTGTGTGTATTTTTATATAAATTATCATTATTATACAACAGTTCTAGAATATAATATTTTAACATTATTTAACAACACATACATATAGAATAATAAAAATATCATATGAATAAGATAACAGCATTATGAGCAAATATGATAAAATAAAGACAGATAAAGAAACATATTATTACATAGATCTCTTATTAGGATATCTTTTTTTATCAATCATTAATAATAATTACATACTTTTATAAACATATATAACAATATGGTCCAACATTAAAAGCATCATTATAAATTACTTATAACAATTTTAATCAAAATATGCAATCATTATTAATATATATCTGTAAACATATTATTTTTAACATTATGGTTTATTATGTCTATGCACAGCCACTTATAAAATTAACAAAATCATTATATACCATATTATTTACAAATGTTTAGTAAAAATTTCTTTTCGTCAGATAACAAGATGAATTTCCACGGTTCATGTTATTACATGAGAAATTTCTTTCTGTAATAAAAAATAAACTCTTGCAGGAAAATGAGACATCCCATCTTATTAAGGAAATCTATGTACTTTGGAGAAGCAGACAGCCAAATCGTGCTATCAAATAAGTTGATATGTGGCGAGGCAAAATTAAGGAATGATCACAGAAAAGAGGACAGCAGGATTTCAGTAGCTGCTGATTAGCCAACTAATTATGGAATAATGACCAAAAAGTTTTAAGTTTTGTTTTGTATATATTTGAATACAACAAACAATTCGAAAATTAATGAAAAACTCTAGCTGTGTTTTCTGCGAAAATAAGTGTTCTTTGCTCTTTAATTACATGAGTAGGTTTTTTTTTGGTAAATCATAGAAGAGAAGTTTGTTGTATTGTGTAAAATGTACTAGATTGATAGGCCATAACAGATGACTGGAAAGTGGTCTGAATTTAAAACATTGGTCTGCATAAAAACCAATTTATGTCAAATCAAATAAGTCAAATGACTGTGTAAACTACAAAATATACAAACCACTTAAATAATAAATAAAAAAACTAAAAAATAAATCCAGTACACAGTATTTAAGTAGAACAACAGTGAATAAAACACTAGTAATGATGACATTACAGAAAACCATGATCATGTCTCTTAGATTAAAATGTTAATAACTAAACCAGTTTTTTTTAAAATAGACAAAATTTTATACTCCTTGCAACAGATCTTAACATTTTTCCAAAATTATGATAAAATGGGAATATCTTTTGGAAATAAATTTCCAAAACTTTACTCAGAAAATTGAGAAATGTGATATATTTATAATACTATTGTTATAAAATTAGTTAATTTGGGTCTCTTAGACACCAAATTTACTTATTTAAGCAAAATTAAGATTAACAATTTTTTCTTCTTATCATGAGTTCCAAAATACTGATGAAAAAATGTATTGTTACTTTGAGACCTGGAGAAAAGCTGATATAATTGTAACCTTACAATCACAAATTTTACATCTCACGATTACAAATATTACAATTAAAACCACAAAACTGAAATAAATCATTTTAAGATAAATCAAACTTGACATCAAAAGCACATAATAGAACATAGCTGTGCAAGATTACATTTTTAAAATGTTACTTAAAAAATCTACGTATAATACAGATTGCAATAAAAATATAAATAGTTACAAAAATTATATTAATTAACCAATAAATATTACAATCTTACAACAACTACACGAATCATAAATTAGTTTTTTCCATTTTGGTACAGTAATGATGTAACATTACAAAAATATCATTTTATTGTAAACACAAAAGTATACATTAAATTTTTATCTGATAGAACATGAAAAAAAACTAGAATATTTTCAACAATGTTTACTAAGTTTTTTTAATTAACATATATATATATATATATATATTATAATAATCTGTATTATTCCAGATAATGTAACTAATATTAACTAATGCAAATATTAAATAGTTAATATAATAATTATAATCTTATAGTTATGTAATAATTAAATATACTTATAACATTTGTAATATTCTTAAGAATAAAAAATTTATTTTATTATTATTTCACAAAGAATATAAAACATTTTTTTATTATATCATTAAAATAGTATTTATATAGTAACAGTAATAAAATTATTATTATTATAAAAGCACAACAATAAATTAAAAAATAATTTTTGGGTTATAAATACTTCAACTAATTTTTGATTAGTACATTAATACACATCAAACCCCCATAAAAAATGAATGTCTTTATAATATTTATTTATTTATTATTGCAATAATACCATGAAATTAAAATAATTACCTTTTACGTACATCTACTTTTTAAATATAACCACATCTAATAATGTAAATAATTATAATGTAATTGGTGCGTTTATCAAATTATTAGATTTAAAAGTATATTATGTATAAATATATTTTAGTAATAGTTAAATAGTTACCAGTTTTTTATTTTATAATTCTGTCTACTTTAATACTGCTTATAATTCTAATCAGAAAAATAATTTATTACTACAACCACAGAAGCTAAAGTCCAGAAACAACAATTATTTATTATAAAAATATTTATCTTAATACATGCAGAAATATTCATAATTTGTCAGAAGATTAAACAATAAATATCACAAAAATTTACTTTGTGAATAGTTTTAATTATTTAAAATTTCTGCCTAACAACCAATACAAACACACAATCATTAAAGAAATATGAATTTCCAAGGATGATAAATTTCATTAACAAAGAGCTTTTAAAAAAATGACAAAAATAATATTTTAAAAACAGTTTTACTTTTTATTCTTACAACCAATTAAAGGTGCATGCACAATTACATGTGCTTTTTTTTTGAGGATGAATTTTCTAGGGTATAAAAATTTGCTAAGCCTGACCTGGATTTGAATACAGAATTTATCAGATATATGACAGAGATACAACTAACTATTCTGCTACAGAAGTCAGCACAGAGACTATAATTGCAATATACTGAAAAAATATCTATACCTGGCTGAAATACTGCTAGCTAAACATATTCTAATATACGCACATACTATATATATATATATGTATCATAACCTTGTGTGTGTGTGTGTGTATGTAAATACTCTTGTAGTATGAAATATGAAGTAAAATAGCAAAGAAAAACAGTCAAGAACAGTTTACAAGAAAACAACATTTGTGCATATTTTCATTGTTACATTTAAGTCATCATTAATAAATGTTAAGAATAATAACTAAAGCATAAAAACATAACATAAGAACAAGTAATGAAATTGATAAAAAAAATTGTATCTAAACTAACAAAAAAAAAAACTCTGAAAAAGGGTTAGTTTTTATTTTCATAAAACTACTTTTTTAAATATATGTATCTTTCAGTTTTCTTGTTTTATTATATAAACAATCAAAGTTTTTTGAGCTTTGAAATAGATAGCTTTTAATCTACTTATTTTTTCAAACAATTTTTATTATCTATTGATTATCTTATTGATTGTTTAACAGTCAAAATGCATTTATATTCATTTTCACCATGGACAAGATTTTTTTTTTAATAAAATTATTCAATAACATTTATTTTTGCTATTTTATTTCAGTAGTAATTTTTTTGAAAATGATTTTGTATTAAGAATGAAATTTAAAAAAATTCCACGACAACCAAAAGAAAAAAATAACAAATAAAATACTATAATACGAAGTTAAAAGAAACAAGTGAACTAAAATCAGCTAAAAATAAATTATAATTTTAATTTACTATATAAATTTAATAAATACTTGCACCCTAATTCTATTTTAATTTACTAAAAGTTTTTTATCATTTATACATTTTTTCTTTTGTTCCCTTACAGTACTTTCATACAGATCTCTACTTCCTTTGTAATGGGTTTTCTTACGAGGCATGTCAATAAAAAAACTTTTTTCATTGGCTTGTTATATATAAAAAAAATGTTCTGAAGAAGTAAAGATCAATGAGAAAGTACTTGACAGAACAAAAGAGAGAAATTGGTAGCGATACAATTAATTAAATTAAATATTTTATAGTCTGTTTTTTTCTTTTTTTCCTCTTCAAGTAAATATTTATATATACAATAAAATATTCTTTCAGCTTCTGTAAAACAGAATTAGAGAAACACTCTTACCTTTAATCTTTTACTCCATCAAAGTGCTTTTGGGCCTAAACCCTAGTGATATTTTTTATAAACTGTTTACATTTACTCAATAAAATTATTAACTTTTTACATTTTGTAAAAATTGTTTGTTTAAAATAAAATAAACATTTAAAAGATTTTTAATAACATTTATTCAACATTTCATTTTTTTTTCATTCTTGACTGAACAAAAAAATATTTTTTTAAATTTATTTTAAATATTTTTAAAAATCTTTAAAATTTTTAAAATATTTTATTTTACACAGTTTTTACAAAATGAAAAAGATAATAATTTTATTGTGTAAACAGTTTAAGAGTTTATAAAAAATATCACTGAGAATGAGCTTAGGCCCAAAAGCACTTAGATGGAGTAAGAGGTTAAAGGTAAGAGTATTTTTTCTCTATTTTTGTGCTTTGCAGAGGCTGAAAGAATATTATATATATATAAACACACACACAATTAATTTTACAAGTGATAAATAAAAAACATAAAATCTCCAATTCAAGTATTAACACCTAAATTTAACAGAAGAAATATTTAGACTCTTTGTATATAGCGTTATATTAAACTTTATGGAAGAATGATAACCCCAAACAAGTTTGCTGCTTAAATGAATGTGCTAAAGGTTAGGTTAGCAACATTTTTCATAACTCTGTAAATCCAAAGTAAATATGTAGTTAATTTACTTTGATTTGAATGTCCATCTTACAGTATATTTCAGTTACTAATGTTTAATAGTAATTATGAATTTGGATAAGACTAACTGCTAAACAATAGTTTGACAGATTCATATAATATAAGAATTAATGGAAAAGGTAAAAAGGAGCTAATTAGAAAAAAATTCTAATTATAAAAACACATTTTCAGTAAGTATTTTTATATACACTGCAAAATATATCTTTTGTGAGGAATATACTTCAAAATATTGTCTTTTTTTTTTATTAAAGAAAAATGTTGATTATAAAATTTTCACTAACTCCAGGATAAATTTTAAAACTGAGACCATGGAAATTGCTTTAATGCATAAATATAAACTGTGATAAAAGTTCACAAAAATAAGAGAAAATATATAATTTACTATAAACCAGAGTAAAAGTTGAGGTGTTTTAAGGGGTACTAAAATAAATATGTGAAAGCAAACAACTATGAGTAGAATAATATAAATAATAATAAAAAAGGGATGTGTAAAATACAAAGATAAGAGAAATAGTTATTCAAAACTATATACTTTTGAAATGTCAAACCAAATTTTGTACAATTGTTTTTTTAACAGTTTATTTCAAAGCATTTCTAATTGTCTTGCAACTACCTTTGGTGACTAGTGCTGCTGTTTTTACTTTGTTGTAGAAAAAGTTTTTTATAATTGTTGATGGCATGGACAAAAAGTTATTTAGAGATTGAATTTAACTATGTAAACAACTCACATTAACGAAGATGTATGCCCAAGTTTCCATAAGGTAAAGATTTATATCGTAAGGTAAAGATCTACGGTAAGGTAAAGATTTATATTCAATACTTTCAATGTTGCAGAAGAGAGCTTTGTGCACAGAGAAAAGTTCAGAGCTCTGTCTCATGCTAAAAATTATCCAGCGTAGGAAATTTTAAGAGACTAGAGGAGGAAATATGTTTAAAATGTTCCAGATTTGTTTAAATAAAAATACATTTTTAACTAAACACAAAACTACTGCAACTATTATATAATGGAAATAAATTAAAAAATATAATCTGAATTAGTAAATGCAATATTAAAAAACCAATCATGGGCACTATGAATTTCTATAGCATAAATAACACATACTATAATATTTTAACATATTATCCAACACATACATCTTAATTATTATAATTATATATTAACTACAATACAATTAAATTGGTAAACAATGTTTATATTGTAACACTTATTGGTAAATATACATGTTTCAATGTTAAACTAGATAATCATAATTAGAAATTAATAATATTAATTTATATCTGGCACCATAATTGAATTGAGAATATCTTAAAACTTTTAATTATATTTTATATAATTTATGTATGTATACATACATATAAATACTGTTATTCATAAATTTTAATCTTCAAGGAAAGTATAACTTAATTAAACCATTTATTTTAACAAAATATAAATATTTAAAAAAATTCAGCAATATTATAGTAATGCAGTTTATAAAAATTAAATTAAAATCGCCTGAAATATTGTAATAGTACAACTGATAAGAAAATTGGGCTCAACATGAAGGTTAACAATGTCAGTTTTTATATGCTTAAAAAAATAATTTAATAAAAAAAGATCATAAAACATGTGACTGAAAATCATAGGATATATATATATAAATATATACACTCGGTGGTCTATGATAAATCGAACCAGACATGGGAGAGGAAATACTATGTAACAACAAGCAATAAATTTTGAATGCCATGCAGCAAGCTGTGAAGCACATTGACCTTTAATGGCTAGAGGGGAAAAGCGAAGGAAGGAGGAAAATGACCTGTAGCTGCAAAGGAAATGCAGTTGAGATAAATCCAACCACCAGTGCGCACACATGAATATGCCAGAATATTCATTGTCAAGGAATATTACACACAGGTCAGATCGATTAAAGGAGTACAATAAAAATTCTATGCAGAGTTGAACCCGCCAAGTCATCCATACACAAGCTCATAAAGAAGTTTGAGGAAACTGGTTCTGTACTTGATAAGGACAGAAGCCATACAAGATCATGGCTTTACAAGAATTAAAGCCTACAGACCATGATAAACATGTTATTGTATTGCAGGTGGCTACTGCAGGAAATCGAAAGTAGTTTACTTGATCCAAACCTCTACTTCATGGAAGATGGTTCCACCTCAGTGGCTACGTTAATTTGTAATACTGGTCTGTCAAAAACCCAGAAAAAATATTCGAGCTACCATGATGTAAAGATTGGAGTGTGGTGTGCTGAGTCGGAAATGAGAATCATCGAACCCATTTTCTTCAGATGTAGTGAACTCAGCACGTTACATTGCTGATGCCTTCCAGCATTTCACAAAGCAACTGACGCTAGATGAATGACATTTCGTGCATTACAAGCAGGTTGGCACATGCTTCCTTGGAAGCAGTGCACTCAGTTTTCACACCTGACAGCATTATCTTGAAGGATCTATGGCCTTCACGGTGACCAGATCTATCCTTTTGTGATTTTTATTTGTGAGGAACCTGAAGGGCAAGGTTTACCAGAACAATCCATCAACTCTTAACACACTGCAACAGAATATACACAACACCATCACCAACATCCAACAGGACGAGTTACCGTTATCTGTATCTGGACCATGGCGGTCATCAACATCTCCAACAGTACCTGTACAGATCTCTAGAAATGGAGAAACCACATAAGTAGGTTTCTGTCTTTTATTTACTTGTATACCATCATCCAACAGTTCACGAGTTCTTCACTTGCTTTGGGTTCGGTTTATCTTGGGCCACCCCAATCACTAAGCCGAAATCATACGGCTTCAGTTGATTTGTACCCCACAATCTTTTTTTTAAATTTCTGCTGTACTTATGATATTCTAGTAAGAGAATACAAAAAATCTCTCAAAATATCTCTGTTAGCCTGTCTGTCCTTTATATCTGTGTATCCTAGCTTCTTTTAAAATTGAATACGTTATATTTGCAAAAAATAAGGTAAAACATTTTTGATTTGGCATTCCATGAAGGAAATGGTTTCTTGTTACCTTTTTCATTAAGCCAAATATACTGTAGCATGTCAACATGTCTAGTCCACTAAAATTCAGCAGACTGAACCCTGCAAATGACATTTGATCCCCACAGGGATTGGTTGTACAGTAAATATCATTGCTTTCGCAATGATATTTACTGTAGAAATATCATTCAAAAAGAAACTAGTTAAGTTGTTTCTCTGAAACAGAAAAAGAGAAACAACTTAACTAGTTTCTTTTGCACCTTAGCTTTTTGATTCTTAGAAACAATGTCCTAAAAAAAAATCACACTTTCATCCAACTAAAGACAAATGTTTTTCTATACAAGTAACTACAGTTATGATAACTGATAGTTTGGTTTTATTATAATACAACAAAGAAAAGAATTATTAAGACTGATGAAAATTAAGATTTTGTTAAGTATCAAAGCTACTTTTCATCTAAATTCTAAGGTAAATCATCACAATGTTAGAATATTAATATGTTATTGTTGAATAATCTAACAATGCTAGAAGGAAAGCAATCTTTTTTTTTAAGAGTGGAACACAGGTACACCACACATAATTTTTTTACGCTTCAATTTCTTTCAATAGTATAGAACTTTCTTTTCATAGAATTAAATGTAATAGCATTTTATATGAGTATAACTGAATGGTACCTAACAGCAAAGTTACAGGAAGACAAAAGCAGATGACTTATTTTTCAACGTGTTGGTGCATCAATAAACTTTTACTGTAAGGTTGCCTTTTATTCATTCGATGCTGTTTTTATTATTATTATTAATTAGATGTTACTTTTTAATTGAAAATTAATATCTTCTTTTTTTAGTATGAAGATTGTAGTAAAAAGTACTACATTCTTCCATCAGAATATATTGTAGTATAAAATGAAAACAAGCTCAAAACTGCCATGACAATCTGCAAAGTCAAAAAGACAGGGTACACAAAAACTGACAATAGAAATGAGTAAGGGTTTTAAAAATTGCTTCTGAAGTAAGTAATATGTATATTATATCTTTCTCTGACTTAAGACCCTGAACAAAAACTTTATAAAGAAATTTTAGAATGAATGTAATTAGTTTATTTATATTTTAAAGTTAATTTTCTTTTAACAGAGATTAAACTGATATTATGAAATGAAGAAATTCTTGATTTGAATTCTAACACATTTGTAATCTGTCATTTTTAACAAGAGAAATATCGTATAATTTTGATGATTTATTTCCAGTTATTCTAGATGACTACAAGTCTACTAATATTAATTGAAACAATGTCAGTATTTTCTTAACTTTCTGAAAACAGATGATTTACTAGTGTCAGTAAAGTTTAATACTTGCATAACGCAATGATCACTGGGCATCTGACTAAGACAGATATTTCACTTAGCCATTATGTAATTAAATTTAAAAATAGTCCATATCTCTTTCATATAGTATGAATATAATAAATATCATGTCAAATAGTTTAAATAAAGCACAATATATAAATATATTTCATTAATAAATGCAATTACCGATCATCATTTCTAAATTATTATACACAAATATTTTTTGTAAACTTTATGTATAATGTAGTCTACAGCAATATTCTATATATATAGATTGCTATGCTTATCTTAAATTATAATAATTGTCTAACATTAGCAATACAAGTTATTTATATGTAATTAAAGAGTAGATAGTCAATGACATAATAAATAAAGTGAGGATACTTCCGAAACATTATTATTTTAAATAGAAAAATAAATTCTACTTTCAAGTAGAGTGAACTTTCCTCAAAGAATAATTACTTAACCAATGATTCCGAAACTGTGTGCCGTGGCCTCATCACAGGGGCGCCAAAAAATATTGTAAAAACTTCATAAATAATTGAACCAAGTCATTTATAATTAATTTAATGTTAATAAAGTAAAAAAATAAATAAGATACATGAGTTTTATTTATTTTTATCTCTTACTTATGAGAAGTCATACTTTTACTGACGGAAGGACCCCATCAAAAAAGGCCGCCGCAACTCGGAAAAGTTTGGGAACCACTGACTTACTATAACAAAAATTACAATATACATATCACTAAATCAATCAAAAACATGGAATAAATCTACTCTCTTGTTAGATTATAGATTATGATAGTTTTTATTTAATATGAAGACCAATCCGATTTTAAATTTTCATTTTCTTTTATGAAATAGTGAGTAAAATTCTACATTTCATAAGTGGCAATTATATTTTTTAAATGGAAATAAGTATTAAATCATATATATATATATAAAAAATCATTTGAGTGTAGCACTTCAATTGCACAAAAAATATATTATTACTTCATATAGTAATATTCATTAACTACAAAAAATGTACGACATATAACATCAATAACATAATCATACAGGATTTAAATGATTTAAGCAATGCCAATTAGAATAAAAATATTAATAATAAGAATCGGAATAGAAATATTTTTAGCAGATGAAAAAAATTATTAAAACAAATAGAATAAAAATAAATATGAACAAAACTGTAGAAGACAGTTTTATTCATATACATATATATAAACCATTAATTAAAGAAAAACACTTACTGCTTTTTTCTCTAAAAACTTTACAAATGTTTTTGCAAAATTACTACAATAAATTAAAAAATGACTCGCACTATATACCCTATTAATATTAATAATATTAAATGTTACAAATAATAATTAAAAGTATATATAAAATAAAATGTGGTTCCAATAATTATGATAAATTTTACATACATATAACAGGTAATTTAAAAAGTGATTTCAAGAAATTGTACAAGCATATAAATATGGGAAATAATAATCTAATTATGCAGATCTCATACATGAAAATAAACACACATTTTAAAAATTAGAAGATATATAAAAATACTAGAAACAAATAATAAAAAAATTAATGACCCAAACTTTTGAAAAAATACACATAATAAAAAAAATAATAATAAAGGCATTATAAATGAAAAAAAAAATTATAATGATGTATGAATCCAGGAAATAAAATCTATTTAAGTAATTTAGTTAAATTCATAATCATCAAATGGCAGTAACAATAGTGTTGTAGACTGTTGACCAGTTTTTAAATTGGTCATAGACTGAGAGTATTTCTCTACAGTTTTAAAATTTGACTAATTTTATATTATATTGTTCATCTCATGAAGCAGTACACATTGCTATAATGTTTATGAAGTTTAAAAAGAAAAAAAATAATCAGTAAATGCTTGTCTTTAATTAATAGTTTATAATGATTCTATTGCTATGATGCTTATTAATAGATTATTCTTTAATATATAAATTAATTCTAAAATAATAAAAGAAAGGAATGAATCAAAACCAAAAACTACTGCTTTCGATGAATAAAAGGAGTTTGCAAATGTCATAAATTTAATATATAGCTGCAAAAAAATGTGAATACATACAGCTGTTAAATGAAAGATTTGACCTATTGTTTATATTTACTTCAGGAGAAAATAAAATTCAAACATTTGGACAGGTACAACTTATTGTTCTTTGTTTCAGTAGAACTGAAAGGATAATTTTCAAGATGTCCTAACATATTGCTATAAGTGTAACCAGTATGAAGAAAAACAGGAAGTATGGAAGATATGTGACTTTTAACTTCCCACTACCCACCTTAGCTAAAATAGATTTAAATAATAAAATCATAATTTCAAGTTAAAATTTTTATAATTATAATCTCTGATACATTCAAAAAACCACCTGGATTTTACAATAAGACCTTACTTTGGACAGAATTTACTGTACTTGTAAAATTGACTTCAACCGAATTAAGAATTACTTAACTATTATAAAACAGAAAAGCAAAAAAAAAACAAAAAAAAAACAAACTTAGGTAAGATTAAATACATTAATTTCTTTTTTCAGAAATTATGCCAGTAATTAATATAAAATTTCCTATCATATACTTTTTTTGACTATATAATTAAAAAAATACCAAAAACTAGGAATGAGAGGCCTTCAGATTGTTAGGCTTAACCTAATCAGTCTTTGGTATTGAACTATGTAATGTTGGGACAAATGGAGCAATATGAAAAATCATTCAAGATAAATTTCTTGCCCAGCACCATAAATAATTAATTTAGACATTATTATTACAGTACACATTTAAAGAAAGAAATAATATAATGAAAGTATTAAATGTATTCAGCGAAAGAAGTAATGTATATTAATTCTTGTAAGTTATATTATTTTCTTCAACTTTTTATGAAGTTTTTAAAAATTTTATATCCATGTTTGATTACAAAAATATACAACATTTACGTAAAATATTTATATTAACACACTATTATTTTAACAAGTAAAAAGAAATATTACAAGGCATATGAAAGCTTACTAAACAATTATTTTATTTATCTCTAAAAAAAATGATGTTAATATTATTAATAATGTAAAATTTTATCTTAATGACATCAAATGATACATTTATCAAATGAACACTTTTTTTTATTAGTATTCATTCATCAACTGAATGATTACTAATAAAAAAAATGCGTTAATCAAAAACAGTCGCTTAATTACAACCTCAAAATAAATGTTATTAACAAAAGTAACAGTACTAGAAAATCTACTAAGACCCATAAAAAGATAAAATAAATTATAAAAATCAGATCTTCTCCAAATTTATGGTCTACATAACAGACTTTAAAAGTTCAATTCCATCTACAGATCCTAAAATAAATTTGGTTTATCTTATTAGAATTCATATCTTTTATTAAAAATAGCATAATAAATAAACAATAGATAATAATTTACAAAGAAAGCAGACTGACTACTGTTTTTAAACAATCCAATTTATTAGGATATTAAGAAAAGGTTTAAATGAATCTATCAATTTATATAATTTTCAAAAAAAATTAAATTAATAAAAACATGTATTTAATAATACAACAAACTAAATGCAGTAAAATCTCCTTATTCGCTGGGGTTAGAGCCATAAAAATGTCGTGAATACAGAATGCAACTAATACTGATTTTAGGAAGAATGGTTAGGTTCTATGTAAAATGAAAAAAAAATCATGCATACATAGGGCGGGCGATGTTATTGATGAAATACAGGTGGCAACATTAATTATAAGCACTGGTTTAATACAGTACATAGGTACACTACCCAAAAAAATATTTAACAAAATACGGTATTATATTTCCTAAATTACTTGTAAGCACTTACCGAACTGTTTGATTTAAAACCACTACAGTACATACAGTATGTACTGTATTAGAAGACACTATATGTTCAAATCGTACTCGGTAATCACGTAAAAATGGAAATAATTTCCTTTTGTAAAGGAAATTTACAAAATTAACCTACAGTAACTGGATAAGATCATGGTATAGTTTAAAGCCTTCGGTAAACATTTTGACATTTAACTGTTTTCCAGGAATCATATCTTCTACATGTTCATACTCCACCTGCGCCATTAAATCTTTTAAAATTTTTAATGTCCCTACATAATGTAATGTATGCAAATATGGAAAAATTTTAGCTATGAATATAGAAAAGACATACAAAATATTGCACTGCGAATAATGAACTCGTGAATGCCGGAAGTGCAAATAAGGAGAATTCACTGTAGAATACTTTCAATTACAAATTTATTTACAGATTTTAAGTCAATATAACTAACTTATGGTAATTAAAATTGGATGTTTCAGGAAAATAAAATTATTTTTTTTAAAACAATACTACTTCTTTCAAGTAATACTTAGTAATTTAGAAATTCAGTAATAATTTTTATTTATTATTTTTTTGATTAATTGACAGCAGAAATTCTAAAATTTATATTACTTACAACATGTAATCAGTAATTTTATCACAGTAAAAACCAACAGTGTGAACTGATCCAGAACAAAATTTTATGGGATTGTTGTAAACCGGTAGACGTTTTTTTATAAATAAAGGAGTATTATCATAAATGATGAATGTTTTACTCAGTTCTTAACAATTTCACATACTTAAAAGCAACAAAAGAATGAATCTAGCTCAGTGTGTTTACCAAATGTGGTAGGGATCAAATTGACTCATGTGTTGGAAGTAAAATCATTTGCAAGAACAGAATGATTTCAACAGGCACCCTGTAATATGATCAACAATTCAATCATTGTAGTTTTCTTTTAATTTCAGGCATTTTAACTATCAGCTCAGACTAGTACATTGCTTAATCATTTTATTAAAATGTAAAAACCATATAAGAACAAAAGCCATGCATTCTCATAAGTTAAAATGCTATTTTATAAACATTATAAATGCTCTACTTTTTTAAATACGAGTCCCGCTAACTCAATTTTTAATAATAGACTTACCCATTTTGTAAAACTAACATTTAGGTTGAGAAAGGTATTTTAACTAGTTTGAAGAGACAATATATTCTTTCAAAAACAAACATAATTAAATTTTTTTCTTAATAGATGCACATGCTTGGTACATGTATAATTTGGTAATATATCCTGGAGAACATCTAAAGGACCATTTGAGATGAATTACAAGTCTACTGATGTTACCAAAAGGCTTTCTCAACATGTTTATATTACTGATCATAACATTACAGCAAATAACTGGTTCAAAAATCGATAAATTAGCTGAATAAAAAATAAATAAAAGACAATTACCAACAGAGTATGTCACAACCAAACATAGAATTGAACAAACAAATTTTTTTGGATTTCAGAAGGATGCCACAATTGTATCATATGATCTGAAAAAAGGTAAAAATGAAATACTAATATCTAGTATGCATTTTTATAATTCTATTGTTGAAAAGGCATGGAATGATAAAAAACCTGAAATTATTTCTTTTTATAATCACACCATATCAGGAGTCGATCTAGTAAACCAAATGTGTGCAAATTTTAATGTACAAAGAAATACTCGGCACTGGCCATTGGTAGTATTTTTTTTACAATGTTTTAAGTGGCATCACTGCACAGACACTGTATCTACTCTCTCTATCTGTTTAGTCTCTGGAACCACCGTAAGGTATATTACTTCATAGGATGATATGTTTGAACATAAATGAGGTGTAGTCATGAACAATCACAGGTCGACCATTCCTGAGATGTATGGTTAATTGAAACCTAACCTCCAAAGAACACCAGTATCCATGATCTAGTAATCAAATCTGTATTAAAGTAACTGCCTTTACTAGGATTTGAACCTTAGAATTCTTGACTTCAAAATCAGCTGATTTGCAACGATGAGTTCACAACTAGACCAACCTGGTGGGTTACAAATATTGTACTTAGGAAATGGAAATAGTTAAATTAAGATTTTTATTTTCTTAACAAATGAATAGGGGGGAATTGGTAGCCAAACATATGAATCGAAGAGTGACAAAAAATGGCGGAATACTCTACTTCTTTACCAAAATTGCAGAAGTTTACTACTGTTGGGACCTGGAGTCAAAGTAGAAGAATCACAGAAACAGAAAACATAGTTTCAATTCAAAATATATGTTAATAAAGCTGATGAAAAGCAATCAGATTAGTAATTATTGTTCTACTATATAATCAGATAAGTTTAATACTGACAAATTCTGTTTAGTATTATTATTTTATGCTTTGTTGATTTTCATACCTAATATCTGTAATATATTGTGTTACAAGTAGAATTTAATTTTGTATTGGTAAAAAGTATGCACACATTTTTTAAGTAAATAAATTTTATTTACAAACCTAACACATCTAATGTGCCTGAACTCATAACTTTCGCATTGCACTCAAACAAGGGTTAAATAAATATGATATTAAGCACGCATTAGTAAATATAGCGCAATTATTTTTTTTTAATAGACCTAAGATTCTTTTTAGTTAATACTGGTAGCATTATATTTTAAACTAAAATAGGGTTTAGATATTAGAAAAAATGTAAAAGTAACCTAGCAATTTCTTCACTACATATATTGAAGATTTTTTGAAAACCATTAATATTCTTGGTAATCTAGAATTTTTGATAATTCAACATTTAGGCTTGCAGTATTAATTAGGTTTAACTGTATTTTAAATGTAAAAAAAGGCAATTATATCATCTCATTAATGAAAGATTCATGCATTCAAAAAACTTTTCTACATATATAAAAAAAGAGAAAGGCTTTTACCAGTGTAGAAGAACTTTTTGCAGTATTTTTGGGGCTGGAAAATGGTGTTATACTGCAAATGTACATGTTTAAACCACTGAGCTGTACCAGTGGTGAAACTTCAGATTTATCAAGATACTTATAGTTACATTTGCAAGAGACTGCTGGTAAATATACTTACCTAACATGTTTACATATATGTTTCATTGATTTTACAGCAGAAATGTATTTTGATATATATATATCATTACTGTTAGGATTCAGCAAAAACTAGTTTTATCAACAATAAGTGATCATTTACACTTCTACCAGCAAACTATCTTGACATAAGCATTTCATTAAAATAGCAATTAAAAAGAAACTTAACCACTTATTATAAACAAATTGTTACCTGCTTATAAACGCTATTGAATAAGACAGTTATTTTTGCAGCAAAAATATGTTGGCTACATTATATAAAAATTTCAAAAAATTACATAGTTATTAAGAGCACAGTGATATTAAACATCATATTAGCTAATATGTTACTGTATACATCATCATACATACAAGATCTTAGTCAAATTACTTATAAAATTAAAACAATTATTATCAAATAATTAAAAGTTTGTTTGAAATGTTAACAATATTTAAAATAAAAGATTAAATTTAAAGAATAAGTATTAACAACTACTGATACATCATAATTACACATTAGACTGATATTTTTGAAAAATTTCAAAATCTGTGCTAAAGAAGTATGTGGATTATGCCTTTTGATACAGATATGCTCATCTTTTAATATTATTAAAACAAAATGAACATTTTATTGCCCTTACGTTTACATGTAAGAAGACTACATTCTCAAACTATAATGAAAAACAGCCAAACTCAGTACACGTTTACAATTCTGTTATTACAACATATCTCATGACTCATTCCTTTGCTCATCTACCTCCTGTAGTTCTAATTAATAAAACTTCTTATATAAAAATTGCAATATTATAAAGTTATTAAACAAAGTTTCAAATCTTGACAAGTTCATCTATAATAAAAAGTGTCAGCAGAAAATTTTATTGTCTTTTCTACACAATCAGATTTTAGTCTTAATAGTTCTTAAAAAAGCTATAAGTTATGTTATAACATACTTAACATGTTCAATAAATAGCATCAAAAATGTAATTCTGTAGCAGGATCTTATTAAAATCTCAAATGAGAAACCACACGTGGTAACACTGTCAGCACATGGGTAATTTCCATACGAATTTTATTGAGGCAGTATACAGTATTTAAGTACATAATGAATACCAACATGAAGTAAGTTAATCATTGAAGAGAGTGAATATTTATACAATCTTCCTTACTACCACATATATAAAGATAATCAAAAGGAAAAAATATTTTAATTGTGTAAAAAGTGAAGGAGAAAACTCTTAGAAAAAACAAAGAATTTCTGTTATACAATGATAGAGTTTTCAACTATGGATAAAAAAAATTTGCAAATTAACGGTCTTAAGGATAACATCTTCACAACTATAGAAACTAATTAAACTGCTAATTAGATACCTCAGGTGAAATATTTTAAACTTTATAATCACTAATTTCGCTAATATACTAAAGTGAGTCATGAGAGATATGTCTAACAAAATAATTTTAATTAAAATATACTCCAGTAGGATCTTTACATTATTATCTGCAAAAATATTCCACATTATATTTTATATTATACTCAAAATTAATACAATAAATCCACATAATCTATATTATTAAACTTAAATTGTTTTCTTTTAAAGTATACATGCACAACCATTTCTCTTTATTCATTTCACGCATACCTTATATAAAAAAGAATTATTGTTGAATAAGTTTCTGAACAGGTTTTTTACATTATAAATAACAAAGAAACAGTTTAGTAATAATAATTTGTGCATACAAAATAAAAAATAAATTTACATGTAATAGCTCATAATAAAATTAATTATTATAATTTTGAGGAACAAAAGACAAATATTTGATTATAAAAGAGATTTCTAAAAAATGTATAACAACAATAAAAATAGTAACACTATAATTAACATAACTATATATTTTACAGATTTGAAAAAAATATATTCCAATCATAAAAGAACTACAAAAATATTTAATAATTCACAAAAGATAACAAAATAATTATAATAAACAATATTGATAATAAATAAATCATAATACAATAACTATATTAGTATTTCTTTGAATGTGTTTATTAATTATACCATATAATGTCAAATAAAATCAGTTCTTGTATAACATGATAGTAGTGTTGCTTGAAAAATACCATACCACAAAATTATCAGGGAACAACTACTTTTTTAGAACAGCCATGTACCTGAGTTTTGCAGTTTTAGCTAATCTTCGTCTTTTATTATGTGTAATGTACTATTAGGGTCTGGTCACCTATTACCCATGAGACAATGAATGTAGCAGAAGCATATGTTTCAGTACTTACACGTAAAAAGATCAAGATAATTAAAATATTTCATTAGAAACAAGTAATAAAACACCAGTACCTTCAAAATTTCTTTAAATTTTATTTTTTGTTAATTAAAATATGTTACTTCAAGATGTGTAGTATGATTCAGATTATCATAAACTAAAAATATTAATAAAATCTCCAGTATTATCTAAATTTCATTCATGATAAAACTGCCACTAAGACTCTATCTGACTGATAGACTGTGATCCAAGATTCAAAAATCAGTCACACAATAAAAACATATTTTCATTTATATTAAAATTTTTAAATAGTACTAAATGCCAAAGAAATGTTATGTGTCTCTTTTATTAACACTTTCAACCCCAATCATAAAATAAGCATGTTTACTACCAGTCCATGGTGTTTTTATTAGTTCAGCCTCATGTGCATCAATTTGATACACACCAAGTTACGCTCTCAGCCCCCGTGTGTATCATACCGATACAAATGACTTAACATTGTTCTTCTGAGCCTTTTAGCTTCATACATATATTGAAATATCATAGTGTCTGCTATTCCCTGGGGCTGTGGGACCACTAGGTGGTGATGGGTTGTATAATGTTCAAATTGGCAGAACTGCATTGTTTTTAAAATCATTTGTTTTTTCTAGATTTAATTGTGCTTTTTTGTGTAGTCTTTGTTCTCTGAAGCAGAAACATGGATTGGAAAATTATTCTAATATTAGTGATAGTGAACTAAGTATTTTTAGAAATTTAAATGACTCAGAAAACCCTAAGTGCACTTGTCAGACGTTGAACATTATATTAGTGATAAGGTGAACATTATGATGGAACAACCAAACCAAAACAATATGGACGAAGGTGTACAACAAGAGGAGAAACAAGACGAAAGTGTATTACCAGAAAATGACAAAATATTGATAACAAAAGAAGGTAACATCATAATTTGGCAGAACATTCAAGATAATATGAATAATTTTGACTTTAATCCTAGAGAGCCACTTTGTGTATCTGAGACTGCTAATAATAAGCTAGCAACAAATTTGCCTTCTGAATTTTATTCTTTGATTACTGACAATGAAGTTTTAAATATGTTAGCAAATGAAATTATAGGTACTGCTAACCACTGAACCACTGATCCCATAGTGAAAGAAACAAACAGTTTTTGAAAAATGGGGTAGATGTTACAATAGATGACATTTAAAATTTTATAGTTATAGTTTTATAGATGGGCCTTGATAAAAAAGCCAAATTAGCAAACTATTGGCATACAAATTCAATTTACTACAACACATTATTAAAACCGAGTCAAAATAAATTTGAATCCATTCTTAGTTACATACATATTTCAAATAATGAGATTGATCTACCAGACGACCATTTGGCAAAGATAAGCACCACTAATGCATTAAATTTCAAAATACAATGAATTTTTATGAGGGAGTATGCATAGATGACTCAATGACACAATTTCGTGGCAGGGTTAAATTCCGGCAATTGTGTGCCATCCAAAAGGTATCAGTATGGTATCACGTTATGTTTAAAAGATGGTTACACCTAGAACATGAAAGTGTATGCTGGAAAAGAATGCATTCCACATGATCAGTTAGCTTCGTCTAATAGGCATGGAATTAGTAAAACAGTCAAGAAAAGTATACTTGATAGAGGACAAATGATTGTCAAGGAAAGCAACACCGAAGTTTTAATGGAGAAGTGATATAACAGATATAGTGTTATAATAGATATAACACTTAAAAAAATATGATTTTTATTGCTTTTTTCTGTTGTATATTGAAATGATGCACACTAGATTAATTAAGTAACATATTGATTCACATGAGCTAGTGTGAAAAAATTAAATAACATGGCCCACTTGTATTTTACTGACACACACTAAAAAAAAGGCTTCAAAAATGAAAATATATATGTTATTTGTATTAAAACATTTGTAGGCTATCAGACTAATAAGTTCATGCAAACGTGTAACCTTTGAGCTGAGGTAAATTTACCAACTTTTACTGGGTTTTACAGTGAATCAATCTGATACAAGGAGCTAAGCTCATACCCATAATATATCAGATTGTTAAAAATTGGGCTGAAAGTGTTAAGAAAGAATAATTTTACAAAGCAATGCAATTACATATAGCCGAGATTAAAAACAATTCAACTACAAATGGCTGAGATTAAAATTGACAAATATCTCAAACACTAGAATATCCGACATGACATAAAAATAGTTTATTGTCTTAATCTTTTTAAAAATGTAAAGCAGAAAAAGGCTCCATCTAAACCAAATTTATATATTTTTACCACGAAATGTTATAATTATTTCCTTACTAATTGTTATTCACTACGCTTCACTAAAAACAGAAATTTTTTACTTGACCAAGTTGTCCATTAGCTATCCTTTAGATATAATGCTCTACAGTAAATTTATATTAATTCATGCACTTAAAGTACATTTTTGTAGTTTTTAGTTAACCATTCTTTTCCTTCAGTTAATTACTACTGCCTACATTTACACAAAAATGTACAGAATATTTTTTACACCTTTACATTTAGATACAACTTTAGCCTTAGGGTCATGTTCTCAGAAATATATTCTGAATTTAATCAGTCATATCATACCACATGTATATATATATTTAAGACAGTATTATATATTTAAGAAATTAATGATTTCTTTTAAAGTGAAATCCAATTTAGAAATAAACTAAACCAGAAACTATTTTTAAAATGCTTCAGAAATATCAGCAATTAAGATATACAATCAAACAAATGTATACTGTAATTACAGGTAGCATGTTGTATATATAAATAAAATTAAAACCATTAGGAATAATAACCATAACAAATATTTTGATAATTAATTTGGTAACCCGATTTTCTGTTATTATTATTATTATCATTATTAAATAATTCTTTGAATTTTTATTAAATTTACTATAATGTATAATTTTATGAACAATCATATGTGATCATTAATTTTCAAGACACAATAATTAGTTTTATCTGAGCAAAAGGAATGTATTTTGCAAATAGTTCTCTGCTGTTAAAACATATAAATATTAAATGAAAACAGGAGAAGGAAAATTTTTTTGCTAATGCTATATACTAATGGAACAGAATGTTCACTCAATAAATATAACAGTCTTAACTGCAATCAGGGTGGTACATTACAAAAAATTAAATAATGAACTCTTCACTATTCAAACATTGTTTCTAATTTAATATTAATTATTATTATTAAATAGACAAACAAAACAAATTAATTATTGTTACATTATTTTTCACTAATATGTGAGTTTGTATTTCTTTTATTGCTTATGATAATGGTAATTAAAATGAACATCTTAAAAGATCATTACTAAAATCAGAAGTTTAAAATATCAAATCAAATAAACATAAATAAATAAACAAAAACATAAATACAAGGGATATCTCTAAAGTAGAGACCACTGGGAAATTTCTCTCCTTAAGATAGGCGAGCCTGTGTCGTTCATGGGCATGCTAGTAATGTAAAATGCATTGTTGTCTGTAAACTGTTGTGTTGTTGCATCTTTGATTATGTTATAAAATGAATAGGAAGATCAATGTTGCTGCTGAGTATGAAATACGTGGAGTCATATATTTTTTAAACCATCAAAACATTAAGCAGGCTGAAATTCATAAGCAGTTGGTTACTGTGTACAGTAGTAATGTAATAAATGAAAGAAACGTCCGAAAATGGTGTGAAAAGTTTAGAAATAACAGAATTAATGTACATGATGAAGAATGTACGGGAAGGCCCACGATAATTACCGATAACTCGCAACGCGTCAATGATAAAATCAGAAGATTGTCACTTAACAATTTCTGACCTGGCCCTTCGTTTTCCTTATGTTTCAAGAACTGATATTGGTCACATTGCTCATGACCATTTATGCTGTAGAAAGATTTGTCCATGTTGAGGGTCTTAATGGAACGTCACAAAAAACTCTGAATGGGATCTGCTTTGGAATTTTTGATGCACTACACAGAAAATGGTGATGAGTTTCTTAATTCAACTGTTATCAGTGATGAAACATGGATTTCATATTACACGCCAAAGAGAAAATGGCAATCAAGAGAATGGCATCAGCTGCCCACATCACTGATCAGATCGGTGACGTGGGCAGCTGACAGACAGTGACGTCCCGCTGCACGATAATGCACTTCTACATCTTGCAGGTCTGACACGTGATTTACTGAGAACATCTGGATGGGAAATTTATGATCACCCACCATATAGTCCGGACTTAGTTCCTTCTGATTACCATTTGTTTGGGAAATTGAAAGAATTTTTGAGTGGTAAGCAATTCATGGCTGATGATGAACTTAAAAATGCTGTTAATCAGTGGCTAAATGGATTGGTGGCAGAAGAATATTGAAGCTGGTATATCAGTATGATAAATGTCTTAATTCATGAGGCGATTATATAGGGAAGTAGTGTAAGGTATGTAGTTTAAGAGAAATAAAAAATATTTATAAAGTTTTCAGAATAAATTTTTTTACAATGAAACGGTCTTTATTTTAGAGATAACCTTTTTTAAATAAACATAAATCTAAGAATCATGATAATTAAACCTTTCTCATTTTTCAACCATAAAATATATTTCATCACTCCAAGAATAATTAGAAAAAAAATATTACAATTCCCACTATGGAAAAAACTTCTATTGTGTTGTCATTATTGCGCCAAAGCTTATTTCAAATATGAACATGCTCTTTCCATACCCAATAGCCACAATCTACAGGTGTCCCATAAGTTTTCATACATAGGAAAAATAAATGATACTTTATGAAAACAATTTTTATTTATTTTTAATTAACATTTTATTTTTTATATTTCACATATCATAAAAAATAAACCTGAATAGAGGGCAATGAATTGAAATCATAACAGGAAGCAAGGCTGCAGTTTAATTTAAAAGAAAACGTGGAATGAAAATCACACATAACACTGTAGCAGAACTAAATAGAGAGTTACAAAAAACTGGAAGCATTATAGATCAACCGAGATATGGTACAATCAGCAATGAAGGCACAACAGCTACGATACTCTCAGTGCTTACACGGAGTCCCACAAAAAGTATACAATGGCTGTCTGCAGAAAAAAGTGTTTAAGATCAAGTATAAATTGCATATGGCAGAGCAAATCAGTGAAGATGACCGGATAGACGAATATAATTCTATGAATGGGTATAAAGCAAACTGAATGAGAATACGAACATTTCAACCAAGATCTTGTTTACTGATGAAGCAAGCTTTTACATTTAGAGGTTAATTGGCCAAACCTATATATGGAGTTAGATCAACAATTTCCTTATAAAAACAATCTAATCTAAGACAAATTTAGTAATTTAAGGTCTTTCAGCAACAATTTTAAAAAAATTAGGTTAAAATTTCTTTTAATTTAAAAAAAAAAATCTAACTTAATTTTTCAAATTTAATAGGAAGTAACAACTGACATATATATAAACAGATATTTTGTCCGGTTTCAGTATATCTCAATAATTTAGCTCTATCATAAAGAAAATCTTATATGAAAAAAAAAAAACTGTGAACAAAGAGAATAATGAATAACAGATCACGTCTATAACTTCCTGCTTTAAAATTTTTCTTGATATTATCTTACAAATTTTAATACTAACAAACTGTAACAGACATCAGTGGAGTAAATAAGTGGTACACAATAATTACAATCCTAAATATATGTGTTGTCCCAAGATGATAAATATATTTTTAAATAATCAATATGATGATATACCTTAAATACATTTATCACATCAAGATTGCAAGGCAGTACTCAATTTTAAATCAGTTTCTTTTTTTTAAACAATTTCATCACAAGAGCTTGAAGCTTGTGTAGCAGAATATGGCATGGCAATTTTAGAAAATGTGTAAAAAACATCAGGTGTTGAGGATTTGAACCTGGGGCCTTCAAGATGAAAGGCCCCAGGCCTTAAATAATAAATAAACAATGAATAATAATTCATTAAATAATAATTGACCAATGAAGTGGGATGCTGAGAATCATAGTGGCGAAAGTCAACAATTTAATAAAAGTGAGTTATTCGTGATTCACTACTTGATTTAAATTCTCTATTTAGTTTCATTGTGAAGCAAGTCATAATTTCACCTATGCTGACAGATGACAGTACTTGTTAAAAATATTGAACAAACATAATTTGTTTATAATCATAGTGGAGTAAGTCTGACTTACACCACTCTAACCTAAACAGTTTATCGATCTGTGTTGAAAGTTCAGGTTATGATATAAAATTGGTGTTCAAAGTTAATAGACAGTAAACTGCTGGAATATTTAACCCTCAGTTGGTATTATCTGTCTCTCAGGTGGGTATATTTTGCACTTTTGCATAAGGAATTGGTAATATGGCCATTCTTTGTTGGGGTGTCAGTTTTGTTGTTTCATTTCTTGGGTGTTTATTGCATGCCTTTCTGATTGCTTAGTTGTGCTGCCTATTAGCAGCACAACTAAGCAATGTATTTTGCTGAACAAAGAATACTACCGTCTCCCAGATGGCTAGAACTGTAAGAGGTATGTACAAGCCCCATCTCACAGACAGATATTACTTTTTGTATGCACCTTCCAGTTACTTTCAAATTTCAATAATCAAATTTCAAATTTTATAATTGTTTTCTTTTTATTCTTTATTTTCTATTTTTTTTCTTTTTAGGTCATGATGAATCAGTCTAAAAAATTCCTAATGTATCTGAAAGGGCGAAAACAATTTTCAAAATGGTGGTTTCTTCAGATGACAGTGACAATGACTACCAAGCTGATAACTTATATTCACAATGAAGACCACTTGTTCGAATCTGATCACAATTCTGATTCGGAAATAGACACTAACAATATATCTATAAAAAATTTTATAAATGCTGATGCCCAATTCATACTAATGAGACCTCAGCAATTGAAGACAATCGTGAACCATTCCAAGCATTAGAGGTCCCCACTTAAAACATTCCTGAACTTGGATGTAGTGTTGAAAATTTACCACAAACATATAAAATTTACTACAGTAAAAGGAATTGTTTTACCTCATACTCTGAATCACTCACTGAAGACTGTAAATTACCAAAGAAAAACGTAATAAAAATACAATTTTCAATATGTTTAGGTCCAGCTACGCAGATAAGAAAAAAAATCTAGATCCAGTTGAAGTTTGACATATTTTTTTTACTAATGATATCATAAAGAGAATTATAACAAATACAAACAAAAAACTTCCTATCACCAGAAGAAAATAAACTTCAGAAGCCAACCCAAGCGGTAATTCATCTATGGTAGTAATAGAAATATTACTACAGACAATTGGTTTACATTGGTAGAAATTACTGAAAAATTGCTAGAAAACAACCTCACTTTAGTGGGAACTATGAAATCTAACCAGTGGGAAATCCCAAATGAATTTTTGCCTGCAAGATTGAAAGAAGTTGAATTTTCTATGTATTGGTTCACCAAGGATCTAACATTACTGTCATATGTCCCAAAGCAGAGCAAGACATTTATTTCACTATCTATAATGAATAATTCTGCATTTACAGGCAACAAAAATCAGAAACCAGAGGTGATCTCTGTTTACAACTCAATGAAATCTGGTGTGGATATTTTAGATATGAAATATAGCAACTATTCTGCCAAATGCAAGACAAGAAGGTGGCCATCATTAGTAGTGTTTTACCACTTGATCTCGGTTAGTTGTGTAAATGCTTTTGTATTATTTTTACATAAAGGAAAAATGACTAGATTTGATTTTATGAAAAATATAGCCGAGTCTAATAAGAAAAACACAAAAAGGAAATTGCTTATCCCAAATCTTAACGATGACCTAAAGACGATCGTGAAACAAACACTTTGTGAAGGAGAAGAGAAACAACCTGAAAGAGACATACATGGAATGGCGAGGAGCGTCAGATAGGAAAAAATAAAAAAACTGTTGTTACTGCTCTTATAACAAAAATCACATCATGGCAGCATACAAATTCGTAAAATGTGATACACCAACCTGCCTTGAGTGCTTGAAAAAATTATGTAACAGCTGTATGGATAAACAGTGAGATTTTAGAAAACAAATAATTCTTAATAAAATTTTACTAAGAATAACCTGCTATGTTTTCACAGGTTAGCAAATTAAGGTTTGAATTAATAATTAAATATTAATAAATAATTAACCATTAATAATTATAGTAAATAATTATTTTTAACATTAGGCTTTAAATGTGGCAGGTTTATTTGTTTCCAAAATTATATTCTCAATAAATACATTTTTAACTTACTTTAATTTTTTTAAGATAATATTTTTTTTATTTTAACTCATAAATGCAATATGTAAAATCTTATAGGTACTCTAATTCTGTATAATTAACTAATATGGTATAATGGTATAATATAATAAATATAAAAAATATAAGTATGCAAGTTTTTATTAAGTTTTTTAGCATGTTATTTCTCTGCTTCTTTCAGATTCAAGTACTGAAGAGGGTTAAGAGTCTTGGACAGTCAAATACATTTCCTGAAGTCGAGGAGCCTAGCCAGGCTTTAGGGCAGCATAATGTTTTTAAACCTTATGGAATGATTGCAAAAGAGCTACAGCGAAAATTACATTAATATTAAGGGTAATCTGGTAGAATCCAAGAAATTCCAAAACATTGTTTGTGGATGTTTTAAATAATGTATTGAATTGTTTACTGAATATGATAGACATGAAGAATAAAAACATTTTAAAGAAATGTGCGACTTCAGTAGGCAGAATGCATACCTATGAAGCAAAGGTGGCCACAGGATGGAAGTAAGCAATGTACTAATTTGTATCACATTCCGAAAGAAAGGTACTGTCCAGCTGTATAAAAAGTTATTTTTAGACACTTTTCTTGAAAGTTATGGAAGACTGACCAGTCATGCAAAAAGTAAGAAGTAGAAAGTCACCAGAAGATTTAAGGGGTAAGCATACAGCACAGAAGTTAATTCCAAGTAGAAAAAATTGGTGAAAGATTATATTAACCTTTTTCTTGCGTTACAGAATCACTACACAAGAAAAGATAAGCCACACAGGAAATATCGAAGTCTAGAGTTTAACATTAGAAAAATGTAAAAATTTTATCAGGAATTATGTGAGAAAAACAAATAAATCCCATTACAGAGTAATTTTATAGATTTGTCTTCAACACTGAATTTAGTCTACATTTTCATGCTCACAGAAACAATACCTTTAAGCAGTGCAATAAATATAAGCAATTAGATGATGTAGAAGATAACCAAGAAAAAAGGCTCAGCTGGAGCATCAACATCTTAATCACTTGGAAGATGGAGAAAAAGTCTGAGATAATCTAAAATCTGATGGAGCAAAAACAAAAGATAATTATAATGTGTACACTCACCATAGATTTGCAAAAAGCCCTGACATTTATGAAATTAAATGTTTCCAAGGCATACTAAAGAAGGAATATGTACTGTCACACTTGGGAATACATGTTGCAAATAATTTAGGGCACATGTATGTTTGGGATGAGACGATTGCGAGAGGCTCACAAGAAGTCTCATCATGTCTTACAAAACACATTCAGCTTAACAAAAAAAAAAACATGTTAATTATTTACAGTAATGTAAAAGTTGCATTGTCACTACTTAAATTAACACAGGTAACTAAGTAGAAGTAACTGACCATAAGTTCCAAATGATTCAGATTTTAGGCTAATTGAGCAAGCTTCTTGACATAAAGTTATCCACATTCCAAATGACTGGTTTAACATAATACAAATCCCCAGGCGTCACAACAAATACACACTTGTGAAAATACAAGACGACTTCGTAAAAACAACAGCACTCAAAATAGCCACTACAAAACACAAGGTGAACAATGAAAATTGGCTAAAAATAGAATGACTTCATTACAAAAAAGAGGACCTGCTCTCAATCTTCTATAAAGACACATTAGACAATCACACCCCCTTCAGCCCATTTATATTAAATCCAATAAAGATGGCCGACTAAAAAATTTGGAAACATTGAAAAAGAAAACTACAATGGTCCATATGTGATAAACTACCAAAAAAAGAGAGGTATGCTATACTTATTGAAACATATTCCAACCACTCTTTCCTCAAAAAAATCAGAAGCTATAAAGAAGTTGATCTTGGACTGCTATTGGATGAAGAATCTGAGACTTATTAATGATGACGTTATTTTTTGCTTAATATTTCAATGATCATTTTCTATCTTTTATATATATATATATATATTATATATATTTTTTTTTTAATTAAACTTCTTTGACAAAATGTAGTACAAGTAATTAATAAAATATTTAAGTTTTAAAAAATTTGAAATGTATTATTTCTTCAAATAAATATTTAGAAAGCCACTGGTGCAATGCAGCCAAAATTAATTTAATCGCTTATAGAAATAAAAAAATTAATCTACTTTTATAACAAGGGCTTAAATTTTTTTCTGATCTTACTGATTCCTTATAACCATTTACAAAGTTGTGTCGAGTTTTTTGGGCAACAAATGCAAAATACTATTTTAAGATAAATGATAGTGGACTGACTTACACGACTATGACTCTCAGCACCCTAATTTGTTCTCTATTATCTACTTGCATTAACTCACTAATTTTAATGGAATCTAGTTGATATTTGACTGGAAGTAAACACATCTCAAATGGTCACTTTCAATAGTTTTTGTAATTTATTTTTTCCAGTATTACTGATTTTTCACTTTAACTTGCAAACAGGAATTTAAAATAAATGACTACTATTCTTCAATTACTTTCCCAACTAAAATAAAAATCAACATTTATAACAAAATAATAAAGTAAAGATAGCATCTTCAGTAGTAACATATAATTACCTATCTAAATTAACAATAATTAAAGAAACTAACATAAAAACAAAATTTAGAACTAAAATTCTTCGTATAAAAATAAATTTAATTATATTAATCAATTACATTAAAAAAAAAAATACTGGTTTTATGTTCAAATTAAATAATAGAAAATGCAAAATTTGTAAAAAAAAAAGAAACAATCTATGAACTTTAAATTCACTTTACTTACAATTAGCTAAACTAACTTGTTTTAGATTAAAAGCAATTACTTCATGTGTGTAACAAAAAGTTAGCAACAGTACTACTGAGATTGCAAAACATTTTCATATAAGTTAACTAAATACATATACATGAATATTTCACATTATGGCAACTGAACATTTTACAAATAATTCATTCAACATGCATTACTAATTTATTCATGACAATAATGGATTTAAAATTCATAACGAAAAAATCACTTTTCTATAGTAAAAAGTTATGAAAGTACCACTTTTAAACAAATAACCCAAAACTTTTATTTGGCTTTGAACTCACTTCCTTTCATAATTGTACATCTAAGATTGAACACATTTCATACCTTAAAAAAATAAGATAAGATCATCATCACTCTAATTTGATAAATTGCAACAAGAGGATGGTAAAATAAAATATTAATATTAAGTCCTAGACTTAATTGTAATTAATATTTTATATTAATATAATGTAATTTAATATTTTCTGACTAAATCAGTGATCAGATTACAAAGCAAATTTTAATTTATTGTTTAAGGTATTCCATCTCAGAAGTATAATGATCAATGGGAGTACAAATCCAAAAAAAAGCCAGGGTTGTATTAATTAATTAATAAACACAATATTTTGGGTTGTTTATTTAAAAATAGTACTTGCAGAACTTTTGACTATAGAAAAATTGCTTTATTCTTTATGAAGCACAAGCTCTTATGTAAGCTATTTGAATTATAATTACTACAATTTACCAATGGAAAAACAGTTAAATGTCGGGAACCAACATTTAATTATTGATTTTAATGAAGTTAATGTAGCTGGTGTTGACTATGAAATGTCCTCTATAAATTACTGTTTTTAATGGTAAGTGGAATGTAGTTAACAGTGAACATGCTGTACATATTGTAACATTAATGGTGTAATAATATATATGATCATTATCGATAAATTAACTATACCAAACAAAAAGAATTAGCCACTGGAACAAACAAACAACCATAAAGAAAATGAAATTAGTAAAAAGTAATCCAAACAAAATTAGAAGTCTTTCAAAAAAAAATACAGATAATACTGTACAAGAGATTAAAGAAATCCAATTTTTCTGTTTGATTACATAACATTTAACTGAAACAAAAAAAAAACTTAAAAATTATAAATGAACTAAATATTTGTATTTGATTTCACCAAGATTTTTTAATAATATCCAAAGCAGACTTCTCTGGTAAATGGGTGTACCTGCAAGCACATGCCTGGATATATACGCTGACAAAAAAATATTAAAATGTGTTCATTAGATTTATTTCTGGCAGTACTCAAACAATCTTAAGTCTATCATCCCAGTGACAAAACAGAAACCTGTATCTCTAAGTCTAATGCAAAATACCCAAAACACTTTACTACATATCTTAATTTTTTTTTGATCAGATCCTGATTTTATCCCATTTTTGGTAATCATGATATGGAATCCCTTGAAATGATAAAAGAATGTAAGTATTTAAGGACATCTGTACATGAATACTTAACATGGCATAATTTGTGTGTATATGGTTTGCATCATAGATGCAAATGTTACAAGTTTTAAAGTACCAAAGTTTTCTTGTAAGGACAATATTGTGATGCATTAGATCCTACAGTATCCTTAAATAGATAGGTTAAGCTGTTTTGAGGATAATAGTTTCGAAGAAATATTTAAATTTCTTAATATAAGTATATTTTACTCTAAAAAACAAGTAAGAAAGATGAGGGAATTCAATTTATACTTCAAGAGTAATTAATATTTCAACTGAAAAATATAGAACACATATATTGATAAACACTTTCTCGAAAGTAATTATCAAGATCGATCAAAGAAAACTACTTTTAACAAAAAAAGACGAAAAACTACTTACCAATACATAGAAATGAATAAGTCTGATAAAAAAAATAAATATAAAAAGTGATAGTTTGGTAAACAAAACATTTTTCAATTACTGTAAAATTCTTTTCAATTAATGACTACAATTCTTAAATGTTTTACAAATTAAAAAAAAATATTGTTGTACATTTAATCTTTCATACTTTCTAATTTTTATTCACATGTTTCTAAAATGCATGAAATATTTAAACTATATTTTTTTTAATACCTATCACTCCTACGGTAAAAAAATTAGAGAAAGAAGCCTGCCTGAAATCAGTCTATATAAAAGTCTTTTAAATACGCTTTTGATTTTCATAATATATCTATTTTTATAAGCAACAAAATTTTTTAATTTCTGTTACAAAACTGTTTTACGAATTCAATTAATTTTGTTGTTAATGACATTTTGAGCTGAGAAGTACCAAATTTATCACAAAAAAATTCTCTAATCAATAAAAATAACCTAATTATACTGAAATATAATTTTTTTAAAATGCAAATTGTAAAACTAACACTAAATTAAAAATGCAGAAACAGAAATTCAATATATTACTATAAATAAAATTATTAACATTTCAATGATTGATGATAGATTTAATAATGACAAATAACAATTCTAAATATCACTAAATCTTAAACATTTAAAATCTAAATCATTAAAATTGATTTTTATAATTATTGGACTTCTTACAAAGTCCTTTAAAAGCATCGTAAAAAGGAATATATAAAAATAAACAATTTAAATTTTATAACTTTTTAAATTCATTAACAAAAATAAAATATATGTAACTTTGTATTTACTTGATATTTTAAAAAAAGTTCTTTCTAGAATGAAGTGTGAAAAATAATCTTTACAACCATTTTAACAGTTTTTTAAGTAATAAAAAAAAATAATAACCTCCATTCATAAATATTAATAAAGAATTAAGTAATAAAGCATAATAAAAATAAAAGCAATTAACACTGGGTTTATTAGTCAAATGACCTACCATACACTTAATAATATTTAGGTGTCCAAGCCATTTAACACGGCAGAATAAAGAAAGAAATCTCTATTGAATAAAAATAGAAATAATAATACAATATTTTATTGTTTTAGATTAATTATCACTGTTGATAGCCAGTGAATAAAAAACTACTTTTTAATAACCTTTTTTGTATTTATTTGGTCTGGGTCAATTTGTGAAGAAAACACAAACCATAAACTGACACAGAGCAATGTGTGTGTGTTATCTTATTGCAATGAAGAATTATCAAAGTTATGTTAAGAGATTTCACAAAAAACATTTTTTTTTACAGAAAATGTTAACATTTTCACAATAATTAAATTTTCAGCTATATATATATATATATATATGTATATATATTCTTTACAAGTTTCTGTTGTTTTTAATAGTTAATACAGTTCAGTTATTTTTAATAAACAATAAATTTATATTTGTATCTTTTATTTATGCTTAATTTGGTTGCTTGGAATTTAATATGTAAATAAATAAAACATAATATGTAGGTAAATATTCAGAATCAGACATACAAAGATAGTTAGAAATAGCATATTTTTTCTTAATTTATGTTTAATAAATTGTTTAGTGATCAAATAATTTATTTAGGATGATGGGAAAAGAGTTTCCACAAGGCAAGGCCCTGATCATATACATTAGAATCTCCTTTAACTGGGCTTCAATTTCCTGGGGATCCAGTTATCCAGGGTCTTCATACACATAGCTATAAAAAAAAGGTGTATTAGGCCAAAAACTTGAGTACTATGTTATAGTAAATGTTACTATAAACAGCATACTACTACTACTACTACTATAGTAGAGTACTTTGATTGTGTTGTACAGTACATACTACTGTACTAGATATATTGAAACAGTAATGCAATTTAATTCCATAAACATGAGTAAACAAGTGTTATGTTGAATAAACGTGACAGAGCATGAAATTCTGAGAATTCTCTACCAGCTTTTCAGAAAAATTATCCCCACTATCAATAAACTCTACTGATTTGGATAGAATACAATGCACAGGCCTACCGCACATATAACATACAATGACCTCAAACGGCTGTCCACTCATTATTGTCTGTTTTACCTAGTGCTTCAATTACGCCATTTTATGTTCATTTGTTACCTAGTGTATGTAATACTGTAGTTTGAATGTGTTTTTTAATACTGTACTGAACATAGTTTTTGTATTTTAATAGCACAGTAACTGTATTCTACTACTGCACCATATTTACTGTCTCCCAATTCCATTCAAAGCTGGAAATATGGCTTCCAACAGGAAGCACGTACTTTCCATGGGCTAAAAAATGGCAATTATAAATCGTGTGGTGGACAAAGGTGAAAGCGTAAAGAAACTTTTGGTGGAATTTAGAATTAGTGAACAAACTGTCAGAGATCTTATCAAAAGGACATTTTCAATTTTATTTTAACTGCTGACTAGATCTGCCCTTTCATTGAGAAAACTATGAGAAGTCTACATTCAGATCTAGATGCTGCTGTTTTTGATTGGTTAACCTTCTTAAGTGTAACCTTCGTTACGTAAAACTAATCATCCCTATCTATATTTTAAGACCTATACGTAAAACTAATCATCCCTATCTATATTTTAAGACCCTGTGGCCAATGTTGAAATTAAAACACAAAATTTCTTCTTTTTTCTTTCCGCGGTCACCCCACCCTGTCATTATGCCATTAATGGAGGTTCTAATGTAACTTGTCAACAGATGTCACAAGATTTATTTCATACAATTCTACAATAAACATAAATCCTCCTACATAGAAGATACCATTTTTCATTTTAATCATAATGTGACTTGCAATCAAATGTTTTATACTTTGAATCCTATTTAGATTCATGTTTGAAAATGAATACCTAGCACCAGTATTTCATTAAATCTGACTGACTCTGTGCAAATCAAAGGTATCTTTATTGCATAAGATACCATATGTTAACAAATGGATTTTTAACCAAACAAGTAGCTAACCATTTAAAAGTTGCAAGTCTATGTGGGTTAAGATTCTTAGAGGAAGGAATTGGTTTCTCTTTCAGGAGAGTCTCTAGCCCCAGTATCTAACCTTTATTACGAAGTTACATTACTAGAAACATTTCAAAGAATACTGGTAGCATAATTCTAATATATTAACTATTTTAGTTAAATAACTTTTTAATAATTCATGAATCCATTTCATATAATAAATTACTCTTACTAAAATTACCATTATAAAATAATTTTCAATTCTAAACTTTATTTTGTTAAAATCTGTCACATTTCAGATATATGAAAAATAATAAAGCAAAAATGAACCAAAAGCTAGTCATGGAAAAAAATCCTTTATGAGTATGGTAGACGGCAAATAGATTCACAAAATTGCAAATTACTTAGATATCAAAGAATCAGCAGAACTTCATAAATGATTTAAACCTGTTATTTTAAAATAAAATGAATACTTAGGTTTTTGTGGATTACTTGCAAAATATTGTTTTGTTCACGTGTATACCAGCCAATCCTGGAGGTTTACAGCAATATTTTATAAAGAAATGGAACGGATTAATTATTTAAAAGAAATGTTTAACCAATTTTTTTAGACTTTTAGAAACTTGCATTTGAATACAAAAATTTATTAGAATAAGCATACATTTAATACAGAAACAAATTAATCCAGCAGGAAAGGATTGGGCAAGTGGATTCTATTTCACCATCCTTTTTTAACTTTCAGAAGCCCAAGATAACATTTTTGTTAAAAGCATTGACTAAATGCACAAAGGATTTACTAAGTGCAAATGGATTTATTTTATAATTAAAGTCAATAATAATCCACGAATAATATAATTTTATCCACAAAATCTGTATATGTTGAAAGCAGCTGTTTTTAACAGTATTTCAAAAGTAATTTCAATATAGTCTCTAATCAAAAAGGTTAGACAAGAACAGTTTGCTGCAGGTCTGAGTCTGAGTGTTTCATTGCATACAATTTTCCACATAAAGGGTAGAAAAGAAAGCTCTAAAGACAAGGCCCTATTATTACAACTTTTCTTTTCTGAATCAAGTTACTCTAAAGCTGACCTTTTTCTAAGCTGACTTAATTTTGGAGAAACCAACTAAACCACATCAGTTGATCCCAATGGTGCTTATTCTCTTAACAAGTGTAGTCTCTAGGATGTAACTGCTGCAGCACTGCTTTGTCAAGATTTCCTTTATATTATTATTTTCCTTTGGTCAAAACTATACTTCTTTTTTTACTATCATGCAAACTGGACAAACAGTTTTAGTTTGGTTAGAATTTCAACCGGGTAACTGAATCAGTTCCAAAACTGTTTCCTTTTTGGATTATGTTTTGTAACAGTTTAGTTTCTTAAACTATACCATCATATGACTACTTATCATGGCTTATAATATGACTGCTTCTTCTCAGAAAAACAAGAACTTAAATCACTCCCACTCTTTAAAATTACTGAAAGTGAAGTTACCTCTTTAACTCGAAGATTCTGAAGCTCTTTGTTAATAGTTACTGATAAATTACCATCTGGTTTGAAAATCTATGAAATGTCATCTGGCTTCTTAACTGAATCTACAGTAACTTCCTTTTTATTAATATACATCATCTTCAAGTTTTCTTTCTGTCTACACTCCAACCTTTACCAATTAAACCCCAGATGATTAATTAAATAAACTTCCATTATTACTGTTTAATGATTTATTTCCTATATTTTTCTCTATTCAAAAATAGCCTTCACTCTTTCAAACAGCAAATCACTACTGACATTACTGTCTGTTTTACACCAGCAAAAATGACTCTCCCAGAATTTGACTCTTTTAAAAAATGCTTACTTTTCCTGAATACACAACTGCTAGGCCTTCTTTCAAGTAACAAAGTAAAAACGGCATTAACATCCATGAAAAGTCAAATAAAAGAACCTAGTAAAAAAAGATTACTATTGCAGAAAAAAGGAATTTCATGCTCAAGGAGAGTAAACTACTATTGCAGAGGTTGAGGAGCTTTTTATGGAGATCTTCTTAGAGTATGTATGCTGAATCATGTCAACTGAATGCAAGTCATGATGGGAAAAACAGTGGACAAATCGCAGTGGCTTTGATAGATTCAAAAGTGGGAACTATACGTAGGACTCTAACCCTGAAGTGCAACAAAATATTACTATGCAAGACAAAAATCATCTCGAACAGTTATAATTTTTTTTTACCAAAAGCATTTAATATTCATACATACAGATCAGTATAATTGTAATATTTTTTTTTTAATAAAGAAAATTTTGACTGAGTTTTATGAATTGGTTTCTTCTTAAGTGTAGTCTTATATCCTACTTTTTTTTTATGTTGGGTGCAGGAAATTTAACAGAATTTATCATTGATGAATATAGTACATATCAATAATACTTATAATAAAATAAATTACTTATGAAAAGTCCAAAGTAAAGTATTAACTTTGTAAACTTATTATGTCTCTTTGGACAGAAAAAAGTTAAACCTGCATTAACTTAATTTATATTTTAAATCTGTCAATCAATCTTCATGTGCTTTTAATTATATTTACAAGAAAACTAACTAATAAATCTTCAAATGTTAAATTAAAATTTGCTCAATTTATATTTAACATAAATACGGAATGTATTTTTAAAAAAGAATAATTACTTTTTCATATGGCAAGCCTACACAACAGCAGCTTGAACTACCAAATATGAAGTAACCCATAATGGAGTTCATCTTAAGTTTTTCTTTTCTAGTTTATTCGACATTACAAGACAAATAATAACAAATTTTAACCAAATAGTAAATCGATTACAAAAATATGATGCTCCTAATTCAGATACATATACAACTACATTAAAAAGCCAACTTTTATTTTATTTTGAAAATTATTTGCCATTACCAAAGAGAATTAGCACTATGAACCCTACTGGACACACATTTTGTCAGCCTTCTTGGCAAGTCAGTTGTTGCTAGGGAACCAGGGCGTGGTTGTACTACATTTTTACTTCTTCATGAGCAATACACATTAAACAACTCTATCAAGTTTGTCAAAAGCTTGATGGTACAATACAATTCAGCAAGCAACTAATAAAGATGCTATGGACGTTAGCATTTGAGGAATGGTCTAAGTGATGTACTAAACTTCAGTTGACTCTGACCATTATATTGATAAGCTCTAAAAAAAATCTGGATATCATGAAGAAAATGCAAAATTTCATCACTGAACAATGTCTGTAGACAATGTCCCACGATATTGTTAATGATATTAATAATGGTTATTTATGATGGTTTTACATAAGAGATTTTAACAGATGATTTAGACATGGGGAGAATGGCTGCAAAATTTAAATGTATATTGCTTTAAATATCATTGAGTTTGCCAAAAGCATTGTAAACATCCTGAACATTGTGCTTGTTTTTGTGTATGGGGAAAACTCGAAAATCAAGGCTCAAGTTGTTGCAGTTCTGTATTGTCTCACTTTACATAAATTGAAAATGTAACAAATATAAGTCACAAACTGACTCATGAAAAAAGCCTAGAAAAGGTTTTACCATATATTTATGGTTTACCAGCATATAATGTAAATTCTCTAGGCACTGTCCAAAACAGAAAAATATAGTTAATTATTTTACAAACCTTTAAGTAAACAATTCCTTTAGGCATCCATAAAACAGAAATAAAAAATGAATATAACACAGTTAAATGAATTTAATAATTATGAATATAGGAACTGGTGTCTAATTTAACATACTTAATTGAATTTTATAGCATCTGCAATATAAAGGATTTTAGTAAATTAACCAAATGAAAATCACGCTATACGAAAAACCTACTTAATACAATATTTACCAGTGGAAAAATTAAAATTAATAATTCAAAGGTATTTTTTTTTTAAATTAGTAAATATAGTAACAATATGTACTTGAATGGTGGTTACATTATAATAACATAAAAAATAGACTGTTAATTAAAAGATATTCCCTGAATTTTTTTTAATATTATAAAAATTTAAACAAGTTGGAATGCAACATTAAAAAAAGTAATAAATGTAAATAAATAGCCAACTTGAGAAAATGCATACACTAAAATCTAATAGGACAACACAATGATAAACACTTTCAAATAATATTAATAATGATAATGATAATAATAATAATAAATGATCATTTTTAACCTGACTTTTTAAAAAGAATAACATTAGAAAAATACAATCTTAATACTTTCTTTACAAACAGATTCATTAGATAATTAGTAACAATGATAAATTATCAAAATTACAATAAAAAAAATATATATATTTTATTAAATTACATATATATATATATATATATATATATATATATATATATATATATATAATTTTATTAACATTTTAGTTTAAAACCAAATAATTAAATTATTATTTCTAAATAAAACGTCACGAATTACATTTCCACAAACAAAACAAAATAATGTTACAAAAATACCTTCTGGAACTTATTACTTAAAAATTGATCAACAAATAACACAAATGTCACAATAACATGCTTACATACGCATACATTTTTCAAAGTTGATTAATAATGTCTTGAAATAAGCTTTTATTCAAATAATAGTAATAAAAACAACAAATATTGTAATACCTATTCAGTAGAATTCCCTACTTCTTAAGGAATAGTTTTAATTTGCTCACATATGTAGGGTTTATAAGCAGCTGAAGATTTGAAGTACATTATGAATTTATATAGGATATAATAATCAGAAATATCTGTAGCCTGTATGTATATGTATTTTAGTGCTATCGACCTTCATGATCATTAGCTTCTACCAACTGCAAACATCACACAATTATACAACCAGATAGCTACTGCACTCAGCATTGTACCACTTGAAGAACAAAAAACTGACTTATTAAATGAGGTAACAGCATTTATTCAATACTTTCTATCCTTTTATTTCCCAGATGCTATTTCCTAAGATATTTAAATGCAGATGATCTTAAAACTGTTGTACAGCTTAAAGAACAATAGAAATACTTAAGAGATCAACAGAACTTAAAAGAGTTGCTTTGGAAAAACTTAACTGTAATGATTATACAAAAATAACGCATTTTCTATAAATTCAGATTGATCACTTAATCTTAAAAATAATTTGAATGATATATTTATCTTTATTGCAAATTTTGTACAGGTGCACATGATCACAGCAACACTTTTATAGAATATTACAGTGGTAAAATTACATCAAATTTTATGAACACGAAGTGGATGGAAAATACAATTTGTGCACTATATCTGATCAGAGTAATTTAATGTTATTTGTAATGTATTTCAAATACAGAACTTACTAACACAATATTTCTTTATCTTTTATCAATATTCATACCGGGTTTTTTTACAGTTTTTTCAACTTTAACAAAAGGAATCTTACAGGATTTTTATAGTTGAATTCAATTCATCATCCATTATAGAAATCCAGATATAGAAAAACAGTCATCAGTATTTTCTTATCTTACCTTATTTTACTTAAATTTGTACTAACATTATATAAACAAGATTTAGTCTACTGTTTACATTCAGTTATATTTTATCCCATAAAAATACAACAGAAAGATGCTGATTTTTCTTTTGTTTTTACTAGCTAGTTTATATCATTAATACCAATAGTAATTTTTTAAGAGGTATCAACTTCTATGGTTATTAGCCACAAATAAATACCCAGAACATCCACTAATAAATTTCACATTTTATTTTAATTTGAAGGTATTAATAGCAACAAAAGTTTTCTAGTTTCACACTAAAAGTGCTATAAAGCTACATTTATTTATCCATGTTGCCAACTAATGGTTAGTGGAAATTTAGTTCTCCTACTTTTATGATGTAACAATTTTGTAGCATGTTAAAAGCTAAGTCTGACTAAGACTCAAATGAAGAATCCTTCAGATGAAAGGCTAAGATGCAACCATTTCACTATAGAAAACAGCACAATGATGAAAAGTAAAAAAAAAATGGTAGTAAATATAGTAAGAAATAATTTTAAATGTATACAAAGTATTAAAGAACCACATATCATGTATGGTCCACAACAAAGATGATAAAAAAGCAAAAAATTGTCTTTATTGATACAAATGAAAGTGGCTTAAGATTTAGAACAATGTAAGCATGAAGAAATCAGAATTTGGGAATAACAATTCTGAGCTACAAGAATTATTTTCAAGTCTGGCATAATAATTAACATGATAAAAACAAGAATGTATAGAACTGGGCAGATGAAAGAATGGCTAATGATGAACCTGTAAAATAAATTTGAAGTGGAAGATCAAGGAAGAGATAACTTAACGGTCAGGAAGAAGAATTAGCACTCTGAAAAAGTGATAAATACTTGATCAAAAAATAAAAATGATGAAAGAATATAGAGATGATTGAATGCTTTCTATAAACCCATTCACAAATAGCTAAACAGAAAGTAAATAAATAAAGTATCAGACAAAAACAAGTTGTGCTGAAACACAAAGTTACAAACTAACTATCAACTTAAATGAAAATAAATCAAAAAGAAAATTTAACAATTCACTTAGTTTGTCAATTAATTGACAATATTGTTAATTATTAGTATGTCAATTAACTACATACAAAATAATGTTTATGTAGAGAATTCAACTGGGCAGCTATAAGAAATTGTAATCAAACTACTTATTAAAAAACAAAATCATGTATATAAGCATGTATTACATCGCAAAAATCAATATCTTAAATAGAATTAACAAAACAAAGAAAATAAAACTCATACAACATTAATGATAAAATAATTAATAACAACACTGATGTCACAATATGATGGAAAAAATATTTAACCCCAGATAATAATGGGTACTAATTAAGTCTCTTTCTGAGACAAATTAAGGAATTTACTTAGCAAATCAAAAGTCTTATCAAAGAACATGACTCAATGTCTCATGGAGACAGATATCTTACAGGTTCTAAACAAACTATACACTTATGTGCGACTCAACACTTCCCACATCAGTACCAATAACAATTTGTCTCTCTTTTTTTTTTCGTTTCTTATAAATTTTACAATGTTTATACATCATTTAAGTTCTTTCTAACTAATGTTACATTTAACACTAAAACGTGGAAGATGTATACAACTACTAACTGAGAGGCACATCAATCTCAATAAAAAATGACTAAGTTTTTTTTATATTACTTCATCCTTAACGGAATGCTCTAATAGTTATTAATATATTACCATGTATTTTTAAAATCGTTTATACATTAATAACCTGCAAATATAAAATATAAGCATTTAAGTTTATATTCTTCTTACTTCATCCTTGTAACATAATTAATAACAGATCTTAATTATATGTAATACTTTCAACAAATCATCTAAATCTGCACCTACATGATTAGATGTTTAGCGTATATTAACGACTAGTCTTCTTATAAATTCTTAGGTGTTATAACTGGTCATTTTTCATACAAAAAATATATCTTTCCCGTACATTCTAATATAATACAATAACTAAAATCTTCTTTTTATAAAAATAAAATATAAACAAAAAAAATCTGAATGATAATCTTAACACCAAATTTTTACAAAAATAACTTGATTTCACAAAACTAAAAAACAAATAATATGATTATAGGTAATTAAAAATACATTATACAATATATGTATAACTATAATAATATACCAAAAGGGATTTTATAATTATAAAAATTGTGATAAAAAACCATCATATTAAAATTACTAAATAATATAAAAAAATACTTATGAAACATTCTGAACCATTAAGAAACAACAAAATGCATTCGCTCATGAAACAGAAAAAAATAATAATAATACATTTGTGCAAAGGTAACTTAAAATATTATGAAAGATTTCATTATCTGTTAATATATTATTATATAAAACATTGTCATAAACTTATATAAGAACACATTAAATAAATACATCACAAAAATAATACTATAATACACGATTATATGTAAGCTGTTATTAAACATTTATATGAAAAAAAAAAAAACACAAACAGTAAAACAGTAGTTGACTGAAGTATAGGCTGATCTTTTCAAGAAAGGTAAATTTTGAATAAGCTAGAATGCTTGATAGAAGTAATCCTGGTACTGAACAAATTATGAATAAATTAAATATAAATTTTCTCAAGTAAATCAGTTTCAAAAGAATATTTTATATTAAATGATTTATAAAAGTTGAAAGCCATCTATTTTTCTTACCACAGGATGAACCAATGGAAAACTGCAACAATAATTTTTTGTGCTATATTATCATATTGATTTCGGCTTATAAAAAATAACTAATCTGTCAGTTAAAAAAAGCTGAGAGTAAAGAGATTTTTTAAATTCTTATCTTATTTTTAATAAATACCATAATTGTTCATATATGAGAGAACTTCAAATAATCTGTTACATTTTAAATATGGCCTTTTTTTAAAAAAATTTGAATTTTTGAAATAAGTATTATATACAAATAAATAACATGTTTCAGGAAACAATCAAAGTAAAACATGTTCAATCTTTTGAAAACAAAAATTTCTTGCTTCAAAAAATTGCAAGAATAAAAAACTAAACTTAAGCATGAATTATAATGTTAACTTTGAAGTAGATTTATTCCTTAATAACTGAATTGCATAAGCCTACATGCACAGGCTTAATCTCAAAACCTTTAATACCTTTCTAGTTTATAGAAGTACATGGTCAAATTATAAATTTGATTTCCTGGAAATATTTTATAATAAAAATATTTCTTTAAACTGTAGGTTGGATGTATTTTATTACATTCTTTCATCTCTAGAATTCATATACATTTGGATCTTGTTTCTAATCAAATTTTAAGTGATTGGTTGTTGATAGAAAAGAATAAGCAGTAAATTCTAAATAACATAAGATGAAAGTAGTTACAGAAATGATTTTGTATAAAGGATTTCATATACCTAAACTTTGAGATTACTAAAAAATGTAGTATGAATGTGTAACATTCTTAAACTTTAAATTGATTTATTTAGAGTATTAAATTACTTTTACTTTAAGTTTGCTTGATATCAATACAAGTTTCATTATTTATGATACTACCACTTTGATTACTAATAAAACAATTCTGGGTATAATCGAATATGGATTTAAAAAAAAATTTTTTTTTAATAATACTCTTTTTAATTTATATTTAAATAATTCATTCCAAAACATTCTTAACAAATATATTATTTCCAATAAGAAAGGATTAAAAGTTGGGAAAAATTATAAAAGATATTTTTCCACAAAATAGCTGAACAGATATAAACAACCAAAAATTATAAAACTGACTGGAAATAATTGTAGGATAAGTTACATGACTGAGATTAAATGCTAGTATAATAAATCAAACATAAACCCAGTGCCAACAAATTAAAGAAACGATTATTTATAGCAAAATCTTAGTATTATCACATCCAGTAAAATTTGAGAATACACTACTGGGATTGGTCACTGCATCACTGCTCATAACTTAAAAAAAAATATAAATAAGCAAAATAGTAACTGCTTCGAGAAAAAACTGCACATTTTTTCTACTGAAAAGACTACCAAATCCAATACTAAATATTCCTTAACCTTCTATCTTACTATCCCATAAGTACTATTCTTGGTGGAGTTCTATATTTTGATATAATTTCTCTAATTACATAACATAATACAATTATGTTATTATATTACAATTATTTTACTTTTTTAAGTGATAATAAAAATAGCTTGCATAATTAGCCTTTAACCACTGTTTCATTTACAGATACAAAAAATATAATTATGAAAAATACAGCCTATATTAAAAATGATACATAAGATTTTGAAAAATATTTTTTATGAAAAAAATGCAACATCTTATACAGATATGAATGAGGTAATATTTAAAATAAAAATGATGTCTCTAGATAGTAAAGTTCTGCTACTGCAGTATAGGTAAGCTTCTAAAATGAACACAATAAATAACACAGTCTTTTTCAAAAATAAACCTGCATAAAAATATTATTTATTAATATTTAAATGTTATTAAAAATTTTAAATATTTTTTCTAACGCACTGAATGTTCTTGTAGAAATTCTATAGAAAATTGAAGGAAAAAAATGGAAAAATGTATAACCTTCTTTTCTAAATAAGAATTTAAAAAAAATCATAAAATGAAATACAAACATCAAATGACAATATGTAAAATGACAATCATAAAATGAAATACAAACAGCAAATGACAATATGTAAAAACATATTGTAATATTACTATTTTATTAATATAAATAATTGCTTTACTAGTTAACAATAGAAATTACAACAAAATAACACAACCAGTATTATTTCTTTTTGATGTAATACAGCATTCATCAAGAATGGAAGGTTTTATCTATTCATAACATATACACAATTAAAAAAATAGTAATTAAAATATATGATGGTTATTTTCATAAAATATATATATATAAAAATTAAAATAAAAAATGACAAGACTAAGTGCACAATTAGCAACAAATTGGGATGTCTTTTTTGCTAAAAAGGATTAGTCTAATAACTCAATTATATATATATATATATATATATATATATATATATATATATACATACATATTAACAATATATAAAAAATATATGGTATATCCATCATATAAGATCGGTCTGAACAGTATTTATAACATACAGTTGTTCATATATGACAAACTAAATCAATAGAAATGTTACGAATACATATAATAAGAGTTGTTAAATACAATGACATCTTTAAAAGACTTGCAATCATTATAATAGTCATCTTCACCATCATTATCATTATAATTACAATAATAGATAGAAGAATTCACAGCCTAAATACAGACGTTATTAGATAAATCCTTTTTGTTTGACTGCAATACATTGCTTACGTTATTTTTACTCTTTTTCTTAAAAAGAAAAGAAATGTCATCGAGCATGATAGAAAATCTCATTCATTTTAAAAAATCCCTTTTGATACAATGATTAAGAAAAAAATATCAGTTTGATACAATATTATACAATAAGTGTATAGTTTTAACAACAAAAATTTTTAAATATACTGAAAACACTAGCATGATGATAAATCTTGCAATACTATCGGCAATATAAACTCGTCTGAATCAGCAACATTTGGATTATGAATAACAGAATGTAAATTCTGTTTAGGAACTGCATTCCATGTATATCCCAACACTTTACTCACATCCTAAGAAACATGAAATAAATGTAAAGATACATTTTGATGTAAATACAGAGTATATATAAAAACCATTTCAAGAATTCAGGGGATGTTGTCTCGCATCAAAATAAGTAAAAAACTTTATATCAACATATGTCAAGAAATGATTAGTTTATTGGCTACCCACCATTTTGCATTTTTAACATAAAAACTATTTTTCAGGAATGGTTGATATCGAGCTGAAATTTCATATACTGCTAGGGTACCTAGTGGTTTACTTGTATAAAAATAATGAACCTGATCTCTCAATCCATTTCAAAATGGCGGTCATTTAACCTTTTTAATTGTTAATATCTTTACAACCACTAGTTTATTCAAATGTTATGTTATTTAAAAAATGTTAAGCATTTATGGCCAGAGAAAATGATACCTTACTTATTCAAATTTATTCTGTTCATAAATAACAAATCTACAGCAAAAATTTTTGAAGTGAGTCACTCTAGATTAATAAACCAGTTTTCATTTCCTCCCATTCATAGACAGTTCATACACACAGGACTTACAAACCTGAAAACCATAGTAAATCACGACACAGGGAACCGGTATCTTCAAAAGAATCTTGCAATCAATGAAAAAATGCCTGGTTCCATGTATTTGGAATAGGGGCTGCAATTTTGAACAGCTACTACTGCAGTTTATTTTATTATCTTATATGATAATTTATTGTTGTTAATAAATTTTAATTGAAAAAAAAGAAATAGTTTGTTAATTAATAACCAGTGTCTTGTTCGTTAATTGAAAAACGTGCAATGCAAATTATTTTTCAATATTAATATTACTTATAATATTTTCATGATTTCAATAATATTTTATTTTACTGTATTAATTTCAATATTGTTTAATTATTATAATTTACTACATGATAACATTAATAAAATTATTCCAGCCAAAATCATATAGAATTATTTAATTTATTTGGGAGGAAATGAAAACTGTTTTTTTTTTTAACCTAGTCAATTCAAGAATTTTTGGTATAACTTTGTTATTTATGAACAGATTTGAATAAATAAGTTGTCATTTTCTTTGGCATAAAATGCTTAATTTTTTTTGTTTGCAATAACACTCTAATAAACCAGCGATTTCAATGATATTTATAATTAAAAAGTTGTATGGCTGCCATTTTGAAATGAACTGAGAGATCAGTTTCATTATTTTTATAAAAGTAACCTCTCGGTATCCTAGCAGGATACAAAATTTCAGCTCAGTACCATTAGTCATTCCTGAGAAATAAATTTTTATGTTAAAAATACAAAATGGCAGATAGCCGGTAAACTAATCAATTATATCCGGACATATGTTAAGAGTTTTTATCTTTATTTTGATGTGGGGGAACATCTCCTGAATTCTTAAAACAGTTTTCATAAACATTCTGTATACTAAAATTGTCTTTGAACATATAAATTATACGTATAATACATTAAATATATATTTCCATCTATATGAATTCACATCCACGCATAATGACTAATATACGAGAGGTGGATCAGAAAGTAAGTTACATCCTTGCTGTGTTCTTGAACTGATAGGGATGCATTGTCTTGTGTTGGCAGCACTGGTTGTATTGTTTTCTTCACACTCCCCCAGCAGTGATTCTGTATAACATTCAGTACGTTTGTAGTATCATTGTCAATATGGTGTCCTCTACAGGTTTCTAGAGCATAGAAGTGGCATTCAGTAGCCTAATTTTTATGTGCAAAAACTTACAGTTGTGAAATTCATCGCCAAATTGTTGGAGGTATACAGTGAGAATGAAATTTCACACCTGTTGATCACAAAATAATGCCAAAAGTTCAGAAACAGAACAAATGTGAGTGACGAACTGCATGCTGGACGTCCTTCAACTGCAAACTCGAAGGTAATGTAGAATGCGTGAATGAAATGATCTTGAGTAACTGGCTCATCAAAATTAGAGAGATTGCAAGTGAACTTAACATCAGTTATGGTAGTGTGCTTGTGATTCTTCACGATCAGCTTGATTACTGCAAGATGTGTGCATGATGGGTGTTGACAGACAACCACAGACATCAACGTTTTGCGCCTGCTCTTTCTTCAACATTATTCCAGAACTGGTCCAAAGTTTTTGAAACAAATCATCACAGGGAATGAGAGCTGGGTGCTTCATTACTCCTGTGACTAAATGAGCATCATATAAATGGAGACAAAAATTCACCGCAGCCAAAAAAAGTGAAAACATCTCCACATGTTTAAAAGGTTATCAGTCTTTTTCGATTCTGAGGGAGTTGTTTACAGTGAATTTATTCCCCAAGTAGCAACAATCAATGCTGAGTTTTACCGTAAGACTTTAAAAAAATTGCATAAAGCCATTAAAGATAGAAAACCCAGAAGATTGAGCGATGGGGTCGTTTTTCTTTACAATGCTACACATACCTCATTCAGCTTCATATGACAAAGGAGTTACTGCAAAAATTCAAATGGTAAGTGTGGTCTCATCCGCCTTACAGTCCTGACCTAGCATTCTACGACTACCACCTGTCTGGTCCTCTCACGTGAGACCTGGGAGGAGAGCGTTTCACTAATGATGAAGAACTTAAGGAAGCAGTCCTTAAATAGTTGAAGGAAATTGGACAAAACTGTTACGAGTGGAATTGAAAAACTTGTCAAAGGGTATGAAAAGTGTCTAGAAAAACTTTGTGATTATATCGAAAAATATATAAAAATATGTAGTTTTTTGTTCAATAAAAAAAAATATTGTCATAAATATGTTTGTTTCCATAGAAGGGGTGTAACTTACTTTCTGTTATTGTTTTCTAATTCTGCATAAATGAGAGAGATTGTTTCATATAAATTTTATAATTCACAGCTAAGAAGTAATCTGCGTACAGCATAAATATGAATGTTTTATATTCTTTCCTTAAGGGAGAAAGAGTGAGAAGGAGAGTGTAAAATGAACCGCTTTATTTTCAACATACTGTTCTAATTTTAGTTTACATACTGACCATGTAAAATACCAAAGTTCTGACTCCCGATTCAAAATGAACAAAAAATTAATATAAACATCACACACACCATTCCAAAAAAATTCAAAAGAATCTAGAATGTTAATAGCAACATTTTTCATCTGAACATGCTAACGGTACTATGTAAATGAAGCGAATTAATTCATTATACGTAGTTACAAGGAAGAGACGATGATTTCTCAAACATAACTAGGAAAACAGTACTTAGAAGTTAAATAACATATTTCTCCCTCTCTATAAGAGAATGGATACATCTTACATTCTTTTTCATCTACAGGACTGTGCAATGAATTTCCACTTGTCCTGTGTTGTACAAATCAATAACTTGTTTAGTGGTGGTCAATAGGAAATAGTAGTCATCAATCCAATTAAATTTAGTTATATCATTTTAAATTATAAATGACTATTCATTCAAAACAGGCAAGGTTGACATTATATACAAATATAATTAATATAGTTAATATAAAAGAAATTCACAGTATGTATTGAAGTATAAAAAAAGTAATTGCTTTTTGGGAGTTTAAATCTTGATATGATCAAATTTTCTGAATGTAAATGTATTAGATTGGCCTTTGTTTCAATATTGTGGAGAAAATTTGCCATGTTATTTTTTAATTTATTGTACTCATAAATTTCATCTAATTAGTTTTAGGCAACGCTATTAAATATCAAAATTATCTGGAAATTAATTTGCATACAAATAAGTAAAGCAGTATCTCAATGTAAAAATCCATATTACATGGGACAATCTTTTTGATATTTCACCTTTATAATTCAACATTTTAGTGATAATATAATCTCTTCTACATAATTAAGATTATGACCTATGAACAATCTGTTAATTTAATGTTATCTTCGGAATAAAAAATAACAGTGTCATTTAAATTATAAACAATTTCAAGATATGCAAGTTAAATTACCCCAACGTTAGACAGTCAAAACTTGATTTGTTAGTTAACTTGAAAGTGATGAATAATTTGAATAATCTCAAAAGTACCAGTATAAAATGACTAATCATCTTTCTCTTAAGAAATTTTACTGTAAAAAAAATGAAAAAGAAGACAACAAAGAAATGAAACTAATGAAGAGGTTGGATTGCCAGTTTCCGATGTAGAAATCAGAACACAAATCCAATTTTCCTCTGTAATTAAACTTTTTTTCTCATAAGCTTCAAGAAGTGATATAACAAAAATTATATTGAAATATATGACCTGTTGGAAAATTACTACTGAAAATATAATGTGAAATACTGTGATATGACCAAGCAATCATAGAAATTCTATACTTAGTCAATAAAATAAAGATAATAACGTTCAGTTATATAATTACAATAAACTAATTGTAATACTTACTCGTTCCACTTCATGCAAGGAATAATCACATATTATATCTGAGGCAGCTAGCTGTAACATTTTTAGATTATTACCACGAAGTCTAGTAATTCCATAAACATCATCAGCAGTTACTTTATATCCTAATAAAAAAATTGTAAAAGTAGATGAATTACAGTAATTTCAAACAAAAAACTCCATTAGGCATCATGACTAAATCATCAATACAAGTTATACTACAAAATAACATGGTTTTTATCACATCCATCTCATTATCATATGATGGTCCATTGTATTTGGATAATTTATTTTATTTTTCATTCTACAATGTTTTGAAATAATAGTTTAATAATAAAACCTAGGGACAGAAATATGTAATTTGAAAAAGTTTGAATTATGAAAATACATGAAAAGTTAAGTGTGAGTAAAAATAATAATTCATATTTTAATATGCAAGTTGATATTTCTTTGATTATTTTATCAAGGTTAGATGAGGTTGACTCATGTAAATTATATATATTTAATATTAAATCAAACATAAACCACCAACCCACAGTAATTAGCTAAGTTAAACTTATCACATAAATTTCCAATAACTGGATTCTGCATCCCCCCCATCTTCAGTTGGTACTGTTAAATTCTATATTTAATAAAACATATTCTTTTAATGACTTGTCTTTTTATTTCCAAAATTATGTTTTCTTTGTCATATTTTAAATGATATTATAAGCTTACATGTAACTTTGCATATCTTTAAAACATATATTTTTCTCTGCTCTATTGTCATTATAGTTTATTGTTAGATAGTATTTTTATTATGTTGTTAATTAAATCATCATCCCCTCAAATGTGATCTGGTGGTTCATCATTTTATACTTTTGTTTATTTATAAATGCAATATTTCTCATATATTAATCTTTTTATCATTAACACAAACCTCCAAAATCTCTAACTGTTTTTACAATCTGTAATATTATGTTTGCATTATAACAGATGGTCAGCAAAATTACATCTAGGTATAAAAAATGAAGGTTATTTTTTTTCAAGGTCTGATCAATTGTGAAATAAAAACCTGCGCAAAAATCAGATAAACCTTTGCGTAGTGACAATGACAATGAAAATAAAAAGTTCTCATTTTTTTAATGAAAACTTTTCTTTTTCACCCCCTGATTTTTAAAAAAAAAGTTTGACGTTTAAAAAGAAAAAATCGTTCCAGCCCAAACCATTCTATTTCAGCTCAGATAAGGAGAGTACTGTACAGTCCATTACAATCCAATCCCATTTATCCCAGAAAAGACAAACCCAGTTCTATATTCAAGTCCTGTTTTGTTCTGACGGGGTCGGGGGTTAGGTTAGGTCAATGTTTAGGGTTCCACTCCGGTCCACTCCAGTCCAGTCCACTACATGCGCAGTTCAGTCCATTATATTCCACTCATTCCAGTCAACTTGATTCCAGCCCAGTCTATTCCATTCCATCTCAGTTCAGACGTGTTCAGTTAAAGTGACTCCAGTCAAAACAAAAACAAACCAGTCATTGCAGTCTTGTACAGTACAGTCCAGTTCAATCCAATTTAGTCCAGTAAAGACAAACCCAGTTCTGTATTCAAGTCCAGTTCAATCCCCCTTATAGGAAGGAATGCTTCATTAGAGGTTCCAGGAAGGGTGGTAGCCAGAGGTAGCGGTTTAGTCGGTAGTGCACAGGTTTACATACGCATCATATTAATAACATATTGCGGCACCTGTTAGCGAGCCCAACACTGCTTAGGCGTCCGTAAATGGGATTCCCCACCTCTTTAACAAAAAAAAAAGAAAAAAAAAGGATTGGGTCAGGTTAAGTCAATTCTAATAAAGTTCATTCCAATCTTCTCCAGTCCTGTCCAACTCAGTTCAGTTTAGTCCAATCCAGTCCACTCTTGTCTCGTTCAATCCCGTCTGTCAAAACAAGACCAGTCTAGTCCAAATCGGGTGGTTTTCAGGTAGATAGTTAAAGTAAGGAGAATTCGGTTCACATGAGTCAATAACAGTTCAGGCGAGTCCAGTCCATTCCAATTCCAAATAAAACAATCTAGGCGAGCTCAGTCCAATCCAGTTCAGACAGGCCCAGTTTGTAGAAATAGGGAAAACAAACAAAAATTTCAATCCTTCCGCTAATTCGAATCCTGATATAGAAAAAAATTACCCATTATCCACAATGAATGTATTGAATTAGTTTTTTGAAACTATTATTTACAATTCCATTCCCCAATTATGCATCCGCAATTATACAATCGAATTGAAATTGAATGATAAAAATTCTTATTTAAGATATGTATTATATTAAAAGAATTTCCCCTCTGCCACTATATCCAACCATTTTGGATAGTTGTCAACCAACAATTTTATAGTTTTCAGGCGAACTACAGTGGTGTGAGTGGGGGGTGGAGACCAATGGAGCAAAGAAGATTTATGAACAGTCACTTACTCGAAATGTGCGAATCGTGAACTATCTAGAAGATGGGGATTCATAAGCTTTGTGATTTGTAGAGGAAATGAAACTGTATGGAGATGATTGCCAAATAAAGAAGTTGGACTGCGTAGGCCACGAGCAATAAAGAAATGGGAAAGCGTCATCGAAATCTGAAATTAAGGTACAGAGGGATGAAAAATTAAGTGATTGTAGTTCTTTGCGTGGACATAATAGGCTGACAGACACAGCTGTAATTAATATTCAGAATTATTATGGCTTAGCTATTAGAAGAAATACTGAAAGTTGGTATTCAATGTATAAAGCAGTGAAGGCTGAGTTTTTCTATTTCAGTTTAACTGATGAAAACCCTCAACATGGACTATGTCTTCGTGGTGCCGATAGCTGGGGTAAGTTTCAAAAAGCCAAGACATAAGGTAAACCATATAATCACTCAAAGCACTTGCATTTACCTATTGTTGTCATGAACAAAATAAAAGGATTTTTTAGAAACCTATTAGTTAAAGATCTTTCAGTAAGGTGCGTAAAAAGTAAAATACAGAACCCTAATGAATCACTCAACAGCGTAACTTGGGCACAACTGACAAAAACAGTATTCGTTGGATTTCAAACAATTCTGCTTGGTGTACATTATAAGTGTACATCCTTCTGTATCATTTGTAATAATACTATTTTCCTAATCAAAATGTTGTTTTTAAACTTGCATATAACTGAAAAATTATTATTTAACTGAGCTCTAGATTAAAAAACAAGATTGATTCAAAATTCTAGCTGTAATTAAAAAATGAAAAACTAAAATGAGTTATTAATAAATAATGACTTGAGATAAAGAATCTCTTTTACTTTTTTTAAGGCGTTGGATGAAAATATAGAACAGCATTTAATGGGAATTTGTTAGAAAGAAAAAAGAGATATGTTCTTTGACATAAATGATGTAGACCAACCTCCTCTTTTACAGGTCAAAGGTTGAAGTACTATCCCCAGATTGGCACTACAGAACCTTTATCTTTCATAAACGTTAAATTCAGAAACCCAACCTATGGTCTTTTTTTTCAGTAAATGTTTAAATTCATTAAACGTTATACTGTATTATAAATTATTTCAAATGACAAGTAAAATTTCTTTGAAAATGAATAGAAAGTTGATTCGTGTTATCAAATGAATAAAAATAAAGGTTTTAATCATTTTGTTAAGCAAAGGTTTTAATCAGTGGTAACAAAGAAAACATTCCATTCTATTTTCTCGGCTATTATTTTATATTTATTAGGCAGTTTGAGTTTCCATAATTTTTGTATTTATTAAATACACACAATTAATAAATAAATACACACAATTTTTTGCACAAAATGATTTGTCAATAAGACGAAAGACGACCATTTATCAACGACTTCCAGACGCTTATGAACAAAATATATTACATTTTCACAAATGCATAATAAATCTTAGAAAAGATAAAGGATATTTGCCTTCTCAAACAGGAAACGCTGATCAAACCCCCGTATATTTTGAAATGCCATTGACAAAACCATAAACAAAAAAGGTGAAAAAGTGTTACAATTTGCACTGGTGGTAATGAAAAACAAAGGTGTAATGTTATGTTTTGCATTACTTCTAATGGATCAAAATTACCTCCGCACATTATTTTTAAAATAAAAACTCTTCCTACCGTACAGGTAAATGGAGTTATTATCAGAGCAGAGGAATCAGGTTGGATGGACAAAACCTTAAATTTTAGATTGGATCAGGTGTGTATGGCAAAAGCGATCAGGAGATTTACTTAATAAAAAAAATACCGGTGTGCTAGTAATGGATAGTTATCAGGGGCATACGACTGATAAACTGAAAGACATTTTAAAAAAGGGTATGACAGACCAAGTAAATAATTCCAGGCGGACTGACATCTCTATTGCAACCACTAGATGTCTGCATTAATAAACTGTTCAAATCTGCATTAAAACAACTGTACAGTAAATGGATGGCTGATGAAAATTTCTTTCTCACGCCTACAGGAAGAATCAAACCCCCAGATTTTAATCAGATTTGTGTTTGGATAAAAGATGCTTGGGAAGGTATTTCCACGGAATTAGTAAGGAAAAGTTTTAAAAAAATATGGAATATCTAATGAACTTGATGGTAGTGAAGACCGATCACCTTTGGCAGAGCGACGTGGAGACTACCGGTAACTCTTCTACAGACATTGACAGTGACGGTGATTAATTAAAAATAAAATCCTATATTAAAAAGTGTACTGAAATGATCCTTTTCAACATTATACTTTCTTTTCGTTTTTCTGGCCTACTGATTCTGAACTAAAATAGTACTTACAGTAATTAATTATTAATGTAATATTAATACTGTAATTTAAATGAATGAATTAAATGCTTTACTTTCTGAATATTTTCGTAGTTTTTTATCATATCTGTTGCACTTTAACATACTGGTATATACTTGATTTTTTTTTAGATTTTCTGTCCGAAAAATCAAGGTTTGGGGCTTATTCGGGGGCAGGGGGTACTCGAATAAATACAGTACATAAAAGTAGGTAAACTATGCATGGCAGCTGAGACTGTAAAAAAAATAATAACTGACATAAACTACTCAACTGACAAATGTTTCAAGTTATTTATTTTTATTTTGCAAAATAAATGCTAGATTTTCTTCTTTTTTTTTGTTAAGAGATAATTTTTATTTAATCTAAAAAATAATACTGTCAACTAAAAGGCTGGTGTTGAATATTAAGAGTAAACCACAGCTGAATAATGGTTTTTTTAATATATTTTATTTTAACAATATTTATTTGCTTTCTCAAATGCTTTCATTCATTATTCCTGCTTAGAACCCTCTGTTCTGTAAGCTGTATCACTGATAATGCAGAAGCTGAACAGAATTATAGTTATTAATAATAGTAGGGACAATAATATACAACATAATAATAAGAAAACGATAAGAGGATTGTAAAACTCTACTATAGATAGTTATTGTGACAAATAAATTTTTATGAATTCACTAATTAATCTAATACTGTTTGCTCAATATAAACATCACCTGTATTCTATTGTATGCATTAATGTTATTAACCTATTTAATAAGGATTACCACTATGCCAATAGTAATACCAGGAATATTTTCTGCTGGTTTGTGTGTGAAACTGAAAGGAGCTGGAATTAGAAAATCTCATACTAATAACACAGGGCTATGATGAAAATACTTTTTGTTAGGTTTTATGTTTCTTATGTCTTTTCTTTTGTTGATCTCAAAAATAATAGTAAAAATGTTGTATTATTAAGTTTTTTTCAAAATATTTGTGTTTTAATGTTATATACTATATACATAGATACATTTTCATTACAATTTAATTATTGCAAAAACCTGGCAAGTTGTAATGAAGAAATTAACTCTTTTTTATATAATCTATCTCTATCATCGTAATACTCCTTTTTATGTCCTGATTTTCTTATAACCCCCAAAATTATAACCAACATAAAACTGCCAATATTTAAATCTTGCATAGAATAGTGCTAGCAGTGATAATTTTTTAAACTACATAATTTTATAAGTGGAAACAAAATCTAGATGCCTGAAATCAGTAGTGAATTCTTTTGTCATTTCTAATCTAATTTAGTTGTGTTTAGTGAACTGTTGCGATAAAACGAGTAATCATGGTGTTTAAACAATCACGACAACAGTGTTACATTTGTGATGAGTTTGCAATAAAGTTTAGAGGTCAAGATTAATCATGAGCTCCACACAAAGTTTGTTTAATTGGAGGATCTGAAATGTTTAAGAATAAAAAGAAATCTTTAAAATTTGGTGACCCAATAATTTTGAGGAAGCCAAAAAAATCATTCTGTTATTTTTACTCTTATCATGTTATAGATTACAATTCAAAAAATAAAAATAATTTTTTATATCTAAATCTATCATTAGGACTATGACCTGTATTCCACAGTTAAGAAAATCTAAAATCTCCTCTTCCTTCTGAAATATTAGAAAAACTTTCTGATGTCTCTGATTCAAATACTGATGAACAAAATAATGATCAGGAATTTCATTGCGATGAAGGTAAGGAAGCCCTTCAGTTGTTTAATCAATCTAATCTAAATAATCTAGTAAGAGATTTAGGATTACCCAAGGATTTTGCTGTGTGGTTTCCAGATTAAAAGAAGAGAACTTATTGGTAGCAGGAATGTCTACTTGCTTGTATATAAAAAAGGAACAATAGTTTACTACTTACTTTTCACAAGAGCCTGATTTCGTATACAGCAGCAATATTGCTGGTTTAATGAACAAGTTTTGCAATGAGTATAAAGTAGATGAATGAAGACTTCTTATACAGATAGAAACTCTTTTAAAAGAATTCTAAAATCTGTTCTATTATTTAATCAGAACAAAAGCACACCTACGTTTGTTACTCAAAATTCCAAGAAGAAGGTTACGTGAATTTAAAACTGGTACTAATTAGATTATTACAAACATAAATGGATTATTAATGGAGATCTTAAAATACTGAATGTACTTCAAGGCCAGTAAGTACTAAGTATCGTGCTTATTATGTGAATGGGACAGCTGAGCAAGATGTCAACACTGAGTACAAAATCAGTGGCCTGGAGTAAAATCTCTTGAAGCATGAAACAAGAACATTTTGAATGAAAATGTTATTTAATCAAAAAAATACTTCTGCCACCACTCCATATAAACTGAATATAATGAAGGAGTTCATAAAGCCTTATCAAAAGAAGAAAACTTATTTAAGTACCTATGAAGTTCCCTTATCTTCTAGAACCTAATCTGAAAGAAGGCATATTTGTTGGGCAATTATAGGAAGACTTATGAGATGAAAACTTCCAGCCTATGACAATGTTGAAAACAATACTTTTAAGATATTATTACCAAATTCTTAAAAACTCCAAGGACTCTGGCTACAAAAACATTGCAGAAAGGATTCTGGAAAAATTCAAAATACTGGGATGTTCTATGAGTATAAAAATTGCTTTCCAGAAAATCTTAACAGTAGTGAGTGAAGAACAGTCTACGTTTTCTTTAAAATATTAAAGAGATGGAAAAAGGTACCAAAGATAGTGGAATATCAATATAATGGTTGACTATTGTTGAATGTTAAATCATGAAAATCAAGATCATCACACAAGAGACAAAGCTGCAGATGATGGAGCTTCATAACCAAAAGAAAAAGGTATCATAAAGCTTCAAATTGAGATAAACTGTAAATATTATTTTAAACAATAGTATTTGCCAACAAATAAATTTCATAAAAAAAGGCATTGAAATTTACATTCCCTTTGACTTTCAATCATTTTTGAACATATGGTCAAAATGACTTTGCAGATTGTGAAAAACCTGTTCGTGGTGTAAAAAACTGAGGTCATATTTAGATTCAGCAAACCCCAAACAAACAAGTATATTCAGTATAAATTTTTAAAGAAGCTTCCATGAACTTAAATTTTAAAAGCAAATGTAATTAATATTCGGATTAATAACTTATTAATTAAATAAATAATTCTGGAGAAAAGAATCAATGCCATTTCTCAAATGTCGTTTTTCTGACTCCTTGATAATAAATCTGGCCAATTTTCACAGAAAATAAGTCTCTTCCAAATTATTTTCCCATTACAACACCAGATCCTATCCAGTATTACTTGCCAATCAAAAACCGTAACTACTCAATTTCATTAGCAAATATTACAGTAATAATATCACAAAATAAAGGGCAGTTACAATGAACTATTTTATTGCAGAAATTGATGATGAAGTAATATGAAATAAGGTAATAAGTGAGTTTCAAGAAGCAATACAATATTGAAAATTTTTACAATCTTCAAAGTGCAGAAATATCTTTTAGATGTCTTTTTGATTTGTTATTTTGTTTCATAAGACTTGTTGCCCTTTCCCCCACAAAAATTAGTGATGATCATCAGCAACAAAACTAACAAACAAAACTTTTTGTAGAATTTATAGTGAAACTTGATATCATTTAAGTATTATCTGTGCAACTCTATTCTTAAATTGTTTTAGTACAATAAAATTTCATTGATATTTGCATTATTTTAAATAAAATAAACCAATATTATTTAATTTTTATTTTAATTTAATTAATCTAAAACAAAATTAGTCCATTAAAGTAGCATTGTACAGTCTGGACAGATCCATATTGTACAAAAATGTTCAAATTTTAGTGTCCATGACCAGCCAAGAATGTATATAAAGATCAAGATAAGAGTAAAACAAATTTAAAATTTTTTTTAAAGAATTTTTTCACACTAGAGAATTGCTCATATGTGGGAGGTATAAAAAGAAAGGTTTCTAAGTATAATGTTAATAACAGTTGGATTTTAACAAGAAATACTTATTATCCAAGATACTACTTATTTACTAACTAGATTTTTATTAATGAAAGCTGTACTTAGTAATTAAACCTTAATCAAAGTTGGAAACCAGACTTAAAAAAAGTTAATGATAGATTATTAACAAAACTGTAACTACTCAAACCACAAACTGTAAATAGGAATTACAGTTTCTTCAACATTATGAATTACTACAATAATTTATTTATAAGTTCTTATTACTAATTTTATAGTTACAATTGTTAAATCTTATTATTATTATTACTATTATTCTACTTGAAAATCTGCATTTATATTATTTGAGCAAGAATGTGCATTTCATAAATTTTATCAACTACAACACAAACTTTTCTTTTTTGTTTTAAATCATTCAATGAGTCACTAATAAGGCAAGTAAAGCAGTGATGTTATTTCAACAGCTGTCATTATTGTCCGTAATGATGTACACATTAGATAACACACTTTCTATGCAATAAACATCTGAATAGAAAATGCAGAATTTGATAAAATAGGGTTCATTTTTAGTTGTTTAGAACCAATATATACTACCTGAAATGTGAATGTAAAAAAAATCTATCTGTTAATAGTGAATAGATTTTCATATAAACTACAACCAAATGTAATGAAATCATTTATTATAAATCAAATTAGATTCATGTAAAATTATACTGTTATATCAATGTCTACAAAGAGTAAATATATGTATAGATTAAAACTTTTACACAATTAGGCTAAACTGTAATAATACAGTAACTGATCAAGTGAATTTTCAAATCTGTAAATTAAGTTTTTTTATTTAATTCATTTAAAATTTGTAATTAATGAAAACAGAAATCTTCATTAATTATAAGCTTTCTTTTCAATAATCAGTCCAATTTATAAATTATGACATATTGGAATTTTTGTTATAAACTATTAAAAACAATTACTCTGGTGGAACTGAGATTTAAAATTTGGCTCCCCATTTTCAAAGTAACTGAAATTACAAAAAAATTGATGAGTGAATGATGAAAGTCTATATTTTAACAAGAATCTAGTGCATATTCTACAGGATTGCTTTATTAAAAGTTGCTGAGGTCTGAAATTGTATATACAAAAAAAAATCGTAAAAATTTTGTTTTACTGTATTTTTCTGTAATATCAATAAAGTGTTGATACATAAAAAAGTTTTTAATCATGTAATAACACAGAACAAAATAATTTTATTATCCATTTTTTCTTTTTTTTTCAGTGTGCCGTATAAAATTCTAATAGCTAAAATTCAGGTGTCTCCTCTTTTATTAGCCAGACTACAATAAGGCTTTCCTTCACGGGGGAAAAGTACAATCTGTGTGATAAATAATGGCTACTGTCCCTGAAATAAAATGAAAATGCAACTTTTCTGGGCTAGAAAGTTCTTCAATTAGTACTACAAACCAATAATTATTCCTAATCATACAAATTCCAGTGTTAAGTTTCATTACTGCAATTCCTTAGAGCTACTCTTCTCTTCGCTACACCGTAACAGACTTCTTTTATTAGTTTATTAGTTCTTCTTATATTAGTTCTTTCCTCCTACTCCTAGATACTTTCACTATTCACTCCAGAACGCATTATCAATGTTTTATGTCTACAATGTAATAATTATAATTTATATATTTCCTATGTCTTTGCACATATGTTTCATGTGTATGCATCAGATGTTTAGCGTATTGACTTAACCATGTTTTGTAATAAACCAAGTCTTGTATGTATTTAATTATTTTCATCACAGTCCTACTAATTAGGGGTTGTTATAATGGAAAATTTGTTACAATTACCTTTATAAAACAAGAGTAGTGGTTATACCGATAACAAATATATCAGTTTTAATTTGCATGCATGACTGCACAACTGCACCTTTGTCACAGCTAACATAAACATCACTGCCAAAAGCCAACACTACCTGTTATCTCAACATCATTCCTAATCAGCTATTATACAATGCTGTCTGGCCTTGTTTTAGCCAGTTGATTTACTGTAAAACAAATATAATATTTATTTACAGTGACCACAATTTCAGGCTAGAATTCAATTTAAGGGATATGAGTGCGAAAGGAAGACGTGATACATGTATCAGCTTTGTTTTTAATGTAAGTTTTTAAAAATTTGCTGAATGTTGTAAACAATACTAACAATTTCTGAAATAAAAATTGGTTAAAACTATAATGAAACTTTTCCATATTCCAGAAGATTATCTAAATTAAACAAAAATGGATGTGTGTAGCTTAGAAAACCCCAATAATTAATAATAAGACACTTAAATACCAGAAATCGACCAAAAAAAAACTTGGTTACCTTAGAATGTGAAGTTTTGGAGTACTCTATCGTATGCTTTGTAATTTTAAGTTCAGAAACCTAAGACTGACAGAGAATACATAATTTTACAGCTAACAGGCAAACCTTAGCATACTGAACATTAACAAAATAGAATATTTTAAAAATAATGTTACTTTATTTTAACTCAAAAACAAAATCTTAAAATATTAGAACAAAAAATCTTCTAATTTATAATTTCCATACAAAAAAAATAAGACACAATATACCTTTACTATAAATATGGGAGGTATATTATAAGCCAAGTATCTCAGCAGGTAAACCAATGCTTTTTTGACTTAAATGAAATAACAAATATATCAGTTTTAATTTGCACACATGACTGCACAACAACTGCACCTTTGTCACAGCTAACATAAACATCACTGCTAAAAGCCAATACTACCCATTTTCTCAACATCATTCCTAATCAGCTATTATGCAATGCTGCCTGGCCTTGTTTTGAATTTAAAACAAGTGAATTCAGTCACAAATGAACTGGACTTAAATGCCTATATATCTGTGAACTTTGGGCGCTTTTTTCGAATTAACAGGATTAGTCAATTAAAAGCTGGTTAAAATCTATTTTATAAATAATGAAGACTATTTATTTACTGTAACCTACAGCCAGCTGGGAAAAAGAAGAAAATCTCTATATATAATCATATATATAGAGATCAGATATTCAATCAGAAGAAAATCTCTATATATAAATTCTCAGAAATACTGATTTATTTGTATTTATTACTTCTTGTTTTAATTGATATAATTAAATAACTGAATTCATGGGTTATGTTATATTGTTATGTTCATTGTTATATTAATAACAATGAATGTATAAGTAAAAATTTAATATTATTAAAAAAAAAAAAAAAAGGTTTTAGAACAGAACAAGATAAATTATTCCCAAGTAATTATATATTTAATATAATTTTAACAATTGTTTATTCCAATTTTTTTAATATGATAGGAATCCAACATTCTTGTTATAAGAAACCAACAAACAGAACGCAACCAACATTATCTATTCCAATAATTTTTTCTAACCTAAAGATATAAGTAAAATGTAAAGATAAAAGTTTATTAAGACAGTTGAATTTTAAACTGCTCAGTTTTTCTTTTGTAAACAAGAGTATAAAAAAGGAACATATTAAACATTCAGTAAATCTATTTTATAGTTACAATTTATAAAGAATAAACTAAAAATTTACCTTAATATAAACCTTACGTTAATAAAATAAAAGGACCATTTTTATAAATACAAGCTAAGCAATTTATTTTTAAATAAGACACATTAAAAATAAATTTGGTCAATAATTTATGTTTTTAAAATGATCATAAATATATTTACTAATAAACAAAGTTTGGTTCCTCGTACCACAATACAGTTAAATTAATGAATATTGGTTTTAAAACTATTCAAGATTTTGAAATTTTGATTCACTATTAATCAATATACACCTAATGTTTCAACATGGGGATTTCTATTAATATACTACACTTTAAAAAATTTTCATACCTTTTCAAAGCATTATTTTTAATTAAAAATTTTTCTTCACTAATACCTAATTTATTTTAAATTGTCACAGAAAAATTGTGGAAGTACTCTCTCTAAAAAGAGTAAAAAAAAAAATCAACTCTGTAACATGACAGATGATGGATAGATTACCTGAGCAAAAAGATAAATAATAGCAATTAAGTATTATTCAAATGTATTATTGAAGTATGGAAAGTATTATTAAAGTACCGGTATGATCCAGACAAGCATGATGAATCTAACCTATTCTTTTCGTTCAACAAAAATAACTGCTCTTCTTTTATTCTCCTTTTCCTTTTTGTATTCACTTTCAGTTTTACCAGAAGCTGTTTGTTATAGTTAATCAAAACAATTTCAGAACTAAAATTTTATCAAAACATTTTCATCATCTTTATACATTTTGTTCCAGAAAGTGAAAACAATCCTCTCCAGTATGTTGTATTTTATAACATTTCTTCATTAAAACTTGCAGTAGCTTCAAAAACACTAAAATTTTAAGTTTTTATTGAAATGAACAACCCTTTCTGGTAATATATTAATATTTAAACATGGGTTTTGTTTTTGCTACTGCAATATCAGAAATGTGAACATTTTCAAACTAGTTATATTTCTGACAAAAAGTAAAGCCTTTACAAATTTGTACAATTTTCTTTCATCAGGTGGTTATATATATGATTTGGATCAACTCCCAATGATCCAACATGAAATAAACAGCTCATACAGCTTCATAATTTTTACAATAGAATTTCTTCTAACAATTAATTCACAATACTTATGTAGAATTGTTCTTAAACGTAACAAAGGCTATCAATTAAGTTCCATCAAGGTACGAGGAGTTTGCCATTGATAAACTTCATATTTTAAATCCTAGTTTTTAGTCCTCTTAGGCAGGCCTACATCCTGATTTGTGACCAATGATGTTTCTTTGAAAGTAAAAATGTAAATAGAATAAGAAGAAGAACACAAAAAAATAGAAAGTATTTAAATTCAGAATTCAACATTTGAATTAGGTGTTTTTCACCCAACAAAAAAAAAACACTTTCAAAAAAATATATACAAAATAAATTGAAAATTGGCACAATAAAAATTCTTAAGTACTGTCTAACAATAATTTTTCAAAATTAAAAAATCATTTCTCCTTAAAAGTGATACACCAAATTAATCACAAAATCATGAAGAAAAAAATATAACGCATAAAAAATTCAAATTTTTTATATTTTCAGTGTACCAAAACCTGTTTTGAGTTTAATAAAATTTCACTATTGTAATAATTTTATGGGCAGTTACAATAAATAATGCTTAACTATATTGAAAAATTAATATATAATTTAAAAAAGGTTGTAGTTTTCAATAAATAATTATATAAAAGTAAAAAGAGGAATTTTTACCAAGTAAAACAATTTCTTGTAATTTCTGGCAGATCCATGAACACATCACAAATGGATTCATATTTAAAAATATATCTTCACGTCGGCCTGGTTCAATTAGAATCCAATTGGAAGAATAACAAAAAGAATCGACCCACCAGATTGATTTAAGAGTCTTTGCATAAAAGGTCAAATAATGCAAAGCATCGTAATTTAACTGAAATAGATGAGAAGAAATAATTAGCTAAGATAAACAAAGTGTGAAAATAAATCATAATTTCATTCTTATAGACTGATAATACACAGAAATCAAATTTTCATACAGGACATTAGCTTTATGATGTAACTTAGATATATTTATATAACTTCTTGATGTAAACTTAGTAAACATTTTTATTATCTACTTTAACATAAATCACCAGAACATTTCAAACATTTTTAACAAAAACATTTAAAAACATAAATGATTAAGATTTTCATAATAACAGAAACCTAACAGTGCAAAAATTTTATATATATATATATATATATATATATATATATATATATATATATTAAATGAAATACAAACCACTAACAAAAGTTGAACCTTACTTTATTAATTCCAGCAATCGATTTTTTTTGGGATTCCACATCTTCAGTTGTTATTATATTCTATAACTATAAAACATAATTATTTACAATTTTTAATTTTTTTGAAATTGTTCCTTTTTTTTGAAAATTTTGAAATTATTATGGACTGATATGCAAATTCTGCTCTTCAGACTGGAATGATGTAATATTTAAAACAATGTATTTTCCTTTGTTGTATTGCCATTATTGATCATTCCTGTTCTGGACAGATGAATATGCATACCCGTGTATGCCAAAAATCTAAGCCAGCAGATTTCTACAGAGAAGGAATTGAAAAGCTTGTGTATCGTTATAAGTACCTCAATTTAAATGGCAACTATGTCTCTTTCAAATGTATATAATAAAATTTCTTTTTTTTATTTGGTTGGTTTTTTTATTTCAAAACGTAAGTTACTTTCTGGACAGCCCTCGTGTATATATATGAATATTAACTTAAACGTAATTTATTTATGTTTATTTTCCTCTTGATTGGATAGATTAAATAACAAGAAATATTTTACTTAAAAATATTATCTTTATTAATTTCTTGGGTTACCAATCAACTATACAAACTCATAAATTAAATTCATAATGTTTCACTTAGAATTCTCAAAGTTTCCTCAGGTGACAATACACATTCATACATACACACATATAAAATTCTCATGCATAGTAAGAAATTAACTGCTCTACCCATCCTAGATAACAATATTTTATTACCACCCTTCTTGTAATAGATCCCCCTACATTGTACATTGGATGCATCATTCAATGTACAATGCATTACAATCTTTACACGGAATGCTGTATACTATGCCGTAGAATAGAAGCCCATAAATACAGAAAAAAGTAAGTGACAGTGCTCACAAAACATACAATAGAACGTAAACACTCATTCGATTTCAACAGCACCAAAATATTAGACAAAGAACAAAATACATATAAAAGGACCACTCTAGAAATTATATACATCAAGGAAAATACAAACACTGTCAATGGAATGGACATACACGGATTAAGCAACATATATGCTAATTTAATTTAAAAAATCATATTTATATTGTAAATTTAGTTTTAAGGAAAATAATGTTTAATGTTTGTAATTTTTGAGAAAAATATGTGCATTGTAAAGGTTTAATACACAGGAAATACCAATCAGGTAGGATGGGTAGACCAGTTAATTTCTTACTATGTAAGAAAATTTTGTATGTGTATATGAATGTGTATTGTCACCTGAGGAAACTTAGAGAATTCTAAGTGAAACATAGTGAATTAATTTATAAGTTTGTGTATAGTTGATTGATTAACACAAGAGATTAATAATGATAGTATTTTTAAGTAAAATATATCTTGTTATTGTATATATATATATACACACACTAGGGATTATCGGTTACCCTAATTAAATGCTAAATTATAGATTTCATTTACCATAAACTGAAAAGGATTAACCTGTTGAAATAAAATTTTGTGTATTTTTATTTAGCTACCATTTAGAGATTTTATACTAATGTTATAAGAGTTTGGCCACTAAAATCTGATAAAAAATTAGGAAAATTATACCTTTTATAAAAAACGGCTATAATCCATTATTTAAAATTCATTAAAAATAACCGATTGAATATGCATGAAAAAATATGGTCATACTCTCATAAGAAGCAGTTGCGCAATAATGAGAAAAACAGAAGATTATCAAAACCCAAAAAAATTGAAATGATAAATATTATGTGTTACATGTTTACTGTATAATTACACTATAACTTTAGTATATGCTCAAAGTAAAGAGTTAGAAAATTAAAATTACACCTTTCTGCAGGAAACTATGTACTACACTATCATATATACCAGGTGGTCCATTTAAATTGACACATCTATATCTCAAAAACTACACATTTTAGGGAAAATGTTTCCTACTTTTATTTTTTACTATTTTAGGAAAAAAGTTTTTCCATTTAAAGGGGGAATACATTCAGAACCTATGTTGTCCTTGATACGGTCAAATAAGGCTCATTTCAAGCCCAACTTATTATTTTTTTAAAAAAGAAACCGATATTTTTATTGCAGAATTCTTTGCAAAAAAAAATTACAATTTTGTTTCAGACTTTTTCTTCTAAAATTGATAGGTTTTTTAGTTATTTACCTTCAAAAATGATGTACGCCTATAAATTGGTATTTTTACTTTCATTAGGTCTCGCCCAGCTGATGTTAAATTTTAAATAAAAAACAACAAATTAAAGGATTAACCTAAATAAAATCCACTTATGTTTTAATGAATTTTTTTAATCAAATAGTACATACTGGTGAAGTTCTTTCAACTACTTTGAAACAATTACAGTTGAAGTTCTTCACCATACTTTCAAATACTTTACTAACAAGAAAATTATTTCAGGTATTTGATCATATACCTCACAGTTTGTAAATGCCTCCAGAATAAATCTGTTGCCCTGGTCAAGCAGAGAAGGCTTCTTGAAAGAAAATCTAATCTTGAAAGAAAATGTCTTTAAAGTAATCAATTGTAAATTTTTTTTTTGTTTTCAGCTGTTTTAATAGGACCTTCATGCTTGAAGGTACATCCTCTATTTTTATTGATCCAGTCTATAAGTTTGATAATACATCGGTCAATTTCATATCCAGTTTCTTCTAAACGAGTGCGACTACAACACAGTCGCATACCTTTCACGATACTTTGTTCTTTGATTCTATTTTCCAGATTCCCTAGATTCAGCACACACAGATTTTCTAGATTTTTTCTTGATCTTTTGAGTTGATCTCCAGTTAACACAAGTCAAGTGTCAATTGTCAACACTTTGTTGACAATCATTTGTTTCTTCATCCTGCAACTCTTGGTCTCATTTTGTTTGGGTTCGACTGGATGTATCATAGCTTTCTTCCACTATTAGATAGTTTTTAAATACATTGTTTTGAAACAGTTCAATGCTTTGAATAGAAATGAAAAATTTTGCTGTTAGCTTTCCACTGTTCAGTTCAGTTTTCATGCTTTGAAGTCTGGTTTTTAACAAACCATAATAATCAAAAACAGTCCAAATACAGATCTTGACACTTTGAGCCGTACCTATTCCTTGGATATTCTTTTTCTTCAGTGTTATTACTATTTTTTATACTCTCAGTTTTCTTCTTTTGAAGGTCTGTAAAAAATAAGACAAAATCCCTTTCAAAGGTCTTATACACTCTTAATTTGCTTTGAAAAAATCTAGTTTGCTGAAATGATTTTGGGTTCATGAATCCAATGTCCAATTCTTCAGTTATGTTTATTCTTCCAACCGATACCCCAATTGTAACTTTTCATCAGTACCTGATTGCTCAGCCAATTACATCCTTTTTCTTTTCTCACATCATTTATTACACACTCCATTCTGTGAGCTATGTATGTCCCAAATAGATATTAAAAAATCTAAATCAATGGTTTGACATAATTCAGCAATTTTCTTAGAGACTTCCAGGTCAAAATACTGGCATCAAATGCAATGTCGTTCAGTTGTTTGTAAATGTTTATTTTAAACGTATCTAAAGCAAATTTAATTTTTCTATAAAATGAGTCCCTTTATGTGAAGTGCTACAAGGAGAAATATCAATAATAATGCAAGTCTGCACTCCATTGACCAGAATAATAAGACATGTTTGATATGTTTGGTGAAGCTTAGTAATTTTGTCTGCTGTAACAGATATAAAGGGTAACTGGTTATTGATGGGGGTTTTCAGCACTCAAAACAGATATTTTTTCATTTATAGTTAAAAATATTTTTTCCCTGAATTCTCTGAATGATTAAGTTCACCAACATCTGCTTCATTTAATACATTTAAACTCAATGTTCTTTCAAAATACGTACCCCCCTTGCCTTCTTTTATAGCATTATATGCTGTTCTTGAGACTTAGTCAGTCCAATTTTTTCATGATCTTTCTTCATTTCTAACGCTCTTGTTCAGACAACTTGGAAATTTACACCATTTGTGAGCATCACAATTTAAATGGTCAATTAAATGAGTTTTTAAATTCCCAAATTGTGTACTTGATTACTCTGCATCACGTGATATTAATTTGGCAGTATGAATATCCCAGACTTACTGGTATTTAGGACTAACATTTTTGGGGATATGTTTGTAGTTTGATATACATGGCGTACATAAAACTTGTCATCTTCCTCTGTTAAACACGGCATTAATTGATAGATTTCATTAAGAAACTTACCCTGATAAGTTTTAATTAGCTTCTAACTCTTCAGATAATTCGTGTTGCATCCACTGTAGGTTTTGATTTGATTTTTCCTGCTTAATTACAGGGAGTACAGCATCAAACTTTTCAATTACACTTGTTGAAGCTAATACTATGTCAGATAACTGCCCTTCATAATAATTTTTACTTCTTTAAAAAAAAAACTGCATCAGAGGATTTTGAACAAGAAGGTTCTGATAGTTCTGTAGGATGGTTGGCTGGTTGTTCATCAACCTTTATTTTTTTCTTTTAGTTTGTTCATCATCAGACCCACAAGATTTAACATCTTCCTCTGATTGTTCAAGCCTTGTTGATACAGATTCATGTTCAATACCACTTGCCACAATTAATGGTTTGAAAAATCCAGAAATGCTTCATCATTTGTTCTGGGTTTTTCACCGGGATATTTCGATGAGACATGAACCGGAAGTTTGTCTCTTCTTTCTCTCCATTCATAAAACATTTTGTTTACTTTTCACCGACTTTTTGTTTACTTTTGAAAGTTGACATTGTTCACTTAAAGAAATAGACTATATTTTATAGTATTATGGTACAGGTAATTACAATGAATTAAAGATAAATACTAATGATAATATTACACACACTGTCAACGAAGTGAAAATTGAAAATATATTAGGTTGGTACCTAATTAAACTAAATATTTATAACGTTGTATTTTACCACTTAATTAAAAAAAAATACGACTTGATTATTAATACTTTTATTATGTTCAAAGGTGTTACTTAAACTATTACTTAAGTGCTAAACACAAAATTAAATGTTATGTTTAATTAGTTTTAGTTCCAATTACCTACCACAGTCACTACTGAAAATATTATGAGACACGATGTACTGTATTAACTTAGACATCACAGTAATAAACAACCGCAACAGAAAAAATAACTATATAAACTTAAAATAACAGAAATAAACACCACGACTGAAAATACAAGAATAAGTTGCCTAGTCCACTTCCTACACATAAACAGACGGGGTTGAAGCGACAGGTATGAAATGACTGGTCGCGACAGACGACCATATAACCCCCATCCCTCCACCCCTCTACGCAATGAAAATTTAAACAAACAAATGAGTTATCACATCATATGCATTTTACTGATAAAAACCGATTTCAAATTTCAGTAAGTAATTTGTTAAGAAATGAAAAACATTAGTAATACCTATGTATTAAGTACTTTTGTATAATATAGTTTAATGTGATTTAGTTATAGTTTGAATAATATAATTTCTATGACGCTAACAAAATTTGCATACCAGTACTATAATATTTATTAATACCTAAAGAAAGCATTAGAACACCAGCTGATTGTAGCCAGTCAAAAATCAGGTAACTGCCATTCATCAACTACCACAAAAATATTGTATCGGCAGCTCGGCCATACGTTATTTTGTGCAGTGAAAATTAAATAGGTACCCTGTCCAATTTGCAGCAGAAAGCAGACAACACACTTTGTGTGTGTGTGTGTATATATTGTAAACAAACCAATTCATTTCTTTATCTGCCTGCTCTTGGCTAAACACCCCTTAGAAGGCAAAATTTTTAATTTTCCCCAAAATAATTATTTTTCCCTTATAAAAAATTGTTTTTGAATTTTTTCCTGGCCAAAATTTCCCCAGCCCAGCCTCAATTTCCCCCGAACCTCATTCAGGCATATTCTGCTTTTTGAGCAATTTTAGAAGAATTATGTTTAATGAGATGTTCAAAAAGCTACATCAGTTATAAATCTGTGCCGTTAATATTCTCCAAGTCTTCTCAGCCAAGTAATGAGGTTAAATATGATTCCTTCTGTGTCAAATAGCACTGAGATTTCATTCCAATGACAACTGTTAAATGAAACAAACTCATTTACTATTGAGATAAATGCTCATCCTATTTCACTATGCAGATTTCAGTTTTTCACAGATTTCTGTTTTCTAAGATTAAATAAATTTTGTAAACTGAAAATGAAGATTATTTTTTTGAACATTTTTGTGAATACAAAAACATTTCTATTTTAGCTTTGACCAAGGAAAAATACCCAATGAAAATTGATAAAAAATTATTTTAAAAAAATGTCAAATTGCAGCTCTACATCCATTTTGAACAGTAAATTATGAGATTATTCTTTCACTGCAATTTTTTTTACAAAATTAAAATTAATACTTTTTACAATAAATTAATTAAGTACATTCAAAATATTACCAGAATATTTGGTTTTTCATCTGTACATTATATTTATAAAGATTTAAAGCTACAATAAGTAACTTAATATTTGTGAACTTAAACAAACCTGCTCACAGAAAAATGCCCTGAGATGAGTTAAAGGCATAGAAGGTTTCAAAATTTTTGACTGCAAAACCTCAACACCATCATATGAATGTATCAAATTAAGTCGTAATTCACACTTTGGACTGAAAAAAAAAAAATAAATGATCAAAGTGTAAACAGTCCAGAATATACTTAATATTTTAGAGAAAAAAAGTTTAATTATATATGATTTGAACATTCTGAATTAAGATAGCCAAAAATTATCTTCACAATAATAAAACCTTGTGCAATATAATTTTTAGTACATTTTTAAAAGGAAAATATAAATCCCAATAAATAATAAAATTACTATAACATAACATATTCCAAACATCAAATTTAACAAAAAAAGATAAGATAGCAAACTGAAAGAGAAGTAAATAATTTAGAAAAATATTTCAAAAGAGCATTTGAACATTTGTTTCATAATAAAAATCATTAAAAATTCAAGCTACATAATAGAAATCATTATAAACAAATTTCTATAGTCATTGTTATAATGATAATGTTATAGTAATATTATTTATTCTAAACTTTTGTTAAAATATTGTATTTTATTGAGGTTTAAATAGAGTTTCAGCATTTTAAAAGATGCACTTAATTGATGTTCTTAATTGGATATATCATATAACTGCACACTGTAAATACAATTTACAAATAAGAGAGAATTTTAATTAAATAGACAACAAATATTTTTTCTCTAGTTACCCCTTAATGTTCACTGTGATATGTATCACTACTAGAATGAAAATCATCTCAATGAAGACATTAAAAAAGAACAGAATTTCAAATCTAGTCATAGAATTTCAATTCAAGTCTGTCATAGAAATTGTTGCATTGATCCATGAAGGTATAATCTACCTAACTAGTTACAAGATTTTGCACAATAAAAAAATTATACATTTAGACTACGTTATTTTTATTAAAAAATGTTATTTGTAATTTTAGGATGAGTAAGTAGAGATGATACTAGAATTTAAAATTGTTAATTTAACCATCTACAGGCAGGTTCAAACAAACTGTTGGAAGAGGTATAGATTTCACACATAAGGTTGAGAACATAGTGTATCAAGAGACGTATAAATGCTTATTTCTTCATACCAACTCTATTTTCAGTCCTAAACTTCAGAATAAAATAAATTTATTAATTTTAATACATGGATCCATATATTTTATTTACGGTTTGGGACAATTTTAAGTTCTTGGACGAATCAGGTGTTTCAGTTTAATATGGTAATTCTCTTTCAATGTATTTCTTGTATTTTTTATATGACAATTACAAATAACATACGTTTGCATCTAAAATTTACATTCTTTCCAGACATATTTGATTTAAAAGAAAACTTTTTCACAAGTTACAACATGAATTGTAGTGATTTACTTCACAGGTGTAGTTAATACAAAAAACAAGGTTAGATTATACTAACATAAAAACTTTTATTAATTTTATAAAAGAAAATAGTACTTTATATACTAGGTACCATAACGCTTGATAAATTATTTTTTTGAATAACTACACAAATAGCAGGAGATACATTTATCAGTTTTAAAGCTTAAGTGAAAAAGAACTGTTTTGGTTTTTCACAGTAATTCTTCAGTAAAAATATTGTTTGTAGTAATAAGTTTGCTAACTACCAATAATTTCCCTACAAGGTGAAGCAGTGTATACATACTTTCTCATGTCTGTGATATATACAAAATAACTAGTTTTACTAGTTGGAACTGTTTTCATTGAACAGTCAGTCCCTTCAGTGAACAAAATGAAAGTATCACTTGTAGGGATATTACCAGCATTTCAGTGGGTACAGAATCCAGATATACAATTATACATTTGGCTCAGTAAAGAAGGCAGCAGGAAGCCATTTCAATTCTTATTCACCTTGTACACTTACAAATATTTTTCATTCTTAGGGATGGCTCTGACTTTACTGAGAGTAACTTGTGATTGCTGTCTATTAGCCTACAACCATTTTGGTTATGGTTCTTTATTAATGCAACTAACATTAAATTCAAAGAGTAAATGATTTTCTAACATTATTTATTAATGAAAATTCATACTAACTTAACTACTAATACATACTGTTAAAAGTTTTATTATTATTTTTTACTTCATCCTTTTGTTATTTTTAATGTATTGAAAAATCGTGCACACATAATGACTTAACATAATTACAAACCCAAATATTTTGGATTTCAGTGAAAAACAACAGAAACTAAGACAAATTTTAAGCACTTTTTTAGAACTAATTAATTAAATTTAATTTAATATTTAAAATTAATTAAAATCTTGATTTAATTAAATCAAAATTACTTCACTGCTTATTGCAAATATTTTCTTTAGTTTAAATGCAAGAAAAATTATTCACATCATATATCTAATGTTTATAGAAGTAAACAAATTAGTTCTAAGTCAATGTTCTGTGACACTTTACATACATATTATACATAAAGTACAAAAGTTAAAATATACTGTTGAAGTTTTCAAAAAGGTACAAAACCACAGACTTTTTTCAGGCAGATAACTGCCAAACACAGATGGTGTGAACAACAAAGTAATATTAACAGAGGAAATTAATGGCAAGTGGATGAGCTATATGAAAGCAATTGCAATATTTAGACAAGCTGTACCAAAAGATTGATCAAGCAATTTATATGACATTGTATGAAATGGTTATTTACAATATAATTCTGCTTCAAAGTATGAAAAAATATATTCTTAACCATTATTGATTAAGAATTCTCTTTAAATAAATCTAAGTAAAAGTTATTACCTCTACATCAAATTAGAAGTATTAGATGATGATTTAAGCATTGAATTATATAAAAAAAGAAAAACTAATTTTCAAATTTATTCACATAATAATTGATGTAATTTTTTAATTCTAATAATAATTTATGAATTTTTTAATGACAAATATTTATTTTCAAAATAGTCCATATTACTAATGAACAGTAAATAACACAGGCAGCTGAAATGTAAAGTACATTGAGATGTTGCAAGATATGTCACACAAAGAGGCAAGTGCTGTCATCTTGTAATTTTATTACTCTATTACTAATTCCCATTGATCTATATACCCTCTCAGTCTGACAGTCACCAACATTACAGAATCAAATACAACTGCTCTGTTGAATTGCTTTGATGAAAATGATGTGCATTGATCAAATTTTCAACAGCAGAAGAGATGAATACTAATGATATCCATTGTCTTTTAGAGGTCTAAAAGTTGTGTAGCCAATAAAATCTTGTGTATCAGCTATTAAAGCAAATATTGAGGATGAACCTTGCAGTGAATGATCAGTTTCTGTGACAAAATGTGCAGTACCAAATCATGAATCGATTCAAAATGATTGTTATATCACACAACCACTAGCCACTAAAATAGGCAAATAAAAACAAGACATATTATTCCAAAATTGAGCTACTGTAAAATCTGTTCCTGGTGAGTTTCATGCAAATTGAAGAAAAACACAAACAACGAAAGGATAATTCAAACAGTTTCTGCAATGTGGGATGAAGGAAATGACTTCCTTTTTAATACTGTAAACTTGGTACATCATCATAACCCACAAGAGAAACTGCTGAGTATGGAATACCAGCATTGAGGTTCACCACAATAAAAGAAAAAGACTGAAACATAACAATCTACAAAAAAAATTATCTTGATGTCTTCTGGGATTCCTTGCACATGTACCTACAGTACCTGGAAGTTGAGTCTACTATAAATTCTGATCGATAGAAACATTGAAACCCACTGGGACATGTATTACGTTTGTGCTGAACAATCCACAGAGCTGATAACTCTGCAATAAGATAATGCTTGACCACATACAAAAAGTGCAACTGGCAAGGCTCTAGTGAAGCTGAAATTTGTTCCTAATCCACATTCACCAGATTTAGCATCTGCAATTTTCACTTCTTTTAACTATTAAAGAGGGATATTAAGAGTCTCACTTTACCATGAATGATGAACTGGAGGATACAGTAGGGTTGCGGATCAAGGAACAGAGAGTATTCTTCAATGACAGAATGAAAAAACTAGTTAACATTGGGAGAAATGTGTAGCTTGTATATGGTTAGTATGTGCAAAAATAAATCTAAGTTTTTGTAGCAAGTAAAGAGTACTTTTATGCCATTTTTGTTTCATTTGGCTATTTCTTTTTATTTTGAAAATTATAATTATTAAATTATTATTTGAGTGACTGTGCATTATATTTCAGCCACACCTTTTAAAGGAAAAAAACACTGTTAAATAACATCTTTGAAACTTATATGCAAAGTAACATACACATTATGTTTGTAACTTATTTGTAAAGTAACTTATGCTAGCAAAAAAGAGAACATAAATATATATGCAATAAAATGAGAGTTAAAAATGTCATCAAGATACTTTTAAAAAATATTCAAAACTTTACTTATGTTACTTGACTTGGTTTTGATGATTTCACTCCTTTTATTCTGAGCTAATCATTTAATTTCAACATCTTACATCCCTGTTTTCTTTAGGTAATTTTACCTTTATCTCCCCCCTAAATTTTGTCTATCTTCTATACCTCATTACATTACTAAATCAATTATGGAAGCTCAATACATGATACATTAACAGATCTTGCAGTTAAAGTTTGTAAAAGGTTCTTTTTTCTCAGGCTGGTCTTAAGCACTATTTCATTTTAAACCAATCAACCTACCTAATTTTCTAGTCTTTTAGTTCACCAAATCTAAAAAAACTTTTAAGTTCTTTGCCTTTCCACAGGCTTTTTATAATTTTTTTTCATTTCTGAATCTTCTCAGCATACGAGGTGAGTGAGAAAAGTAATGAGACTGACTTTTTACATACCAAAGTTTTTTTTTTTTCAAACAACAATATAGCTGCTCTTCAAAGTAGTTCCCTTGGGCAGCTATACACCGGTGGAGTCATTCCCACTCCTGGTAGCAGCACTGGAAGGCTTCAACTGGTAGGACTTTTAACTGGTCGGTCACAGTATTTTGAATGTTCTCCAGAGTTCCAAAATGATGTCCTTTTAAGACGTGTTTCAATTTCGGGAAAAGGAAAAGGTCACAAGGACTCAAATCAGGTGAATAGGAGGGTTGAGGAACCGTAGGAATGCATTTTGAGGTCAAAAATTCCCTGATGGAAATGGCCGTGTGATGTGGGGCATTGTCATGATGAAGCATCCACTTGTCTGCAATGTCTGGTCTCACGCGAATCACTCTTTTCCTGAGCCATTCAAGGACACCTTTGTAAAACACTTAATTGACAGTTTGTCCTGGAGGAACAAATTCTTTTTGCACGATACCCCTACTGTTAAAAAAGCAAATGAGCATGGTTTTGATCTTTGATTTTCTCATTCGATATTTTTTTGGTCGAGAAGGAGTGTGCCACTCTTCGCTTTACCACTTTGTTTCAGGATCGTACTCAAATATCCAGGATTCATCATCTGTGATCACACGATTGAAGAATTCTTGGTCATTGTCAATCCTCTAAAGAAAATCAACAGACACGTTTCTTCGATTGTCCTTCTGTTCCGTTGTGAGGTTTTTCGGCATCAATTTCACACAAACCTTTCGCATGTCTAAATAGGCTGTCAAAATTTGATGTATGGTGAAGTGTTTAAATTTAACTGTTCACTCATCATCCTTATTGTTAAACGACGGTCTGATCTAACAAGAACCCTCACATGCTCAACGTTTTCGTCAGATTTTGAAGTTGAAGGTCTTCCTGAGCGAGGTTGATCTTCAACGTGTTCTCGGCCTTCCAAAAATGATTTGTGCCAGCGGAAAACTTGTGCTCTTGATAAGCAATGTTCCCCATAGGCCAGTTTCAACTTTTCAAAGGTCACACTTGCGGATTTCCCAAGTTTAACACCAAACTTAATTGCAAAATGTTGCTCTAAATTCCGATGCTCCATTTTCATAACACAACAAAAACACAACTTCACTGATGGCGCTGTCAAAAATAATGTGTTGGCTGAACGGAGTTGAAACTCGTACTGAGCATGTAGAAGGGATGAACAAACCGGTCTAGCAAAGACTGGTAGACACAACTTTGCCAGATCGCTCCCAGTATTACCAATCTCATTACTTTTCTCACAGACCTCGTAGAATAAACTCAATACAATAAAACTAATTAGTAAAAGTTAAGAAAACAAAAAGAATATATATATATATATATTTAAAGAGATCTTGTAGCATTCCTGTTGAACCCATCAGAGCCAATGGAAGTTAGTAATTTTGGCTAGTCTTGTGATTCCAGTCCCTAGAAGGCATAGCTTTTGCAGCAGACAGTTGTGTTTTCTACCTAGCTGTGATCATAGCTGATCCAAATGTAACCAACTGTGAACAGTTCATGTGGTAATTTGTTAACTAATACACAATAACAAATACATAAACACACATGCACATACATACACTAATGATGCCATAAACACTAAGTACTGCTTATTCAGATATAAACAAAAAAAAGCGTAATGAGCAGAAGACACAAGAGTAAACTAATGACAAAATGCATAACACATGCATCAAAACGAAGTAGCATTCCATGCAGGTGTTAGGTTAACAATTTATAATAAAATCAAGATCTATAATGCATAATATTACATACTTATGTCTAGTAAATAACTCCCACACATCATTTGAAGTACCAGGATGACCTTCAAAAATGCCATGTACATGTATTACTAATCTCTGGAGACATCCTAATCTGCTTAATGTTGATAAAATTTCATCATTTACATAATCGTAATCTATACTTAAAATCTGAAAGTAAAAATAAATAAATCAAATTAACAAATAAATAAATCTTATAAATAGAGCTGAAAGTTTGTCTGTTTAATTATTCTTGCATTACGCGAAAACCAATCAAACCATTGCATTCAAATTTGCAGAATACATTCGTGTTATCCTAGGGAAGGTTTTAAGCAATAAACTAAGGCCCTAACCCCCTTGGAAGTTAAGTTCTGAATTAAGATATTCATTAAAGAAAAAAATATTAATCCTTTTACTTCATAATTATATATGTCATTATAGCAATAAAAATAAGTTATGAATTTTGTAATTTAGTTTCTTCTTTGGGTTTCTATAAAGCCTGAATACTTTAACTGTTTCCAATATTATTCTCCCAACCACAAGTTAATGAACACTGCAGGGGTCCAGGGGACAGAGCCCTCTGGTTAGAAGTTGGCGAGCAAAGCAAGAGCCCTCTGGTTAGAAGTTGGCGAGCAAAGCAAGCCCCACCTGGCTAGTAAAAATCTTGTAAATAATTAAAAGAAAATTCTTTATTTTAGGTTCTTAATTTTTATGACTAAGTATGAAAAAATATTGCCATGGATGGAGCACTTAAAATCACTGCATTACACATAAGAAGCATGTTTTTAAATAAACCTCTGTACTGAAATAAAACAAAACTGAAAAGTGCATAAAACCTACATTTGTTTGCTAGTTATCTAGATAGATGCCTTTAACTTACACATTTTTCATAGCGTTTCTCTAACTTATTCATTTCCTCTTCATGAAATTCTGCCATCAAAGACTTAAGCCAAGCAGTAACACCATTTTTCAATTTGTCGTCATTGTCAAACCTTTGTGATGAAAGGCACTGTTTGCAGTGAAGAAAAATAAAATAGTCACTGAGAGCTAAATCAGCAATAGAGTGGATGATTAAAGATTTTCCAACACAATTTTTCCAAACTCCTCTGTTATTTCCTGTATGTGTCCAGACATCATGCAAAAACAGATTCCTGTAGAACAGCAGTCCACCTATTTTTTTGCAGTTCTTCTAAAATTTTTAATGTTTTGCAATATATGTCATTCACAATACTTCCAGGATCACTAAATTTGACAAGCAAAACACCCTTTGAGCTTAGGACAGTCCCAATGATAGCCATAAGCTTCATTAAAAAAAGTCTTATTTGAACTTTTTTGGTCTAGATGTTGAATGTAGACACTGCATTGACAGCTACTTTGTCTTGATACACCACAAAATTTATGCAATGCAGCAGGACATTTTTCCTTTGTGTGTTTATCTTTGTCTCATCATGTCTCATCTTTGAGATCTATCTGCATACAATTTTTTATATCCCAATTTTTCATTCAAAACTTCATACAACAAAGATCGGTGCTGATTTTCTCAAATTTTTCAACTATCCGTTATCACAGACAGACAACTGCTGCTACATTTTTCATTATGAAAATTCGTTCACCCATATCAAAACAAATTACAACACTCATAATATTTGGCCCATAAACATCACAGATTTGCCTGTGAATTTCAGCCATGGAATTGTTTTATGCCATCAAAAATCAGATTACTCCTTGTATTTCACACTTGCTAAATCACAAATTGCAGCCCTCATCAGAAATGGATGAATATAAAAAAAAAAGATTAAACTATTGCTAGCAACAGCTGACTGTTGATGAAATAACTTTAGCACCGACTAAGGTACACAAGCACCATCTGTTTACATTGCGTTTATAGGTGACAAATTCAAAACAAACCTTATTTTTAAAAAAATCCCTTTTGGCACACCAGAAGGCAGATAGATTTCACTGGTTCTAAGTAGCAGATAAAAAAGAATTCCACCTTAACATTAAGAAAAACTTAAGATTTACTCAATACAACAATGGTTACATGTGAAAAAAGTTTCGCATGTTTAGGATATGACAAGCCCCATCTAACAATTCCAACAACATTTTGGTCATCCCTTGACATAAGGGTAAGTCATATCAAAAATTGTTTCAGACAAAAGTTTTAGGTAATATTTAGAGGACTAATGGACCACTTTAAACTGAATTGATACTAGGTCTATTAAGGGAGGTATGATTTTTTTGTCTTCGAAAAACATTTTTCCCACCCCCTGGGCCAATGATTGGTGATATCAAAAAACTTTATTTAGGTAAGTTTTAGGCCCTTATCCAAAGAACGGTAGGAACTTTAAATGAATATGATATTTTACTTAATAAGAAAGTTATACCAATATTTTGTTTTTTTGAAAAAGCCCTCCCCCCTTGTTTCCACCCTTATGGTCCGACTTTCTACATTATAATAATATTTTTTAAAAAATACATATATATATGTATATATAAACTTTTGAACTGACGGTGGTTTTAGGGTCTGGGAGATGGGAAACACAAAGATATGTCAAAATTTGCCAGAAGTCTAATCATAGTACCCATTACAATAGGTAGCTTTCTTATGAAATCTACCTAACATGCCTCATGTATAATCACAAAACAATTTTTAAAAAAACTGTCAAAAATATCAATAATAAATATTTAGCAGACATAATAAATTAAAATAATTTAAACATTATTTTAAAAAAAGTGTTTAATCATATAATAATTTTTGTTTGTTACACATTGGTTAACTCAGTTCATATTAAGCAATTATACAAAAAATAGAAATTAAAACAAATAAATAATTAAGATTTAAGAAATACTGAGTAAAATATTTCCAGACTTACAAGACAAGATGACAAAAATTTAAGACCCTGACCCACTAACCAAAATCTAAGCTGTTGTGTATATGTGCAAACAAATACCCTAAAATCTGCACTTTATTATGAACCCAGATTATATTATGAAATATTTGACCTACCACAGAAAATACTAATTTTTTCATCTAATAATAATTTCACAAAAATTTTAATTTTTTCAAAACAGCTGTACATGTACAAATATACATTTGTTCTTAAGACTTTAACAGAATTAAAGTAATTTTATTTCTGCTGATCAATGTGAATCACAAATAATGAACATTACCTAGGATAAAAGTATCCAGATCTCTGGGAAAAGTGTGTAGGTTAGATACTTGCTGCCTGCAAAGAGGCTTGGGGAACTATATTATAAGATGTTATTTATCTCATACTGCAGATCCTTCATTGTTCTTTCTTAGCATTCATTCCTTTACCTCACTTGAAACTTTTCCCCCATTTTGCATTTTGAATGCCCCAGATATTGTAACGTTAGTGCATCCTTCATGTTATTAAGGAGGGGGACTGCCTATGCTGAGATTTTTATTCAACTATGTTCTTAATTCAATGACTATATTATAACACAAATTAGGAGAAGTTATTACAAGAGAAATATTTAGAGAATGACTTCAGATGTAGGCATAAGTCACACTAACATAGCAACATTTTGCTACTACTAACAGTAATACTATGAGAAAAGGATTATTTTGTGTGGGAAGTAACAACAGAAACATTATTTGTAAATTAAAATTTCATTAATTTACTAATAAAAATAAAACTGTTAAGTGGAACTTTATATTGAATCAATTAAGATATGTATAAAATAATTTCCTTTCTTTTAGTTCAGAAGTTACATCAAAAAATTAGTTTGAAAATCATAAAAAAAATAGCATTAGTATGCTTTCTAATTTGCAGTTTGTGTTATTCTAATTTAAGAACTAGTAAATAAAAGCTGGTTGATAAAATAAATGAAAAAAATTTAAAAAGATACAGGAGAATAAAAATTCAATTATTTTAGAAATTAAGTACATAAGATGTAACAAATAAAAACTATTGCAAAAATCACCTAGGTTCAATTAACTTACTTGGAGGTTGGTAAGAGAAGTAAATAAGCACGTATCGATTTCAAACAATACATAATTATCAGGATCATATTTAACTGAAGCCAATCCAAGTGTTTGTAATGAATTTGCTTGATACTGAGAAATTTCTTCTAATATGTTTTTACTATTTGCAGTCAATTCTTCTAAACAACCCAAGCTTAAACCATTCAAATGGTAACTTTTTTGTGCAAGTGTCAAAATAGGCTTCAACAGTTTTCTGGAACATAATCAATAAACAAACATGTTAATTAAAGGTAATACAATTTAAAAATTAAAAAAAGTTGTATAAAATCTATTACAACTAAGTGTTTTCAAAAACTATTTATTTAAGTTTAAAGTGAAAAGTTATTTATAACTGATTATATTATATTTTAACACCTAACAAAAATAAGTAAAAATTATGCGAAGTTAATAAAAGGACAGAGGAATTTCAAGTAAAACTACTAAAACAATCTCATATTCCCTTGAATAGTTTGCTAATAAATCAGTATTTAAGTAAAAACTTGTGTTTTGGATGTAATGAGTAAACATTCAATTGATATTGATAAAATCTTGCCTCAATTTTAAAACAAGTCATTGATGCTAATACTATCCCTTTAATAAATTTAATTACAAATCTTAAACTGTGGAGAATTTCCAGTTCCCTAAGTCTTTCATTATTATTCTCCATTAAAGGACAGTTCTGTACTTGATTTACAAAATTATTGGCAAATTTAGTTACTAACCATAATTTCTGAAGTACTTGATAAAATTATACAATATGTACTTCAAAAATTTCTAGTAAATGTTACGATAACAAAAAAAACTAACACTGCATATTGATTCAGCATGGTTATTGAAAAATTTGTTCATAGACAAATTGATTTACCAGCTTTTAGAAAAAGCTGGTCTATTGTCTGATACCAGTACAATAAGATTAGAAGGAAGTATACAGATATATTACACCCATAGATGATGCGTTAACAAATATTTCACAGTTTTTAGCATTCTTTCCTAACCTTTGATGCAATAACTACTTGGCAAAACTTTCATTAAAAAATTCTAAAAGAAAAACTTTTTATCTATAGTCAAAATAAAAAAAAGGGAACAAAGGTTTATAATTAAACTCCTGTCTAAATCTTCCTAAATTTTCAGACATTTTTAAAAAAAATTATTGTACATTGATTTTTTGAAAATCAATTTGGCTTTAGAAAAACAGATCAAGTCGTTATAGCAGAACACAATTTATCGAAGGTAAAATACAGAAGTGTTTCAATCACATATCTTCACTTTGTGATGAAACATCTTTAAACTTAGAGAAAGTAATTGGCTGTAATTATAGACATCTTACAGATTAATTTTGGCATCTTATACATTAAATTTATATCACATACTTTATTCTACTGAGATTTATATTTTTAAGTTTCATGTTATTCCTCTGTACTGTTAAATTATATTTAAATTACATTTGAGACATTATCTAAAATTATAATAAAATGATTCTGCACTAGGTGGTTTATTTAATAAAATTTGTATATACACAGTGGAATCACACATGACGAGCATAATGTTCTAGAATCTAACTCATAATGCAAAAAACTCTTTAAGCGAAACAATTTTTCCCATATAAATTAATTTATATTGGCATTCCATGTCAAAAAATATTCAAAATTTTTTATATGTAACCTTTATTTAAAGAAAATTACTTATAAATAAATTGTTAAGGAGCAAAATCATCCATATATGGTTTATTATTTATGAATTTATGACACGTATCTAATTCTTTTTTACTAGAAAGCTATCTAGCGACATTTGCTTTTCTCGGCGCTTCAAAATTTGGTGAAAATTTAACACAGCATTATCATTGAATAAATTTATAGCACGCATGACCATAATCTTATTAGAGTTAAGCTTTTCAAAGTATGATGCAACAGTTTTCCATGTTTTCAGTATTTCTTTTATTGCGCCACAATTTGTTTTGCTGTTTCTTCAGCCTTCTCTACTGACAAACTCTTCTCTACTGCTGTGAAAGACACTGCAATTCTATAAGATGTTCAGTGGTCAGCTCTTGGTTGTGTTGTTCCACAAGCTCATCAATATCATTGTTATCCACCTCAAGTCCCATGATAGTGGCTAAAGACACAATCTCGTCGACTATATGCTCCACAGGTACTGTCTCAAACCCCTCAAAGTCACATTCGACAACGCTCTCTGGCCAACCAAAGCTTCTTCCAAGCAGATGTGAGGATTCTTTTGGTGATCCCTTCCCATGCCTTTTCAATCATCTTGAGGCAAGCAATGATGTGAAAGTGATCCTTCTAAAACTCTCTGAGAGTGAGATTGGTCCCATCAGTCACCTCAAAACAACACTCAAAGAGTATTTTAATGTAGAGCTTCTTAAAGTGTGAAATAACCTGATGGTCCATAGGCTGAAGTAACAGAGTGGTGTTGGGAGGTAGAAACTGAGCTTGATGAAATTAAATTCTTCAAGGAGGTCATCTTGTAGGCCTGGAGGATCGGCAGGTGTGTTGTCGATATCGTGGAGTGGCAGATTTATCTCAAGCAAATATTTTTTCACAGAAGAACCATACACACACTTCATTGATCCAACCAGTAAAAATGTCATGTGCCATCCAAGCCTTGTTGTTGGATCTCAACATAACATTTTTTTGCTCTTCTGGACATTACACTTCTTGAAGGCTCATGGAGTTTCTAAATGGTAAAAAGCAGCGGTTTAATTTTTAAATTACCACTTGCATTGACACAAAATAGCCAATTTTACAAGGATAATCGCCATTTTAAACATAAAAAGTCAAATAAATAATTGCAATAGATTTTTAACTATGTTTATAATCTGTTTCAGACTATTCAACTGAACTTAATTTTTTTATTATTTTATGTTATTTTCAAAAAAACTTACTCCTTAAGTGATCTTTAAATTAAATTTTTTTCTAATAATTTTTGACATAACTCTTTCATTTTAATTATAATTCACTGTTATTTTAGGCATCATTTTAACAAATAATATTTTTTATCACACTATGATAATTTTTGGTTATCTTACTTTGAATTTTATAAATTTTTGACAATAATTTTTAACAAAATTGAATTTTCTGCAAATTAATTTTATTACAACATTTTCATTATTATAATTATTTCATCACTTTAATGAACAGTAATATTTGTTACGCTGTAATTATTTTTCATTTTGTTTTCCATTCTTGAAGGATTCATATAATACAGTAAAACAAATAAAAATAATTTATTAAAATTATTAATAATAATTTGTATAAAATTCTTTTAATTTTTTTATTTTTTTAGAATACATGTTTACAATACTTATTAAAATAAAAACAGATGAATCTAAGGAGGGTTTTTTATCATTCTTTGGTACTTCAGTACCGAATGCATTTCATCTTCTCTTACCATTTATTTAGGCCTAATAGATTTCAAATATTAATCAATTGATTCATGTATACATTCATTATCTGAAGTATTTTAGTGTAAATTGTTTTTAAAATTATTTTATTAAAATAAACTACATTTAATGAATTAAAAATATGTTTTTTTATATTCCTTTATTAAACATCATCCTTATCTTTTAGACAGCAAACATGCACTTGTTTAAGTAATAGGAGGTAATTTGGTTAAGTCAAAAGGAGTGAATAGCCTGCTATCTATAAAAAAAACAGTACAGAAACCTTTTATGAACATGAATGTAATAGTTTTAATTTTAATGAGAGTACATAAAAAGTTTTGTTAATTTTAAAGAATTACAAAGACCAGTATTTAAGTAATGAATTTTGACAAATCACTAAAGAATAAAAATTTCTCTCCTAAAAAAAGACATTTTTATGCTTTGCTACTTAAAACACCAAAAAGGTTTTTCTTAAAAAGGGCAAAGGAATATTTAAATCAGATATTATTACTGACAACAGGTTTTAGGAGCCTCACATTAAATTCTTGGTCCATTATTATTTATATAGTACGTAAAAGTGAAATAAACCAAGCAGATAACGCATTTTTAGCTTGCAATGATTCTAATTTGGCTAACTTAGAAATAAATCAGTTCTTAGGTAAAAAATAAATAAGTGAGAATATAAAAAAAATCAGTAATAGTAGATTTTAGTTTCAGATTTTAATTAAAAGATCACAGTGGTGGATGAAACTACAATTAAGTAAATGGAAACCAGTTTTTTTGGTTTTATTCTACAATAAACTAAGATGGACCTTTCCCAAGGGGAAAGGATTAGTAGAAAACTTTAAAAAATTCTCCTGTATTAATTACAAAATTACTTTGATACTAATATAATTTTAATGGTTAACGCACATTACTTGAATGTATCTAAATTATGTAACAGATATCTGAAGCAATATATTTTCAAATTCTCATGACTCAAAAGAAAATTGTTCATATTACTGAAAGTATATGTCATAAAGATTCTATTCAACCAGATCTAAAATAAGCCTCATATTATGTAATAAAAAAACAGTACCTTTTCATTAAAAAAAAAGCTCTCTTCATTGAGATTAAAATTTAGCCAATTTCTGTTACTTACTAGCTCTAAATAACTTGTCCATAAAGTTCAAAAAAAGATTAGTAGAAAATCTTTTTTACTGCACTGAAGAACTTATAATGAATACAAAATTTAAGTCACAAATTTTTAAAACTTTGAATTTATAATTAAGTATGAATTAATCCATTAATTCAACATACTTTAACTATTTTAACTTCGACCTACACTTTAATTGTAGTTTAATTTGTATTCTACCACATTTTTGTATTTTTATTTTCCTATTATTTGATAATTTTATTCATGATAATTACAATTTAGATGCAATAATTCTAATACAACTATATAATTTAATGTTTATTTTAGATTTTGATAATTTGTAATTTTTTATTATTTTTAATATTCTAATTTAAAATAGTTAATACAAACCTAGAGAGAAATATTTGAACATAAGTTTTTATTCAACATTTAAACAAAATTATTTATTCAAGAAATTATTAGATTTTTTTACTAAAATTGAAATTTCTTAATGAAATTTTACAAAAATTAAAATACACATCTACAGCAAGTATCATAAATAGTTTTAAGATTAATATTATTCCTTTAAATTATTATAATACCAAATAATCCTGATTTTACCTTTACTCTTTATTTTGTTGTTAATTACAAAATTATGCCAAATGAACTTTACTAGTAGAATACTTTCCTGAAAATTTCCTACAAGAATACCATACAATTGTCAAATATTACAAACAGTTATTTTTTCTATTAATGAAATTAACAAAAAGTGAGTTATTAAAAGTAAGTAAACATCACAGTGGGATACGACATTCACATAAAGGTTAATGAATTAAATAATCATATGATGTTCAACAAAGCTAAGAGTGAATGATATTTACATTTCAATCAGTAATTTGCTAGGTCTACCATTTAACCTTTAAAAAAAGAGCATATTTGAGCCTTTGTTGTTAAACACACCACTTAACCAAAGACTTATGCGCATTTATTACCCATTATAAAGATATCACAAAATTTTCAATAATAAATTGCAATCAATTGGGCAGGAAAATAAGTTGGAATCTTAGAAGTATTTTAATGAATAGAGTTATTCATTTTCACAAAATGAATAATAAGAAATAATTTAATTTTTCTACTGTTGATATTGTATTCAGTCCTCAGTTCTTCCCTTTCATCTCTGCCAGTTGTGCGTGGGAATAAATTGGCAGCAAACATGCCAAACTAAGTTTAAAGTATATTAAGTATCTATTCATCATGTTAAGCCATTTTAATTGGGAGAAAACTGAATAAAAAATTACGGTCCTTAAGAGCACAATTGTAAAAAAAATATATATATATATAAAACATGTCATGAGTGACTCACAATAAACGCTCAGCAAAAACTACTAAAGATAAATTGATGAAAATTTGTATACATGTTCTAACGGTATGTGTTATATGCACACTAAGAAAGAATTTTTTTGAAATTCTGAGTTTAATGGGTTAAAATTGGAGTAATAATGAAATTTACAATTTTTTTAATTTCTAAGTAACAAATGAAGATGTCAACTTGAAAGTAACAAATGAAGATATCAACTTGATTTTGCTGAGGGTAATCTAGATGTGAATACCTAAAACTAATCTAGACTTTTTGTAATTCCAAGTATAGAGTTAAAATAGATTTTTGATTTTTTTTTAAACTTAACTATTTTTTTAATTTCTCCGTTAACAAATGGAGATATTAACTTGATTTTTGGTGTAAGTAATCTCCCATGGGAATATGTAAAAACAAATGCCCTGAGAAGGTATCCAGAAAGCTGGAATGGGATGAGGGCATATGAATAAATAGAACATATCTAAACCACTTGAGATTTGCAGATCATATAGTTGTCTTCTCACATGAAGAATTACAAATACATACAGAAACTGCAGGTGGCTGGTGAACGCTATGGTCTAAGGATGAACCTTAAAAAGAGCCACGTCATGGTCAACAAGTCTACCATGGAAAGAAAGATTTTTGTCTCTGAAGAACTCAAACAGGTAGATCAATGCATGTAATCTTAACTAATGGATGTCAACTGAGCGTGATACAATTAAAGCAAGTTGAACAAGTTAAGCTTGGGCGGCAAGCGTTCAAGAGACTTAACATCATTCTCAAGAACAAACTCTTCTTTCCAAAAAGAAAGTTTTTATCAATGGATCCTGCCAGTCGTTACCTATAGAAGCAAAACTTGGATATTAACCGTTCAATTACTAGAGAAGCTGCAGATAGCACAAAGAAACATGGAATGATGTATGCTTGGCATTACAAGACGGGATTGGGAGACATGTAAATGGGTCAGAGAACAGATGAAAGTAAATGTTATCATCATGAAAGTTAAGATATTAAAATAGTGGTGTGCAAGCCCTGTAGCAAGAACTGATGGCAGATGGACTAAATTAACACTTGAATGGACACCGCTAGATGTTAAATAGCCATGAAAAAGACCAAAGCCTCATTGGATTGATGGTATTATCAACTACACTAATCGAATTGGCAGATCACACAAGATCATATTAGTTGGAAACATGTTGAAGAGGCCTACATCCTGCAGTAGATCGATCACAGCTGATATGTTAATGATGATTATCATATAAATTTTGGGTGTTTTTAAAATAGATCACCAAACTTATGCAGTGGTTTTCTTGTATTAAAATAAGAAAAGCCTTCTTATAAACACGGGACCATTAATGCTGTTTTTTTTTTTTGCTAGCATCCATTTTATTTTTTTCACTAAGTTTTTTATCTCCAGAATGGTTTGACTAATTACATTGAAATTTGGCATGGTACTTACTAAGATAAAGACCTATTGCTAGAAAAATAAACAACCTTACCTAATAATATTTTTCATATCCAAATAACATGAAAACTATAAATTTTATTAAAAAATCACAAGAGTTGAAAAAGATTTCTGTTTTTAATTTTAAACAAACTAGCACACTTGGTTTTTTACTTGTTTCGTAAAATAACCAAGCTTTCTACTAAAAATGAACATATAATTTGAGTAGAAAATACAATAATAATCATTAATATGAATACATATTTTGAAAATATATGAAACAAGCTCACAGTAGGCACCTAAAACATCGACAAGCAGAAAAAAAAAATCACAACAGGTGTTCAAAATGACCTCCACTTGAGATAATACATGATGTAACATGCCTTTGCATTGACTGGTGTAATCGTTAAAAAATCCCAGGCTGCTCCCTTATGAAGTTACATGATTCTGTAATCCTTTGTAGAAGAGTCGCAACATCATTAATAGGCGCTGAATAAACCAAGATTTCAAGTGTCCCCACATATAAAAATTGATAGGATTCAAGTCAAGCAATCTAGCAGGCCATGGTAGTACCAGCTCGCCTCTTCCAACCCAATTCTGCTGATACGTAATGTTGAGTACCTGCCTCACATGCAGTATGTAGTGTACTGGTGCACTGTCGTGCATGAAATAGCAATTATTTCTTCTTTTCAAAAGCAAATCTCCCACAGGTAGAGGGAATTCATTTTCTATGAACTGTTCATAATTATTACATTAAGTGTTGGTGACAGGAAGTGAAGGCCCAACAAGCTTTCCCCAAACATGCTGATCCACATGTTCACTTTGAAGTGTTCCTGGTGACTTCCTTTAAATATGGCACAGCGATTTAATCTGCCCACACGTGATTGTTAAGTAAGTTTGTAATGCCATCTTTCAAAATGTGGCTTCATCAGCAAGGTAATCTGCAGGTGTAAGTGCTTAAACTCGTATGTGGCACAGATACAACTGCTCGTGCAGTACTCTCCACACTGTTGAATGTCCTACTTGTAGCATATCTCCACCTGTCAAGTATTTACAAGTGGATCTTCTTCGACATAATTTAAAATGTTTTCCTCTAGAGCAACTGTTCTAGTTTGCCTTGGTCTTCCTCAGTCCTCTATTTTAATGTGCCAAGTTTCAATCTCAGAAAACTTTTAACAATTGTAACGAATGTGTGATGATTAGGTAGCTGTCGGTTAGGAAATACTTCTAAATACAACCGCGCTACTTCCTGGTCACTACACCATTGGGTCATTCGTATATAAAAATCATATCAATCTGCTCACAATAAGAATACTGAACCATTTTAAATATTAAAATCAACAAACTGAGTGCTCTTAACAATGCAAATGTAAACAACAACAGCTCTAAATAATTTTTTTAGAATATCAGTTGATAAGTAAAACTTTGATTTTAATGGATCTCTCGTTTTTTTATTTTTTAAAAACAGATAATTGTAAAATCAAGAATGAAGTTTTGTTGTTCGTTAGTTTGAACATCATCTTAAGCAAATATAATGATATACCAGTAACGTTGGTAACTTTGTTATTTTATGAAGCAAGTAAAAAAAATCAAGTATCCTAGTTTGTTTAAAATTAAAAAAGAAAACTTTTTTGACTCTTGTTTCTTTAATAAAATTTATCATTTTCACGTTATTTGGATTTAGAAATTTTAAATGGTCACCATTTAGAAATGTTTTATTAGATAAGGTTGTTATTTTTCAGACAATAGGTCTTTTATCTTACTAAGTACCATACCAAATTTTAATGTAATTAGTCAAACCATTCTGGAGACAAAAATTATTTAGTGAAAAAAAAAAAATGGCGTCTAGCAAGAAAACAAAGCACTTCTGGTCCCGTGTTTATAGGAACTTTTTTCTTTATTTGAACAAAAGAAAACCAATGCAGAAGTTTGGCCGCCTACTTTAGAAACACTATGTATATACAGAGTGAGGGACTGTCAAACCACACATTTTAACAAAACTTGTAAGTGGGGGCATCTGTGGTGGGGGACATAAGCAGTGACCTAGACATTCTACAAATTTGGAAGTTAGTAACCATGCAGCATTGGACTGGTGAACAGAGAGGTTTCACTGTTACAGCGTATTTAGAAAATGGTCGAAGATCCATATGTGCACAACACGAATTCCACCTACATTTTCATCTTCCTCCTCATGCTCCTGTTCCAAGCAGGAAAGTTATATTTCTATTTGGGCTAACAATTTAAAAACAACAGGTCAAACAAGAGGTGGTATTGTAAGAACTGTTCGGACAACCAAGAATGTGGAGGCAATATAAGTAGTGATTACAAGAAGCCCTTTATATCTGCCAGGCAGCACAGCATTGCTCTTGGACTTTCAACTCGGTTTCAACAGTAAGAAAAATTTGCATGATGATTACACTTACACCTATATAAAATTCAAATAGCGCAAGCTTTGAACCATGGAGATTATCCTATCTGCATTGGCTTTTACGAACACATGTTACAGCTGCTTGAAGAAGACCCACACAGCTCATCCATAGATTATGGATGAGGCTGATTTACTTCAGTAGATATGTAAATAAACACAATTTTCACTACTGGGCTGTTACCAACTCTCAAGAAATTCACAAACGGCCTCTCCATTTGGCCAAAGTGACAGTCTGATGTGCGATCTCTTCGAAGGAAATAATTGGCCCTGTATTTTTTCTAGGATGATAATAGTTCATGCAGTTACAATAACATTAGCTTGCTACTCAAATGCTGAAAACCTTCCTCATTTCAGAACTTCGATGATTTCCTGTGAATGAAAACACTCCAACAAAATGGAGCAACTAGTCATACAGTCAGGGTGTCAATGGACCTTTTGAAAGATCTTTTCCCAAACCACCTCATCAGTAGGAATGGGTATACTCAATGGCCTCCACAATCACCAAACCTGAACTCTTGTGATTACTTTTTATGAGGATATCTCATGACAAAGATTTCTGAGACTCATCCATCATTTCCAACAGTGTGAAGCTGCTAAAAGCCACCATCTTGAGGACATTATTTTCAAAACTTAATGATTATTGTTATTAAATGGTATATACTGCTAATTTAAAAAATAAAAACATATTTTTCTCTGTATACCACCATTATGTTTTCATAACTACTCAAAATTGCTTGATCGGTTCTCTGCCACACCTCCACACCTATATATATATATATATATATATATATATAACTTAAAAATATACAGTCAGCAGAAAAAATAAATAATTTGGGAACTGATTTTACAGCTTGAAATAAGAAAAAAAGTTGAAACATATACGAGGTGCGACAATAAAGTAATGAGACTGATTTTTCTCTGCAAGATGTGGCAACCCTGCAGCTTGCGTAGGCACACCATCTTTGACCTTGGTCTATAAGCTACTTCTAGTCCAAGCGGCACATTGATGCAACTGCTCAGTCCAGTCGTGAGTTGTGCTGTAATAAGTGAACACATGTTTGTGTCTCTCATCACAGAAAAGAAACCGCAAAATATTGTGCAATGGTATGCCATTTCTTTTTGCGTTAAATTGGGTGAAAATGCAACGACAACTTATGGTAAGCTTCAGAAGGCTTTTGGAGAAGAGGTTATGTCAAGAGCTCAAGTTTTTAGGTGGCATAAAATTTATAGTGAAGGCAGAACAAATGTTGAAGATGAAGACCGCAGTGGACGACCATCAACCTCACGGACAGATGTCAAGTTGACCAGGGTGCATGAAATCGTACGATCTGATCGAATATTATCCGTGAAAATGATTGCAGAAGAACTCAACATCAATCGAGAAACGGTTCGTCTAATATTAACTGAAGATCTTGGTATGAGAAAGATTTGTGCAAAAATGGTCCCCAAAAATCTCACACAACAACAGCGAGAAACACAGAAGAATGTGGCAGCCGATCTGTTAGAGCAAACTGAAATCAATCCAGATTTGTTTAGCCGTGTTATCACTGGTGATGAAGGTTGGTTTTTTCAATACGATCCAGAGGAAAAACGCCAAAGTTCGCAATGGTGCTCAAAGGGATCACCCAGACCAAAAAAAGCTCGCATGTCAAAGTCAAAAGTGAAATGCATGCTTGTGTGCTTCTTCGATTCCAAGGGAATTGTTCATAAAGAGTGGGCGCCACCTGGACAAACAGTTAACCAATATTTCTACAAAGAAATTTTAGAAAGACTTCGTAAACAAGTTCTTCATGTCTGTGCCAACATTGCTGATAATTGGATTCTGCATCACGATAATGCGCCATCCCATACTGCTCTGTCAGTAAAGCAATTTTTAACCTCAAAACAAATTTCAGTATTATCACAGCCACCTTATTCACCAGATATCGCTCCGTGCAACTTTTTTCTATTTCCAAGAGTCAAAATGGCGGTCAAGGGACACCATTTTCAAACAACACATGTCCAAAAAACTGTGACGAGGGTCTTGGAGGATATTACAGAAGATGAGTTCCAGAAATGTTACCATCAATGGCAGAAGCGCTGGAATAAGTGTGTGCAATCAGAGGGAGCTACTTTGAAGGAGACAACACTAAACATGACTAAAACGGTAAGCAACATTTTTTTTTCACATCAGCCTCATTACTTTATTGTCGCACCTCGTACATCTGAAAAGGCTTTGTTATTAAGTTAAAGCTAACGAAAAATTTCACCTGGATTTCAGTTCTCGCAGTGAAAGGAGGTCATACTGAAATTTTTAAGGTGTTAACCTGATGGTTTCTTACATTTCTTGATCTGAAAACTCGATTATAAAAGGTAATCGAACTGTATGTATCTCTCTACAGTTTTCGTGATATCCCATATAAAACAGAAAGATTTGGTAACAAAAACATATTTTTTTAGGTTTTAAGTACAACTTTGTTAAATTAATAATAAATGCATAAATTCTAGCAACATAATTTATAGAAAATTTAATTTTGAAAAAACTGATAAAACAAAGTTTATGAAACAAAAATCAACTTTTATTATTAACAACAAAACAGTTACAAAACTTAACAGAAAAATGTCAAGAATTTGTAAAGATTAAAAACAGCTGTTTAGTACAATAAATTTAAATCTTTTATAAATTAAAATACTTTTAATTTACTTTTAAAAAAATACTCACTGTGGTTTATAATGTATTAATGAACAATGAATGTTCAAATACCACCACTAACATTGATGCACTTTTCAACTAGTTTCCTTACATTTTATGTTGCCAACCAGAGATATCTTTGTGTTCCTTGATGAAGGCAACAGAACTGAGAATGCAAGCGATAATTTCATCACATGTGTCTACTTTTTGTTTGTATACCTTGCATTTCATCCAACCCCCATAAACAATAAACAAAGGGAGTAACGTTTGGTGATCTAGGTGGCCAATTTACTGACCCTCAACATGCAATCAATTTAGCAGTAATTTTTTTCATCAAAGAATTATCTTACTTCATTCACGAAATGTGTTGATGATCCATCAAGTTGATAATACATTTCAATTCGTTTCTCCAATAAGAAACTTTCTAACACTTAAGAAATTTGTTGTTTAAAAATTCCAGATAATTTCTCCCATAACATTTTGTCCCAGTAAGAAAGAGCTCATTAATTGGTTGTAGATCATGCCACACCAAACATCATTGCTAGAAATTAGATTCAACAATAGCATGTGGGTTTTCTTCATATTACCGATGTGAACGCTGTGTTATTTATGCCATTAAGATTAAAAGAGGCTTCATCTGAAAATAATATGAAAGGAATTAAGAGGTAATTATTAACCAATTGATAAAACTGCAGTTGTCTGGCCCGGTCATCAAGCTGATGGTATTGAACTTTCTAAAAAAGTTGCATTCTCAATGATGTTACCCTCATCAAGGAATACGAAGATCATTAGGTTGGTGAGAGAAAATGTAAGGAAATGACTGAAAAAAGCATTGACATCAATGATGAAATTTTCTAACATTTATTGTAATACAGTATAAACCACCACATTTTTCTTTAAAGAAAATTAAAAGTCTTTTAATTTTTTAAAGGTCTAAATTTAGTGTACTAATAGCTGTTTTTTTTACGAATTCATAACATTTTTCTGTTCAAAAAAAAAAATTTTTCTGCAGACTTCATTACACCAATTTTCTCAGAATTAAATTTTAAAACTACAGGAGATAGAGTTCTGGGATCTATTTTATTCAATTTTTCAGGTCAAAAGCATAACAAACATTGAATTTATCCTCCTGACATAACACCTTAAAAACTTCAGTATAACCTCATTTGACAAATGAACTAAAATCAGGAAATTTTTTGCTAGCCATAACTCTAAAACAAAGTGTTACCAAACATATGTTTGTATACTTTCCTTATTTCATGCTCTAGATTCAGTTACCACATTATTTCCCTTTCCTCCTAAAGATCCCTCTCTTTTTCTGTTTAGCTTTACCACAAGGTATTACTTCAGAGGATGATATGTATGAATGTAAATGAAGTGTAGTTTTGTGCCCACCAAAGAACAATGGTATCCACGATCTAGTATTCAAATCCATATAAAAGTGCCTTTATTAGGATCTGAACCTTATTACTTTCGACTTTGAAATTAGCTGATTTGCAATGAAATCTTATAATCATAACTCTAAAAATTCCTGACAATAAATAAGTACACAAAATGAGAATAAAAAGTTTTAATGTACTGACAAATCTATAATAATGCATTTGAATAATCTTTTATACTGTTTACACTGTGAATTTAGTGTTTCGCAATGAACACAACTTTATTATTATATATTATAAAATATGTAATAAACAATTTATTCCTAGTTTTGTTTAATGTATGTAACATAGTGAATCACTCACTAACTATTCTGAAAAAGTAATGAAATTTTGCTTCCCACTTGTGAACAACTTATTTGATAAAATAAATATTCCCAAAAAGTATTTACTACCAAACAAAATAAGCCACACAGTGGGAATACATGAAATTTTTGTATTTAGTAAATAACATAAGCTGGTAATGTATTTTCTGTAATTTAGGCTAGGTTTTGCTTCACTATTTTTGTGAAATAATAGCGAGCATTTTTCAGCTTGGTACTTATGAAGAAATTGGTTTTAACTTCATATATATTTGAAAAGAATCCAGAGTAAATAACAAGATACATTATTCATAATTATGGGATAACAAACACAGCAAATATATAATGCAAGAAATAAAACGTACATGTCAAGTAATCATTAATGCAGACTGGATCCAACAAATTGATCTGCCCATTTCACTGTGATTTAATTGTTAATTTTTATGTTTACAACATACTTATATAGACTAATGCACAATTATCTGTTAAATAACATAACCTTTTTTAAAATATAAAATTTGTATTCTCCCTCTATGAATCATGAGAACTTGCCGTTTGTGAGGGAGCTTGAGTGCTCAGTGATACAGAGTAGTTAGACTGAAGGTGCAACCATATCGGAGAGGTATCTGTTGAGAGCCAGATTAAGTATGATTCCTGAAAGATGGCAGCAGCTCTTTCAGTAGTTGTTATGGGAGTAGGTCAGGACAACTTAAACAGCCACATCAACATCACTCAGTCCTCCGAGTACTGCGCAGCTGAAAGCAATGGAAAACTACAGCTGCTTTTTTCCCAAGAAATTTAGCTCTCTTCATTTTCATATAGCAATGATAGAGGCGCCTTCCTTGGTAAAATATTCCGGAGGTAAACTAGTCCCCTGTTCGGATCTCTGGGTGGGGACTACTAAGGAAGGGGTCACCAGAAAATTAAAAAAATAACATTCTACGAATCGGGGCGTGGAATGTTAGAAGTCTAAAAAAGTTTGTAAGATAGAAAATTTAAAGAAGGAAAAGGCAGGATAAATGTAGATGTAGTAGGAATTAGCGAGGTTCAGTGGGAAGAGGAAAATGACTTTTAGTCAGGTGATTTTAGAATAATTAACTCAGCTTCAAATAATGGGCAGGCAGGAGTAGATTTCATAATGAACAAGAAGATGGGGAAGAGAGTATTTCAAAATGCATAGCAATAGAATCATTGTAATAAGGCTAAAATCGAAACCTAAACCGACAACAGTTGTTAACTGTTATATGCTTACAAGCACCCATGATGACGATGACGTAGAGTGTGTATACAAAGAAATTGACAAAGTAATTAAACACATAAAAGGAGATGAAAATTTAATAATAGTTGGAGATTGGAATGCAAGCATTGGAAAAGGCAAAGAAGGAATATGAAAAAAGGGCAAAAGGAATGAAAGAGGGAACCGACTTATAGAGTTTTGCACGAAGTATAATTTAGTAATTGCCAACACCCAGATTAAAAATCATAATAGAAGAATAACACATGGAAAAAGCCAGGCGATAATGCAAGGTATCAGATAGATTATATCATGGTTAAGCAAAGATTTAGAAATCAACTTGTTGACTGCAAAACTTACCCTGGAGCAGACATTGATAGCAACCATAATTTAGTGATAATGAAATGTAGATTGGGGTTTAAAAGCCTGAAGAAAAGGTGTCAGATGAATCTGTGGAATTTAGAGAAGCTTGAGGAACAGGAGGTAAAGAAGATTTTTGAGGAGGACATCGCAAGAGGTCTGATTAAAAGACCTCTTGGGTAAGGTAGAAAACGTAGAAGAAGGATGGGAAAATGTTAAAAAGGAAATTCTTAAATCAGCAGAAGCGAACTTAGGCGGAACAAAGAGAACTGATAGAAAACCTTGGGTTTCAGATGATATATTGCAGCTGATGGATGAACGTACAAAATATAAGAATGCTAGTGACAAAGAAAGTAAAAGGAACTATCGACAATTAAGAAATACTATAAACAGGAAGTGCAAAATAGCAAAAGAAGAGTGGATTAAAGAAAAGTGTTCAGAAGTGGAAAGAGAAATGAACATTGGTAAAATAGACGAAGCATACAGGAAAGTTAAGGAAAATTTTGGGGAATATAAATTAAAATCCAATAATGTGTTAAACAAAGATGGTACACAGATTTAAACTACAAAAGGTAAAGTCGATAGGTGGGTGACATATATTCAAGAGTTAAATGGAGAAAATGAATTAGAAAATGGTGTTATAGAGGAAGAAGAAGAAGAAGTCAAAGAGGATGAAAGGAGAGAAGCAATACTGAGATCTGAATTTAAGAGAGCATTAAAAAATTTGAATGGCAGGAAGGCTCCTGGAACAGACGGAATGCCTGTAGAATTATTGCGCAGTGCAGGTGAGCAAGCCATTCATAGATTATACAAACTGGTGTGTAATATTTATGAAAAAGGGGAAGTTCGATCAGACTTCAAAAAGTGTGTTATAGTCATGATACCAAAGAAAGCACATGCAGATCAATGTGAAGAATACAGAACAATTAGCTTAACTAGTCACGTATCAAACTACAGCTTCAACTACAATTCTGTACAGAAGAATTGAGAGGAGAGTGGAAAAAGTGCTAGGGGAAGACCAATTTGGTTTCAGAAAAAGTATAGGGACAAGGGAAAACCCACCGGGTTGGTCTAGTGGTTAACGCGTCTTCCCAAATCAGCTGATTTGGAAGTCGAGAGTTACAGCGTTCAAGTCCTAATAAAGCCAATTATTTTTACATGGATTTGAATACTAGATCGTGGATACCAGTGTTCTTATGGTGGTTGGGTTTCAATTAACCACACATCTCAGGAATGGTCCAACTGAGAATGTACAAGACTATACTTCATTTACATATCATGTAAATACTCATACATATCATCCTCATTCATCCTCTGAAGTATTATCTAAAACGGTAGTTACCGGAGGCTAAACAGGAAAAAGAAAGGGACAAGGGAAGCAATTTTAGGCCTCAGATTAATAGTAGAAGGAAGATTAAAGAAAAACAAACCAACATAATTGGCATTTATACACCTAGAAAAGGCATTCGATAACATAGACTGGAATAAAATATTCAACATTTAAAAAAAATTAGGGTTCAAATACAGAGATAGAAGAACAATTGCTAACATTTACAGGAACCAAATAGCAACAGTAATAATGGAAGAACATAAAAAGAAGCCGTAATAAGAAAGGGAGTCTGACAAGGATGTTCCCTATCCCTGTTACTTTTTAATCTTTACATAGAACTAGCAGTTCATGATATTAAAGAACAATTTAGATTCAGAGTAACAATACAAGGTGCAGTATATTTTCTGTCAAATATAATTTGTTTACATCAAAAATTAATTTAAATATTAGGAAAAGATTTTTGAAAGTATATGTTTGGTGCGTTACTTTATATGGAATTTAAACTTGGACAATCGGAGTACCCGAGAAGAAAAGATTAGAAGTTTTTGAAATGTGGTGCTATAGGACAATGTTAAAAATCAGGTGGGTGGGTAAAGTGACAAATGAAGAAGTGTTGCAGCAAATCGATGATGAAATATTGTTAAAAGAAGAGACAGACTTATAGGCCACATATTAAGGCATCCTGGAATAGTCGCTTTTATATTAGAGGGTCAGGTAGAAGGAAAAAATTGTGTAGGCAGACAACGTTTGGAATATGTAAAATAAATTGTTAGGGATGTGGGATGTTGGGGATATACCGAAATGAAACGACTAGCACTAGATAGGGAATCTTGGAGAGCTGCATCAAACCAGTCAAATGACTGAAGACAAAAAAAAATTTTGTATTTATCATTTGATACTGCATTACCTCATTTGATATTACAATACACTTATTGTGTATTGTAAAAGTAATTACGTAATTTAATTTTAAGAAAAAATTACTCGTATTTAACAGATGTAATGACAATTAACTGCATATTTTTGTCCTGCACAATTTAATGGAGAAAGATTACTAATTCCGTTAAATAACATAATATGTAATGCAATTTAATTTAACGTCTATATTGCAATCATAAATGAATACAAGTTTATATCATTTCTAAGTTCACCAGAATTAAAATCAATTAAGTTTTTAAGTGGCAATCATGCATTATCTAAAAGTGCATGTTTATATTGATATGATAAATTATCACAACAAAATTGGTGCGGGCTAAATTCAGAAATTTGTTTTTCATTTATTTCAGATTGTACAAAAACAAGGATGTGCAACTTTTTCACAAGCTGAAAATTCAACAGGTTTATAAGTACCAATAAAATTCAGGAAATTGTCTGAAAACACTAGTTTTTAAGAATATAACATTAAAAAAAATAAATAAATAAATATTGTGATTTGCATCCACCTATATTCATCTATCAAAGTTTTTTTTATTATATCTTAAAAAATGAACGAATTAAAAATTCTTTTAATATGGTTACAGCCATATAAACATATAAATATTGAAGGTTTGTTGAAAAAAATAAATACAAGAAACAAGTTGAAAAACTCGCTATGAATAATATTAATACAAAATAAAATGTATTTAACTTCAATAACTAAGAAATTTATCGGTATATATTAGACTAATAAAACGCAACCAGAAAAATCGTAACGCGTACGTGTTAGTTCAGGAATCAATGTAAAAGTGCGTAATGCATCTGCGTTACCTTCCGATCAACTAGATAATTTAATAATTTTTGTAAAAAATTCATCATTTTTATTTAAGAAAAAAAAAAAGATAAAATAATAGCAAGAAAAATCGTAAACTTGAAATAAATATTATCTTACCTCGTAAAGAAATCTTGGGAAACATCCCTTTTGGGATATTCTAAACTGCAGTGGCTTGGAACTAGAGAAATATTTCTTAAATTGAAGTTGCCTATAAGACTTTGTAAAACGTTTGCCAGTTCTTCTACACACACTGGATCAACGGAATCAAATGTCACTGTTAGATTTTGCAACTTTGAACCTAAACAGCTGGTAAAATACTGCGTCTTTGATACATTATCTGGATCATTTGATTTTAATTTTAAATGCACATTCTTCCAAAAACTTGGGTGATATAACGCATACCTCCAGTGTTTGCACGAAGATGAAGCCCTAATTTTATCTTCTAAGGAAAGGTATGAAAATATTTCATATAAAATAACGCTAGGCAAATTGTTCCAACACACTTCTTCCGCGGCCATTTTCTCCCTCGATGAACAGTGTTGCCAAATATATCATATCAATTGACCAACTGTTTGACAGCTGTTACAAAGCGTAATAAGATGCCCTACAATCTTTTCTGCAGCCAGAGCAAATGCATTCCTACATTATTTTAAAGAATTTTAGCGAAATACTTGGGCAGTGCTTTCCAATTTCTTTGAAAAATAATGAATAACTGACCGATTGGTTTCAAAAGAGTAAAATCAATGGTGCCTACCCTTATTTAAGCCAGCTGTTTTTTCCCGCTTTTTTAATTTACGAGTACGTTTAACTTCAAAAAGCTTGTACACTAAAAGAAGTTAATTAAACTTGTTTTCACATTATGACGTAATAGTCTTGGTAAACTGTTCTTGTCGTTATCTTAACGGGCAATACAGCCAATGAGTTAGCAATACATTTCCTTAATTATCAATCTACAATTTTTATGTATAATCCAAGGTGAAACTTGTTACTTAAGTTACTTTACGTTAGGCTATAAGCTTATTCCCCTATAAGTTTATTACTTATTTAATTTCTCAACTACTAAATCATAGTCATTAATTTTTTTTTAAAATCTTATTTGTATATAAATCATTCGCTTTGAATTCTAAAGTTACATAAGTCATGGAATAAAGTGATGTCCCACTGGGAATTTAAATATTAGTAAAACATAAGAATTTAATTTTGTTGGATAATGTCTGTTTATTGTGCCTTTGAGAATGTAGAAAAAAAAATTCATGGCTCATCTTCTACCTTTTTCTTTTGTCAGTTAATTAATGTAGTATCCATAATAAAAACAATAAGTCGCATAGCAAAGGGGGGAAAACACCTGAATTTTAATAAATTTTTACATAATTGACAAAATGAAAACTAGTCTGCTTACTATTATAACATTTCTGATCTATGCAGCTATATTTTTTGCAGTCACCGTATAAAACTTATATTACATTTCTCCGTTTTTGTAAACTTCATTCGTGGCAAAACATTCGAACACAGGAACATTTATCCCAGAAAGTATAACATATCTGAACCATTGCTATATGCCTTGGGAACGAACATCGGAAGTATTGCTTACACAATTATGCAGAAAAATTTCCTACCAGCCTTTCATCCCAAAGGTCTTGGTGAGGTTGAACATTTTTCATATGCTAAAAATTGTCCATTACATATTCCCTCACACAAACATAATAATTATGTGGTGAATTGAAAGTGCACAGATATACTCGTATATTGTATATATTTATTATTAACATATATTTTATATATTGTTAATACATTTTTATATATATTTTGGAACATATATTCTTGTATATATTTGTAGTACATTAGCGAATACTATTCCTGTTGTGAAACAAAAATTGGGAAAAATGTCTTCTAGAGACATATGACAATGGTTCATATACTGTTATACTTGCTGGGTCAAATATTATTGTGTTCAAATGTTTTACTATGAATGAAGTTCATGAATATGGAAAAATATAATTTTTGTATCATGACTGCAGATAATCTAGCCGAATAGTGCAGTAAGGTTATAGTGACTCATATGCTGTGTTGGATATAGTGTCCGTAACTACTCCATTAAAGAATTCTGCAGTATTTTTTGTTGCATTTGATTTGTATAATGAAAAAATCTTATAGTAATCTGGTAAAATTATGATTAATATAATATTTTTGATTGATTGAACTGTTTATCGAATGCCTAATTGTATATTATGTGTAATTTAAGGTGTAATACCTAAATTTGCCTCATTTTATAAAATTCATCCGTTAAATAGAAGTTTGAATATAGGAATTAATATTTAGCTCAAAATACGAATTAAAAAATTTATGAGAAATCTCTGCTTAGGAAGTATATACACAATCGTACAGAACTGTAGTTTTAGTATGTTTCATTTTATGCAGTGTAATAGTTTTTAGTCGTGCACTGAAATAGATGAACATCATATAACATATTCAAATACTGTAAGTATATCAATAAAACATTTTAAAAAAAATTATATAAATGAAGTATTTTTTCTGTTCCATAATTAGTTTAAGAAAGCAAAGAAAGATCTTTATCTTTTCACCTTGTACTGTTACTCTGAATCTAAATTGTTCTTTAACATCATTAACTCCTAGTTCCATGTAAAGATTAAAAAGTAACGGAGATAGGGAACATCCTTATCGGACTTCCTTTCTTATTACGGCTTCTTTCTTATGTTCTTCGATTATTACTGTTGCTGTTTGGTTCCTGTACATGTTAGCAATAGTTCTTCTATCTCTGAATTTGAATCCTAATTTTTTTTAAATGCTGAACATTTTATTCCAGTCTACGTTATCGAATGCCTTTTCTAGGTCTATAAACGCCAAGTATGTTGGTTTGTTTTTCTTTAATCTTCCTTCTACTATTAATCTGAGGCCTAAAATTGCTTCCCTTGTCCCTATACTTTTCCTGAAAACAAATTGGTCTTCTCCTAACACTTCTTACACTCTCCTCTCAATTCTTCTGTATAGAATTCTAGTTAAGATTTTTGATGCATGACTAGTTAAACTAATTGTTCTGTATTCTTCACATTTGTCTGCCCCTGCTTTCTTTGGTATCATGACTATAACACATATTGGGGTCAATATCGCCAGGGGAGTAAATAGTTTTTTGAGGTCTTCCTTGACATAGTAGTAGTACAAGTGACCTCCCAAAAAATACTTTGGTGGCAATGTGGGGGTGGTGGGCCCCCGATCAAATTTTAAAAATATCGATTTTTTGAATTTTCTAAAGCTTTATTTGGTCTATTTAAAATTTTAACGCTATTAAAAGTTTAAGTAATAAGCTTTTAATAACAGTATTAGAATAAAGTTTTATTTCAATTCAATCCGACACCCAAAAAATAAACTTAGGTAACATTTTATCGACCGTATATTTTTTAGTGTAATTTTTTTTAGTTTCTTTCATTTAACAAAGAAACTAGAAAAATCAAAAAAATTGCTTGGAAGATGATTTTTATGGAGGCGATTAGAGGGAAATTTTGGAGGAGGGGATTTTTTGAATTTAAAAAATTTATTTAAACACACGATAATTTTACAGTAAACCATCATAAATCTCCAAGCCGAAAAAATAAATTTTAGTTAACTTTTTTCACGTATCATTATTTTTCCACCGTATGAAAATAATTAATGCCAGGAAAATATCGAAAACTTTTTTGCCGGCTGTTAAGTAATTTATAACCGATACGTTATAAATTTTACGAGCGGGAGGGAGTCGGTTGATATAGACAGTAAAAAAATAAATAGTTTCATCTGATTTATGAAGGTTAACATTACCTTTTTGTGAATTCACGCGTGCCAGTGTAGAAACGACGCATTTTACTTACGACATTAGATCTCGTGTAAAAGAAAGAATAGAAATAAAATGATGTACGAGTGAATTCGATTTAGAGAAAGAAAATTAAAGAACGAATGAACGACCGAAAGAAAAGACGAAGAGAAGGGAAGGAGGGCTAATTAATAATTTTTGTAGTAGAATTGCGGTGCGACTGTGGGAACAAATATCGGAGTACAACCGGAGAAATACAAACAACTAACAGCACTGTTCCGTTACGAGACGGGGGCGATTAACGTGAAACTATTGTCATGTTATGATGCTACGATTTGCTGATGATATAGTAATTCTAGCCGAGAGTAAAAAGGATTTAGAAGAAACAATGAATGGCATAGATGAAGTCCGACGCAAGAACTATCGCATGAAAAAAAACAAGAACAAAACAAAAGTAATGAAATGTAGTAGAAATAACACAGGTGGACCACTGAATGTGAAAATAGGAGGAGAAAAGATTATGGAGGTAGACGAATTGTTATTTGGGAAGTAGAATTACTAAAGATGGACGAAGCAGGAGCGATAATAAAATGCCGAATAGCACAAGCGAAACGAGCCTTCAGTAAGAAATATAATTTGTTTACATCAAAAATTAATTTAAATGTCAGGAAAGATTTTTGAAAGTATATGTTTGGAGTTTGGCTTTATATGGAAGTGAAACTTGGACAATCAGAGTATCTGAGAAGAAAAGATTAGAAACTTTTGAAATGTGGTGCTATAGGAGAATTTAAAAATCAGATGGGTGTATAAAGTGACAAATGAAGAGGTATTGCAGCAAATAGATGAAGAAAGAAGCATTTGGAAAAATATAGTTAAAAGAAGAGACAGACTTATAGGCCACATACTAAGGCATCCTGGAATAGTCGCTTTAATATTGGAAGGACAGGTAGAAGGAAAAAATTGTGTAGGCAGGCCACGTTTGGAATATGTAAAACAAATTGTTAGGGATGTAGGATGTAGAGGGTATACTTAAATGAAACGACTAGCGCTAGATAGGGAATCTTGGAGAGCTGCATCAAACCAGTCAAATGACTGAAGACAAAAAAAAAAATAATTAGTTTAGTGAAACTTATTTTGGCATTATCCTATCCTTTGAATTTCCATCTACTTAATTGTTATCATTGATAATAACACGTACTTACACCACCCTTATAATAAACCTCTTATCACCCTTATAATATAGTAGGACAAAGCATTATCTGTGTGACCGCAAATAGTATGAAAAAAAGTCTTTCAGCTCTTTGTAGGTACTTGGTGTAGCTATCCACCTCTTCTAAAAATTTAATAAAATCCGTCTCTATTTTTTCAATGTACTCATTTTTGGAAAAACACTTAAACATATATTTCGTCCATCATTTCTTTACTTCCTGATTAATACAAGGATAATGATATTTTAACAATTTCCCTGTAAGCTTGGACACAACTGTCTCCTTTTCTCTTGAATAATAAATATGAAACTTTGTTAAAGAACTGTAAATGACTAAGAATATATATCTCGAACACTTTTGTCATTAATTTGTCATTAATTGTACTAATAATGAGATATACGTAAATTTACTTGAAATATGTGAGGTTGAAATGTAATGCGCAGTCACTTGCAAATAAAAAGAGACAGTTAAATCGCACAAATACAGTATAAAATTACACTTTATTTGCTACAAAAACTTACATTTATTTTTCCATCTAGTCACCAGTTTTCTCATTATGTCAATGAAGAATACTGACAGGTCTTTCTTTGTTCTACAACCTCACTGCATCCTTCAGTTCATCATCCATGACGGAATAGTAGCCTTAACATCCCTTTTTACTAGTGGAGAGAACTGAAAATCACAGGATGCGAAATCTGGTGATTCTGGATTAGATTCAAATTTAAACTTGACTAGAGTCTCAGTGGTTGCATGTGATGTGTGTGATTGAGCACTATCTACCACCAGAATTATCGGCTCTGTGGATTGTTGAACATGAACACACATGATCCTAAGGTGTTTTAATGTCTCTATCACTCAGAATTTACAGTCAACCTGGCTTCCAGGTACTTATACGTTCATGTGTTTTGAATTTTAGAAGATGAAGAGAATTCTTTTGCAGGTAGTTTTATTTCAATTTTTTTATTGTGGCGAACCACAGTGGTAAAATTCCATATTCAGCAGTTTTCTTCACTTTTTTCTTCTGGACGCAGTTTTTTCTTCTAATAATGCATCCAAGTTTACAATATTGTACAGGAAGTCATCTTCCTGTCACAATAATGTTTCAGAAGATATTCACAATATTCCTTTCGCTGTTGATTGTTCTTTTCTCTGAGTTAGCACTCATCATGAACAGATTTTACAGTAGCCAGTTTTCCAGGAGTATGTCTTACTTGCTGTTTTGATATGCCTATCTGATTACGAAGCTGTTATGTGATGCAAAGTTCAGTTTGAATTAATTCATTCACTTCCTTTTGGTGCTTCTCATCAGTCACATAAACTGGTCAACCACTGCAAGGTTTCTTCTCAATATATTCGCATTACCAGCTTCTGATGACAGAATTTTATGTCCTAACAATACTTCTAATGACAGTTTCATGATTATAAACAGCTTTCAGCATCTTCTTTTCCGCTGTTAAAAATTCAACTAAAGCGCGTTGTTTTAGACACATTGACATAGCACAAGAATTCAACTCCAGACAATGGCAAGTCAATAATGACAGAAAGTGAGAAGGCGGGGATCAACGAGTTTCGGAATGTTAGTGTAGGGAGATGAAAGTACAAGATGGCAGTAAATGTCGCTTTGAGCGTCATTTTGTCCACCTGTTACACTCTATTCTCTCAAAATAAAATTGAATTGTTTTATTATGGGCACTGAGCATTAAGAAAAACTGATTTAAAAACAAGCCATGAATTGTATCTTCTCATTAATGAGATACGAGACTTCACCATTGTTATACTATTTAAAACAATTAATAAACACTTGTTACGAAATAAATGCTGTTATTACATTACTACCTACATAATGATGGTATTCGCCACTCCACCAATCTCCATAGTGGGAGTGGTAGCATCTCGGCCTGTCATCCAGAGGTCTCTGGTTCAAATCCCCAACAGGCATAGCATTTTTTATATACAACAAAAATCTCCATTTTATATTTCCATGCACAAGCTTCCACCTTATATAGTGAATTAATCATTGCAAAAAATGTTTATAGTATTTACCTGGTATTCCTCAGGTGCATTTCATTATTGTTTGCCAAAAGTGAACCCTCTAAAAAAAATCTAAAAATATCATGCCCATATGTTTTCCTTTTATTTCTTAAGCGATGAAGTATTTTACTGAAATAAAAATTGCAAAAGCTTTTTCAGAAAGAAGTATCCAGAGGCCTCATTAAAAATTTTAACAAGTTTCCTTAAAAATAAAAAAAGGAATTTAATTACTTGTTTAAATGTAAAAATAATTGCAATTAAAAGTCAAACAGTATTTAGTGAATAAATAAATAAAATTAATGAAAGTAAAATTTATAATTCTGCTTAAATTTTATCCACTGAAATTATTAGCTAAATATTTGGATAACTATATTAACAAGCAAATTATTCAAATAACATCCACCTTGGTTTGAATCAATTATTTTAAATATTTAGTTATTCACTGGTTCATTGAAATAAATAAAAGCACTTATTTAGTTTATATTCCAAATTATTTTTATTATAATGTTTGCACTTATACTTCACATATGTGACAATGTTGTAAATTAATTAATTATGCATTAATGAAATGAACATGTTGAGGCTCTGAAGAGTGGAATTAGACTGAACGATGCAGAACTAGACACATTGTTACATTAGTAATATAAAATATCAGCTGTTAACAAGGCCAGCCGAATATAAACAACTTCATTTAACTTACAATAAGAACTAACAGTTACAGTAACTGTCTTACTTACAGTAAGAAGAAATAGAAAGTTATAATTTTATTTATTTTTACAAATAAAAGGGGGGAAAGGAAACATGAATCTTAACATAACTGCCCATCAAAAAAACAGATGATTTTTCCTTTTTATAATATTGTAAATGAACTATTACAAACAATAACATGAATAAACATTGATTTGCAATTACAATAAATTATATACATGACTATAAATAACAGAATCATAATGAAAACATAATATAATCCATAATTTTGCATCTTAACAGAAAAGCAAAAAACAAATTTAATAGTGTATATTGAATAAATAAACAATAATATAATTAAATTTTTAATATTTATAATTGGTTGAAATGGTGTTTACATTCATTTGTGATATAATATTAACAGTACTCGCACAATAAAATTAAGTAATTCAAAAACTCATAATAAATATAACCTGTAATTAGTACCTCAAATAATAACTGTTACGTTTTCACCCCCTCTTGCCATCAGGTGCTGAAACCTAGCGATGGCTAGGGTGCCCAAAGCAAACTATGGTCACCAGGCCATCACGCCACTCTATGTCACTAGCTGCTCCCTCGAGCACTGTACGTAGCGTCTTCTGCCAGTCTGCACTCATACCTGACCCAAGGCGGTCGTGTCTGGATGGACTCTCTCAATTCTTGTTCAGATGAACATTATTTTAAGTTTTATTTAGTTTATGTTTGCTATCTTTAACATTAAGTCATAAGTTACAAGTGTTATGTTACACAATTATTTTAAACCGTCAAGACGCCGTATAGTTAAACAATCCTTCAGTAATCAACAAGGTGTTGTCTTCATTCATCACCTATAAACACATACAGTCCACCCTCGCTCTAAAATATACCGCAATGCTGTTAACCAAGGGCATCCCGTCGATGTCACAACAGTAACAATTATGCGTATTGTTAAATAAATAATAATACAATTGAATACTGTAATCTATAATAGTTTGAAATTACATTCAGATTAATCTTAAAAACAGATTAAATAATAAATCATAAAATGTATGTATAGTAAATAGTCTGTACACTGTTTAGGACTGTAAGAACAATATATAATGAAATCATAATTAAAATTAATCTAAATATGCAATTAGGTTATAAGTAGTAATACGATATTTATGAACATACTGTCATATTATGAAAATATAAATCAAATGAAATTACAAGAACAATAGTATACAAATCATTAAATCAATAAAAAATATAAATCAGACATTAGAGTTGATAACAAACATAATTTATGCATAGGTCTTCTAGTTTACCGTTAGCAGTATTTAAATCAACAATCTCACTAAGTTGTCAGAACCTGGATGACAATTCCATGTTTCCAATGCTTGGGTGAAGAATTTTCGTTTGTGATTAATACTAAGTATCTGACACAAAGGTTACGGGAAAGACAACGCCATTTATTGTGTTGTTGAAGACATTGTAGGTAGTCTTTAGACTGACATCTTCAAATAGACTGCACAAACCTTTGGAGTAGTTGCCAGTGTTCTAAACGATTAATTCCAAGCTTCTGGTAATTGGGTTCAGGCAAAGAGGTGAGTGGACATCCAATAAGAAAGTGTCCCGGGGATAGAGGTTTTGGATTTCTATGGTCTGTTGAAATAGTGAAGATAGGATGGGAATTGAGACAGGCTTCAATTTGTGTTAATACTGTATATAATTCCTCAAAATTAAGGATTGTTTGTCTTATTATGCGATGCATGTTATATTTGATGCTCTTAATTGTCTCTCCCATAAACCACCAAAATGGGGAGAAGATCGGGCAATAAATGACCAAGTTATACCTTGTATAGATGAGAATGCTTGAATGTCTGACTTAAGTTTTACTGAATTTAAAAGTTGAAATAAATTATAAAGGATATTTTCGGTGCAACGAAGTTGTAACCATTATCAGAAAAAACTTGAGTAGGGATACTCCCAATGTGATACAAATCTTTTAAATGATCCAATGAACGACACTGAAGTCAGGTCAGAAACTAATTCTAAGTGAATAGCTTTGGTAGTGATATATAAAAAGCATAAGATTTAATCAAAGTTTTAGACCTCTGCTCGCCATAACGAATCAAAATTGAAATTGGACCGCTGTCTACTGCACAAGTAGAGAATGGTCGGGAAAGAATTACTCTGGAAGATGGTAGCTGACCAAGCTGTTGAACCTGGGTTTTTGCATTAAATCAAAATCATGTTAAGCATTTACAAACGATCGATGACATGATTCTCTTACCATTTATTATCAAATATTTTTGACAAGGAATGATGCATTAACTGAATATCAGAATGCAAAAGACGCAAATGCTCAGCATTAATAATTAGTTTTGTAATGTTTGCATATGGGTGTAAAATAGGAGAATGTTTAATATGACAGTGTAATACAGAGTGTTGCTGTCTGTTTCCTACACTAAGTAAACCTAAATCAACCACAAATGCATCCAGTGATGTAAGTTTACTTTGATTAGAAATAATTTGATTATTTTTCAGATTATTATAATTATAATTTCATTACTGAAATGCATGTATTGTGATTGTTGTATAAAAAAATTAAGTGTATGATTTAATTCCTTTGCAGTCAGGTAACCAATGATTTGTTTAGACTGATTTGATTTAGCATTGTGAAGAAATCTAAAACAGAAAATAATGTGTGAATTAAAATATGTAAAGATGAAAATCTTTCTGTGTAATCAAATACAACAATAGAAACAAATGGTGTTAAAATACTTTTGCATTTTTCTATAAAGCATTCAGAATTCATGTTGTTGAAACTAATATCAATGTTATTTGACCAATGGCATAAAGATTGTAATAGACAATAAGGATCATGCCACCTAAGTGTCATATTAAGTAATTTATTTGGAGTAAAACCACTAGCCAATAAGTCAGCTGGACTTTCAGAAGATTTGATGTAGTGCCAACTAGCATTTGAAGTATTTTGATGAATTTCAGAAATTCTATTACATATGAATAATTTACAATTAGATGGTTGTCCATGAATCTTGTGTAATGCTATTGTAGAATCTGTGTATAAATGTATGTTTAAGGCATTAATAATAAAAGTAATGTTTAAGGCATCACCTTTAATAATAAACAACTTAAGAAGTAGACAACCACAGAGTTCAAGTTTTGGTAGTGTTATTTGTTTTAAGGGGGCTAATATTGATTTAGAACAAATTAAATTAAATGAGATTGTATGGTTGGGATGCATCAGAAAATCCATGTACGGTATTTGAATCGACCTAACTTTACTATCAATGTTAGGTTTTGTGGACAGATTTATTTAATTAACTCAATTATTGTGTTTGGTAATATTTCGCTCCAATTAATTTTGAGTTGCCACAACAATTACATAAAAAGTTTGTGTGAGAAAACAATAGGATCAATGAGTCCTAAAGAATCAAACATACCTGCTATGATGGACAGAATATTTCTTTTAGAATCATTAGAATGAGTAATTTGGATACGTAGTGCATCTTAAAGATTATTCTGTAGAACTCAAAAGTACTTAAATTCTGCTGTTGATTTGAAGAATTGTGATCAGAAGAAGAAATTATGTGAAAACCATGTGTGGAGTGAAAACCATATTGTTTTAATAATTTAGAAATATCAATTTTTAATTCAATAACTTCATTTAAATTATCTGAACCTGTTATGAGGTCAACATAAAAATCACTTTGAATGGCCTTACAAACTAATGGAAAATCATTTTCATTTGCTATTTGAATTAGACATGTAGTGGCTAAGTATGGTGCAAAAGTGGTTCCATACGTTACAGTTCGTAATGCGTAGTGTTTTATCTCTTGATTGGGAGAATCACACCAAAGAATGCGTTATAAATTGGAGTTGCTAGGTTTAACTAATACCTGGTGATACATCTTTGTTACTTCTTAAGTAATGACATAATTATGGATCCTGAATCTAAGCATTATGGAAAATAAATCTTGTTTAATTACAGATCCAACTAACAAAGTATCATTGAAGTTTACGCCATTAGTGGTTTTAGCTGAGCCATAAAAACCACTATTAGTTTAGTTGTCAGACTAGAAGACTTAACAAATCATTGGAGTTGTGTAGTGACATATAACCTAAATCTAAATATTCCTGTATAAAAGTGGAATAGTCTTTTTTAAGGTTGGACTTGTTGCTTAGCTTTCTTTCCAAAGATAAGAATCTATTTTTAGCGTTAATGAAGGAATCACCTAGTTGAATGTTATTAGCTATGCGTGGTAAAATATGACAAATCTGCCTTCATTATTTCAAGTAGTATTAGAATAAAATGTTTTTCACATGCTAAATTTTCATTAACTGATACATCACTTTTAATTTCTTTAACTTCCCAAAATTTCTCGATTATAGTTAAAATATTTTTATGATTGTTACGAGCAAGAAAATATGCAACAGTATTATTTCCCTTGATGTTATTAGGAAAGCAACCACTAAGTATATATCCTAACTTTTCTTGAATAATAGGGTATATGGAATTTTAAATAAATTTTCCAGGCAAGATAAGATTCAAATAGAATTGAGCTCCAATCAACGCTATTTGCTACATTGAAATTCGGATTTGCAAGAAATATATTATGAGGTAGATTGAAATATCAAATGTGTACGAAGGAAGGCTGTCAGTTATGTCTGGTAAAACAGCACATTGCAATTCGAATGAAAAGTTTGCATAAATTTCAACAGTATGGTAAATGATGGTTTGAATTACAAAACAAACATTGACTAGAATTAAATTTTGAATAATAATTAACATTATTTCCTTTATATTGTTTATTAGAATTTAAGATAAAGCATCTGGTTAAATTACTATAATGCTGTCCTTTAGCATTGCTTTCAGTTTTCACTTGCGTGTTTGAATTGAATGCATCAGTATTTTCGAGAAGTTGTGGTCTTGAATTAAGAAATTCTATGAAATCTTTAAAGATGGGAAACCTTTGATTTGACAATTTCTCCTTCTATAATCTTGAGGTGTTGTAGTCCAATTTTGATGTTAGAAATTGGACAACAATAGATTCATATATATTAACAGGAAGTTGCATTACTTCCAAGAAAATTCACATGTGATGAAATTTCATTAATAAATTTAGATCATCTAATGATTTGATTCTCTTTTTATGGAATCTAACCTTAAAATGCAATCAGCATTATGAAATGCAATTATATATTTGTTGTTAAATCGTTTTTTGTAACAATTCTAGTGCAGTAAATTTAATTTGTAAATGGTAATTTTTAATGATAACTAAGGCTTCATCCTTCAAAGAAGAATGTAATTTTTGAATATTACTTAAATCATCTCTATTAAGTACCAAATCAATAAAAATATTAAAATAGTGCATGCTGCCACTGTAATACATTATCTCTAAATAAAGGTATATTAATGGGTTGTAGTTCTATTTGTTTAAATGTTGCAATTTGAAGTCTATCGTACACAAGTTTTCCTCGACTTATATACAATCTGATGATAAAACATCAAATTCCATTTCAGTTTTTGATTGTATGATGTCATATTTGCTTCGCAACTAAAGAAGATTCCTTATTTTAATTTTTCAAGTGGGAATATAACTTTGTGAAGGATCATAATTGTGCTAATCCTAGTTGAGGCCTTTACTGATTCTCTTGGCCTAATTATTTTTCCTTTTCCATAATAATATTAAAAACTTAAAGTAATGTAAAATAAATTAAAAAGTTATTATGATAATAACGTAGATATAATTGTTGCGATCTCTGATCGTATGAAGGTTGTTGGATATGAAGATTCTTCAAATTTCAGATCATATATCCGTGGTCGGAGGACCAAAAAACTATATTTGAATAATGTTTGCCTTGGTTTTGATTAATTATTCTAAATATTTAGTTATTCACTGGTTCACCGAAATAAAAAGTCATTTAGTTTATAGTCCAAATTCTTTTTATTATAATCTTCGACTTATACTTCATATATGTGACATTGTTGTAAATTAATTAGTTATGCATTATCATAGCACATGTTTAGTCTGAACAATACAGAACTACTCTATTCATTCTAAGGAGATATTGCACAAACACACTGCAGACGACGAGCACTGTGGAACAGTATGCCTAAAAAATATTACATACTAAACTCACAATTTTTTGTAATTCCTCGCAAAATTTTATACTCTCTTTACACTTAATTTTTTTAATTATGTATTTAATTTATATCTAATATTATACTAAATATATAACTTTTTAATTCCGTACAATATTTTTAATATAAAACCTACAAAAACAATAATATCCCAAACAATAACTACTATATTATTAAAAATAGTTTAATAGGTAAAAGAAATAACTTGAACAAAATCTTACCACTTCGAAAAGTTAAGAAAAGTGCTTACTTTATTCTCTGTCAGTGTCTGACAATCACAGGATTCCCTCCAATCACTCCCAGAAGTTGGCGTTGATGACAAACCATCTCTAACATTAATTATTAGTTCATCAACCATAACATCGGGAAAATACTAAGTTCCACATTTTCTTTTCTTCTTATATAACATGTTTCAAACACAACAGTGCATGAAGCACTGATAAGTGAAAACATCCACTTTTTTTTTGATACTAATCAAAAAAATTTGTTTTTATGCCTTCAAAGGTAAAATTTTGTAGTTCTGTATTTAACAGTAACACACCACCAGGGATAATAAGTTGTGTTTTCAACAAAAACGGTATAGAAAAATTATACTGAATGTAGGTATTTTGACCAAAATATATTAATGAAATAAAGAACATTATTATTTTATAAACAAATTAATTACTTAAAAAACAATCCGAATCATACTTCAGCTTACAGTTGAGATTGTATTCTCCAACATTCTCGATTTCTTTGGTAGCAAACATTAATTCTTAGTAAAAGTTCATTTCCTATTCTCATTACTTTATTTTTCACTGTTATCAGTTCATGCCCATATTTTAGATACCTGCACAGCTTCTTTTTTTCTAGCGACTTATATTTCACATCCATCCAGATGTACACTTCACAAGATGCTTCCTTAATCATTAATTCATTTTCACTGTTCAGCTAACACTGTACAATTTAGGTACCTATATTGTTTTACTAGTTAAATTCTTCTCTCCTTTCTGCAGCCATTCATTAATTTATTGTTTTCTACCATCATTATTTTTGCAGTTTTTAAATGTTTATTTTCATTCTATATTTTTACAGTGTTTCTAGTTTTGAAATGTCTTCCAAATATTCTTCATCTTCTATAATAAACACTATTATCTTGCACTTCATCTTCCATAACACTATTGGAACAGTGAAGCTAATACATTTATTAATTTCCTTCTTTTCTGGAGCATTTTTGATCATAACTTTAAAATGCATATTAAACAAGGTTAAAGATAAGCAATACCATTGCCTTACTCTTCCTATGATGTTAAAACCACTCAGTTCTATGTTAAAATGTTATTCAATTTACTATTTCTGATTTTGATATCTCTAATTAATCACCAGTCTTTCAAATTTACTCTGACTTTTTAATATTTCATCAGTTTATCTACTTTGACAGCCTAATTTTTTTTCATACTTTATTCCTTTATATATTTTTCCGTATATTTATTCTTTTACCTCTTCCTATTGGTGTAAATAAATGAATATTGGGATTTTAAAGCTGTTTAATGTATCCTAACTTTGACTTGCAGTAATGTATTACAAATAAAATGTAAGAGTAAATCTTACAGGTTTTCCTTAAAAGTGACCAATGCAAGCACCTTTCATCACATTGCATATATCTAATCAATAGGAGAGTTCATCCCACACTTTAACCACATAACTAGAGTAATGGAAGTGATAACTGGTTCAATTCTATGCTTCAAATTGAGTAGATCAGTAGGTAGCAAAGCCCACCACAAATAAACTCTATGAAAACAACTTATCCATAAAAGCAACTACTTCATGTTTATTTCAGAGAAAAAGAATGACCCATAAATTTGCTTTTAGAGTTCATGGGGATTTTCTGACCTCACATACAGATATTGTAAGCCAACTTTTCACAAAGATGAAATTTTTACTCACTAAACACAATATAGTCAAGAAAGTAGTCATTTTCATGTTGCAACATTCTGATAGCTGTCATCATGCTTCAGAACCTGTAACAGATGTAAATGGTATGGACCCATATGTAAGTTTCCTTAAAACATTCTACACTGTCATCAGTGGCCTTGCTAGATTGTGGCTGGCCTTCCTAACAAATTTTTTTAGGACTATACAAGAGAGACTCCCCAACATGTTCAAGATTTTCTTCAGTCCCTTTGGTTGTCCTGTACTCTTCCTTTGAAATGATAATTGTTGTCACTTGGAGGATCAAAATTAAACTTTCTATGAAATGCATGCTGAATAATAGCTACATATTCTGATTTAGCAAACTGCTTAACCTTTGTGTTATGCAGTTTCTGTTCAGGAGTCTCCATCTTTGCTAATGGTACTTGTCAAGCAGTAAGATAGGGAATCATGGTCATGTGTGCAACTAAGAATATCCTTGTTGCTCTTTGATTCTAGCCTTAAGCAAATACTGTACCTCATACGAGATATTATAACAAATTAAAACCCCGATATCTTTTTTGTAAAACTGGTTATACCTCTCTCTTATTAGCACAATTCCATTTTTTTTATCACTTTGCTTTCTAAGATATCATTCTTTTGTAACCATTTCCTCTATTTTACTTAACCTTCTGTTCAGAATCTCAGAAGAATCAATGTTGAATGTGAAATTAAACTAATTGTCCTGTGATCTTGACACTTTACTGGAAGTGATTCTTTTAGAATATGGTGGATATGGTGAATATCCACCATATATGGTGGATATGGTGTTATATATTCTTTTAATATGGTGTTTGAAGAAAATCCTCTGGCCACATTACACTACTGCAAATCAGATTACATAATTTCAAATTCCTTTAATCCTTCTTTGTTAAGACAATCACTTCTACTCACAGTTCACCTATACTACGCAATTTTTCCATTCTATCTTTTAAAGCAGGTAAAATTTCCATTTTAGGATAGTTGCTACTACTTCATGATCTTTCCCAGACCAAATGATTGTAAAATATACAACTGACTAGAATAACTTCCCATATGTTTAAATATTTCTTCCTCTTTGAAAAGCACTTTGCCATCTCCACTGTAAATTTCTTTAGGATCTGTACTCAGTCATAAAATTATTTCATATTTACATTCAACTTTATAATGAATTTCAATTTATCAGTCGCTATCATAAAAAATAATAAAAAAAGATCTCATTGTGAGATATTGTAGAACATATACTACTAACAACAAAGAGCATTACAGCAGTCCTATTAGTAAAATAATGCATTAGCAAATCAGTAATAAATCAATTATTGTAGAAAGACAAATATGCGATGTAACTTTTTTTTATGCTCTCTTGTGGTGCGTTAAAATGTTAAAAAATTGTTTTACTAATTTTAAAGATTTGTAGCAAAGTTACTTTTGTGCAATTTTGTTTTACAAAAAGTTACAATTCTGGCTATTTTTATATTTCACATGATTTCAGAAAATGTACTCATTTTACCAATGGGTACATTAAAACCAAATGTTAGTTGTATTTCATTTAGAATTATGTTTGATGCAATAAATTTAGCCTTATAAACTGTATTCATGCAAGTGCAGTCAATATTATATAGTGCAATAATGTTTTACTTTTGAAGCCAGACTAGAAAGCAGTATTTCTGAACCAATGTTGTATAAATTTTTCATTATTTTAATCAGAATAGAATTTTAAGATTTAGTAAAAACCTCTTAGACGAACTGGTTTTTAAACTATTAACAATGACACATAGGTTTATAGGCTTATGAACAAAATAAAGTTGTTTTTCTAAAACCATCCTCCAAAAATGACACATAGGTTTATAGGCTTATGAACAAAATAAAGTTGGTTTTCTAAAACCATCCTAAGTGCCAATCTTATTTCTCTGAATTTAATATTTTTCAGGTTTAATTAACAATATTTTGAGGTATAGCTTTATTATTATAATTTTTTATCTGTTTGGAAAGATTCTTTTTGATACTGATGCTACAAAACTGTTAATTTCTTTTTCCTTAAAGCTATTGTGTATTTCTATTAACTGCAATAATCTGCCACTCTTCATTCACATTTTGTAATAGCAGTAATATCAAACATTTTATACAGCTTTTTCAGTAGTTTTTAGTTGTGTTGCTAATAATATTTTTTTCAATCAAAGATTTGTGCTTTCTTGGAAATTGAAACCATGATTTCAATTATCTCATCTTAAATTAATTTTTAAAATGAAAGCTTCTCATTAAATCCCATTTTAATAAAATAAAATCACATATAATTTATAACCCAAATCTTTTTCCCGAAATGTCAGAAAAATAATGCAAAAAATAATTTATGGCTAAAAAACTTTTTAACAATGTGGCTTTTTGATGTCATCTAAACTATTATCTAGAATAGAAGGAAAGAAATAACATCCGTTACTTGAAAATTTCAGATAAAAACTCCAATTTAATTTTTATTTTATCCATCTTGGTATGTTGTGAATGCATATGTCACTGTTTTTTGAAGGTTTGTCATTGAGTATTTTCAGTTGTATCAAACATTGGCTTTTGGACAAAGTTGATGTTTGTTAAAAGTGGTTAACTGTTGAACTTGTATTTGTGATGGAAACTTATTTAAAAACAAAATCTCAAGTTGTCAGTGAAATTTTCGGGAAAATTTTGAAAAGGAAGCACCACTGAATGTATTATTCAGTAATAAATAAAAGATTTTTAAAACTTTTAAGACTTAACCTGGAAAATAACATTTTCCTAGGTTCAGCCCACACTTCAGTTAGGAGAATGCTGAAATGTTATCCATTATTGACTGAAGGTTTTGCATTCGCTAACTAATCCTGATTATGCTAAAAGGGTCCACTACTGTCAATGATTCAAGAACTTCATTAGAGGCAACATTGGCATTAAAGTGCAACATTAGCATATAGTTCATAGCATCACTGCAAGAGGATGAGCATGACTACTGGTTGCAACTGGACTAAGCCATCTGCCATACAGTTTGCTCTATTATAGAGATAATACAAGATTTTTTTGGTGGGAGAATCATTTCTAAAGGATTATGGCTACAAAGATCTCCTGATCTGACTAGTACAGATTTCTTTCTGTGAGGTTATTAGAAAGAAATTGTTTATGGGAGCAATCCACACACTTTGATAAGTGCATAGAAGTGGATGGACATTTTCAACACTTATTATTTACAGACTAACTCACTAGGACCTCTTTTAAACTGAAAACTCTTGTTGTACAACTTGTTCTATACTCATGTACATTTTGAAATACAGCCCTGGATATGCATACATCAGGTTTGGAACTGCTGTTATTAAATAATATTAGGTGTGACATCAGTTTGACTGGATACTACTATTTGGCATACTTAGTTGGTATTGTATATTACTAATATTTTTACCCACCACAAAATGGAGACTATATATATATATATATATATATATATATATATATATATATATATATATATATATATTGGGGTAAGAGGTTTTGTGTGTGTGTGTCAGTTACCATTTTCCTCAAAGACTATTGGACTGATTTTCATTACATAGGTATCACTTCTGAGCAGGTTCTTAGACATATTTTACGGTTACACGCCTCCAGGGGGTGCTGCAGTATATGTGTTTCTCTAAAAATGGCTTCATAGTTTTAAAAATTTTTAATTTTACCACTTTTAGGATAATAACCTTAACAGCTGATGCCTTTAAACAAGTGAACTGAACATACAATTACAGAGATGGAAAATGAAGATCAGATTAAATGAAAAGAGTTAAACCCTTGATAAAGTAAGGACCTAGTTTAATGAAAGCCAATATCATATTGATAACTATACCAATTGATGGACTGTGATTTTTAATGATCATAACAAGAGATTTGGTCAAACTTAGAAAATTCAAAAATAAACACCACAGTGTCCTTAACACCAAAGCCAATGTTAAACATTTCTTTAGGAATATTTTTCAAAAAAAATTCCATCCAAAGTAGTAATTTAAACTGAAAGTTAAATAAAAAAAAAAGTCTGTTACTAATGATAACAAAAATAACAATTTTTAAAATTATAGTATTCAAGTGACATTCATTAATTCTAATCTGATCTTCATATTTAAAAGATTATAAAAACTCTTATCTTTTTTATCACCTATGGATAGAAGAACAGTGCCACATGTGATATATTCCTTTGTGCTATAGGAAGGAAGTGAATATATAAATAATAAAAAATATAAAAATAAATATTAAGAGTATTTATAATATTGCAAATGATATTTATGCAATTTACAAAGAACATTCATCTAATACAAAAATTGTTCATGGTTAAAACACAACTACTTAATTATTTTTCAAAAACATGCACATTCTGAAACATTTAAAAAAGTTTAGTTTATATTTTTAAATATTATAAAATTATTACATTTCATTGTACTGTAAAATTGAAAAATAAAAAATTTCATTCAAACACTACAAAAATATGTAAAAGTATGATAAGCTACAGAATAAAACCCTGATAAAACAAAAAAGTGATAAATTTTCATTTATCCATTTATTGCATATAATACATTTAATCATATATCTAAATGAGACTTGAACAAGAGATGACAAAAACACAAATTTAATTAGATCGAAGATATAAGGACTTAAAAACTAACTTACAGGATCATAAATCATTAACATTACTCTATTAATTAATGTTGATTTATCTTAATTACTGTTAATGTTATATTTATAAACAATGCATAAAAAACTATACAAAAATAACATACTCTTATCGTTTATAACTTAATTATACAATATAAAATGTAAACCCATTGCTGCCATCTTTTTCCTAATACATTTCTGTTTCATACTGATAGCATTATTTATACTCTTTTGTAAAGATTCAGCAAGATTGGAAAAATTAACAATATCAGTACTTAACAGTGAAATACAATTTTCACAGCAATTACTAAACATTTTTAATTCATTTAAAAAACAAACAAACAAACAAACAAACAAACAAAACAATAAGGACTATTAAACAATTATAGAAAAATTACACAGAAACACAGTATAGAAACTTCAAAAACAAACAATTACTCTGTTATGGTACCCCTCTGTCAACTGTAGTTTTGACAAAACTATATGTTCTGCTATATTATAGTTGTAATAAAATTATTATAATTTTAGAGATTTTAAGATTGGTTTCCAAACATATAATGAAACATGTCTTATGTATGATATAATAAATGCAAAATAGTTACATCAAGAAAAAATGAGCATTTCATGAATTTATGAAATTTTAAATTACCATCGATGAAAATAGCTCACATTCTATACAACTATATATATATATATATATATATAACTATATATATATATATATATATATATATAGTGTGTGAATATACATATATTCATGCAACAACTTTTAAAATGATTCTAATAAAAAAAAAAACAATTTCTAAAAATAATGGGAATCCCATTAATTCTTTTACTAGTGTAATGGAGCCTAATATCAATTCAATTACTTTTAGAATCTACATAAACAAAAGAGCAGCAAACATTTAATGACAAACAATGATTGTGGATGTTAATGAAGAGTTAAAAATAAAAAATTCATTCAAACATGAAGTTTATAAAGTTTTCCCAAAATTATTATTAATTCATGAAATTATAATATTGCAAAGACTATTGAAAACAAATGCATAAAAGTATATAATAGATTCAATTTCATAAATCTTTTACTGATCCTGATGATTTATTAAAAAAGCAAAACTATGCTATTGACATTCAAATTCTAAGGGAATAAAATGGGTGATTATTGTTTGAGATTATAAGAATAATCTGCCTAAACATAATATAAATACCTTATTAATAACCATACAACTTGCTTTTTCAACCCCTTTATGGACCTTTCAAATAAATTTTGTTTTTCATCACTATATTATGGTAATTCATAGTTACAAACATAAGAAATATAGTTTTTTCCAGTCATCTACATAATATGTATTAAAAAAGAACAACTAAAATAATTCCATATTATCATCATAATTCAGCTGTAGAAAATCATCATCATATGTAACAATCTGTTGTGGCTGTACATTAAGTGGCTCTGTACCATCGCAATCCGTAGCAGGTGATGGTGGAGGATTACTGACAGCATGCTCACCTTCTAGTACTTCAGGAGTTGTATTTCTTAATTCTAGTTCACTTCTTGTTAATAAATTCGGCAATAACTCATCTACAAGTAACAAGGAAAAACAAAACCAAAAATTAACATAATTAGTTTTTACAATTATACTAAACATTTTGACATTATAGTTTACATTAAATAAACATTCTTGATACAAGTTACATTTATAAGTATCTTACATTTTTATCCTGAGTGTAATTAGTTGACATTAACATGGTAATTTCCTTTTCTAATATTTAATTAAAATAATTATTAATTTTTTTTACTGATGAATTAATTCACTACAGAAGCTTACAAAAAGAAGCTTGTACGTGGGAATATGAAAAATGGAAATAATAAGACAAATGCCATATCTGACAGAGATTCGAACCCAAGACCACTGGATTAATATTTTTTAGACTGGCAATTAATATTTTTTCCAGTGATTTTTTTTGCAGAAAACACCCAATGTAAGCTTTCCCTTGGTGGCCACCACAACAAAATGGTTACACAAGGAAAAAGCTAATTACTTAACTTATATAAAATCTTTACAAGGTTTATTATTTAGAAAAGAAAACTATTCCAATTTTCAACAAATCTTTAAAATTATACGTTAAAAAATAATAAATACACAAATCACACATATTTCTTTTGATTATATACTTTAATTTAGTTTGTTTCTGCTATTAATTTTACTCTCTCCATACCAATCCATCTAAGTGTCACACATACACAAAACTCAACTTTCAAAAATTAAGGGTATGGGTTATGTGAAAGACTTCTGAAAATAATCATGAAAAAAATTAATATTATATATCAAAGTATTATTTTTCTCAAACTCTAATATTTGTTGGAATTTTTTTTAGCTATATGTAATAACTATATCAATACTATTATAGAAACTTGGAAATGATACACAGAGCCACTATATTGTTATTTTCCAAGAGGTATCTGCCATTTCTTTACATAATGTATTGTGTTCGTTTATCAGAGTTCACTTTAACATCACTGGTTTGAAATTTACAATGTTCTTTTGGAGCTTCAGTATGTAGCTCGTTTCCACATAACTCAAGTTGATAATGAAAGCCTATTTTTTAGTTTTAAGCAGCTAACTTAAGTTAAAAGATAAGTCAAAATAAAATCATTAAATCAAAGGGAGTTTTGGATATTTATTATATATTTTTTTGTTTGTTAAAAAAAAGTAATATTTTTGAATTTAACTTTTATAGTAATTAAATAAATGTATCAGGATGCATAGGCTACACGAATGGGGTGGATACAAGTTATGTATGTGCTTTATGAATATATCAAATTTTTTTCCCCAATTATGAACAATCATCAACTTAAACTTAATTTAAATTTATCATACGGTGTAATTTTTCAAACACAAGGACACAGATTTTTAGTTTCAAATTACAATAAAGTAATCATGCAGTAAAATTAATTTCTACATTAAGATGAGTATGTACATTATGCAATGAGTTTATAATGATAGCCATTATGCATAAGTGTGAAATAAGTTACAAGAGCCCTGATGTATTATGGCATACGGTATTTTCTCGATGCCTGAGAAAATATTGGGATTATTGATTTACATCAATGACAGAATACATTGTTTACAGAATATTAAAAAAAAAAAAAAAAAAAAAAAAAAAAAAAAAAAAAAACATTAAACAACTCAATTTGTGGCAATAGGTTATTAGTCATAAGTTCTGCCTTTTCTTTAATATCAATCAGTGTTAAAGACATTTCTTCCTCAGAATGTGATATAATTTAACAAAAGGATAAACAGTGTAATATAGAAATATAGGTACCAGTTGTTTAATTCAAATGTTATAATACAGCGGTAGAAAAAGTTTAACTATTTTAGTCAATGAAGTGATTGATCCCAGTAACCAACATTTCAATAATAATGTTCTTTTCCCCATTTTTGACCTTACAAATTTATGGGTGTAGCTTACAATTGGATCAATATGGTAATCATGTAATTCATGTTGAATGTAAATGATTAATGTATTTCAAATTTTTTTTGATTTATTACATTCAAAATATAAATAAAATCATCAAACCTTATGGGCAGGCAGGAGTAGGTTTCATAATGAACAAGAAGATAGGGAAGAGAGTAGAGTATTTCAAAATGCATAGCGATAGAATCATTGTAATAAGGATAAAATCAAAACCTAAACCGACAACGATTGTTAACGTCTATATGCCTACAAGCACCCATGATGATGATGAGATAGACTGTGTATACGAAGAGATTGATGAAGCAATTAAACACGTAAAAGGAGATGAAAATTAGTTGGAGATTGGAATGCAAGCATTGGAAAAGGCAAGGAAGGAAATATAGTGGGTGAATACGAGCTGGGCAAAAGGAATGAAAGAGGGGACCGACTTATAGAGTTTTGCACAAAGTATAATTTAGTAATTGCCAACACCCAATTTATAAATCATAATTGAAGAATATACACTTGGAAAAAGCCAGGTAATACTGCAAGGTATCAGATAGATTATATCATGGTTAAGCAAAGATTTAGAAATCAACTAGTTTACTGCAAAACTTACCCTGGAGTAGACATTGATAGCGACCATAATTTGGTGATAATGAAATGTAGATTGGGGTTTAAAAACCTGAAGAAAAGGTGTCAGATGAATCAGTGGAATTTAGAGAAGCTTGAGGAAGAGGAGGTAAAGAAGATTTTTGAGGACATCGCAAGAGGTCTGAGTAAAAAAGATAAGGTAGAAAATGTAGAAGAAGAATGGGAGAATGTTAAAAAGGACATTCTTAAATGAGCAGAAGAACACTTAGGCGGAATAAAGAGAACTGGTAGAAAAACTTGAGTTTCAGACGATATATTGCAGCTTATGGATGAACATAGAAAATATAAGAATGCTAGTGATGAAGAAAGTAAAAGGAACTATCGGCAATTAAGAAATGCTATAAACAGGAAGTGCAAACTGGCGAAAGAAGAGTGGATTAAAGAAAAGTGTTCAGAAGTGAAAAGAGAAATGAATATTGTTAAAATAGACGGAGCATACAGGAAAGTTAAGGAAAATTTTGGGGTACATAAATTAAAATCTAATAATGTGTTAAACAAAGATGGTACACCAATATATAATACGAAAGGTAAAGTCGATAGATGGGTGGAATATATTGAGTTATACGGAGGAAATGAATTAGAAAATGGTGTTATAGAGGAAGAAGAGGAAGTTGAGGAGGATGAAATGGGAGAAACAATACTGAGATCTGAATTTAAGAGAGCATTAAAAGATTTAAATGGCAGAAAGGCTCCTGGAATAGACGGAATTCCTGTGCAGTGCAGGTGAGAAGCGATTGATAGATTATACAAACTAGTGTGTAATATTTATGAAAAAGGGGAATTTCCGTCAGACTTCAAAAAAAGTGTTAGTCATGATATCAAAGAAAGCAGGGACAGATAAATGTGAAGAATACAGAACAATTAGTTTAACTAGTCATGCATCAAAAATCTTAACTAGAATTCTATACAGAAGAATTGAGAGGAGAGTGGAAGAAGTGTTAGGGAGAAGACCAATTTGGTTTCAGGAAAGGTATAGGGACAAGGGAAGCAATTGTAGGCCTCAGATTAATAGTAGAAGGAAGATTAAAGAAAAACAAACCAACATACTTGGCGTTTATAGACCTAGAAAAGGCATTCGATAACGTAGACTGGAATAAAATGTTCAGCATTTTAAAATAATTAGGGTTCAAATACAGAGATAGAAGAACAATTGCTAACATGTACAGGAACCAAACAGCAACAGTAACAATTGATGAACATAAGAAAGAAGCCGTAATAAGAAAGGGAGTCCGACAAGGATGTTCCCTATCTCCGTTACTTTTTAATCTTTACATGGAACTAGCAGTTAATGATGTTAAAGAACAATTTAGATTCGGAGTAACAGTACAAGGTGAAAAGATAAAGATGCTACAATTTGCTGATGATATAGTAATTCTAGCTGAGAGTAAAAAGCGTTTAGAAGAAACAATGAATGGCATGGATGAAGTCCTACGCAAGAACTACTGCATGAAAATAAACAAGAACAAAACAAAAGTATTGAAATGTAGTAGAAATAATGAAGATGAACCACTGAATGTAAAAATAAGAGGAGAAAAGATTATGGAGGTAGAAGAATTTTGTTATTTGGGAAGTAGAATTACTAAAGATGGACGAAGCAGGAGCGATATAAAATGCCGAATAGCACAAGCTAAACGAGCCTTCAGTAAGAAATATAATTTTTTTACATCAAAAATTAATTTAAATGTCAGGAAAATTTTTTTGGAAGTGTATGTTTGGAGTGTTGCTTTATATGGAAGTGAAACTTGGACAATCGGAGTATCTGAGAAGAAAAGATTAGAAGCTTTTGAAATGTGGTGCTATAGGAGAATGTTAAAAATCAGATGGGTGGATAAAGTGACAAATGAAGAGGTATTGCGGCAAATAGATGAAGAAAGAAGCATTTGGAAAAATATAGTTAAAAGAAGAGACAGACTTATAGGCCATATACTAAGGCATCCTGGAATAGTCGCTTTAATATTGGAAGGAAAGGTAGAAGGAAAAAATTGTGTAGGCAGGCCACATTTGGAATATGTATAACAAATTGTTATGGATGTAGGATGTAGAGGGTATACTGAAATGAAACGACTAGCGCTAGATAGTGAATCTTGGAGAGCTGCATCAAACCAGTCAAATGACTGAAGACAAAAAAAAAAAACATCAAACCTTACATAAAAATAATTTCAATTAGAAAATATGTATTGATATATGAATCAAACATTTATAATAGTATGTTTAGTACATTTAAACAGCTGTATAATTATAAATACATTTAAAAACAAGAAAAATTTGTAATATTATTACGATGAAAGAGAAATAAGTAAAAAGAGATCTATCTCTTACGTAAAATTATTAGAAAATGTGGTGAAGCATCTTTAATATTTGAAAAAAAAACAAAACAAAAACAGATGAGGTATTTTAACACCACCACGAGAGTGAAAAATACTAAACATTACATTATGCACGAAAAATGACAAAATATATTAAAAGCATGTAAAGAAAATAGAAAACATAAAATAAGGGTAATTTTAAGAAGGATTAGGAGACTGGTATTAATATAAACAATCAATATAATTCAAGAAATTAATATTACATATTCACAGATTACTATCTAAAACCAAGTAAAATGAATTAAATGCACTAAAACACAATGTATATACTGAATGAACAAAATTTCATAGTCACATATTTAAACTATGTACACGCACATTACAAAAATGTTATGCTAAAGCTTGAAAAAATCCATATTTTTACCTTAAAGAAAAAAGTAAAATATATTCATTATAAGATATAAATTATCACTTTTACTAGATAACTGAAAAAAATTAAACATCTAGTTAAAGATAGAAGAATATTATAATGGTATAAGAGCATATGACAATCTGAAAACAATTATTTAATATCCTAATCTAGAGGAAAACAACAAAAAATTCAGCAAATAAAAATAAAACAAAATAAAGAGTAGTTAAGAATAGAAAAAAAATTGCATTATTTTCATGGCATTCTACAACTTTTCATTCAATTAAATGAAAATTTTCCTCAGAAATGCATATATTCATTTGCTGCTTTACACTAGTTTTGTTATTTCTTTGAAATGATCATACAAGTTTCAGGAGTTACAAAATGTTTATCAGGTCATGTATGATTATTATAATTATATCACCAATGCACATAACTTATTCTAGGTCTATATTTTTTTTAAAAATTATAATATTTAAAATAAATAAAATGAAATTACCTCCTAATATAGATTTTTTCATTTCATTTGTTTTAAAATTTTTTTTCCTTTTTCTCCTGAACTGTTGTGTCATTTCTTTTTCAACATTAAAAATTTGTTTAATTTTCTCATGTGGAATATTAGTGTCTCTCTTGACTAGAAGTAGGTACACACCGCCAGGAGTTCTCCGTCGAGATCCATTCTGAAAAGTTGAAACTTATGATAAGGTATTACAGTGCAAAATAATCAGTAAACTTCCAAAAACCTTTTGAGATATGTTACGAAACCTATAAAGAACACAATACTGAGTTTTTTAAAATGTCAAACAAAAAGAATTTAAATTGTGTTTGTTTTAAGTATAATAAAAACATTATTTGCTGCATTATAATTATTTAAATAATCCTTTATTGCTTACATCAATAGTTTGACCTCATATTTAAGTAAATTTGAATATTTTACAATAGTTTTTCAATTAAGTCAAAAATATGTGAAGCATCCAAGTTTTCAGTACAAACTAAAAAAAAAAATTGCCTGCAATTTTAAGTAAAAAAAAAAAATTGACGTCACTTATGGCTTTGAAAAACAGTCAGATTTTGTAGTTCTTTTTCCAAATATTTCTTAATATAAAGATGTTTGCTTATTTAAAAGATCTTCTTTAAAAATAAAATTTAATTAAACATGCACTATTATGTTATTTGGAGTGAAAATAAAAAATAAAAATTTACAGAAATATTGTTTAATCAGAAATAAAAAATACATCTTGTTTTCGCCAAAACAAGATGCAGTCTTGAGCAGTAGTAAGTAGTGCACAGCAATTTTTCTAATTTGAGAATCAAATTAATTAGTACTGGGCTCCTTACAAGTGTGTAACTGTAGTCAGGTCATCTTGCATTACATACTTTGATCCGTTTATCTACTAATTTACTTTAATTTCCAAATTTAGGGACTGACTGTAGTTAAAGGCTTTATCAGTGTACTTATATAATATGTACTTGTAAAAATCATGTGCTACCATTTCCTTTTAATTTGTTTCAGTCTTGATCATGTAACAAAAAAGTTATAAAACCTTTGGTTTGATTATAAGGCACTCCACTATACTGGATAATTCACAAAACAGTGGTGCCTTACATATATAGCTATGTTACACTGAATGTAAGCAATTCTTTTTTAAAAAGTATAATACAGTAAACAATTTCAAATATAGCTTACAATTAATCAAAATGAAAGTATTTAGGCTCATAACAACAGAAGCAGTGAACAAAATTCATAAATAATGTTGAAAATACTGCAATAATAAATATTATTCTTTCATTTGTAATGTATACCCTTCATTTCCCTTTCATTTGTGTAATGTATCCTTCTGTTCTTTATATATATATATATATATGAAGGGATTGAATAAAAATTCACTCTTTTCCTTTGTATACAGAGGAATTTATTGGACTTCTACATCCTTCATTGTGCATTTTACGGGCAATTTTTTTATTTTTATTGTTTCTTATATAGATTTGGAATGTAAAATATATTTTTTAAATTTACTGGTATAGGTAGCAGTTACTATAGAAGAACTGATATATTTTCATTTTTTCTTTGAAAATCTTATTTTCTCCAACTGAGATATGTGGGAAAATAGCTCTTTCCAATTTATTTGACACTGAAAAAAACAATATATATACGAGGTGTGATCAAAAAATACGGTGAATGAATTTTTATAGCGGCAACTGCCGACGCTACATCCAAATGCTGTAATTTGTTCAATCACGTGATCAACTGAGACAGGCAGGGACAAGTTGTAACACGTTCGAGGTTGCCAGAGCCGCTAGAGTGAGGTTGTGTTTATCGTGACTGTTGCCCAACATGGATTTTGAACAACGCATTAATATTAAGTTTTGTTTTAAGTTGCAAAAGAGTGCCAAAGAAGCTCAGAACATGTTAGAATCGATGTACAGCGATAATGTGGTAACTTTGAAGACTGTGTACAAGTGGTATGACCGATTTAAAAACAGAAATGAGTGTGTTGAAGACGAGCACCGTGCGGGGCGTCCAGTAACCTCAAAACAGTTGAAAATGTGCAAAAAGTGGAAACAATGGTTCGTTCAAACAGGCAAATGACTATTCGAGAGCTATCGGAAGACCTTAACATCTTGTACGGATCCGTTCAAAGCATTTTAACTAATGAATTGCAAATGATACGAGTGAGTGCAAAATCTGTACCCAGACTTTTGAGTGATGAACAGAAGGAAAATCGTGTGTCAATTTACACAGAGTTGAAAGGTCTTTATGCAGATCTGGACTTCATGGCCAAAATTGAAACTGGAGATGAAAGTTGGGTGTATGGCTATGAGCCTGAGACCAAAATGCAGAGTTTCCAATGGAAAACCAGTTCATCTCCTCGTCCTAAAAAGGCACGTCAGTCAAAATCCAACATCAAGGTCATGCTCGTTGTTTTTTTTGATAGTGAGGGCATAGTGCGATCAGAGTTCGTTCCAAGGGGAACAACTGTAAACTCTGAATTTTATAAGGGTGTACTGCAACGTTTGCAAAACAACGTACGAAGAAAGCGACCAGAAAAATGGACCAATGGCTTCCTTCTTCAGCACGAAAATGCGCCGTGTCACACCTCGCTTCTCATTCGTGAGTTTTTGGGCGAAAAAAGTGTTCCTGTCTGTCCATATCCACCATACTCACCGGATTTAGCACCATGCGACTTTTGGCTCTTCCCAAAAATTAAACTGTGCTTAAAGGAAAACGTTTTGACACCATTGCTGACATTGAGAGGGCCACGACCGAGCAGCTGAAAGCCCTTCCAGAAATGCCTCCAGTCATGGAGTCAACGTTGGGATAAGTGCATTGCTAGCCGAGGACAGTACTTTGAAGGAGATTAAATCTAATTCTATGTAACCTTATTACTTTTTTAACAAAAAATTATTCACCGTATTTTTTAATCACACCTCGTACATATAGTCTGTGTAAATTCACATACAGTTATTTAATCTTTCTGGACTAACATACTGTAAATGTTAGATCATGCTCAGACTTATATTAAAGTAACTCAACTTTATATAGTCATTCTCTGTATGATTTATCACTTCACATTCTCTAGGAATGAATACTATTTTATTTTATTTCTAGTTTAAAACTACTTTTTTTTTGTAAACCCAATTTTTATTATTAACATAAGCCTTCCTTAAAACATAAAACTTAACGTAAAATTAAGCCTTCCTTTGAACAAAACTAAGGAAACTAAACATTCATCAATTACTAAATTTTGAAAAGATGCAAGCCGGGTGATTGATCTTTATTATTATTTGCAAAATAAAGCATATTAAGAATGTTAAAATATCTGTCTCTAGCCATCGTTTTGGAAAATATTAGGGAATGTAATAGTCTGTATACTGATCAGTACTCTTTTACACAATTTTTCTTATTTCTTGGCATAAGCATAATCAAACTCAAAAATGTACACAGTTCATTTATGTTGGTTGGTTTCCAGCGTCGCAAATTTGAACCAGCAAGATTGGTTTGTTCAGAGGCTTGGGTATAATTTGTGTTTGTTTCATTCACTGTATGCTCAATATTGTCAAGCTTTTACAAATTTATCATGTTTACAAACAGATTTCAACAAAAAATACTGAACCTAGTTATAGAATGGCTGGTAACATGATATTATTCTATTTCCAGCTGTTAGCTGCAACCGATTGATAGTGGAAATAATTTATTTTAAAGCCAGTAAGTGCAGCACATATCAGTGAAAGAATTATATTAGTCACATTAACACAATGATAATTAAATTTCTAAAATGAATTTACACAACTATAGTCTGTACGGACAATTTACTGCAGTCATGTAAGCGTGATGCCAGTCCTGAAAGAGTTTAAAGTCAGTTATTTTTACAAGGAATGAATACTAGATCATGGATACTGGTGTTCTTTGGTGATTGGGTTTCAATTAACCACACATCTCAAGAATGGTTGAACTGAGACTGTACAAGACTACACTTCATTTACACTCATACATCATTCTCTGAAGTATTATCTGAAAGGTAATTACCAGAGGCTAAACAGGAAAAAAAGTCCTGAAAGGGTTAAAAGTATTTTTAACAGAAGGTTGCTCTTTGTTGTATAGCTGTAGAAGTTATATCATGGTTTTTTATTTCAGATATAAAGGAGGGATTTTCAATGATTGATAGGCATTCAGTAGGTTTGATTTCTGCACAAGTGATTCCATCTAATTTGGGATGTTACCTTTATTAGAAATTTTTCAACAGGATTTGTTGGTAATGTGAGTCAATAAAACTGATCAGAATTGTCTTGCTCATTCAATCTATGGTAGTACTATTTTATTATGAAGAGATAGTAGCTTGTAATATCTGATCAATAAGTAAGAGACCTCTATACAATTGAAGAGGAGTTAATTATGAAGTATTATAGAAGAGTGGAGTTAATTAAGGGTAATCGTCTTCATTTAATTAGTTGATTCCACTAGTATTTATTTTCACATCTACTAATTAACCACTGAAGAGTGTTTTGTGTTCCTAGTGTGAAAAGGGTGGAGTTGCTGGCTGTTGCTATTCTTAGTAGCTTTAGATATTTTATAAGTTTTAATCCTCGGTAAACTTTATTTATTACTTTGTTTTTGCATAATGCTTTGTGCACTCACTTTTATATAGACTAAGATTATTTTTTATGTTGAAACTATTTTTTTTTCTTCATGTACTAAGAATAGATTTAACAGTTTTGGAGGCATTAATTTCCATACTGTGTTGATAACCCTATTTGCTAAGATAAATCATGACATTGTTAATTTCTTTTATTCTAAAGTTCAATGTTTTTTGGCATATTTTCTAGCTAAAATCCATGTAACTGTCATCTGGCAAACAATCTAATTTTGATATTGTTATCTTTTATAATACTAGGGAGATTTCTGCTGAATACTGAGTGTAGTACTCATCACTGTTCCTTGGGAATAGACCCATCTCTATCTGTTTATAATAAATGAAGAATTCATTGTATTTGACTTTGGTCCATTTTTGATCTAGGAATACTTAAAATATGATTAGCCCCTTTTATGTTAACATCTTTTCATTCATAAATGTGCCTTCTTCTACTTAAAAATGTAAGTTGCTCATGTCCATGACCTTCCTCAAGTTGTATGTGTTGCTTGAGTGATGATAAATGAACAACTCTGCTGATGTCCTTGACATAAATGTGGAAATAAAAATTATCATAAGATTAAATAAATTAACTACAAATACAAATAAAGAGTTTAATAGTTTTTTTATAATAACTACTTGAAAAATGACAATGTAAATTAAATTTACAAATTTTTGGTAGCCCAAAGGATTTATAAGTTTAATACTTCATGATTTTTTTCTTTCCTTGGTTTGTGTAGAATGAACTAGTTCTATGACGAGCACCTTGGCTTCAAATATGAGATCTTTTGGCTCATCACAGGAAACAGTATTCCATAAATCGCAAAGATTTCAAAGGAGTGGTGAAGATTATATAGTCCTGATTCACACAATTTGAATGATTTTATTTTCAGATTTTGACATCTGTAAAGTTAGAAAAGTGTAAAGAATGGCAAAATTAGACTCCGGTCTTTAATGGAATCATGAAACACCTGCTTTTTAAATTTCACACATACAATAATTAATGGCTTATAGCGTTATTTTTCATTCTTGTAAAAAAAAAAAAAAAAAAAAAAAAATGTTAATATGAGTTTTAGAATGTACTGATGGTAGTAGGCACTGTTAGTAATTTAATAGCTGCCTTTTTACTTGTGTAAAGAACATTTATTACTATAAAACTTTTTGATTATTTTTAGAGAAAATAACAAATTTATTTCACACAGTGAATAGTAAAAATAATATACTTGAAAAATTGAACACAATAAGTTGACAACCTTGTATTTACACTTTCACGTCTTACAAAATTAATGATTCTTTATTTTTAATCTAACAGACTAAGCAAAGAGAGGTTACCTCCCTATTGCCTGATATATAATTATAATTTATTTTTCTCAATGTAAAAAATTTTTTAAAATTAATTTTTTTTAGAAATATGATTAATAATAAATAAATGAATTCTAAACCTATACTGCATACAACTTTTGCATTAAATAAAATATTACACCATTATTGATTTTTATCAACAGATGCTTGAAGAGATTCACATTAATTTAATATAGATTAAATTTGAAAATATTCGGTAGTCAAAAGGATTCACAAGTCAAAAAATGTGTGTTTTTTTCTTTCTCTCCTTGAACACATATATGAAATGCAAATAATAAAATGTTCTAAATTATCATTCTAGAAATGCTTCTTTGAACTTCCACAAAACAAATTAAAAATTACTTAAAACGCAAAATCACTTAAAATTACTGACAAGCAAAAAATTGATAACTTAATAATACTTAAGAAATACTTGGCACTGTTAACAAATAAAATAAAATAATATTGGATAATATTAGAATAACATAATATTGATTACTGGATTACAATAATTAAGAAAAGTTAATTTACAAATTTATAAAGTTAACTATTAAACACCAATTGTAACAAGACAATTTATTTACAGGGGTAGAATATTAGGATAAATTTCAATATATTAGCTATAATGATTTTAAATTCTCAAGAGTATTAAAAATTATCCTTATTCTGTTAGAATAGAAAATAATGATTCCATAATCTGATTGTAGTATTTTTAATGACAAATTTTAAAGACACAGAGAAAACATTCACCTAGCAATTAAAGAACACCCTAAATAATTAAACTCTGATCTTACCATAACCATCATTCCTCCATCTTCTTCGATCCGTTTAGTCTCATTATATAAGTCTATTGCCTTTTTATTTCCAAGGACAGTTACTACACGCACTGAAATCAAATTTAAAAGTTAATCAAAATAATAAACTGTTTAAATCACATTGTGTTACCTTGAATCTTTTAAAATGACATTTAATAATTATTAAACAATAATAAATACCAAAAAACATATAAAGACACATTCGACATTACTTAATTTTACTCAACCATGGTAAAATGATTTTTGTTCATTGTACGAGACAGATATGCAAAAACGACATATAGACTAATTTTTTAAATGTGGCTTTGACAATTGGTATTACTCTTTTATAATATTCTAAGTTTTACATATATTTTTTTTTTTGGGAAGTAAAAAAAAAACTGTAATCAATTCCCAAATAATGTTTTACTTTTGGGTCAAACTAAAAAACAAGCAAATTACTTAATAACAATGGAGCAATGATAATACAACAACATTCAAACTTTGGGATTAAAACAGTTTTGAGTATAAATCACTTCATCATATGTAACTGAAAAAAATTCAAAAAATTCTAAAAATTACCACATAATTTTTATGTGGTAATACACATAAAACATTTATGTGTATTAAAACAACACAAAACATTTAATTAAAACTGTACAAGCAGTGTGAAGGGTTACTCCATGGACAACTGAAACTAAGAATAACAGGAGTGTAAAGAGTTCCCTCCTCTCAAAATAAATATAAACTTCAAATTATCAACAATAAAATAAGATTAAAAAATAACTACAACTAGTAACAGATGCATTAAAGTTTGACTGTAAATGCACTTTCTTCAACAAAATTACACTAAGTTTGCCTTATTACTTCCCAACAACAGCTAAAGATATTCATAAATAATTTAAATTTATGCTGCAATACTAGATAGCAAATACAACTTATAATATGATGTTCGATTAAATGGAAAGTGTACCTTACACATAACAGAATGTCTTCAGGTTACATAAGATGGCCATGAGTAATTTTCATATATACAAAGAGTAAATGACAAACTTCTATTTCCTCTAGTTGGTTGTTTATACTGGAGAAAGACCACATCTGTACAATATTCTTTAAGTGGTGAAGCCAGTTCTATTCTACTTGCACTGCCAATCATCACATAGCAATTTCTTCACACAACTTACAAAAATATGCAGCAGTAACGGAATTTGGAAGAGCTGGCTGTTTGTAAGCTTCTTTAGCAGTAATGCCTGTGCACTCATTCCTTTAAATCCTCACATGACTGAGAATCTAGCTGAACTTACACAGGTACTTTGATGAGACAATAAAGTGATTGCCAAATGTATGACTTGAATGTATAACGAGTATTTAATGCTTGTAGGGCATTCATGGAGTTGGTAGATAAGAACATTGGTAAGCCTGGAAAATACTTTTAAAATTAACATTCAAGGAATAGAACGGACACTTGGCTCAACCACCCGTTAGAGCTGGCAAGTAATGATGCACTTAAAATTGATAAAAATATGGTTTTGATAAAACCAACATTTTAATTTAGAAGGTTAAGGTTGTCCTTTCAGAAAGCAACATAAGATATCAGCTGATCACATTGATACCACAGAGAGAAGATTCATCACATCCACCAACAAACTTGCAATAGGATTAGGACGTAAAGGTACCTGTAGCAAGTTGAAAAAGTTGTGAGCTGTCGAGCACCTTCAAAGTAGTAGACTATGTTGAGAAGTAAATAATCTAATCATAGTCCATATGTGCCCAGACCATCATATGGTTAACTATCATGCAAAAATATGTCAGTGCCCCAACATCATATTTTGGATAAGATTCTAAACTTATCTAACATTTTAAAATACAAAGCTTTTAACTCTTTTATATGATCACTATTACCTAACGAACCCAGTTAAATGTAAAATTTAACTGAAGTAAAATTTAAAATATGAGAACAGATCAATTGGATCGATATCCATTAGTTTATTGGGATAGTTAACTGTCATTCAGATGAAAGTAAAACAAGTTCATTTTCTCAAAGGAGAAAAAACCTAACTAAACTGCTGCTTAAAAGTACATTTCTAAATTTGTTATTGTATTTTATAGCAGTCTTTCTGCAATGACTTAACACTTTGTAACAAATATCATATAACAATCAAACCAACAGAGAATACGTAATGGATTAAATTTAAAATACTTATTTATTGTCACAACAAAAAATTTTACACTCTATACATTTCCCTAAGGTACTCCATTATTATCTAGAGCAAAACTATCAGATGCTTGAAATATGTACACAAAAACACAATTACTTAATAGGCCAACATATTTCTATGAACACCCCACTTAAATACAAGTATATTTAAAATACCTGACAGACTTTACCAAAATACTTTTGCTAACTCAAAAAAAAAAAAAAAAACAGTGGGACATACTGACCTAAAAGAAAAACACTTATTACAACTCCTACAGCCATCGAGGTTATCGACAGAAAACCTACCTTGTTTAAAACCATACTGTTTTGAGGGCAAGAAAGTTTTCCTCAAAGTACCAAACCAATATGTAGTTCATAATTCTCTCAATCAATTTACAAAGAATGCTGGTTAAGAAGGTTGATGCATTAATAGTGAGTGAGATGATCAGATTTTCAGAGCAAGAACATGAGATTTGGAAGCAAAAGATATTATGTATGTCTAAAAGTTGTTTTAATTTCATGAGGTGAAATAACATACTTAATTTAATGTTATCATTCCTGGGAAAATGTGAGATTTTTTCAAGTATACTTAAATTTATTAAAAGAAAACAGAATGTTTAATTCATCAAAGAATTTCCAAGTGCTAAAGGAGGCAGTTCTCAATGTAATCTACATCTAAAATTTCTTTTCTGAATGAGAAGATGAGCAACACTAAATGAAAGAATTCTACTAAGGGATTTTTTACTTCCAAGGGTAAGATAATATGAATATCAGCATGGATCAGCAAGTGGAAGGGAGATCATTTTATTTTTTAAAGAAGAAGTCAAGGTATAAAAATAAGAATTTTCAGATTTTTGTGATATATTTTTCGGCATAGCTATCATATAACATACATATTTTATAACAAACATTATTTAGCAAACATAACTTATGTTTATCTGACTGGATGTGGATAATTACATAAGACATTCAATAAATGATATACCAATAATATACTTATGTTAATGTAATAAAAAATTGCTTCTTGAACATCAATTTTTCTTTTAAATTCAATATTTATAAAGTATGGATTACCTATATATATTATACAGTATTATTTAACAACACATAAATTCAATTTTTAATCTCATGACATGTGGTCATTTTTAAAAATTCAATGTATATGAAAGAACTAATGATGAAAGTATTTTCAAAACTGTTTATTGAAAAATAAAGAATGAATTAATGAGAATGCCTTCTTTGTAATTTTTTTTATGCTATTGTTTACTGATCTTGGGAAAGTTTTATGTGTATCCCCAGAAAATACATACAAATAGGTTACGTAAAATTGTTGGCTTTTAAAAATGTAGTTTTGAAGTTAATTTTGGTAAAAATTCTGTTAATTTTAACAAAAAAGGATTTTTTTCAATTTAACTCTTTTAAAATATGAATATTTCATATTTTTTTATTGTATAATGTAACATAAATACAAACCAAAGAATTAGTGAAATATTCATCAAACTATGAAATACTTTTTCATACTACGAATACTTTTTCCTGTATTAATTTTATTGTTAGTGTTACAGGCCAGTAAAGATTAAAAGTATTATTAAGACAAAAAAGTGCTTGAAAGCATAATATTTTCATAACTTAAAATATAAACTTAATTTGTGGACTGTAATTTTTTGTTCTTCATGAAGGTTCATTTGTTTCTGTTAAAAAGAATTTGCTTCATCTACTTTTATCTAAAAACAATATTACTAATAAATAAAAGTATCTCATTCACAACATAATTATTTGGTACTTTCGCAAACCAAACCAAAACAAATCAGCAAGTCCAACAAACATTAACTGCACCCTATAACTCTTTAGACCTTGTTTGTAGTGAATGGAGTATTTAAACTATGATATTTATAGTAATAATTAAGCTAAAGTGTGCGTTAAACAGGTTATATATGTGCAAATAATATATATGACATTTTAAACTTATTTCCCTGTTAAATTAATTTGTCTACTTACACAAATTTTACAAGGGTCATTCAAATATAAATTGGAATTTTGCTGCCTGAGGAACAGTGTATGTGATACGGTGCTGCAGGTAGTTAGTTGGATATGTGTGCAGAGAAGCAGCCAGTCAGCCATGCCCATAGGTCAAGTTCCCATATCAGTAACAGAATATCTGAGCAGGAGGAACAATCATCAGTTGTGCAATAAATTATAATCTGATTTCTTGCCAATGAAGGTATAATCAAATCCTCTGAAATTTTAACAACTTCATTGGAGATGCTATCCTGTCTTAAAACTTGAGTGTTTGATAAGGGCAAAATTTTCTAAGCGGTCATGTTGCAGTAGAGAACAAATGTCACAAGTCATCATCTGTGGACCAGCATCAATGCTGACAACATTCAGGCTGTTTGTGACCTTGTGAAAAGTGATTGCTGTATAACTGTTACTGAAATTGGACTGTGCATACAATGTTGTCAGACACTGTTGGATAAAACAGTGTCGGCGAGGTGAGTTCCACATTTTCTCAATGATGCACAGAGAAATTTCTAGAAAGATAATCTGTCTGCAGCTTCTGAATTGCTTTGAGGAAGGAGAGGCATTTTTGGATCATACTGTGAATTGCAAAAAAATGTGGGTAAACCATTATAACCCAGAAAGCAAGAGAACAAGTATAGAGTGGAGGAAAAATGGGGATTGGGCACTGATCAAGGCCAAGAACTGCTTGCCACACTGAAAAGTTCTGCAAACTGTGTTTTGGGACTTAGGGTGTGCTGCTGATTATTTTCTGCAAGGGCAAAGGACAGTGGGCCATACTACTGCTTATTATTTGATGGGCTGCTTAGTGCAACAAATGATGCAGCAAATGATTTGCAACGTCCTCCTTCACCATGAAAATGTACAGCCACATATAGCAACTTAAGACTTGTGATAAAACTTGCTAAAATTCATTGGACATCTCTTGAACAACCACTGTACTGTCCAGACTTGTCACCATGTGAGTTCCATATGTTTAGGAGGGGAAAAATTCAAAAGCAATGCTGTAGTCGAGCATTATATGTGCAATTGGTTGTTAGGGTAGCCAACTTGTTTTTTTGGTGAGGGAACAGGAAAAATGTATATGGTGGAGAAAATGTATTTTTATTTAAGGAAACTGAAGAAAATAATCTATTTGTAATTTTATCTAATATCAATAAAGCTATGTTAACAGATTCTGGGTTATATTTGAATGATCTTTGTAATATTTGTTAATTAATGGTATATAGTATTTTATTTTTTCAATATTATTTTTAAAATAAATTGTGATTAAAGATGGATAGTTGTCAAAAAATTGCTTTGGGTTATGGAGGTAGGAATACAATAATGTGTACAGCATATAGAATTTCTTTAAAAAATTATAGTAATGTACTTTTAAAAATGAAATTAATTTCTATCAGGGTACAACCAATATTAGTAAACACAGAGATCAATCTGAAAGAAGTGAAGGAAATAATTCTGAAAATATTAGTCATATTTTTTAAATAAGACTAGGGTTTCAGGAATTACTGGACTGGATGACTAATAAAGCAGTTTAGTATTGTGGAACAGTTAACTGCAAGTGAAATTCAATAATATAATGAATATTTCTTATCTAAGGCTTCAACTGTCTGCTGCCATAGACTTTCACTACACATGGTGAAAAAAAATACTGAAAATATATTTGATTCTGTTTTCACTACTATAAAATTACTATATATAATTTAAAAAAAAAAAAAATTGATAACTAATTTTGAAATAAAATCTGAAAATACTCACAAATCAGATCTTCCTTTGTTTCCAATAATTTAGAGGCAATATCTTTCGCAACATCTTCAGGAGAATCTGAATCCGTAACAGATAATTCAGATATAGTACGTTTAATAGCATTGGCACCTTGTCTATGCTCTTGCCAATCTCTATCTTTACTTCTCTGTCGTATGTGCCTTTGTTTTCCACACTCTCCACGACGCCTCTTGTAACCCCTTGAATAATTTAATCTGCTGCACAAAATAACAACTTAACAGAATTACTTCAACACAAGATACATACAATAAGGAAATTTTGTTTTTGAGTTCTGGTCAGTTCATTGGTTTTATGTCATTCTCAATTTCATTCTCTTTTGCATCAATCTTTTAACCCTAACATATTAACTGAGTGTATATTCTAAATATGTACAATAAACTTTATCTTCTAGAAATCCCTCTATTACTGTCATAAATTAAACCTATGTCTTTAATATAAAGCCTACCATTCTAGTGCCTTACACAAGATTCTGCATAAATTTCACTTGTATACTATAAACTCTTTTTACAGATTTACAAATGCCATCTAGATAGTTTTATTCTTATCTGTCTAATATTAATTTATAGGATAAAATGTCCTCTGTAGTTAGAAACAAAATTGATCTTTTATCTGATACATTTCTGCCACACATTTGATTTTTCTGGAAACTATGCTTCTAACAAGGGTAGGTAGTCAGCTTATAACAAAGTTTATTGATGCCCTTTCGCAGAGTGGTAGTCCCTTTTTTAAATTTAAAATCTGCTTCAACTTAAGTTTTATTTCTGAGTGAACTTATTTAAGATTTTTGAGAGTTTAAAGTAGCTTATTTGTGTATCTGCAGCAATACAGCTGAGTAGTGAGCATTTCCATCTTGTAATTGAAATGAATTGGGTCCAAGTCTCCATATCAGGTTTTTAATGTATTTTTTTCTTTATAGATACATTAACAGAAATAATTTTTTATGTAGTATTTATAGTAATATTTATAAGAACCAAAAAAAAAATAAACAAATCTTGTGTTTGCAAATTATTATTCTCTTTGAATGTAACAATTATTATAGTGTATGTAATATCTGAAAGTGGGCCCATATTACGCTACGGCATCCCCTCCACTGTACTTGTACTTACACCACTAGCAAAAGTAATGTATTCCAAAAGTCACATCAATCACTTTGCAATTACTTGCACCGATCTAATTATGACTTCACTATTATATTAACAAAATATGTTCTGGTAATTTGTTATTACAAATAAAATTATTCATGCCTAACATTTTGTTCAAGATGTATATGAAGTACTTTATTTATTTCTTGAAAGTATATGTATTTTTTCAAGTATGTTAAACTAGGGTTTGCTATAAATAAACAGTAACAATGATGTAATACAAGAGTATATGAAATGAGTTGTTTATTTATTATAGGCATAATATTAGATTGTATAAAAAAAAATCATAAATAAAGTATTACAGAAATATGAGTAAAAGTAATAATTATAATCATTACTAAATTTATTATAAAAAAGTTTGTTGTAATAAACATAAAATTAATTTAATTAATTAAAATGTTAATTTGTACTAATAAACGTAAAATGATTTCATACAAAATAATTTATATAATAGCTGAAATAAATAAATAAACAGATGAAATACATATTTGATAATTAAATGACAGATTTACATAAATAGAAAAAGTAATAAAAGTAAGTCTGTATCATTGGAGGTCTTACTTTTGTGTTAACCAGTAGCACGTGTTCCGCACGTCAGGTTATAGTAGGGTAGAGGGAGTTTGTAAGGAGGACCTGCCTTTAGATTTTACAAATACTATATCCTAATAAATAGACTTTGATAAATGTAACTACGCTAATTTTAATTTTCAGTTTGCCTGCTACAATCAAGAAATTTTGTTTTTTTGTTTTTAATATCCTACAGACACACTAAACATTAAAATAAATTTATTTAATTTTTTTTTCGTTTTGTGAAACCTATCTGTTGTCTACTTGTTCATCCATTCCCTATTTGGGCCCCTACTCCCACACATTCATAAGATTTTTAGGTCAATAATTGTTAATTTTAAAAAAATATACAGGTAACATAAAGTTCGTAGTTTGTTAGGTTCCTATAATAATAATATTAATGTATGTAAAGAAAAAAGTATAAAATAACATGACATGAACCTGATGCATCTCGATTATGAGACTGGAACACTCAGCAATTGGCTGCTGCCATGCTGTAACTGCAGCTATACAAGTAAGCTACTTGGAAATCTTTAAAACAAGTTTATTTGGAAATGGGAGCTAATTGGTAGCTGCTACTTCTGATTTAAAGCAGAAACCACCACTCATAGAACCCTGCAAAAGTGCATCTATAAACTCCATAGTAAGTTGAGACTGCCTTGATGCAGTCAACTTACTATTTTGATGCATTGAGAAGTTAAACTGATTGTACCAATTTTCTATTATATAGAGCAAAATAATATACAGTTATCACATGTGATTAAATTGATATTAAAGCTTTTTTGCATAAAATGAAAAAAAAAAAATGCCATGATGAATGCCATCTTCTACACCAAATTAAAATCTTATAATGTAGAAAAAAAGAGATGCAACATAATACCAATTTATAACAGAATAATAACAATATGTAAAACACATGGAACAACCACCAAATTTTTTAAATTATGTTACTTAACCAAAAAAATTACACTTCCATAAATAATTAAACATACTTCATCAAAATTAAAAGTAATTATAATTTAACATTAATTAAACAATAAATAAATCTTTTAATTAAAAATTCATTTTAAAATTTTTAATTATATATAAGTATGCTATTATACTAAGGATATTATGTACTGAATTTTATATATTTTAAATTTTATTAACCCATTCATTATTGAATATTTATCTCAGACCACTGGTTCTTATTACTGACTTTTTGTCTTATTTTTAATTTCATGAACTTACCTTTACAATTTGATTTTATATCATCCTCACACTGATTTTCATTTGTCTTATTATTTGAAATTCATTAAGTATTTTAATAAATAAAATACTGGTTTTGGATACTAAACATGATTTTTTACTTTACCGATTTTAATTTGTTTAGATAAAATTTATTTAAATAATTGTTTATAAGACCATTGTTTTTTTTTTAACTATCTTAAACATTAATTTTATTTATGTTTTACTTATGATGTTTAATTTTTGGTTATTTTTTTAGATTGATTATGCTTTTATTTCTCCCTCTATGAATCGTGAGACCTTGCCATTGGTGAGGGGGCTTGAGTGCTCAGTGATTCAGAGTAGCTGAACCGAAGGTGCAACCATATCGAAGAGGTATCTGTTGAGAGCCAGACTAAGGAATGATTCCTGAAAGAGGGCAGCAGCTCTTTCAGTAGTTGTTAAGAGCGTAGGTCAGGAAGACTTAAACGGCCATATCAACATCACTCAGTCCTCTGAGTACTGCGCAGCTGAAAGCAACGGAAAACTACAGCTGCTTTTTTCCAAGAAAATGCAGCTCTCTTCATTTTCATATAGCAATCAATGATCGCCTTCCTTGGTAAAATTTTCCAGAGGTAAACTAGTCCCCTGTTTGGATCTCCGGGTGGGGACTAAAGGAAGGGGGTCACCAGAAAATTAAAAAATAACATTCTACGAGTCGGAGCATGGTATGTTAGAAATTTAAAAAGAGGTTGGTAGGTTAGAAAATTTAAAGAGGGAAATGGATAGGATAAATTTAGATGCAGTAGGAATTAGTGAGGTTTGGTGGCAAGAGGAAAACAACTTTTGGTCAGGTGATTTTAGAATAATTAACTCAGCTTCAAATAATGGGCAGGCAGGAGTAGGTTTCGTAATGAACAAGAAGATAGAAAAGAGAGAAAGAGAAAGAGAGAGAGAAGAGTATTTCAAAATGCATAGCGATAGAATCATTGTAATAAGGATAAAATCAAAATGTAAACCGACAACGATTGTTAACGTCTATATGCCTACAAGAGCTCATGATGATGATGATGAGGTAGAGTGTGTATACGAAGAAATTGACTAAGCAATTAAACACATAAAAGGAGATGAAAATTTAATAATAGTTGGGGATTGGAATGCAAGCATTGGAAACGGCAAGGAAGGAAATATGGTGGGTGAATACGGGCTGGGCAAAAGGAATGAAAGAGGGAACAGACTTATACAGTTTTGCACGAAGTATATTTTAGTAATTGCCAACACCCAGTTATCATAATAGAAGAATATACACATGGAAAAAGCCAGGCAATACTGCAAGGTATCAGATAGATTACATCATTGTTAAAGATTTAGAAATCAATTCGTTGACTGCAAAACTTACCCTGGAGCAGACATTGATAGCGACCATAATTTAGTGATAATGAAATGTAGATTGGGGTTTAAAAACCTGAAGAAAAGGTGTCAGATGAATTGGTGGAATTTAGAGAAGCCTGCGGAAAAGGAGGTAAAGAAGATTTTTGAGAAGGACATTGAAAGAGGTCTAAGTAAAAAAGATAAGGTAGAAAATGTAGAAGGATGGGAAAATGTTAAAAAGGAAATTCTTAATCAGCAGAAGCGAACTTAGGTAGAACAAAGAGAACAGATAGAAAACCTTGCGTTTCAAATGATATATTGCAGCTGATTGATGAATGTAGAAAATATCAGAATGCTAGTGATGAAGAAAGTAAAAACAACTATCGACAATTAAAAAATACTATAAACAGGAAGTGCAAACTAGCAAAAGAAGAGTGGATTAAAGAAAAGTCTTCAGAAGTGGAAAGAGAAATGAACATTGGTAAAATAGACGGAGCATACAGGAAAGTAAAGGAAAATTTCGGGGAACACATTAAAATCCAATAATGTGTTAAACAAAGATGGTACACCAATTTATAATATGAAACGTAAAGTCGATAGGTGGGTGGAATAAATTGAAGTTATATGGAGAAAATGAATTAGAAAATGGTGTTAGAGGAAGAAGAGGAAGCTGAAGAGGATGAAATCTGAGAAACAATACTGAGATCTGAATTTAAGAGAGCATTAAAAGATTTGAATGGCAGAAAGGCTCCTGGAATGGACGGAATACCTGTAGAATTACTGCACAGTGCAGGTGAAGATGCGATTGATAGATTATACACACTGGTGTGTAATATTTATGGAAAAGGGGAAGTTCCGTTAGACTTCAAAAAAAGTATTATAGTCATGATACCAAAGAAAGCAGGAGCAGATAAATGTGAAGAATACAGAACAATTAGCTTAACTAGTCATGTATCAAAAATCTTAACTAGAATTCTGTACAGAAGAGAGGAGAATGGAAGAAGTGTTAGGAGAAGACAAATTTGGTTTCAGGAAAAGTATAGGGACAAGGGAAGCAATTTTAGGCCTCAGATTAATAGTAGAAGGAAGATTAAAGAAAAACAAACCAATGTACTAGGCATTTATAGATCTAGAAAAGGCATTCGATAACGTAGACGAATAAAATGTTCAGTACTTTAAAAAAATTAGGGTTCAAATACAGAGATAGAAGAACAATTGCTAACATTTACAGGAACCAAACAGCAACAGTAATAACTGAAGAACATAAGAAAGAAGTCATAATAAGAAAGGGAGTCCAACAAGGATGTTCCCTATCCCCGTTACTTTTTAATCTTTACATAGTACTAGCAGTTAATGATGTTAAAGAACAATTTAGATTCGGAGTAACAGTACAAGGTGAAAAGATAAAGATGCTACAATTTGCTGATGATATAGTAATTCTAGCTGAGAGTAAAAAGCGTTTAGAAGAAACAATGAATGGCATGGATGAAGTCCTACGCAAGAACTACTGCATGAAAATAAACAAGAACAAAACAAAAGTATTGAAATGTAGTAGAAATAATGAAGATGAACCACTGAATGTAAAAATAAGAGGAGAAAAGATTATGGAGGTAGAAGAATTTTGTTATTTGGGAAGTAGAATTACTGAAGATGGATGAAGCAGGAGCGACATAAAATGCTGAATAGCACAGGCAAAACAAGCTTTCAGTCAGAAATATAACTTGTTTATATAAAAAATTAATTTAAATTTCAGGAAAAGATTTTTGAAAGTATACGTTCAGTGTCGCTTTATATGGAAGTGAAACTTGACAAGAAGCTTGAAAAGATTAGAAGCTTTTGAAATGTGGTGCTGTAGGAGAATGTTAAAAATCAAATGGATGGATAAAGTGACAAATGAAGAGGTATTGCGGCAAATAGATGAAGAAAGAAGCATTTGGAAAAATATAACTAAAAGAGATAGACTTATAGGCCACATATTAAGGCATCCTGGAATAGTCGCTTTAATATTTAAACTTGAGGGACAGGTAGAAGGAAAAAATTGTGTAGGCAGGCAACGTTTGGAATATGTAAAACAAATTGTTAGGGTTGTAGGGGGTACACTAGATGGATGGGGGGGGGGCACTAGATAAGGAATCTTGGAGAGCTGCATCTTGACTGGTTTGATGCAGCAAAAAAAAATATGCTTTTATTTATTCAAACAATTTTTTTATTGTCTTTTGGTTTTTGAATATTTGTTTTTTTTCTGTTACTGTTTTTATAGGTTTTTTTTTGTTATGATTATTATTTTTTAGTTTTTGGTATTTGAGATGGTGTTCTGGGTTTAACATTATTGGTTTTTTAATTCATAGGTCTAGAAGAGATTATTTGGGTAGTTTATCTTTATGTTAAGGTTTATTTATTTATTTTTCTTTGTTCCTTCTTTGCTTTTTAAACAATTCATTTTTTGTACATAGTTTATTTTTCTCTCCTTTTTTTGGGTTTATTTCTTTTTTTTTTGTAATTGATAAGCCATCTTATGTATTTTGTTATCTAAGAAGATGAATTTGTATTGTTGTAAGTTTTATATTTTCTGTTTTAATTTTTTATTATTTTTTTAATTTTGGATTTTATTGTTGTTGATTTCTTTAATTTTTTTGTTTTTGAATGTAGATTAATTCTTGTTTTTTTATTGGTTTTTGGTTGAGGGTATCAACCTGAACGACAGAGTGGGATAATGCTACATTTTACCTATTTGTTCTCGTGTGGTAAATTTCAAAACAGTTTTTTAACTGTAACGGTATTTTACATTTTTTACACTAATATATTGCTTCTTTAATTAATCTTTAGCTGGAACATACTTTACCCTCTTTGTAGGTTTAGCCTTACTAGTTGGGGGAATTTTTTCTATAAAACGAGCCCAAAATTTTCTCTGCTGCTGAAGCAGAGATATCCCTGAAGTTGAGGTTGACCACTGGTGGTCTTATCTTGGAGTTGAATTGAATTTATTATCTGCTCGCTTAAATTTAACCGAAAATCAGTTAATTTTATGGCTTTTCCTGTTATATTTCTATGAATAATGCTTGCATTATACAAGGCATCATCAAAAAGGTAAAAAAATAATTTTTTATACTCCTCATTACTGGGAATGACGCCAACCTTTGGTCTTGTTTATCTACCCCTCCCTTATATTTGTTGTAATCAAGAATTGCATTAGGTTTCAGGATTTTTTGGGATTGTGGTTTCTAATTTCTCACTGGCTCACCGTTCTCCTTTTTTTATTTGTATAAATTTATTTTTTTACTTGTGGAGGGATATTTTACCTACAACTTCTAACTGTTCCAATACAGTAGGTATTTTTTTTTTAGAAGCTCATGAAATAGACGAGCTGCACTGCACCAATTGCCAATGTACAATATTCTCCATTCATTCATTCAGATTACTAAACATATCCAGAACAATTTTTCAGTAGCCAGAAAATCACTACCATAACTAATAACCAGAACTGTCCTTTCCATTATAAATTTTTAAATTATAACAGAAATGAGAGCAAACGATTGCAATTGATATAAAACATTGTACTTCCTTATAAAATGAAACCCATAACTCTATCTTGCAGTAGAATGTTAATATACATGCTTAAATATAGTGATGGACAGGGTCCGTTGTACATTACAAATTCTGACCTAACGTAAAAGTTAAATTAATAGCAGCACGATTCATTGTTATTAAATTCCTTCTTAAAATAAAATTTTAAGAAACATGACATCATGCTGGAAAAATTTACTAACGTTTTCTATACAAAGAGAGTTTTTTTGTGAATACACACACTCACACAGACTTGGACAATTCGACGAAATAGTGGTGGGGTTAGACCTGTGACACCATGAGAAAGCGTCAGTTATATGCGTGATTTCGTCTTTGCAAGTTGTGTGTAGTGAGTATAAAAAAAAACAACTGATAATGAAATTATACAAACTATGGATTATAAGGAACACAGGTATGAGAATTTTAAATAAAAAGTCACTCCATAAGAAACATTCTTGGATCTACTAGAAGATTTCTTACTCGTCGATTAATTTTTTTAAAGAAAATAACTTTAAAAATATTATTAAAATTGTAACTTGTTAAAATGGCAGAACTATGTGTAAAATTATAATTAAAACTAATCTTGGATTGGCCAATTCTTTAGAAGATATGTATTAGTAAAATATTTTGTTAATGTTTGATTTGTGCAAGTAGTTATGCAATAGCAGTTCTACGAACAAAACAAGTAGACAAGTTACAGGGCTTTTGAGTCAAATGTGTTAATCATCATTTTCTTTATTTTTATAAGTAATATGTATCATTCATCGCTGTTAGTAATATTATTTCATGTAATAAATTTTTTGTAATTTTCTTGTAAAATTTGTGAGAACATATGCAGCATAGTCCTAGAACATTATTTTGCAAATCCCTACTATTTTATGTACATTTTTTTGTTAAAAAAAAAGAAAAATTTAAATTATAAATTAAAATTTTTTGTGTTATTAAATTTGATGTTTTCAAAAGGTTTACTGTTTGGTATAAGATAATGGAAGCTTACAGTCTTTCATAATTATACCATGAAAAATCATGATGGGCCATATCCGTTTTGGACATGTTTCGTTATCAATGGGTTAATACAAACCACCTATATAGAATATTGTTATAAGAAGTACTTACCTGAATTTTATCAAGAAAGTACTTTTGTGGGATCCCACATTATCAGTCATGATTGAATTATTTAATTGTAATAAGACGTCTATATGTATAGAATTTAAAATATAATTTTAACAGTACAGAGGAATAATATGAATTTAAAAAAATTAATTTCAGTAATATATATATAATTTAAAAAGAGTAAATCAAATACATAACTCTTTTACTTCATCTGTCATAAACACGTTAATTAAATGATAATATGAGTGTTATTACAAAGATCATCTTCCTTCCTAATTATTAATTGTTAAAAGGCAGTACGAAACAGGCCTACTAATTTTCACAAAGTTTATATTTCTGACAGGTAAATGAAATTAATAAGTTTCTAAACCAATCAGAATGAAAATTTTTTGACAGAAACAATCTGATGATATAACATTCTAAATTCTAATCTCAGAAACTTTAGATGGTAAAGCTGTACTGGTGTAACAAATGATGTACTGCAAAGGAAAATGTAATCAACAGAATAATGTACTACAGTTCATTCATCAATAATCAACCAAGTAGTAAAAATTTATTATTTTGAAGTAGCACAGCAGTAAATATTTATTACATAACAAACTTAATATGAAGAAATAGATATGTTTGTTTTTTTGTAAGTTATGTATTTTTTGTAAGCAGATGCCTTAATCAAAATTAAAATAAAACATGCATACTTCAAAAGTTAGATAATTTTTTCTCCACAAAGTTTCACACAGTGAAACAACTTACAACTAATCCAGAAATAACAGAGAGATAAAACTGGACAATCCGTTAAAAGATCTGAACTTATAAATTTCCATATTAAGCTATAATGCATATTACCTTAAGCCTCAAAATTAATTAATAATATCTTGTGTATATATATGTGGATGTTTATTTGTTTGCCCTGTTCCTATACCACTCATCTGATTGTGATGAAACTTTGGTTAGTTATTGTGCACACGCCTGTGAAGGTTTATGAGTTAGTTTTGACCCACTAAGTGGTGCTGGGGATTGAGATATTTCAAAAATTTGTATTTATAGTCAGATTTGCCTCATATTCAGAATATATGAATTAGTTACGTGAAAAGAAATATTTTTGCAAAAAATGGAGCCGCTAGATGGTACTGAGGTACAGATATTTAGAAAAATTTCATTTATGGACCGATGTGGCTCATGTTCAAAATATAAATTTGTTACGTGAAAAGAAGAACTTTTGCAAAAACTAAACCTGCTAGGTGGTGTCAATGTCGAGATATTTATGAAACAAACAAATATATGTTCTTGTACATATATAAGACAATGTTCATGTGTGACCGACTTGCAAGGAAAAAGGGAGAAAGGAAAAATGGAAAAAATAAAAAAGGGAAATGGATAAAATGAGAAAAAGGTAAAGGGTGAAAAGGGAAAGGTTAAATTTTGTGAATTCTGTAATGTTCAAACTTTCAATTGTATTCATTTAATCTATATATGTATATACTCAAATCTAGCAACAGCAAAACATTGCTGGGTCTGCAAGTGTATATATATATATATATATATATATATATATATATATATAAATGAATGTTTGTTTGTTTGTCCTGCATGCATTTCTATACCATTCATCAGACTGTGATGACACTTTGGTGAGTTGTGCGCACGGCTGTGAAGATTTCTGAATTAGTTTGAACCAGCTAGGTGGTTTGATTTGGCTCATATTCAGAATATGTTACATTGAAATAAATACCTCTGCAAAAAAACTGACCTGCTAGATGGCACTGGGGTTTTATCATACATTCATCTGTATTCATTTAATCTATACATATATATATATATATATTCATATTCAAATCTAGCAACGGTGAAGCATTGCCAGGTCAGATAGCAATTAATAAATACATAATAACCAACAATATATCACATATACCTGAGTTTTTCATCTTCATGGTCTAACTCAGTTATTTGTTCATGATCATCCTCAAGACGATATTTCATTTGGTAATCATATGATTCCACATTTCTGCTTCTATCAATTTTTTCAACACCACAATTAACAAGATTCTCTGATAATGTTTCTTCTTGAAGACCTATACTCCAAACATTATACTTATTTGTAGATTTACTACTTAAGTATTTGAATTTATTATGTTTTGTAAGCTTCTGTTTTTTTGGTCTTAAATATGGCTCAATATCACTATCTTCCTCAGTATCACTACTAGAAAGGCTTACTTCATCACTACTTACTGAAGATGTACCATTTACATAGTTAATATCTGTGGGTAATGAAGGCCTTTCTAATGGTGTATAATCAACTACCTGTAAACAAAATTAATTATTAGATAATTTATAAGAGATAAACCCAAAAATTCATTGCAAACAAAAAACAAGACTAACATAAAATTATTAATTATAAAGTAAATGAAATTAAAACATCAATAAAGTGTATAACTTTAAAAAAAAACAACAAAAAAACACGCAAAATAACACATAAAAGATGGATAATCTACATTTAAATGTCAGTTAAAGGTTTATGAAAATGGAATATTTTTCAATTTTTTTTATTAAATGAGAGAGTATTTTAAAGCAAAATAAATTCAGTTCCATAATTAAGATACAAGACACAGCAATCATATACCTACTGACAAACAAAAAACTGACTAATTTCAGGTGCTATAAAAAAAATTGATACGAATTAGGTTTTTTATTAGATCTTTTATCTATCTTTCAATTATGATTATTACAGTATACTTCCATAATATATAAATAATTCATTAATAATGGAACATAATTCTATCACACTTCAATAACATTTTAATTACCAATAAACTACAGGTACGCTAAACACACTTAAGATAAATTTAAAAAATGTATTTTAAAGAGAAAAAATTATATAGTAGTTTGCTTATTTGTATATACATCAAATATTTATTTATGTTGAAAGGTATAGTTTTGTTAGAAGTAGCTACATTAAATGAGCAATTTGGATATGAAGCTGTTGTATTCTGATTGAGCCAATGGCGGATGATGTAGCTTTTAGAGAACAGTAAATGAAAAATATGCTTGATGTGAGGAAATGAAAAAGAAAAAAAAATATGTTAATTTGCAGGTAAAAACACAATTCTGAAAATTTCATAATTTAATTTTCAGATATTTTGAGGAAGATTAGTGCTAATTCAAAATTTCTTTATACTATAAAACATCATCTTAGTATGTAATAACTGTTAATGTCAGAATGTAACAGTGAAGCATCCTTTCTTTTTCTGTTAAGCCTCCAGAACCACCATAAGGTATTACTTCAGAGGATGAATGAGATGAGATGTATGAATGTAAATGAAGTGTAGTCTTGCACAGTCTCAAGTCAACCATTCCTAAGATGTGTGGTTAATTGAAACGAATCTAGTATTCAAATTTCTTAAAAGTTACTTATTTTTAAAGTTATTTAAAAATAACCTTATTTTAAAAGTTATTTTTTAAAGTTCCTTTACTAGGATTTGAACCTTAGAACTTTCGACTTCAAAATCAGCTGATTTGAGATGATGAGTCATCACTAGACCAACCCGGTAGGTTTAAGTGAAGTAGCCTTCCAAAATATATAAGATGTAATCAAACTAAAAAGAAAAAAATCATTGTCAGATTAAAATAGTATATCTCAGTATAATTATTTTGAACCAGACTACATCTCAGCTAGCATAATTTCTTGTAGAAATTAATATAAACTGATCCAATAAATTTGTAAGTTTTCTAGCACTTTTCACATTATATTAAAAAATGAAAAAAAGTTAGGGGGATTAAGCTTATCCAACACGTAAAACAAAAAATTATAATTTTTATGAATCAAATAAAATTATGAAGGAGTTCACAAATTTTCACTAAGAATTCATTTAGTTTAAAAAATTTATCATTTTAGTAATGGCTTGCTTTACAATTCTTTAGGGAAAGATCAAATAAAAGGTTGAAATTTGAAATAACTAGTTTTACAGGTTTGTCCTGTAAAAAATTAACTCTTTATAGAAAATAAACAAAAGTGAGAAAAAATACAATTTCATTCAGCTGTGCAGTTCTACTTCTTATTGGTCAAGGATGAGGGCATAATAATTGAATCACTTGCTATATATAACCTATTAAACCAGATTATTTGCAGCTACTGTATAACATAGAATGATGGTTTAAAAACCCAGAACAGGGAAACCTAGTACAAGTACATTTTCCTGAAATTACATAAGGTCTCCTCTAAATACCTGCTTTGAATGTTTTTTCTTTTTAAAATATCTGCTATGAAACAGATCTCATTAGCTAATGATACCCTGACAAGCAGCTAAAATATCATTTGGAATGCTACACGTGTCTACTAGTTGGTGTTTCACTGTAGAGCACTACTGTTAGCTTTAAAAAAAAAGATACCATGGACTAAAAGGCATACGAACTTAACTTTCCCAAATTATTTGGTATGGGATTAATTATTCAAGCTTAATATTAATTTTTACTGCTTATTAATGACACATCAAATGTTTCTTTAACAATAAACGTTATTTATTTTTAAAAATTGATTTTTCATATAGCAACAAAACATTGCATGCATAATAAAATCAGAAATTTTTTTTTATTTCTTTGGTAAAATTTTTTTTTTTTTTCTTTTTCAGGGTGTAAAATGCTTTCATGTTATCGTCCAGAATCTGTTAATATGATTTTAAATCAAACATATACCTAAATGTTCTAGATTATAAAATTTTATATTTTGTTTTTTAATTTATACTAATTTTTTTAAGTCTTAACTTATTCTGCAGACTAATAATATAATATTAGCAGAAATTAAAAAAGTTTTTTTTCAACAAGAATTGGACCAAAATAAATTAATTTAGCAAGTTATTACAGTTACAGATTAAAATTATTAAATTTTTAAAGTTTAAAAATAAAAATAAATTTAAAAACATTTACAATCTCAAATGCAAATACATTTATGATATTAGTTATCAGAAATGTATTTGGATTTGGGATTAAATATTTTTTTTAATGTCATTAAACTGAATATATTGTAATTTCAGATAATTTTTCTAAAAACAAATTTCACATTAGACTTTCTTTTTAAAATCAGGTCTACAGTGAATGAATGAACTATTTTAAATGGTTTTTAAACAATGATAACAAAGCCCTAAATTTACATTTCACCAAGATCAAATATTTTATCACCTTTGATTTAATAGTTAATGTCTAATTTCAGTTAGAAGATAGATAATTTGGTACTTACGTATTAACACCACCGCAGCTACAGCTTTATTTAAAAACAAAATAGTCAATCGGATTTCGGCGGAAAATGAACAGTCTATCTATTAATTTTAATAAATGTTATTTATATTTATTTATTTTATTAACATAATTTAACCAAACTTAACCTACGCTCGCTAACCTTGACACCATAATTAACACCATAATTTTTTGAGTATTTATTTAATAAATTCAGTAATTATTGCAATTATTTATTATTTAAATAATCAAAACACTCCTGTTAATTAGTCAAGGTTAGCGAGCGAAGCGAGCGTAGGTTAAGTTTGGTTAAATTATATTTATAAAATAAATAACCATTTATTAAAATTAATAAAAAGACTTTTGAATCTATGTTAAACTATGTATCGGCCCATTTTCCACCGAAATCCGATTGATTACTTTGTTTTTAAATAAAGCTGCAGCTGCGGTGGCGTTAATACGTAAGTACCGATAATTTAATAATATAATCTTCTGCAGCTGATAACAAACTGAGTGGTTTATTTTTCTATGGTGAGGTAAAATTATTAAAAAAAATCAACTTGTGGCAGGAAACCAAACCTAGGAGAAAACTAATTAGAAGCCAGTTACAGTGGTGAATATTGACTAACGACTTCCCACATGATTTTAATGTTCTGATTAAGAAACACAAACAGTAAATGAAATACGTGGTTATTATTTTCAGTAGTAGTATTATTTTCTGAGTAGTCGAAGGAATTTTACAAAAAAATTCCACAAACCACTCAAATCTAATAATGAATATAATCAATTTAACAGCTTCTAATTTTCAAACAATATCATTAATATAACAACACCGTTGGACAGAAACAAAAGAGATTTTTACTACATCATATTTCTAACGGTGTTTAAAATTGTGCTTAACTGTATAATTCATAAGATTAAGATGCAAAAATCATTAACAGGAAAGAAATTAAATCTTTATAACAGGGTAAAACAATAGTAATGAAATATGAATAAAGAAAGTTAAAGAAGAAAAAATTATAATGTGTTTGAAAGGAAGGATGCATTTCTTAGGCTCTTGGGAAAATATTTATGGCATTAGATGGCTACATTGTGCTGTTTAATTTTTTTTTACTGGTGAAAGCATTGAATTTGCTTTAACAGTAAAATATTCACTTTTACATTTGGTATTTGTAGAGGTTTGAAAAGATTTAAGATTTTAGAATAGATTTCTTAAGTACATTTGCATACCTCTGAATAATCCAAAAAGCTTTGGTTGTTTAGATGGTTAATGAAAGTAAGATACATTGTTTCAATCAAACTGCAATAAAAAATAACCATCAAATATTTCAGATTTTAAAATGCTTCCTAAAATCAATCCACATACCCTTCTGATTTCCCCTACTCTTATAACGCAGCAGAGGTTCGCAAAAGGTGTCTTACAGACAATCTTACAAAGGGTACTGTGAGTGTTTGTTAATGAAAATATAACTCTTTGCCATCCTTTTATATTCCTTCTTATTGCAATAAGGAGTAAATCATTTGATTCTTTACACTTATGATACTGACAGCATTATAATATAAAACAGTTGGGAGTTTCTTTACAGGGCTTATTAGGTACCTAATATATTAACAGGACTTTTATCATTGTAAAGAATGAAACCTTAAGGTTATCCTTTCAGTTGCTTGAGGTGTTCTCCTTTAAAAAATTAATTTTTACATTATTCTTCTATTAGGATAATTTTTCTTAATTCATTCACAAATTAGATCACAGTTATAAGGTAGTTCTTAAGTATTATTAGTTGTCAGTTGATTAAAGTTGTACTGCTATTTTAAAGAGAATAAATAAGGTTTTTAGTAAATAAACTATTTTTGCCAGAACAACATGCTCTTGTGCTGATGAAAACTAGGTAACAAAGAGATACAGGATAGAGAAAATAAATGTTTATCATGTTTCAATAGAACGATAATAAAAAACCTTCTGCATATCAAAGGGATTTATATAGTCTGTAATTAATTATTTAGATACTTGACATCAAAAATAAAATATATTAAAAGTATATATCTATGGCCTTTGTAGCTTTCTTTCTAGCAGAAAATATTCATAATTAAATAGAAAAACTCAACGTAGTAAAGAGAGAAAGAATTTCTTATTCAGAAAAGAGATGGATGAAACAAGAAAATATCAAAAGCAGATCAGCACAAGTAAGCAACTCTCAAATCTTGAAAACAATAAACCCAAACTACCAAATAAATAGTTATTTAACAATCATTATGTTGAAAACAAAAGAAATATTTATAATAAATAAATCAAATATCAACAGACAGATGGGAGTGTAAAGGCTCAAACTTAAATTAAAAATTGATTAAATTCCAAATGTTAAATGTAACAGAAAAAAATTCAAAATTTTGTTTTTGGCATCATAAAAAAACCATATCAATCCTATCCTAAATGGTATTAATATTTTTCACAATTTCAAATGCAGCACAGCTGGTTAGAATATGATGAACCATAACATAATTATTTTGAAGCATCAGCAGACAAAATGAGAAATTCATGCATTACACTGCCGAGTCTCAAATTTTAACATGCTGATTTTTTTTATAGACTATCTTGCACTAATGATTTCTAAGGCATTATAACATCTTTAACTTGTTACAGATAAGAGTTGGGGAAGATAATGAGAGTATATAAAGCACAAGACTGTAGATTATCTTTGATGTGACAAAATTAAGAAGTTAAACTGAAGAGTGTAAAACTATTCAAGAAATGGATTACAAATTTTTTAAAATGTAATCAGCAGAATCTTAGATTTAAAAAGCTAATTTGCTTAATGTAGCACTGTTTATAAGAGGCAATTAAATTAAAATAGAAAATTACAGCACCATAAACTTAAATTTTCCAATTTAATATATTGTATTTAACAGCAGTATATATTTTTAAATATGTTTTCATTTAAGTGAAACATCTTTTAAATCGGCATAAACAAAAAATTTATTTTTTAACACTTTATTGATATTTGTGTAAATTTAATCTCTATTAAATTTCATTTCTTGCTAGGCATCTATGTATAAACTACACACATTAACATACCTATAATGGATCAAGGATAGAATACTTGCATGCATAATCATTCCCTTACACTGTAACAAACTGAGCAAAAACACTTGTAGAGGACTGATGAATAACTTTTCTTGGCATATCCTGGACATTTTATTAGTTACAGAATACTCTTAGCTCTAATAATTTACAGTACTTTGAGAGAAGTAACAATACTATGTTTAATGAAAGATGTAGCCTGGATTTTTCAATCGCATATTGAATCAAAGCAAATCAATAAAAAAATATTTGATAAATTAATCAGCTTCTATATAGATTATTCTAATCTAAAATAAATAGTGTATTAATTTGAAAAATCAATTTCAAACTTTGCTGCCTATATTATTTAAATAAGTATATGAGGATTTTATCCATGTATTAAATTCCATTTTTCCAATAAAATATAAATGACTATTGTGATTGTAGGTATTATTTTTTTTCATTATTAGCGAAATCCCTCTATCTTGTCTGGACACTTGCAGAGTAATAGTTTTATGTAATCAGATAACAGGACATTATAAACTGACAAAAATGTATAATATCTGTTACATCATAACAGATATCTTTAACATATTATCTGTTGTATTAATAAAAAAATTATTATTGTAAAAACTTAAATTCTACATTATTGTTAAAATAACTATTAACAAAAAAATATTATTCAGTATAATTATTATTCAGCATTGTCTGAAGAGCTTATGACAGAAAGATACCATATAATACTGTAATACTCAAATAAAACTCTGCTTTCCTGAGCACTGCATTTTCATTAAGAATAACTGATAAAATTAGTTTCATTATTAAATTCACTTTCTTAATTTTTACTTACCTAGCTATAACTGTTATTACTGATGCAGCAACATAGGTATAAAGGGAAAGTAGAGAATCAACCAAGATTTTGAGTAGGGTTTTTGCAAAATTTTATGTACTCAAAATGCCTTAGTCCAAAAAATACAAAGTTATATAAATTTCTGGAAGTTGCATGTTTGTATAAATGTATGTTGGCCTGTACCTTGATTAATATCCTTGGACTGCCACAACATAAATTCTTCAAAAATGGTTCAAAATATGTCTATGTGAAGGATTTGACGTCATTAAATTTTTGACAAAAGTGGAAAGAGTAGCACAGTTTTTTTTTTAAAGAAGGTCTTACGGGTGCTGACTAAAGAATTAAAAACATTTTTTGAATAACCCGAGTTATTCAAGAAGACTCACAGAAAATGTGAGTTTCTGATACCTTATTTGGTTTTAAGTTGTGGCTTTTATTAAAAAAGAGAGCTGCTGGGCAAAAGAGTCAAAAAAGACCCAAATTTTTTTTAAAAAGATTATATTCTAAATACACTAAAATTTTGATTATAAAATCCAATCTGGTCAAGGGGTTCAACTGGGACAAAATTTTTAATTAAGACTAAATTGTAACAGGGTAAAGAAGCTTCAGAAAGAAAAATCGAGGAAAAAATAAAGGAATTCTTTCTAGAAAAGGAGTTTAGAAAAAACATAGAAGGTGCAGACAATGGAAATTATTATGCTTTAACAATCAAAAGGATGGGTTGGTTATTGGTACTGCAAGTCAGGGATATAAATACTGCAGAGGACCAGCAGAAGGCAAATTCAAGTTCAGATCAGTGTATGATAAACGTGATCACAGTGTGTGGTACACCGTGTGTAGTACAATATGCAGGAATAAATGTTGATAACAAGCATGTGAAGAGTATGTCATGAGTATTCAATTTTGGACAGTGCTTGAAAACAAGTAGCTACTTATTTGTGAACAGGAGTGAAAGTGACATTATTCTATTCATTAATAAAGTGTAAGGTAGTTCATTTGTAAACAGTAAAAGTGAATAATAGTTGCGTAAAGTGGATTGTTGATTTTTCGATTGTCATCTTACTGCTAATTCAATATTAGTTATAATTTTTTTTGGTAAATTGGAGTTTTATTTATAATTTAATTTTTATTTTGTAAATTATAAATTATTTTAAAGTAATAAACTGTATATCTAAGAATTTTTACTTGTGCTATCTCTCAATATACTTGTTGAGCTGTGAAAATGCGACAATGGTGTCAGAAGTGAGATATTGAATACTATGGTTAGTCATATTGGTTAAATTTATTTTTAATTTGTTATTGGTAGTTTTATCTGCTTGCTTACTATTTCATTTACTTTGGTTTCATTTATTTCATAAATTTGTTGTTAAATTTTAATAGCCGTAGTTCCTTAGTTAGTAATACAGTTTTTCTACTTTTCTTTGTTTCTATAATTGCAACTTTAGTAAAACGGCGGTTACCAATAACAACATTATTGTGTTGCTAACTCAAATATATGAAAGTATCAAAGAAAATATAAGGAAAATGTGAGTTAAATAAATGAAAATATGAGTAAAATGAAAGACAATATGGATGAAATTAATGAAATGAATGAAAAAATGGATTACCACATGTCTCATATTGAAAATAAATAAGGTACAAAACTTAGGAGATGAAATAAAATGTGTTTAAGTCTGACTTATAAAGATGCAAGATAGACTTTAATAACTTACAGGAAAGGTTAATTACGGTCAAACAATTAGTTAATAGTATAACCCAGGAACTAATGAAATAAAATGTTAGAGGTTAGCCATAAGGACATTACATGGGCAATGGAAGATATCCGTAGTGCAGGGGAATTGTGTTTTTAACAGTTCACAAAACCAAGAATTAAGCACATTGATGGAACGTCTTACGGAGATGAAGCCATCCAAGTTTGACGGAAGTACATTGTGGGCTGTCTTCTAGTGGCAATTAAAGGTAGCAGCCAGTCATAAAGATTGAACAGCACCAGAGAAAAACCACATTTCTGATCACTACACTTCATGGTGTACTCATTTACAACTAACCATGACGATGTCATTGCAGCACTAGAGTTTCTATGAACAGCACAATTTGGCAAGTATTCTACAAGTATGAGCTATGGGGAAGAGTCCAGAAGACCAACAAGATGCTATAGGAGTTTGCCACTACCATCCAACACAATGTGATTTAATTGGGCTGCCATCGCTGAGCAGTCAGCAAACAAGATTTCTGTGAAGATTCTGATTAATAAAACGATTAAAACTATAGAACAAAAGATGCCTGTTATACAACTAAAGATCAAAGGTTGACCAGTCTGCCTGGGACTGCGGTGGAACAGGCCACTTGAAAATTGGCTACAAGATGTTGACAAGAAGTGTTAATTAATGGAAGAGAATACTGGCACTTGTCCTCACCTCGTCAAGTCTTACTAAATGTCGCAATGATAAAAAAAAACCTGACAGTCTAGTAGAAGAGCATCCATGTTAAATAATAGTGAACACAGCAGCATCGATATCCACCACTAGATCAGAGACAATGACCAGAGTTATTGCAGATTGGGGCAGTCCTTGATCCTTTCCTGTTGTTCAAGTCAAGAAGAAGAACGGTGAACTATCTTTCTCTAAGGATTACAGAAGACTGAATGACATTATGGAGGACTACTTTCTTCTACCGCAAATCGATGACACTCTAGACATGTTTCAAGATGCAAAATGGTTCTCTATGCAAGGTCTCAAGAGTGTATACTGTCAAGTTGCTGTGCACCCTGAAGACAAGGAGAAGACAGCATTTTTTACTGGTCGAAGGTTAGGGCAATTCACAATGATGACTTTTGGACTAAGGAATGCACAAACATTCAAATGACTAATGAAGTCAGTCTTGCATAATTTTACCTAAGAATCCTACCTAGTCTACGATGCGTGATGCTATTCTCATCAGTCATTCAGTAGAACATCTTCAAGTTCTATCATGAATACTGGTGTTCTTTGATGGTTGGGTTTCAATTAACCACACATCTCAGGAATGGTCGAACTGAGACTGTACAAGACTACACTTCATTTACACTCATACATATCATCCTCATTCATCCTCTGAATGTAATTCAAGTATTATCTGAATGGTAATTACCGGAGGCTAAACAGGAAAAGGAAGTAGAGGCTAAAACTTAAGAAAAGTCTTAAATAGGTTGCAAAATGGAAATCTGCAGCTGAATCCGAAGAAATGCAATCTCTTACGTGAAGAAGTCTAATACTTGGGTCATATCATCTCAGTGAAAGGAGTGCTGCAGACTAAGAAAAATTAAAAGCTGTATGCAACTGGCCGCTGCCAAAGAATAAACATGAAGAAAGAAGTTTTCTTGGAATATGCTTGAATTATTGTATTTTATAAAAGGTTTCTCAAGTAATGCTAAGCTACTGACAAAATTAATGGAAGATAACAAATTCAGATGGGCTCAAGAAGAAGCCGAATCTTTTGAAGTCTTGAAGAATTTATGTTCAGCACCAATCCTCAGTTAGATGATGGAGATTTATCGTCAATACAGATGCAAGCGACATTGGAATTGGTGAGGTACTCTCGCAAATTAAGATTGAGAAGAAAGAGTGATAGGTACTTCAAGTACTTAATAGGTATTTTCACTACATTGAATGTAGTCATTACGGCAGAGTAACTTTAGATACAGCAGAGTGTGAGCCAGAGTTTCGAATCTACATCAAATCATTAAAATAGCAGCAACAAGCTGACAGAAAGAAGAAATGAGAGAAAAACAATCAACAGATGGAGATATAATATTACCTGAGAAGGAAGCTTGAGAAAGACCAAAATGGGAAAAGATCAGCTCACAGGAAGTTCTGTACTCACTACCACTTATAAAAATTATTAGAGAATATGTATTATTATTTTTCTTTTAACATTTGCCATATATGAAAAAAAAAAATCTTTCATGTATTTATATTTCTTCCAGATTTTCTTTACATAACTATTAAAGAAAGACAACAATAATTTAACTACTTTACTAAGTCACAGAAAAGAAAGTAATGAACTATTTTTTAATCTGCTGAAACTCCTAGAATTATTGTGTTAGAGTATAATGATAAAATAAATACATAAAAATATTTTCTGTAAAAGGTAATCTTTGTTTTGAAAATGCATATTATTTTTTAAAGGTTACACAGATGTACGAGAGAAAACTACATTAGTTTTAAGTTTCCAAATAACTCAAATACAATGTATTGCAGATTATTAAACTCTGAAAAGGATAAGTCTCAAAACAAGCCTCCAATAAAATTATGAATCTGATTAGGTGCTTTCGTTTTAAACTCAAGAGTTTCTCTTCCATTGTACACAATATACTCTTGAATGTACAAGATGTAAAGAACCTAACAAACATACATCTTTGGCTAATGCACATCTCCAGTGTTGACAAGGATATAACATATCTGAGAGCATGCTGAAGAAAGTAATTTTAGGAATATAAAATCACTTTTCTTTTTATCAAATTAATCAAACTTCTTTAATTTAACCATAAAATCAAATGATAAATTGTTTTAAAAATTTATATCTAGATCGATATTCAATAATACAGCAGTTCTGACTGTACTATGTTATATAGTACATATATCTGCACACAACCAAATTTTTATGATAAATGAACAATGTAACTACGTTCTATTACGTATTAAAAACATATTTGTTGTTAGTAGTCTTGTACGAGATAGTTACAACTTACTCTGATTTGAAGCGGGTCATGCATTAATTTAGCTGATGTAACTGATGTGGTTAAATTCTCACAATTTACCAGATGGTAGTGATAATAATTAAATTCTTCTTACTATTTCAAAAGTTTTCATTGCCTTATTAAATCATTTAAATTGATTCATTATATTAAATATCCTCCTTCAAATAGTAAGAACAAATACTGCTACACTATTAAATAGAAATCTGTTTTAGCAAACAATCTACAATTTATTATTTATATATTCTTTTGAATATATATTTTTAAATTATCCTTTAATAACAAAATCTGATGGACACCCCATGACTTCCTTGTATGCTTATTAAATTACATATACACATTTTTTAAAATGAAAAATACATAAAATTTTATTTCATTAACAACTTCTAATATTTTTTCATATATATATTTTTTTTAATTGTTGTTGTTATATTATTATTTATTGGAATTTTTTTTTACAATAGAAGTTTATAATTATTAATAAATTTAAATTTAAAAAAAGGGAGATAAAGTTGGATCTGAACTGATGTGCCTTCCCCTTGTAAGATACCAATATATCATTAATTAAAATTTTATTTGGCTACAACTCTGGAACAATAGAAATAAGAACCACTTATGATATATCATTGAAAAGCTCTCAATGAGGGCTTATTACTGCAGTCAAAAGGGAACGTACACAACTAAATATTACAACAGTCCTACATCCAAAATGGCTATGGCTAATTGTTTTTGATTATGTGAGATACATATGTACATATAGATGTCATGCTGAAACTAGTCAAAAACAGATTCAGGGATGAAAAAAATGGATATTTCTGTAGAAATCTGAAAACCAAAATTTTTCATGATCACAATACCTCTTTACTTCATACAAGGAAGTAAAAATTTCTACAAAAATAATTGTAGTAAATGCTAACTTCAGTATTCATCCTTGATCCATAAAAATAAATTTTTTTCATAAAATATGTAATTACTTCATTCAATTAATGTTCAGTATATACATTAACAAACATATGTTTAAGAACAAAAATAGATTTTATCCTTATTTTACATGGTACAGTAATATTATATATAAGGAAAACACAAGAAATTACAAAAAATACTGATCGCAGATGGACCACGCATTCCTTAATAAAAATCATAAATTATATGAAATAAGACAGCAAAGTTAATATAAAAAAGTTCAAAAAAATTAAATTAAAAGCACAAATTAATTTTTTTTTTAAATTTATGAAATATTGTTATTTTTCTATGGAAATGAAAAAAATAACAAACCTATCATCTGTGACCAGCATTAATGCAATTACTCTACTAATTAAAAATTAAGAATTTAGAAATGTTAAAACCGCACAGATATGATTATTTACTATTAAGACTACAAAAATCACAGCAAACAAGCGAATAAAAAAATAAAAAAAATTTATTTTTTAAAAATTTTATCACTTTCTCAATGTGATTTCAAAGCAGTACTGACTGGAAAAATGTTATATAAGCCACTGATTAGCTTGCGGAAGTTGTGAACAAGTGTCGGTCGCTACATATAGGCTAGATCTCAGGTGACACGGTGAGGAATTAAATCTCCCGACAACAGAGAATTACCGCCCACTTCCTCAATCTATTAAAAAACATACCATAAGATTTCTTTAGCTCTGTTATGGTTTGAGTTTTTAAGTTAATGTTATCCATAACTACCCAGAAGAATTAATAAAAGCAATAATTTTTGTTAATAAATTAATTATATATTTTTTTATTATACATAATAAATAATAGAAAAGAACTGAAATTAAATAAGTTATCATCAGACAACAATATCAACTATATAATGTTTTAAATCATACTTTACCTGGTGTAATTGTTATCTTCATATTAAAGGTCTGTATTAATAGCATGTAATTAAAATTAAGAATATCTTATAATAAAAATTATAATAAATGTACACGAATAAAAGAATTACAAATACAATATTTACATTAATTTTGTAATTAATGCAAGAAAAATGCAAATAAAAATAATATACTGAAAGTTTTACATGTTCTTTAAAATTATCTTAGTGTTTTCATAATGCTTTATTCATTATTTAATAATTAATAGATGAAAAATATTACACTTCACATACTAACAGAAATAACTGCTAACTTTAAATGAGGTAACAAAATTAGCTCACAACTTGCATACTAAATTATGTAAACGACAAGTTTGGTTTGTGCATTCCAATATTTTCATTCATATTTAACAACTGTCTGATTAAATACAAAAAAGTAAGTTGTAACTAACTATAAATATATTTAAAAATTTACTTATACTAGACCACTGGTTGACTGAATGATAAGCTTAACTGGATATATCACATAATTACAAGCTGTTCTGCAAAGCTATGGGATTCAGGCTGGAATCACAGCAACAATAATGTTTATCTTGATTTGAATGATATCACAAGTTAAATAAACCACTAACTCATAAAATCAGTATGAGAATGGAAAAAATAAACTAAGACCACATCAAAATTACATAGAAAAGTTAAAAAAAAGTAGCATTGCATATTTACAGAGAAAATGTATCACTTCTGAATGACATAAAATAGCAGCAATTTTAACACATAATGCCTTAAATATTATATGCTGAAAACTGAGGTAGCTTACCACCACCCTTAGATGGTACTATAGGGATAAAACTTTTATAAACTTAAAAAAATAATTTCTAAGACTAAATCTTACAGTTAATTTAAATAGTTACTTTATATTAACTCAAGTTTTGCTTGATATAAAATAATGAATCTGACTGATAGAGATGAAAAAGCCATACATACAATTCATTTTTAATACAATTTTATTCTTGATGAAATTAAATATTACAAATATACTCACATTTTACAAAAACAAAATTTATTCAAATCATATGAAACATAAATTAGCAGATTCTCAGTTAAAAATAACTTAGGTTGAACAGAAGATAGTAAAAAAAAATTATCTGCATGTAAGACAGTAAACCAACTGAGATCTAAAAGTCATCTGGCTTGAAGAAAGATGATATACAGCAAGCAACTACAGGTTAGTATAGCCTATAGTTTTTCATGCACACACAATCTTCTAGCTATGAAATGTAAAAAGGTAAAGTAAATGTTGAAGTAGCACCAGTTCTTTTTTTTTGAAGATATAAAATAAAATTTACAGGAATCACTGGGTATGTTACTTGGATTGCTATCCTAAGACTAAACAGCAACACTATTCTCATCTACAAAGCAATTAAAGGGGAGAAAAAAATTGATGTAGTATTTGAAATAAATCTGGATTCTATATTTTATTAGCAAATTTGATTAAAACCATAAAAAAAAGTTTTTAGATTATCCAGATTAAATTAAAGATGGTAATTATAACATGGACAAACTATTCACTGATTAATACAAAAGTGATAAACATTTTTTTTCTGAATAAATTGAAATATATATAAATCAACTCATAATTATTTATTGCTTTAAAAATTTGATAACAATTACACCATTTCAAAAATTAAACATGCTAAAAAATTTAACGATTTAGGAATGTATTAAATTTTTTTTAATATAAATTTTTAACAATCTGACCTTTCTTCATTTTTATTATCTTCTCTTGTGAATAACTGACTTATAGCAAGACATCTATTGAGAAAGCAGAGGACTGGTTACAATGAATACACACAGATATACATTAAACTAATTTGTTCCATAAATTCTCCTAAAATAATACTCAAACAATTTCTATATTTAAAGAAGTAAATTAAGTATTTGTAATTATATCATAAGAAAACTATAGTGAAAATAAATAATAATATTTGTATTACTATAGAAAAATTACATTAGTAAAGAGAAAAATTGTAAGTAATCAAATGATAGTAATGATAATTGAAAACCATGAAAGCTATTATCTTAAAAAGACTATTTCCTAAACTTACCTAATTATTAAAAAATTAAATTGACAGCAGATATCAACAGATGATTGTATTCACTGTAATCTAATAAACAAATACTTGCCCCAGGTCATGCTTATACACACAAAACCTACCTGTTCAGATAACAAAATGACTAAGGACATTAAAACTATTTACTTTAAGTGGCTGTTTGATTATTAAAAAAACTGCTCACAATCAATGTGGATATATATGAATTACTTTGACAAACTCTGGTTATTAAATCCATAGGTTTATATAGAATTAAAATATTTAAATTTCCATACTCATGCTTTTAATTCTAGTATAAGGTGTCACTAATATTCACTACAAGCATTTATTGCTTCTATTGGGCTAAACATTTTAATAATCGATGGATGAAGCATTTATTTGATGAAAATCCATCATAAAAAGAAAATGAAAATAAAAAAATATATTTTGTTTTCATTTTCTTCTTGCTAAACATTTTATTTGTTTGTCCTTTCTTTTAACCATAATACTTATGAAGGCCTATTAAGACCAGAATGTGAGAATAAATTAAAAAATTTGAAGGGAGTAAAAAATGACTAATTAAAAGAATGGCTTAAATTTATTTTTCGTGTACTATAACAACATAAATATTGATAATATATTTACAATTAGAAATTACAATAATCAATAGCAATGATAAGACAAATAAAATTAATGAAATGAAAGACTGAAAAAGCAAACATTAAATTGAAATTAAGATAAAATGTAACTTGAATTTACTTATCTAATTTTTATATGCCAACTAAAAGATTTGTGATTAAATCACAAATATAGAAATATTGGTTTTGACAACTATTTAACCCCAGATAGAGAGTATCTTGGGCAGAATAAGAAAATCAAGTGGTGCATGTTTAAAATATATCTTAGGAGTATTCCATTTTAATTCACAAATTTTCAAAAAATTTAATGCATCACCATTATTGATTTTGATGATATTTGGTATATAATAAGTACTCGCCTTGTAGTGGCCAAAAAAACTATATATATTTTTTTTCTATTTTTTTCTTGAGTAATAGACTATTTTCTAACTTGCCAACACGTAAAAACAACCATTTTTATCACTTTTTCCAAGAGCTGTAACATTCTTATTTTACATCATGCAGAAATCAGAAAGGGCTTTTTGGAAAGAATAAAGATGGAAATTCATCTTAGTGTACTCAAATTCATTTTGTTAATAACCAAATAATGTTTACTGAAGTTACATTTACAAATTGTTGTTTTTTAAAATTTTAGACCCAAAATAAATAATGTGGGGCATAGGGTAACAGGCCTGTTTTTTACCTTTTAACTCTTAGGTACTAGTAGTACTTATAAAAAAAATTGGACTGTTACTGGGTGTCCTTCAATAAAAAAAAAAATGACCACCAATCAAAAGATTTTAAAAATGTCTCATTTTTGGGGCCCAAAAACCACATGTGGGATAGGTGGGAAAAATTTGAAATTTTTACAGCAGTACATTTTTAAAAAAAGCGATGATGATTGTTTTTTGATATTCATAGGATTGTGTACTTTCACTGGGTTCCTGAAGGTAAAACTATTAATCATCATTACTATCTTGAGGTCCTTGCTCAATTCTGTGAAAAAATAAGAAAAAATGACCCAAATTGTGGAAGAACAAGGATGGGTTCTTCATCAGGGCAATGGACCGGATTGCACTGCATTGTCTGTCAAGATGTTTCTTGTCAGGTATAACATACCAACCCACCGAGTTGGTCTACTGGTTAACGCGTCTTCCCAAATCAGTTGATTTGGAAGTCGAGAGTTACAGCGTTCAAGTCCTAGTAAAGCCAGTTATTTTTACATGGATTTGAATATTAGATCGTGGATACCGGTGATTCTTTGGTGGTTGGGTTTCAATTAACCACACATCTCAGGTATGGTTGAACTGAGAATGTACAAAACTACACTTCATTTACACTCATACATATCATCCTCATTCATCCTCTGAAGTATTATCTAAACGGTAGTTACTGGAGGCTAAACAGAAAAGAAAGAAAGAAAAGGTATAACATACCAGTGTTAGACCATCCACCTTATTTATTTGTTCCCTTAGGACAAATCTGCATTAAAAGGAACAAGATTTCAGACTGCTGAGGCTGTGAAAGAAAAAGCGGCACACGTCATGAAAGAGCTCGCAGAAGAAGACTCCAGCACTATTTTGAACGATAGAAAATTCGCATGGAGTGTTGCAGGGATAGAGGAGGGTGTATATATTGAAGGGGATAACTAAATATGTATAAATTTAAAATAAAATATTTTATAGCATTAGTCTCATTACTTAATAGCCACACCTTGTATGTGTTTTGGTGTCTCCATCTTCCCATAGGAGTTGTAAAGACATCTAATGTTTCTCAATGGAAAGGAATTAAGCATTCCAAATTTGTTTGGAAAATTAATTATTGTTCATCATGTGTATGAACTTTACTCTGATTTAAAGTTACTTTTTTTCTTTTAGTCATCATTATCTTAATTTCCAAATAGTTACAACCTATATGCTACTTACTTCGATCTATTTAGATTTCTTTGTTTTTACACTTCCTTCTGCAGTATATTTCATACTTATTACAACCTATTCTACCACAAGATTCTTTATTTTATGATTAGTCTAAGATATTTCAATTTAAAATTTTACCTACCCATTTAATTTTAAATAATCTACATGGGTAAAGTCAAAAAATAAACAGAAATTTTTATTTCCTTCCAAAATGCAAGTCTTGTAACATCTTTAATCGTCTGTTCAATGGAAGTAATGCTTCATCATTAGCTGTTTTGATTGTGTTTAATTTCAATTTTAATTGAGCACAAAGGAAGAAATTCAAGCAATGATGGATTTTCTCAATTCAAAAGGGATGAAACAAACTGAGGTTATTTGAAGAATGCAGCAGCATTATGGAGAAAATTGTTTATGAGAAGGCAAGATCTATGAATGGATGGATTGATTGATCCCTTAAAAAAAAGATAGGATTTCTTTATGATGAAAAGTGAAAGATAGGCTTTTCACTTAGAGTAATGACTATATTGAAGCAGTTAAACAAATTCACAAATTAAAGGCAATGATGTGGTTAGTTAATAGTTGAATGTAAGCCATGCCTTTGTATTTTCAATAATTCATGTTTCTTTAAACTTTCAAAAAACTGCTTGTTGGGTATGTCAATTAATAATCATCTACAAAACGAATCATAAAATTTCCCAAAAGTTTTTGAAACACTATAGATTAAGACAGAAAGAAAATCATAAAAGCTCATCTCTTTGCCAATAACTTGTAAAGAAAGATAAAAATAATTTTCAATGATCCTGTAGCCATTCTTCTACAAATTAATAAAAAATAATTATAATCAAATAACAAAAATATGGACAGAATTAAAATAAAAGCCAATAACGTTTTTCACAAACACTCCAAATATTAATAATTATTAATTTTTTCTGTGTAATAACTGAAAATAATAACAGGAGCAACTGAAAAACATTTGAAATAAGTTGTTAAAAATGTTTTACTTGTGAAATTTTAATTGATTTATAATCTTAAAAATCCATACTTTTATGTAGTTAAGAGAAAACAGTTTTTATAGTCATTAGAAAATTGAATATATATGGAGTTAAATACAAAGACAATTATAAAAAAGGAAAAAATTAATCATAATCCTTAAAAAGAATTATATAACTGACACAAATATACGAAGCAAGAAATGATAGCTAACATATAATTAACAAAGGAAAATCAAAACAATTATTTCAAAATAACAAATAACCAAGAAATATTTTACAAACCTTTGAATTACTTCAAAGTTCAGCTCATTAGTTTACCTACTGAAAAACAGTTGTTAATTTATTATGAACAGTAATCAATGTATTTTAATTTAAGTACACAAACATTTATTATATTAATGACAAAAAATTGTTAAAGAAACGTTTTTCTTTTATGACATGTAAACATTTTTTTTTGTAAATCTATTAATAATATCACAAATTATAAAGCAATCGTGAGATAATTTTTGTTAAAAAAATTTGATGGAAACTTCATTACAAAGTTTTGCATTCTTTCTAGAGAAAAATGTTAAACATTACATTTTGCGATCAAAATAAGACATAAGTTCTTTGCGAGAGCATAATAACAAAAACAGAACAAATTTTAAAGTGAAGGAAGTGAAGTGAAAAAGAGAAAATGAAATTCAGTTTATTCTTGGAGTAAATTGAAGTTATAAAAAAAAAAAAACAATTAAAACTTACTTATACAGCATTTGTGGTTGTTTGATAAAGATAAAATACTAATTTAATTTCATCCTACTGTAGGGCATAATCAATATTTTCTTTAATAACAAACTTTTTAATAAGTTACTAATATGGTAGCCAAAACATTAAGTTATATAAAATTTTCTGTATAGTTGAGTAACTTAAGGTGACAGGATTGTTTTTGAATGTAACAAATTTTGGTGAATATGTAAATTATTATTTTTTATTCTTTGTATATGGTGTTACTCATTTTTTCTTATACAAAGTTACATGCAATAACCAACTACCTTCAGTTTTATTTTTACTGAATGTAGTTCAGCTAGGCTAGTTAAAACATCAATTAAAACTCTTGATGCCTTAAAATAGTAAAAACTGTATGAAATAATAAAAATGGTAAACATCCAGACATTAACACATATCATTCAGACCTATCTACAATATTTTAAAATAGAAATCAAACATTCTGTTTGGTTATAATAGAAGAGAAATTTAAGAATTTCCTTTAATCATAAATACACAACATCTCCATTTTTAAAATAGCAATTGCAATAAAATATTTTGGTGATCAACTAGTTCTGGAATAATGCAGAACTCAGAATTCTGGACTGATAAACGAGCGTGAGCAATACCTCAATTAATATGAATCAAAGTGAAAATGAGAATTGAAACATGAAGTCTTCGGGTGAAAACCAGACACAGCATTTGAACACAAATTTGATCAGTTAGTAAGCTGTGTACTGAAAAACTACATACCCATTATCAAGAAGGTATATAAACAAAAACATGTATTTACCATGACAAAAGTAATGGTTTCGTAAATATTTTAAGTCTGGATATAAATAAACCACACAAAACATTCGTACAGAAAAATCATCGATAGGTTAAATTCTCTAGCAAAGCAGCTAAAATAAGTGAACTTACCTGGACATTCTATTACTGTACGAAACGTTTCATAAATCGAGATACTATTTCTATAAAATAGAAGTTAAATCTAGTTTTTTTAAGCGATAAAAAACTTACTTCACCGTCTTCCAAGCTACCGTCTTCACTTTCCATTGCAAAACTTCTTAGAGACTGATAGAGTTATTTTAATATATACACAGTAAGTTTTTAATGTGTACTGACATTATCGAGGTATTACATTACACAACTATCATTAACGATGAACATTTAAAAACATAAGTAAGCGAAAAATAAACGCTATCAATCCTTAAGTGATCATAAACGTTCAACGAGGATGATTTGGGTAGTAGCAAGAAATGTAAAAAAATTCGTTATCTACAGCCTTTCCTGCAAAAATTTAGCATACCTCTTTCTGTATCTATTAATATTTTTATTTTGTAACTGTTGGTAGAGAGCAGTGAATAAAAAAACTTTTCAGTGAACAAAATGAAAGCTTACTACTTACATGCTTTTTAATTACAAAATTTAATTCTGTAAGGATTTCTTCTTTAAAAAAATCTGTATTTTCTTTGTGCAAAATAATTAAAATTACAGTTTAAGTACAATTAAAATTTGGACATTATTTCGGTAATGCTGTTGGTGAAACTGTAATTATAATTGGAACATCTGTTTTATACAAAACAGCTGATCTAATCAGTTCGTTACTTGATAGCAATCGGTGGGGTTGGGTGAGTTTGGTGAAAGAGGTGTATTTAGAACATTTTATAGTTTGCCTTATTTCAAAAATGATTTTCAGCGAAGCAGATGAATTAGCTGAATTATTTAAAGGATATTTTCCATTTTACCTTTTAATAGCTTTGCCAATATTTATTATTATATCGCCGGTTTGTCCCGTTGGAGCATCTCACGAATTTCCTGTATATAGAATGCAACAGTATGACTTGCACGGTGTCCCACATGGTAAATTGTGTATTTAAATAATTTAAAAACGCCCGATTATTTTTTGTTTTACTTGGTTACAGCTGCACTTCGCCGAATAACACCTTGAAACTTTAATCACTTAATTTTTGTTTTTATTATTTTTTATTTTCAGTTTTAGTTAAATTAAAAAAAAAAAAATATATATATATATATATAATTATTTTTTTACGCCAAAGTATTATCTAAGCAATTTTAATTCTGATTATACCAGTTATTAACGAAATTATTTTTTCTTGAAATACTGTAACCTAGAAATGCATTTTTAATGCTGTTCTCAGTTGATTAGTTTGTAGTGTTAAGTATTAGATTAAAGAAACAAATTTGAAAAAAAAACTGGAGTAGTTATACTAGATATTTAATTGGTATAAAATACAATTTTATTGTTGCATTATTATGTATTTATGAGATTGAGATTGCATGGTATAACCTCAAAAGAGTAAATTGTTTTTGATAACATTTGTAAACCTTCTAAGAATGTGTTGTTCCTATTGAAAGTACAGGTTATAATTTATTTGTAGTATTTTCTGTATAATATATTTCTTTTTATGATTTATTATGATCTATTCAACACTATTTGTTATTTGTAAGGCATTAGTTCTAGTTGACAAATATATGATTTGATTGTAGTAGTCTTGTACCACTAAAGAGTTTCTTATTTATTATTTGTATGTGTGTATTAGTAATCCCAAATGCTGTTTCATTGATGGAAATATAATTTGGGTATTGTATAAGAAAAGTTTCAATTAAATGAAGATTCTCAGTAAAATAAAATATTAATATCCTGGTGTTTTGTAGCGTTGAATTATGAAATAATCAAATCATGTTTGAGAGTTCTTTAGTTAATTATATTTACTATTTACTCCCATTCTTCTGGATAATTATTATTTCTGATTGTTCAATTTTTCTAAATATTTGCTTACATTTTTGTGAAAAAAATTTAAGGTATTAATTTTAATTGAAAGTATGGACTTCTAAATTTGTAAAGTCAGGGTTAGTTATACTTACAGCTATTTACTTTACATTCAGTCCTGTTCATTCTATTAAAATGTCAATTGGATGAAATGATTTTTTACTGGAATGAAAGGTGTAAAATTCTGATAAATACAAATTTTTTTCACTGACTACTTTTAGTAGGTCATGTTTAAAAGTTGAAAGGTGTGGTGTTCTTTTACTGGTATAAATTATTTTGAAGAAGTGAAAAATTTAGTTTCTGAAGTATCAGTTTAAATGTGCTTAAGAGATTTTGATTTTGAAAAATAGTAAACCCAAACATAAATAGTTTAACCCATCATTACTTTTCTCAGCACTTAAACAAGCTAGAATAACCTTACAGTTATCATTTTAAACAAGATAAGCAGGATGAATTATCTGATATAGACTTAATGTATACTGATGTGTGCAGGATATTGATGTCATATTTATTCAAATAAAAGTAAGATTATTTTTTCATTTTGTGTTATTGATAACGGAAATAAATTATTAATCGTATATTAACATTGTATAATACATCTTTAAAAACAAATTTTGCAGTTTTGTCATTATCGTACAGAAGAGCTCTTTTAAACTAAATTTGATTAAACCCCATTATATGCCCAGCAGACATTCTACTATTATAGATATTCTAATATTACAGATACTACTATATAGATATTGTTGACGAAGTACAAGTTCCTCAGGACTTGCTAGGTAGTTAATACTTTACATAAACCGACTGTAACCGGCATAAAGTGTTTGCTGGGCTTATAATAGAGTTTATTTTCCTAATATTGTGTTTAAAATAAAAATATTCTTCAGTATTCTCCCAGCATTAATATTAAGGTTAATTAGATGAGGTTAACGAGTGAAGCGAGTGTTAGATTGTTTGGTTAGGTTATGTTGATATGTATACTCTCGTAATCTGTGACCAGCTGTGTGGAGACGCCAGAGAAGAATAGGTCCAAAAAGGGGCAGCAGCATGTTCAGTAATTATAAACCTAACTTCTTGATGATTGATACATCCTGAAAAAAAAAGTTCAGTTTTCTCTTTCTTTTTTTTTTTATATCTCTTGACAATGAGAATAACTAACTGTTACAGAAGAGTAAATGAGTGCAGAAAATTCTTTGAATTTTAGTCACGGTTAAACTTTTTATATATATTACAATGAAATTTTTTCATTTCTCAAAATTCTAAATATTGCATGAAAGTCATTTTTGTTTGCAAATAAATAAAATGCTTTAAATTTTAATTTGGTTTCTACATTAAATTTTTCATCTAATAAATCTCCTTCCTGATATAAATAATGCAATTTTTTATTTTTATTGCGTTACGTAATATTATTTGACAATTTTTATGGATGAATGCAGTATTGAGCTAGTAGCATGCTAAAAATTAACAAAACACATGACTGTATGGAAACTACTATTGCAGCTTATTTTTATTAAATTATGTCACTGCATCTTTATAAAAGGAAATAAATCTAATAAAAGGAATAATAAATGAAAATATTTATTGTGAAAGAAGAGAAAGAAAAAAATCAGAAAATATCTTAATATTCAAATTGTTATATAGCTAATGTTATTTTCAGAATTGATATGAATTACAATATTCATGGAAGTGATTACAGTGGCAAAAACATTCTGGTTGTGCATTCACAAGTTATGAGAACAAAAGCCTAATTTGGATTTGCCCCAGCTGTGTTATTGAAATAATTTGTATTACATAACATTTGTTTATAATTGATTTAGGTTGTCGAAGTGCTCCTGTTAACTTAGAAGCTAGAGCTTTGACTGGGTGGAGTACATCTCGACATTGTGTTGTAGCTAGAATGCAGGATATAACAGCAGATCAGTTTCGAGAAATAAGAGCAAAAGCTGGGGCACTTCTGGTAGTACTACCAGAAGACCTTTCGGCTTTGTCAGAAGATAATAAACAGGTAAGATTCTCTTAAAGATTATTTTTTTCTTTTCCTATTTACTTCTTGGTTAGTATCTCTGAAATTATTAAGTCAAAAAATGAACAGTTTAAATTATGTTAGCTTGAATCTGATGGTAAAATATGCAATATCTATTTTGTATTTGTATTAACCTTGTGCTTACTTTCTTCTGTAATCTAGGCAAGGCAGTATACTGCCTCACTAATTCACTTTCTCTATGTATTAATTGTTTTCTTCTTCTGTCCTTCCCCTTTTTGTGTTCTTCAGCTCTTTTTGGATAACTACCTTACAAAATGAGTCATTTTGTACGATAGTTGTCCAAAAAATTAAAACGTATGCTATTTTCTAACTTTGACTTCCTCTGGAGGGGCCCCCTGATGCTTCAATTGAAACTTCCTAAAATACATTGCCCCTAATTTTTTATGGAGTACCTAAATCTGGTCTCAAAAACTGTAGGGCAAATAGTCTGGATTTACCTGAACTAAATTGGTAATTACTAACTGTTATAATATAAAAAACTGGATCTTCTGCAGTAGACGTTTCATAAAAAAAACCCTAATTTAATGTAACTTAACCATAATAAAATGTGTATGTTGTTATTCCAATGGCCAGAAAGTTTGAATGTTTTCCAGTATCTGGTTGAACAAGTCGTTCTCCTGATGATGACTTCTCAGAAATAATTCAGAGATGAGTCGAGAAGGTTTCTCTCTGCATGTTTCACATTTATGCTTTTTTCTGTGGTTAACTGCGCTATAACTGACACCCATACACTTTGTTTGCTTTTGTGCCTACTGTGATACTGTTTGCTTATGGGCCTCAGAAACAGGATCCACAAAATTTTCAGTATAGTTGACAGAATAGTGAATATCTCACTTACACAGTTCAAGTGACATTGGAATATGATTTCCAGCAACCTGACATTGTTTCTCCTGGTGGTACAGATGTCATGATATAATCTTCTGTTCGGTTTGGAACAGTGTACAGGAAACATTGTCTATCTTCTGTACTTACTCGTCCAAAACTAGTATTGATTTTAATAATTTTATCCAAACTGTATAAAAGTACTGTTATAGTGTTTTATTATGATGTTGCCAAAAATATAAGTACACAAATTGTAGTTTCAACCTTGCTATTACATTTTTGAGAAATAGCGTACTTACTGCAGAAAATACCCAATAAATATTTAATAATAAAATTAATTGATGCATTGCATAAAATTTTATTTGTTATCTTGATTTGTGTTGTATTAAGTAAGACCCATGTTGTGTTTGTACATGAAAGAAAATCCTCTTTATGTATGATGCCCTATGCTTATTTTATGTAATGAAAAGGTTTGCTTCTGAGGAATCTGTGAATAGATCTTTTGTCTTAGAACTTTTCTACAATTACTAACTGAGCTTTACGTACCCAACTGATGAGAGGTATGGTGATACTTATAAATGTTCAGTCTGACACATTAATGAAATATATAAAAAGTCAAATACATATTCATGCAAATATATAGCTATTTAATCATAGTTTTTTCTTTCATTGCAGTTTATAAGATTAAATGATTAAGGAGGCAAATGTATATAATAGCTTTAGGTCACGTGCTATAATGGCAAATTTTGTGTCTGTAATTTTTTTTACAAACAGGAGTTTAGACCATTCTTTTCAACAATACTAGTTAGTGATATTAAAATAAATGGAGTCTGGTGATTTACACATCATATTAATTACAACTATTGATTATCTGTGAGTGGTTTAACTGCATTGCGGCGTATCTGCGACGTCTCTCAGAGTGAAATAAAGCTTTAAACACTTATAAAGAAGATAAATTTTAAAGTTTTTTCATTGTTCTATTATAAGTTTTTACCTTCATTCATTTACTATTTGAATGTTGGATATTAGGCATTTTTCTCCTGAGATTCATGACAGTTATATTATAATTTATACATTAAAATTTGATAATATATAAATATTATGAGATGACTAGTTAAATGTGTTTTTCTCATTAATATTTGCTATTGCTTCTTCCAAATCCAAAAGTTTCACATTTGTTGAATTTCTCAGAAGCAATCAAAATTATTCTTTTCATAAGCACATGAGTAGTCAGCATATTCATTTTATGATTTATCAGTTGCTACTGATACAATAGATGTTATAAGTAGTTTGATCTTCTTATATAACATGAATTTTGCCGTGTAATGCATACTTGGTTTATATTATGGTTTCTTTGTTAGATCTATGAATTATACTTTTAGAAGAGTGACGACTATAGTTTTTAAAAAATATATTTTGACTGTCATATCAGTATAATAATTTGGTGATATTTAAGATAATTTTTCTTAATTAATGATTTTCATTGAAGTAATTAATTTGCATTGTTAACTAAATTGTATTTGTTTCAACAGATATAGAGTAAGATTACAGTTGAAAAAATTATGTATTTTAACTAATATAAATTTAGGGCATTGTTTTGAGCTAATTAATTAAAAGTATAATTTAGAAATAATTTTTTATGAATTCATATGTAGATTTTTTGTTTTGCCAATGGAAATATTAACAGAAGTCATAAATGTAAATGTATATTGTGTTATTTTCAAAGCTAGTAAGTACTTTATTGTGTATTTTAGTGTGGAAGTGCATTAGTAAGGTTTCCTTAAATTTTTCATATTGTATCTTGTTGTTTTGAAGATAATAAGCTTAAATAAAGCCTGTCTGAATACTTTAATGCTCTACTTACTATATTATTTCTTCTGATAAATGTTTTTAAAAATCTTTTTGTTTATAGGCTCTGATAGAACTAGAAAGAGGGATGTTATTTCAGGAAGTATTTATTCCTGTTTATTTTGCAGTATGGTCTCCAGCTCTTCAAGAAATATTAGATGATGTTACACATAGTAGATTAACCGATGAAAAAGCTGCTACTGCAGCACAAGGTTTGTGATTTGTTTTTTCCTGTTTGTAAGTTTCCTTAATATTGCAAATTATATTTTTGCTCATAAAACTCATAATTTTATCTTTATAATTAAAGATATTTTATAATAGTGGATGGTACAAGGTCATGCGTTGTCAGACTGGCTGAAGCCACATTCTGTTTGTATGATCTTTTTGATTTTTTATGAGTAAATGTAATAATTGGTTACAAATATTTTGTATTTTTTTTTTTTGTTTCACATAATACAGTAGTGGGGAACCAATCGGATTAGACTCCTCAACCATAAAAGTATAGTCATTTTTAAAATAGTTAAGTAGTGCAAACTATTTACATTACATCATTAGATCTGAATATTCATATTAATGAGGAGTAACAATTTATACGCTGACATGCAAGAACAGTATTAAAGGACTGTAATAATTAGATTACTTAATTGTATTGAAATATGATCATTTAGAGCTTAAAATATGCTGTAACATTAGGTGATGTTGTTTAACAGATGTTACAAAAATTGGAAGTACACCATCTTATAGGTAGATTACAATACTGTATATTATAATTATAATTCTATATTCCTGAGTAAAGTTTACATTATAAATGCTGTAATAGCTTGTCAAATAATTTCAATTACTGTATAATGTTTTACTTTAGTTCATCATTGAAATATGTATGATAAGCTAACACACACGCATGCACAGTGGTTTTATTTATTATGCATTAGTATGATGAAATAAGAATTGTGAAACAAGTTATGGTGCTTCTGAGCTTAAAATGTAAGCGTGTAAATAATAAACTTTCTTTTATGAATGTCTTTTCCTGTCAAATTTTACAGTTAATTTAATCGTATTTTTGTTTTTTTTTCATAATTGTATTATTAAAATATTATTTGCAAAAAGTTTACCAAATTTCTATATTGTGATTATGTAATTAAGATTTTTGTTATTTCTTTAACTAAGTTAAAATGGATTTATAATAGGCTATACATTATATTTCTTTTATTCTTTTTATTAATTTTTATTCTTTTTATATTTTATTTATTCTTTTTATTAATTTCTAAAATGAATCTCTTTTGCAGCATTACTACATTCAGTGTCTGCTAATGGTTACCAGATTGTTATAAATACGAATAAAGCTTCTCCAAAGGTTGATATTAACATTGCATCGATTCAGGTATATAGCTTTTTAACTATATGTTCATAGATTGTTATAATTTGGGCCTTGATAACCCTTGGGCTGCTATAAATACTCCCAAAAAAATAATGTAAATTACAAATTTTGTTAAAACCTTGTTACTGCAATGGAAAAGATAAAGCGGAATGCACATTTTACGTGACTGTAGTAAACCAAGTAAAGTTTATCTTTGCTTTGCCTAAAGAAGCTTGCACCTGACTGACTTATGGAAGGACAACACTCATTTTGTACACAAATAATAAGTAATGAACTTGCATTTGAGCATTATAGCAGTATAATTGCTATTTAATTAACTGACCTAGAAGATGAAACTATAACTTCATTTCTATTTTAATTTTTTAACAAAAAGTTTTTTTTGTAGTATCTGATGAAGTAGTGATCACTATGAAAGTGCTCATATTTTACAAGAAACAAAAAAACAGTAAGTATGATTTTTATTATTGATAACAATCAATATTCATTAATTTTATATGACAATACCAAACTAAGCAAGATTTATCTTTGCTTTTTCTAAAGAAGCTTGAAGCCTGATTTGTGAATGGTAACATTCATTTTGTACACAAGCAATAATTCAGTAAACCAGATACTATTATGAGGATAAGTCAAAAGTTGTCCGCAATGTTTTCGAATATGTATTTCTATTGCCAACACTATTGTTTTTGTATGCAGATTTTATATGTTGTTTTTGACTTAATACTTCTGCATTTATTTGAAGTTGATAAGTTGGCCCTATTGTCACAACCGTAGTGTTAATCATGGTTGCTCTCTTTCCCATTTGCATCAAAGAAAACCAGTTTACAGTAATTTGTTTTTTATCTTTAGAAGATATATCAGGGACTGAAATCTGTTAAGACTTTTATTAGAATTCAAGAATAGTGTTTTATTGCAATTTAATGCCTATAAGTGGATTGAAAAATTTTAAAATGGTTGCTGCACAATTTTACCTATTAAGAAAGTCAGGTACTCTTCTATGATTACAGTTGATGACAACATTGAGCATGTACTTAACATGGCTCTGAGAAAATTATGAAAAGCTAAAAGATTTAATGGTTTTGTCTACAAAGTCATCCATAGTAGACTAACTTTCATTAAGTTTGTATCAGGTAGAACCCAAAACAACTTGCAACAGTGCATAAACATTTATCAACAAAATTTGGTCTGCTTTGATGATCAAGGTGACAGTTTCTTGAATCCAATCACCATTGGTAATGAAACATCGCTCTCCCATTTCGAGCCAAAGAATAAATTACAGAGTTTGGAATGGAGACATCTACAATCACTTACAAGGAAAAATTAAAAATACCAACTCAGCAGGAAGATTGATATCAATAATTTTTTACGACTTAACAAGGCCCATTGCTAGAACATTATTAGAATAGAAACTCAAAAACAGATAGTCCTTGTTGTAGTAAAATTGTTACTGAGAAACTGAAGCCTGCCTAAACTCTACAGAAAACTGTTGAAACATATTTTTTCTTTTAATTACATTGCCCGTCTGCAGATTGCTGCCCACACAGTTTAAAGATCCACGCCCGTCAGAAAATCTGGTCTGATACTTAGCTCACTCTTCATTTAATCTGATATCACTCCTTTAGACTATCACTTGCTTGGACCACTCAGAGACAAAAGAGGCTGTTGATTCACCTCTTATTAAGAGCTGCAAGAAATGGCTGGCCTGCTGCTCAGCCAGAAACAGTTTTTTTTTCTAAGGATAAAGAAGCTTGATGGAAGAAATGTGTTGAAAAGTAAGGGAGCTAGGTTGAAAAATTTTATTACCATAAGTTTTTGATTTTATTGAAATAGAGTTTATTTTTGATAATAAAATAATAATTATTATCGACCCACATGCAGTTAGTTGCCATTTTGTTTTGTACTGCTTGAATACTGCAAGGTGATATGTAGAGGTAACTGTTGTGGCTGTCATCATTTGTGAAATGCATAATGTCATTCATTTTTTGTGAACAGAAGGATCATCTGCAGCCGAGCTCCACCGTTGGCTGTGTGTAGTTTACAGGAATAATGTAATGAGTGATGATTCTGCACGAAATTCAGGAAACAGTGAACTAATGTGCATTATAAAGAAGGAAGAAGTCAATATTTGAAGTTGAAAAATTGAATATGCTGTTTGTGATAAACGCCACTTTATAATTACTGAACTTAGTGAAAATTTTCCTTAAATTCCAAGGTTTGTTCTTTATGGAATATTTACATACAGTTTGGTTTTTATAGGTACTTTGCATGAAGCATACCAATATGAATTGCAGTTATCCGTAAGACAAAAAGAATGGGATCAGCATTAACTTTACTTCAGATATACTAGAATAAACGAAGTGAATTTCTTCACCATATTATTACTAGTGGATTTGGTTCATCAGCATTGAGGCAAAAGAACGGTCTAAATAATAAATGCATACACAATTGCTGAAATAAGACCAAAAATTCAAACAACCAATTTGAACAAAGAAATGATGGCTGCTATGTTTTGGGACCATAAAGGGATTTGTTGGCAGAATAGCCAGGTATGGCAATAACCAGAGACATTTATTGTGAAATGTTTGTAAAGCGTAAGAGAGCAATATAGAATAAATGGCAAGGGATGTTAATGAAGGGGATTTTCATCTATTCACAAGATTGTAGAATTGGCTGGCTGTTGAGCACTTCAAAAGCAGTGTTTAACTCTTGGATGAAGTGAGTAAATGGAAGGGCACTTTGGCGGCGCCATTCTTTGAAGAGGTAATAGATAATCTGCTATCATAATATGACAACTACTTGAATTTGAATGAGGATTAAGTTGAGAATTAATATAAATAAGTATGTGTGTAACTTTTATTTGTAGTAAATTTATTTTTTTAATTTTTATTATTACTCATCAGAGGTTAATTTATAAATAGCCCTTATAATTGCATTTTCTGTTGTACAAGACCAGTCAATTGTCACATGACTCAATATGTTTTGGAAAAAAAAGAAAAATGTACTACAACATAAAATAATCTATAAAAAATAAAAATAAAAACAGACTTCAAAAAATAATAGTACTAAAAAGTTACAAATAACTATATTTTTATTTATTAACTAAAATAAAAGTATTTTCAACAAATAACTATTTTTGAAGTCGGTGCCAGCCAACACAAATTAAACATAAAGTTAGTACCTCAACTGAATGCTAGGTGGCTAAACAGGATTCCCACATGTAAAATGGGATCTCAAGAGCATATAAAAGAAGAGCGTCTCATGATTATATCTCATGTTGAGTTCAATAAGGCATATTATATTTGGTGATAATATATTTATCTAAGCATCTATGAAGTATTGTTCTTGTATCTTATTTTTGTAAAGTCACATTTTATTGTTGTATTATATTTTTGTAGATCTTATTTTATTGTAGTAAAACTTCTATTTCCAATTTTGCATTGTTTGAAATAGGAATCATAGGTTTTTTTTTTTGTTTAACTTGTGTTGGGTGACACAGACTTAAAAAATATTTATTTGTTGTAAATACTTTTTACTTTAGTTAATATAATTATTTAGTTATATAATTATTAAGTTATTTGTAACTTTTTAGTACTATTATTTTTTGAAGTTTGTTTTTATTTCTATTTTTTATAAGTTATTTTATTTCACAATTTTTAGTAGTATTTAGTATACATATATACGTACATATACATATATATATATATAAAATACAATTAAAATATGGGTAGGCCTACTAAACGTGCTGCTCAGATGACGACATCAGTATTTAAAGGAAAGTTACGAAAGGAACGATTGTTTAAGGAAAAATAGAGAAAGAATTGTCATGAATATTTCTGCAGAGACTTCTCCACTACGAGAATGTAGACTCCTCACAAATGAGAGTGTACAACAGTCGATTCTGATGGAATAAAAGTCTAGAGAGTGATGCTCATTATATCAGTTTAATACATAAACGTTTTTGAAATGAAACGCAAGAGCAACGTTCTCACTGGCTTGGCCTGATAGACAAGGAAGGAGAATTACTGGAAACTGTACTCATAAAATTTTATGATGAGACTGTTGGTCTTAGGTTGGAAAATATTGATGGTTGGGAAGCCATTTCACCAGTTTGTGCAACATTCCAAGTGACAAAGGGATACGAAGATGTCAATTGCACCTCTAATATTAAGTTGGGCTGTAACTGTTCACAAACTGCAGGGTACAACTCTTGACAGGGCAGTGATAGACCGTGGCAAGAAACATTTTGCTAATGGGCAGATTTATGTCGCTCTTAGTCAAGTTGAATCTTTAGAGGGTTTCGCGTTGTCTGATTTGGACCTACGTAAGTTATTAAATAGACCACATGATGAGTAAGCTGTGACAGAAATGAGTTGCAAAATTTATCCAATTTATAGATTTCATTGTTGCTAGTAGACATTTGGACAAGGTTTGTGAGTACCCGGTTAAAAGAAAGTTTATAATATTACTTATATTACAGAATATTACTTATTACAAAATTATAATATTTACCTCACTTCATATAGGGTGATGTCAGTTGGGAGCTTGTTTTATAACTATTTATTTAATAATATTGCAAAATTAGAATATATTATTACATAATACAAATATAAATATTTGTATTATAATTTTGCAATTAAGGATAATACACTTTTTTAACATTTTGTGTAAATTAAATGTAGATTAATATTTATATGAAGTCTAGGGGAAAAAAAGGGAATGATTGTTTAATGAAAAAAGATATAGTAAGAAATTCCATGAATATTTCCACAGAGACTAAACAATGATAATACAGACTTATTATCCTATACAGATATATATCCTAGTCATTCAGGGAACAGAGCAACACAGTACTGGGGCAAGTGATTAGCAGCTAAGGGTGTTGAGCTGTTTGGTTTTTGTGTGTTTCCTAAGATTATCATCGGATTTGTTTAAAATTTATATGGGACTATTCTGAAAGTATACTCATTTGATTAAAAAAAAGTTATCAAAATTGGTTTAGGGTCAGTTTGAAGTGCTCCAAAAAAACATAAGCTGGTTGCTTGACCAAGTCAAAAAAAAAATTGAAACTTACCCACTTGTTTTCTACATGTTTCAGGCCCTTAAAACTATTTAAAAAAATTTTTTATTTAAGCAGTTTACCTGTGGCGGCCGTTTTTGTTTTGATGCGCACGCCTGTTTTTGTGATTGTAAGGGTTTATGGAAAACAATCATAACTAAAAAAACTATTGGTCCTGGAAGGAGGAAACAAAAACAATTTAATCATATTTTCTCAAGGTAAAATATTGGTCCAGTGATTTAATTACCTATATCTCTTCTTTCTATGAGAAAATTATGAATAAAATTGAAAATGAAAAATGGTGAAATTTCACTTATGGTAATTTTTTTCAACAGTCAGGGATGGCATACATAGCTTTAATTATTTTTATAAATGTAGGCATATGTTGGTAGTTTTACTATAATAGTATTAATGGTGATATACTTACCCCTAAATTTTTACGAATTTTTGAAAACTTATTTTTTTTTAAAATTCAAATAACACTTTGATGGAGCGAGTGGTAAAAAGCTCAAATTTGTACAACTTAACAGTGTTTTTGTAGATATTTGTCGCAAATAAAAAAGTTCCTTGTGTACTGTAGTAATAAAAAAGTTATAACCTCTCAAAAATCATAAAAAACCTGTTAAAAGTGATACCATTTTGACTTGCTAAATAAGTGCTCTAACGGAGTTTCTTGTCTTCTTTGCCCTTTACATTTTTTATACTTAGCCCCTATGTTGTTGAAGTTGACATTTCAATATTTTTAAAATAGTTTTTTTTTTATTATTAATGATAGGTCGTAATTTTAATGATAACTTGACCAATACCAGTAACCTAATACAATTTTAATTCAAAAATGCTTGAAAACTTCCCAAACTGAGATTTCAGTGAGTAGCCTACCTATTTTTTTAAGAATTCAATTTTTATTTTTGTATGGTTTATTTTTTAAAACACTGTCGAAGAAAAAATAAATTGTAGCAGAATTTTAATTATTCAATGAAATAGCCTGTTTTTGTAGTAGTGAAAGTTTATTATTTATTGTGGTTAACCAACAGCTGTAATAACTCTTTTGATAATTTTCTTGAAATTGTGTGAGTCCCTGTAGTTAGTTCAAGTGATTTGTTCAGTTGTTCAATATTGTGATGTTGGGCAGTGTTGCTCTTGGTCTTCAAATTCATATAATTCTTTGTTCTGCTGAGAAAAAATACTTTTGAAACAGTTAACACAAAGAGACTTTCCAGGAACTAAATTTAAATTTGGAAAAATGTGTTCATTAAGAACTGCTCTAATATTATTTTTCTTAAGTTTTTCTTAACTATTTTTTGTGAGATCTCAAAGGGTCACAACAGAACTGACCATACAGGTGACTGAATTTTGACAAAAACGTTTTTTCATGATATTTATGAACACTAGTGACATCTGAATTAACACAAAAAAAAGTTATTGGTTTTCATCGCTAAATTCACAAATTTTAATGTGTTCTTTGGCACTGTTTTATGACACTCTTCATTCAAATAAATTCTATAGACCATTGTTCTTCCATTGTTTCATGTAAAATTACTTGAAAATAATGTAAAAATTTAACTGATTTTAAAATTTATAAATATAATTTTATGAAGTAAAACTTATTTATTTAATAAACATTTCCTAACAGAATGAAATTTGAGACACTCTGTAAAGATGTGAACAGGTCAACTAATGTCAGACTGACCAGTCTGTATCTGCAAAGCTAAATGATGCAACGAGCAATAAATGAGCATGTTGCAACATTTTCCTGACAACTGGAAATGACTTCAAACGCTTGTTATAACATGAACACTGCAGTTGAATGGTTCATAACAAGTCATTTCAACTATAGTAATAAGTATAAAAATATTAAACTGCTAGGAAGACAAGAAATCCCCTTGGAGCACTTATTTAGCGAGTCAAATTGGTATCACTTTTAACAAGTTTTTTATGATTTTTGTGAGGTTATAACTTTTTTATTACTGCAATACACAAGGAACTTTTTTATTTGCGACAAACATCTACAAAAACACTGTTAAGTTTTTCATGTTCAAGTTTATTGGTAATTTTCTCATAGAAGAGGTATAGGTAATTTAACCACTGGACCATCTTTTACCTTGAGAAAATATGATTAAATTGTTTTTTGCTTCATCCTTCCAGGAACAATAGTTTTTTACTTATGATTTTTTCCATAAACCCTTGTAATCACAAAAAAGTGGTGTGCACCGTAACAAAAATGGCTGCTACAGGTATACTGCTTAAATTAAAAAAAAAATTCTAAAAAAATAAAAAAAAGGTCCTGAGACATATAGGAAACAAGTGAGTAAGTTTCAATTTTTTTTTGAATTGGTCAATGTTGGAGATATTCTGTAACATACATTAAAAAAAAAATACAATCAAATTGATAATCTCCTCCTTTTTTGAAGTCTGTTAAAAATTGTAATGAGTATCTCTAATGTTGCTGAGAATCTGAGATGAAATTTCCAAACTTATCAGCTTTTATATGAATAATGGTTGGAAAGTGTAGTTTGGTTTAAGTTTGTTATCTCGTATTGTAAACTGTAATCTTTGTATACAGGTAAAAAAGTCTGATTTTTGTTATTGTTACTATTTTTTTAGTAATAGGATAGCTTTATAGCACTGCATTATATTTTAATATAAAGGAAACCTACAATTGTATAATATATTTAGAAAAAATTATTGACCGTGATTGTGATTATGTAATTATTTGTGTATTAGTTAAATCAACAGTAGAGGGAAATCACAGGCAGCATAATTTAGATTGATATTTTATAAGACTGACTGCTTCTATGAACTGAGTTAATCAAATCTAGTTATTCTTTAAATTACTTATGAATGTTCAACCTGCCTCTGCTTAGAATTAAGTATTGTAACAATAACTGAACTAAATAAAACTAAGCTATTATGTGACTTTGAAGAATCTGTAATAACTTTTTCAAACTTAGTCTTCAATCTTTATTAGGAAGAATTCTTTATTTTAATATTTTATCAGATAATAATATTTCTTTGCTTTGAATGTAGTAAGTGTAAATTATTTTATGTTATTGGATATTATTTTAATCTAATTTGAAATCCAATTAGATAAGTAGTGTAATTAAATGTTTCTTTTGTTAAGGGTAAATTATCTGGATATGGTGTTGAAGATAAACTCCCCACTATTGCTATTGTTGCCCATTATGACAGCTTTGGAGTAGCACCAGTAAGTTTTAATTTTATAATTTTAATGAAGTTATTATAATCTTATCCACAGTTAATTACAGATTGTTAAGTCTTAATTTGAAATTTTTTTATTGATTGTTATGTTTTTCGTACCTTGAGAATTATTCTTAATGTGATTTCTTTTGGGTTCCAATGAAGAATCTAATTAGATTTATCATCATGAGTTTTGTGAGGTTTTTATCCTGTGACTAAATTCTTTTTATGGACAAAGTAATTAAATAAAGTTATGATTTATATATATATATATATCCATTGATTCTGATTTTTGTTTTCAAAAAACTGTTTCAGTGCCATTGAAGAAAATAATTTATAAGATTATGAAAATCTAATTTCATAAAAACTATTAATTAAATTTTTTTTTTCTGTTTAAGAACTACTGTCATATGTTAAATTAATTTATAGCAGTAATAAAAATATAATTGACAGGTATGCAAATGTTATACAACTCCAATGACAGAAACAAAGAAATTAAAAAAAAAAGAGTGGTAAAGACTGTTTATGACTATTGAACAGTGCTGTAATAAGCATTGTCTAATTTTACTTTTTCTAAGCAATCAAAAAAATTCATTTATTGATGTTATTTTGTAAGGTTATGTAATGTCAGTTTTTTAAATATTCTGTTTATTGTAATATATTTTATGTATATAATAATTTGTTTCAATAAATATAATTGGTATTTAATTTCTGATAGTATTGGAATGCACACCAATACTATATTTTGATGTGTCACAGTTCTGTGAGAGTAATTTTCATAAATTTATAAAACAAATTAACTAGTTATAAAATTAGAACTAAATATTTTACTCGATCGGTCACTCTAGACAGTATTAAACTAATAATGGTGAATTTACCAATAAATAATTTACATAAAATGCATATCCTTGGGAAAATAAATATATATAGCTTATGTGAACATTGGTAGTGTAAAATCAAGGAGTAGAATTGTCAATTTTTGTTCCAAACCTTGATATAACAACAAAGATATTGTTTCCTTCTACAGAAAGCGATTTTATTTTTTTTTTCAAATAGTGGCAATATTTTTTTATTTCTAAATCTAATTAATGTAATTATCTTTTTTGCTCTGAAAGTTTCTTATTTGTTCTTTTTTTGTTAATTAATATGATATTTATAACCATACAAGGTCTGTTCAAAAAATAACCAAACTTTAAATTACACGCCAACTGAGATATTTAGTGACATGCGGTTGGCAGTATTGTGTTCCAAATAACCTCCTCTGTAACCTCATGTTCTTGGATTGTTGATATCTTATTTAGTTTTTGTGTTATTGTTGTTTGAGTACATGTTTAAATGTTATTAGGAATTTTTGTATTGTGTGATTTTTTTTTTTATGATTGAACTTTTGTCTCACTGTCGTAGCCATAAACCCAGCTTTTGTCTTCCTTTATGATCCTTTGCATGGATGTTTCATCACCATCGGCTTGTTCAAGGAGTTTCTGGCAATTGTCCACTTGATATGTTCTTTCTGCTGTTTGTCATCGAACGAGGAACAAACTTTGCTGTAACTTGATGCATGTTGGATTTTTCAGTCCAGATATCATGGCATGATCCAGTCAAGATTTCTTACAAGTTCTTTCCCTTTCTACAAGTTCTCTTGACAGTCAATCGGAGATTTGCATGCACCAGATCATTGATTTTCTGAACTGTGTGTCATCAGTTAAAGTCTAAGGCCTTCTTGGTGTAGGGTCGGTCATCTTCAATTGTCTTATGACCACTTTTAAATTGTGAAAACCATTCACAGTACTGTGTAAAACCCAGAGTGTCATCTCCATAAGTTTGTTTAAAAACTTGAAAAGTTTCTGAGAAAGTTTTTCCCCAGTTTCATGCAAAATTTTATGTTGTATCGTTGCTTCTGAAAAACGCACATTACAAAAATCGCTACTAACACTTAAACAAGTTGCAATCAAATAACAATAACATGAAAAATAAATGAGATATCAACAATCTAAGAACATGTGGTTACAGAGAAGGTTATGCGAAACACAATACTGCCAACTGCAAGTCATTAAATATCTCCGTTGGCATGTAATACAAAAAGTTTGGTTTTTTTTTTGAACAGCACTTGTAATATTATTTGTGTAATTAGGTTGTAAATTTGATGACTCAAAGATAAGTTTGCCTTTGGCCAAAGGAAAATGTGTGTTGCAACATCTGAAATTTTAGAAAATTACCGCTGAATTTAATTATTAGTTTTATAATTTATTATCCTACTAGGTATAAAAATAATAGAATTTTTTATGGTATTACAAATGTCAAAATACTGAAAAAGGTTGATGAATCATGCCATTGTAAATTTTTATACAGTTAACAGTTAGTGAATGATAGTATCGACTATTTATTAGATAAAATTTTTAAATAAAATTGATGAAAAGTCAATTAACTGATAACAGCCATGTAGAAGTCTAACATTAAGTTCATTAATGTTAGGATCCATTTATGAAGCTAAAACATTGAAGTTTGAAACATTTTCTTTACTTTTCTTTTACTTAAAATTATTATATTTCTTAATAATTACATTTTTATTTTATATGTCTAATTTATAAATATAATCTATATTATATATTTTTACTTTTAGGATTTATCATTTGGAGCTGAGAGTAATGGATCTGGAGTAGCTATGCTTTTAGAACTTGTACGATTGTTTTCAAATTTATATTCAACAAGTCAGACACATGCTAGAGCAAACTTATTGTTCTTTTTGTCTGGTGGAGGTAAATTAAATTACCAAGGAAGCAAAAAATGGTTGGAAGATAGTTTAGATTCAGCTGATGGTTCTATTCTACAGGTATTACTTTTAATATTTGTTATATTTTTTCTGTACTTTAAATGAAGTAAAGTTAAATCTAGAAAAAAAACAATGAGATTGTAAACTGTATGGTAAGAGTCTCTACTGACATTTCTTGTTGTGTAATACTTTAAGACCTAAGTTCAAATATAATTAAAGGCTTAGGTCTTTTATTTAAATTACTGCATCACCACTGTATTTTTTTTACTGAGATTTAATTTGTAGCATCATTTCAGCACTGATTGGTCTTAGACTTGATTAGGTCAACTGTTGAACTGCTATAGACATAAATTTCTTGTTATGTTGAGAAAGCTTTGTAAACAATGACATTTTGCTTTTTGTACCATTTTTTATCATTGTCATTTCGTTATTATTTTTCGTACGATAATTAAGAATTATTTCTTAATAGTTTTTGTTATTTAGAATTGTTCTTTCCTTTTCATTGCTAACTGGTGGTTATGCTAATAGTATGGTGGTATGGGTAGATTATTGAAAGAATTTTGTGTGAATGAGTGGAAAATGACATTTTTTGAGTAATTGTAATAATGATAATTATTTATTGCCAAGGTAATAAATAACTGTTAGTGGTTTATATAATAATAGTTACTGTAGTGGTTTACAACTAAAAAGAGATTTTTCTAAAATTCAGTATAATCTTTTTCAGGGTTGTTAAGTCTGACTGGCCTCAATGACAACATGAATTTTCTGCTCTCTTAAAATAATATAAATAATTAAGTTCAGTATGTATTTTTTGGTCTTTTGTCATGTTTAAATATTACCTTTGAAATACAGTGCTCATTCTACATTTGTTGGCTTTCACATGACTGAGGTTTTGGTGATTGTAAACTTATTTTAAGTTCATTCTGTACCATAGTTTAGCTGGTAAAGCTCATGATTAGACTGCTTTGTTTTTTCTTTCAGTCTTCTTCTCCGTGTAATTGAAATGCCATAATCACTGCTCATCTTTCTTGCACATTTAGAAAGCAAACATAATAAACCTTAAATTAATATTACGCTGAAGAGCTACTCCGAGACCAATCAAACGCTACCTGCGAGCAGCATAAGGAACTGTTGGGAGTGGCTGATAACAGAACAGTTGTTTTGCTGATAATAGACATGCAATGAATGAACTGAGTGGTAACAAACATTCCTTATCTATTAGGTCTATTCCAAGTTGTTAAACTGATATATTTATACTATTTTTGTTCGTGAACCGTATAAGGCCTAATATTTATCTTATATCAGTTGGCTGCGTAACCCACAGTTCATATTTATTTTAAATTTTAGTCCAATAAAATTTAATATTCTATACTTTGTAAAAATGATTTTTAAAGTTGAGAAAACTAAAACAGGCAAGTCTTGTGTTATATTTAGTGACCACAAATACAGTCATTATAGAATACTAAAAACTGGTGACATCTCATGGCGCTGTTTAGGAAGGAACTGTGATGCCTCAATCAAAACAGACGCAAATTCAACAACAGTGTTAGCAAATAATTGTAAAAAAATACAGGCTCTCATCCTGCCGCCCTCAAGTTGCTGTCACCTGCTATTTCGCCTGCTACATCAAACATATGCATACAGCATTACCTTACAGTTGTCAATTATTGTCTCCTGCATCACCAGCCGCCCTGAGCCATTCTTCGTCTACCACAACTCCCATGCGGCCAAATTGAATTTACTCAACTAGTAAATAAAAAAAGGAAAAATAAAACCACCAATGTAATTAAAAAAGGCAATGTGAATAAAAAAGGTTAATGTAAAAAGATTCAGAAAACTAGTGAAATTAAGACATTCGCAACATACAAAATAACAAAAAAAAAAACAGCATTTCTATCAAAAATGTGACTGTGTTGGGGGACAGTCATGTGAGATACATACCAACAATAATGAAACAGTTCCTCTCTCCAGAAGTGGGAGTTAGTGGAATGTGTGCAAGCCTGGTGATGGTCTACTGGACATCAAACCAAAATCCACTCCTCCAATGGACCATTGTTGTGTAATAGTGATTGGGACCAATGATGTCCCTGCTGGGAGGCAAAATGTCATCTTTAGGCATATGGAAGACCTTATGAAAAAGTGTAGTAATAACTCCAAAGTCCTAATTTCATCTCTGTCAACACGATTTGACCTGGTCCCTGACAGTCCCGTCCGTGAGACCATCATTCTGGTTAATAATTACATTGAGGATCTCTGCCAGCACTGTAAAGATGTGGAATTCCTCAATATTGGGAGTATCGGACACCATTATACACAGCGCACAGACTAAATCTTCGAGCTAGTGGGAAAAAACTGTTCTCAAAACTAATTTTGGAGAAACTGGCTTAGTCATTCTCGGATTCTGATCTGTCCCACACCAGTGATTGGCCTACCTCTGTTTCTGTGGCTGCTTCCTCCAGGACTCAAACAAGACTGCTAGTGCCAGACCTCCATACTCTACTCTTTGATTCTTACACAAGTGCTGTAGTAAATAATCTCCCTCTTCAACGCTCAACTCCTCAGGACCACTTAACGGCCAGCATCAAGGATAGCTGTCTGAGGTGTTATCATTCTGTGTACCAAAACAATGGAAATGTACTAAACAGTATAAAACTAAGTTAGGCCACACGACATCGGATTTGTTCCCTAAAATTATACTTCAAAATTATTTTCTTTTCAAAATTCAAAACTTTACATCAGAATGCTCAAGTGACCATTAATAAGAAGGCTAAGTTGACAGTAGTGTGCCAAGAGCTTCAGCCATATATATTTGTAATTTCAGATCACAGCTTTACTTCAGAAACCATTCAATTCTTTAAAATTCCAAATTACAATGTAACAGAATTTTTTTGCCAACAAAATCACCAAGGGGGAGGTGTGGCAAATTTTCTAAAACACTCATTAAAATCCAAACCATTGAAAATCTTCTATTCTGTTGACCTTTATTTCAAGTTCTGTGCAGTTAAAATCCAAATGAAGGTGCATTGAAAAGTGATGATAGTTGGTTTGTATAGATCTCTAAACCAAATCAAATACAAATTCTGTTTTTGATAAACTCAAATTTCTTCTTAATTTTCTCACTTCGAAAAGAAATAAATTCATTTTAATAGGTGATTTCAATGTAGATGTATTAAGCTATGCTGACCCCCTTGCCCTGCGACTGGTGATTGTAAACTTATTTTAAGTTCATTCTGTACCATAGTTTAGCTCGTAAAGCTCATGATTAGACTGCTTTGTTTTTTCTTTCAGTCTTCTTCTTCATGTAATTGAAATGCCATAATCACTGCTCATCTTTCTTGCGCATTTAGAAAGCCAACATAATAAACCTTAAATTAATATTACGCTGAAGAGCTACTCCGAGACCAAGCAAAATAAATTTTGTTTAAGCAGAAACGATATTCTGAACTCTTTTGATTTAGGTTGGTCTGTGAATGAGCCAATTAGAGTGACGCCCACATTGAGAACAGCTCTCAACAATTCCATAATGAGCATTCCAAATTCCTCGGTTTCAGTGGTGAAAATGGCCATTTTGGACCATTTTGCCCAGGAGGTTGAGTTTAATAGAAAGCCAGAAATAGAAAGCGCAATCTTCACAATAAAAATATTAATAAATAAAGAAAATATTAAACAGCTGAACTCCAAACTCAAAAATGAAATTCGGATTTCTTATAAAAATATAAGTGCCCAAATGAGAAATTTGATAAATTCTACAGTTGTTTTTTACTATTATTTAGAAATCAGTTGTCCTTTTACAAAATTCAAAAATGAATTAAAGTAGAGCAGAATTCCTGGATGATTCCAGGTATTCTTGTGTCAAGAGAAAAGCTTAAGTTTTATTATTCTATTTATATAAACATCCAAAATGAAAGATTGAAACATTTTTTCAGAAATTACAGAAGATCTTAAAAATGGTTATTCACACGGCTAAATCTACGATATTAATAAATCGCTAACAACAGCAAAAGATTTTTCAAAAACTGCATTTCAAATTATTCATCATAACAAAAAGGGATAAACAAATCAAAAAGTCAGAAACCAGTTTCCATTTAAGGAGAAGATAAAATGATTGCAGACCCACAGGAAGTTGCAAACGAGATTAACAATTATTTTGCCTCAGTCACTTCAGGTGATTTGACATTCAATGGGCCTTGGCCTCGCACCAATTTACCTAATGTTCAGAAATAAACTTAAGGACCAATAAATCAAAGTTGAACATTATTAAATTATGTTTCCGAAAGCATGAGCATGACAGGAAACTTTCCATGATGGTTGATGATGATTTCTTGGGGGAACCTGAACTGCCAGATTCGTGGGTATGCACCTTGATCGAGGGCTGACCTGGGATAAACACAGGCCTACTATGAGCTAATTATGTCAGATTAATTAATAGGCTGCCAGAGGATTTCAAATAAATTTCCATTCTGAGTCAATTTAAATCTCGACTAAATTGCCTTTTGGTGTCTAAGGCTATTCTATTGAGTTCATGGATGGCTGCTGGGATAATTAATCAAAATTTTATAAGGACAGAGCCTGATGTCATAAAGATGTAAATTGTGCATGAATGGTACGTTTTGTATGTTTAAATGGAGCGTCTGAATGGATAGGGACTTTAAAATTTTAATCATTTCTGTTGACTTTTAACTATATTTTCCTAGTTATTGATTGTTGATGATTGAGATGCAACTTTGTATTGTTTATGCAACAAAAAGATTATTTATTTATTTATCTCTGTTCTACATATTTAGTTTGATGTTTTTTAAATGTGTTTTACTCTTATCTCGATATCTAAAATTAATATTCTTATCTGAAGTAAAAAGAAATAGTATAAATCTTATTAACTAGTGTAGGAATACATTTTTTAAAGATTTTTATTGTTGTTTCAGGAAGCTTCATTTGTGATATGTTTAGATACTGTAACTTCTGGTAATTCATTGTATTTACATGTATCAAAACCACCAAGAGAAGGAAGTGCTCTAGCTCAATTTCATAAAGTAAATAAATAATTTTTTTATGTTATCATTTTTTAGAATATATTATATTATGTAGAATGAAGTAACTAGTACTACAATTAGCGACCTTTAAATTTTTAAGGGCTTTAAAGCTGGCTGACCAGTTCAACTGAGAATTAGTAATTCTAGTACTGCAGATTGTTTTACTTTTTATAATTTTCTTGATTTTCTATAAATATAAATGTTTATGTTAATTTTAATATATTGGTGTAGAATTAAAACTAATAGCAACTGAAGCAAAAGAATTTTCATTGTGTAATAGCTAAACTTATCTCTTTGAAGAAAATTTACTCTTTCATTCACTGAAAAAAGAATGAACTAAATTTTGTATTTAAAATGCCTATTTATTCATAAATGTATTATTTTGCTTGGATGTTACATTTATTAACATATAGATTTGTCATTTCTATCTTAGGAATTAAGAACGGCAAGTGCTGGAAAAGTTCAGGTTGAACTCGTTCATAAAAAAATTAATTTAGCTGAAGAGGTATTAGCATGGGAACATGAACGTTTTTCAATAAGGCGTTTACCTGCATTTACTTTTTCATCAATGAGGGTAGGTACTCATTAGTAATGTATTTAGGTTGTTATGGAAATATTTATGCATGATGAGAGTTATTAGTCAAAGATTCATTTACAGCTCTTATATTGACTATTTTTGTGTATCTAACCCTGTGTTGGAGTAACGAAATTTGTTTAGTTAGAAATTATAGATAGCATAATGGTGACTGGTATATTTTATTTACCTTACATCTGTGGATTACTGCTTTTGGATGCAAGTTCTGTATTTGGACAGTGGTAGCTTATTACATATATAACTTAAAGTTAATTTTAAATTATCGTGTATTTTTTCTTCTAAATTAAATTTGTTTTTCTGTTTAGATAATGAATTAATATATAATATGTCTTGCATAATGTGTTTATAAATAGTATGAAGAACTATAGGAAGTATTACTTGCCATATTTGTAATTAAAATTTTCATGATATATGTGCTAAGCTCTTTTAAGAGTATATTGAAATTATCAGTTTCTATAAAACAGTCAAACAGTAATCTTTGTAAAAGATAAAAATAAAGAATGAAGGTGTAGTGAGTATGTTGAAGGAAAAGCACTGTCTTGGAATTTGGGAGGAAGGCCTGATTTCCTTCAAGTATATATAGAAATATTAAATGAAATGAGAAGGAAGAATAAAGAAATGAAAAGTAATCTGGGAAATTGAGTAAAAATGTGTCATTGTCAAATTGAAATAATGCAAAAAACGGAGGTTTGTAATTGTAAGTTGCATTATATTTTTATTTAACGCATCTAGATTTATTTAATGTTAGAGGTTGTAAGTAGTGAGTTAAAGGCTGAAAAAATAAAGAACATGAATTTTAAGAGAAGAATGAGTGAAATGGATCAAATACTTGAGATTAAACGATGTAAAAATAGATGGAATAACTGAATAAAGTAATGAAGACCTTGTATTAATTCTTCAAAACAGGAAAACACATTGAACTTTCCAACAACTTAAAATGAAATAAATATTTGTTACCAAATATCAAATAAGTTGTGTGGTCTGCAGTGATCCTAGTTTATTTTATTCAAAGATGCTAAATCTTGATTCATAGAGTAGACATGTTAAAAGAAATCTTTCCAAAATGAAATTGGGGCTGCTAATTGAAGCATCTTAATGAATATCTTTCAGTTGAGTGGTAGAAAATACATACTTTGGCAAGATAAGTGTAAAAGTAATTGAGAACAAATATAGCTGTAAAGTGGTGGAGAAAATGATCTTTGTAAAATAGATTACGTTTCTGTAATTGTTCGTAATAATATGGAAAATATTAAAAAAATTGAATTGTACGAAATTCAAGAATGAAGTAAATTATATGAGTGTATTTATTTAGTTAACTTATTTGTGTTGTTTTGTTTCATATATATATGTGTATATATATATATATATATATATATATTTCTAGTATGGAAGATAAGTTTTTGCTTTAGCTCATTAAACTATTAGGAATCAAATTACGATTCGTTTGTAAATGATATTACTAATTTAAAATTGAGTCCAAATATTATTGTTCTGGGGTACATAGATTTATGAAATGAAATTCGGTAATTAGCAAATTGAAGGTTAAACAATTCTGTATGTTGCAATCAGTCTTCTAGGGACAAGGGAATAGGTGATTGTATAAAAAAAATCACATTCCTGGTTAAGAAAAATCACATTGTGGTTAAAAATATATTTAGTGTTTTTTTGTTTTATAGACTACATGGATTTCCAAGATAAATATTTATTAGTGAATTATGTAATTTCTTTGAAAGCTCAAATCTTAGATTTGTAATGCTGTTTGTTAATGATATGAATTATAATTTACTCAAAGTTTGTTCAATTGTAAATAATATAAATTCTTGCTTCAGTCATGTGGTGTGGATCTTTAATCAATAATTTATTTTGGTTAAATTCAGAACGATTTAAAAAAAGACCTCGTGTTTCTTGTTTTAATTTTTATGCTGAGATAATTCATATTGGGAAAACTTTTATCATTCTTTAATATTGGTTTGGAATCATAGTAACTTTTAGAGAAGAGGAAAGAGCTAAAAAGTAATTAATTTGGTTACGTTCATAAATTAGTTGTAAATTAAATTAATTTAGCATAGTTTCATTGATTTAGTTTGGTTCCAAAAGGAAATTAAAAATATAGATAGGAATTAATTTTGTAATGTAAAAGATGTAGTTGTATACATTTAATGCTTTTTATGATTTATTAATTTCTTGTGTTGAAAGTAAATGAATTCAGAGTAAAGAAGAAAAATAATTTTAAGTTTGAATTGTGTATTGCACATAATTTATTAAATAGGAGTAAAATAAAAAAATTGTGTAATTTTGACTTAAAGAAGTATTAAATAGGTTTAGAGTGGCTCATTTATGTCATTAGGAAACAAGGAATCATATTTTAATAATATCTGTACGATTAATGATAGTAGTGTTCAGAGCAGTGTGGGATAATTGATCAAGTGATGTGATGGGCACAAACTTTAGATATTAGTAGTATAAGTTTTTTGATTCCCGCCCACCAGTTAGTGGTGATAAAAAAAAGATGATTATTTGATAATTACTTTTTAGACATTGCAACAGTAGTTGAAATCAGCTCTTGATGAAGTACCTGAGTTATTTGTTCAAATACGTCTTGATATAAGGCTGAGTTATATGATCAAATACATGAATGCAATGTTTGGAGTAATTATTTTGGAAACGAAAATAATTCTCAGGAAATTGAAAGTGTTATTAAATATATGAAACCTTAAAAAAAAATCATCTGGTCTTGATAAATTTAGTTTCCACTCGCTAATTAACACATTTTTAAAAATACAGTTTAAAAGAATATGAGCCCAATAATATTTTAACATAGATGAAATTGGTATTTTTTCAAATGTTTTCCCATTAAAACTCTTACTTTCAAAGACGATTTAAATTTTTGGAGGAAAGCACTGTAAGGACCGAATCATGGTTGTTATTTGTGCGAACATTATCCATAATGGAAATTAAAACGCTTTGTGTTAGGAAAAAGCAAAGTGTTAAACTCTTTGTGTTAAGTAAATTTCACACCTCTTGTTTCAAAGGTGTGAAATTACTTAAAGTCGACTACAATTTTAACATAAAGTCATGGATGACTTGAGAAATGTTTGAGAAGTGGTTAACTAATTTTTATAAACAGAGAATCAAACAAGAAGGAATGTGCTTATTTTAGTGGACAGTTGCCCAGCTCATCATAGTTTAGTTGAATGAAAATTGACTAACATGTAGCTCATTTCCTTTACGCCTAATACAACTATTAACTTACAACCCATGGACCAAGAAGTATTTAAAAATGATGAAGCTATAGAAAAATTAGTAAATCTTTGATTACGTAAAAGCACACTAGCTAAAGCATGGGAAAATGATGTCTTTGTCAGTCGATAAAAAACTGTTTGCTGAAGCTGGTTTTGTATAAGAACTTTCTGAAGAAAATCAAGAAAAAGAAGAAGAAGTGCAAACAGATACTGAAAATACAAAAGAAGTATGAAAACTGCTCATTTCATTAGGACAATTATTCAATTAGGTATTGAATTTGAGCAGTTTTTACCTGTGGATGACAACCTAATTGTGGCTGATGACCCCACAAATCAGGACATATTGAATGACTGCATTGATCAAGATGAACCCAAAGACGATGATTATGACATTAAAGATGAATCAATTGAAAAAGCATCTAGAAAACAAGTAATGGAAGCATTCCAAACTGTTCGACATGGAGTGAGATTTATTTCTAACCTTCCTGAAGAAATTTTTAATTGTGATTAAAACTGAACATTATTTTTAAACAGCTTCGGCATAAGATTATATTCAAAATGATATTAGGGACCACTTTGTCAAAAAATAGATCAATAATTAAATGTTTTGTTTTTTGTTTACGACATATATTTTTTTAGTACATTGTAAGCAGATTTGCAAATTAAAATACATATTTGTACATTTTTAAAAATAAATTTCTTTGCTAGTTTCATTTTTTTTAAGTCTTCTTTAACCCTAAAAAACTAATTGCCAGTATTGTTTCTAGTAAGAAAATGATGAAAAATTTGCAGTGTATATTTCTATATATAAATTTTTTTCCAGGAAATTCCAACTTTGATAAATAGTAGTTTGACTGCATATATATCAGGTGTTTAATTTTAATCCTCCGAGATGATTTTCTCGTAAACTATACACAATAAAAAAAAAAAAATGGATTAAATAAAAGTTACTAGGACTGAAGGAGGACACCTTGTGGCGACCTTGGATTTGACCTGTACTATTATTTCAAAGTTAACACGATTTTAAAAAAATGGAATGACCTATTTTTGACCCACCAATGAAAAGAGTTGAAAATGTTACATTAGAATATGTGGTCACAAATACGACCTTAAAATTTTTTTTTGAGGTCATAAAGTTAATCATTATAAATAGTGTTATACAGGTGCTGGATTCTTTTTGCAGATATTTAAATCACTGGTTTGTAAGTTGTGAGAAGATGATTGCTATCTGGTACTGTCTTCAAAATTCATCAAATTGTGTTAATCAGATACTGTATGTGTGTGATTAATTCCAAATCATGATCAAGAAGCTGTAAAAAATAAAACAATTATAAAATGTCATGACTAAATTCAAGTATGTCAACATGACATTTTTTGCTCTTTCATTCGGCGCTATTGAAAAAGGTACAAGCTGTCTTAAGAATGCAATTTAATCAGATACTCAAAAATTGATATGAACTGAAAGACTTTTTCATACAAATCAAATTTTTACAGTAATTGTTGGAATAGAATAATGTTTAAACATTTTTTGGCAAGCAAGAATGAAAATTTTAAATTAAAATAAAATTATGAATATTCAAATATATAGCATTGTTGTGATGTGTGTTGTGGTATTATCACAGATAGTATAGTCATAGACATTACTTTTTTCAAAAATAATATAAAAATTCAAGAAAACACTGTATTCATTTTTTTTTTGCAGAAAGAAATGTCATGAAATATCTATTACGTATTTAATTTGATTCTCTTGTTATTAAAAAATAAAAAAGGTAATTGGAACTAGGAGGGATTGAAATTGATTTTGTTATTTAGCTAAATACCAAGTAAAAATACTTTTATTTAAAAATTTGAAATTATTAAATTTATTGCTAAAATCAGTTTTATACTAAGATTGAAAATTAGATAGCTTTTTAAAAGTTGTTAATGTTACTTTACTAGCATCCATGTTCTACAATGCAGTGGAGGTGAAATTATTAGCTAATACTTTTTTATTGTTGAAAAAATAATCTTATAACGTTTTTGATGAGTTCAGCTATTTTCTCACTATGCTGACATAAACATTTTTGGTCAGTCACTGAAACCGATTCCAATTCTTTCATTTTTTTTTTACTTGTCATTTGGTTATCAGATATTTAAATACTACTAAATTTTGTTTGTGTTTTTACATTTTTGTGTTTATATTAATAATTTTTCGATTAATTATGTTATATTTTAAGTTGCACATATAAAATTGAATTTAAAAAATGATGTTTATATTTAATTTTTCATGCTTTTATGTCTTTTACCTCATGTTTTGTATATATTACAGAGTCACAAAGACCCAAAAAGGGGAACAATCCTTGATGTCCGTCAGTCAGTTCAAGTGGATAAATTAACACGAAACACAGAAATTGTTGCTCAAGCTCTTGCTAGTCATATTTATAATATATCTTATCCTGCATCACCTTTTTCAGATGATGTGGTAAGTTTGCACTTATAGCCTTATACAAAATATTTAAATTATACGTATTTATTTTACCTATATTTATTTATTAATTCCTCTTATTTATCCACAAAACTATCCTTACAAATATGAAAAGTATGAGGGGCAGCTGAAATATAATGTACATTGGAATGTAGCAGGATAACAGAAAGTTACACAAAGTGACAGGTATTGCCTTCTAGTTTCATTCCCATACTACTAACATTTCAAAACTTGTCGACCCACATCCTTTCATCTTCTGTCGGTTGTCATTGTTATGGAGTCAAGTATGCCTTTATGTTATGTGTCTGTGAAGCAATTGAATTTTTAACAGCAGAAAAATTGAATGCTAATGATATTCAACATTGTCAAAAAAGGCATTTTTGGTTTGATCGAAGTACTGTAAGTTAGTGTACAATAAAATTTGGTGCATTAGAAGCTGTAAAGAGAATATTAAGGATGAATCTTGAAGTAGTCAACCAGTTTCTGTGACTGATGAGAAGCACTGAAAAGAGATGAATGAATTGATTCAAAATAATCATCGCATCATACAATAGGTCGCCATCTAGATAGGCATATTGAAAGAACAAGTAGGAAACATTATTGCCCAACTGGGCTACTATAAAATCTGTTCACAGTTGCTCATGTGAAGTTGAAATTTGAACCTATTCCACACCCTCTAACTCAACAGATTTAATGTCCTATTATTTTCTCTTCTTTCTGTGATTAAAAAGGAATATTAACGTTTTTCATTTCACTAAGATCATGAGCTGAAAGAATGCTGTAAGATCAAAAAAAGACAGCTAACATTCTTCATTAACAGAATGAGAAAACTGCTTCATCATTGGGAGAAATAAGTAGTTGTAAATGTTGACTACATGGAAAAATAAACGTAAGTTTTCTAGCAAATAAATGTACATTTATGCCTTATTTGTTTAATTTCATTATCTCTTTTCATTTGTAAATTACGAGCGACTTTGCATTACATTTCAGCCTTACCTTGTACAAGTGTAAATCGCAGAAAAATTTATTTTTTTCATGTTAAAATGAATTGTGAGCTAAAACATTTCTATTATTTGTGATGTTATAAAATTAGAAAGAGAGAGTAGGAGATTGAACTATTGTATCTTTAGATAAATTATATAATATTGTGGTGTGAATTAGTGTAACTCATTTATTACTTATCCCATCACCATGATGTATATTCAACTCAGGCAAGCTTGTTATTAATTGATTGATTTATATGGTTGTTTTTTTACAGTTCTGTAGTGGGCAATTGTAGTGATTATAATTTTTTTTCTTTGTAAAAAGATTTTTTTTTTTAGTAATTTTTAGAAGATGTCAGCTTTAATCATCTATAAAATAAGAATAGTAGATGCAATATTAATTAATTTTTAAATTGTGCAATCCATTTTTATAACTTACTAGCAGACCTAGATTTGAGTATATATATATAGATTAAATGAACACAATTGAAAGTTTAATAAAACATTATGGAACTTCACAAAATTTAACCTTTCATTTTTTCCCTTATTCCCTTTTCCCTGTTTTTCCCACATTTCTCCCTTTTAATTTTTTATTTGTTCCCCTTATCCTTTTCCATTTCCCTATTTTCCTTTCCAATAGCTCTTTAGTTCTTCCAATAGCATCTCTTTCAGTTCACTGTAAACATTTAGATTATGCGTGCTGATTCTGTTAATTACTTACAAATTGTGTCACAACTTTGCAGCAATCCTCATATTTAATTTTTGTGACAAATTCCACTAGCATTGTAATACATTAATTTCATTATGTTATAACTTTTGTTGATGGTCTGTCTATGACTTTTCACAATCATAATGGAAATAGCAATGACATTTTATAATGCAAGTCAGTAAATGATTGAATCAAACTTTCATCATCATCAGCAATTGTTCAGCCATTTTTGAAATGTGTAAACCAGTCATATATTTTAAAAAGAGTTGTTATTAAATGCTTGATCTTTCATTTTGTGCATTTCTGAGATTGTCAACCACGTTTAAAACAAAACTTGGTACAAATACACTGTTTTCTTAGTCAATGAAAAATTACAGTCGCAAGTTAACGTGACAATGGAAAACTCCTCACCAACAGACAGATCCATTTAGATTGAACCATCATGCATATTGACTCATGAAGGCTGCGTGAGCCAGTGTGTGTGTTATGCTGCGTTACAGCATTTGGTTGTACTAGTGGTCATTTGCGTATGTTAAACTTTTGAGTAGCATCTCATATACATTATATATATATATAATAATTATACGAAGCAGTATTGCTGTATTTATGAATCTTTAAATAATATAAATTAGATAAACTTTAATATTTTTCTTAATGTGTGTTTAAGTACTCAAATATTAGCCATTTTCATGTAGTTGAATCTCATTATTAGTATTAGCTTATTAAGTGATATTTATTTTTTTAATATTGATTATAATCAAAATATTGTCTATAATTTTTTACTTTTTAATGAATGCTGCTCTGACCAATTTTGTGTCATGGATTACCTTGATCCTTCCAAGTAAATGATTGGGCTATTCTTTTTTGTTACCTATCGAATAGCAAACATACAGTTTTGATGTGATCTATGTAATTTGTAATACTGCTGTATTTTGAATAAAGTTTTTATTCTATACATTACTTACCTTTAAAATGCAAGCCACTTTAATTGAAATATTATAAATATTATTTATAGAGTATTTGGGAATTATTGTTTTTAAAAATTGCTTTGTTTATATTCATTAGAAATTAAAATTGGTGGTATTATTGTATAAAATCCTCTCTGTTCTTGTAATGAAATGTCTAAAAAATCATAAAATTTAAATAAAAATCTATGAGTCTGCAAAAGAATTTCAATTGACACTAATAATAAATAATCTTTATCTTATAAGTTATTAATGTTCGGCTTATGTCACATTGACTCATGCAGCCTTCATGAGTCAATATGCCTGGCAATTTCAATTTAAATGGATCTGTTTGTTGTTGAGCAGTTTATTTTCCATTGTCATGTTTGCTTGTGACTGCAATTTTGCAATGACAGATCTGAGAAAACATTGTATTTATATCAAGTTCTGTCTTAATATCAAATATTTAAACAGTAAACTTTGTAAGAAAAGAAAAATTCTGGTGTCAAAGCATCTGAATTGATGAAATTGTTTGGATGTAATATAAACAGCAATGGGGGTGCTGTTATTTTTATTCATGTAACTGTAAACTGCTACTGAATGTTATTAACTTATTTAAGTTCAGCGATTTCTAAAACTTATGAAAAATTGTCATGGTTTTTCCTTGATAGTAATAATTTAACTGAGATTGCTAAAAAAAAAAGTTAATTCATAATTTTTGCTTATTACATATCCTGATGAGTTAATAGTTGAACACAAAAAATTTTATCATGCTTTAATGTTGTGACTATTTGAAACGTCTGTTTAATGCCATGTATTTTTTTATTTAATGATTTCCTTAGGGTGTAGAAGAGGATTCACTAAAAGTCTGGTTAGATTTCTTAGCAGGTCAACCCCGTGCAGCTCAACTTCTAGCTGAGAAAAATAATCCTTTAGTTCAGACTTTAAATGATATTTTATCAAGGTTTGTATTCATAAATAAATATATATACATTTTGTATATGTTTTTTTATTACTTTTCTCTATTAAGTAGGTCATTTATTTAGAAATACATTAAAATTTATTCATTACTAACTCCATGGTACATGATGACCTACCATGGTACAGATGATATAAGTTTTAGCATGTTTTAAATGAATTTGGAATTAGTAAACCAACCTACTGCGATAATAAAAAGGCTAATTGCCAATATCAAATATTTAAACTGTGAATGTTGTTAAAAATGATATTAAATGAAAGAAAAATACTGGTGTCAAAACATCTGATATTGATGAAGTTGTTTGGATGTGATATAAACAGGAATGAGGTTCTACTCTTTCTATTCACAGATCTTTAAACTGCTGCTGAACATTTTGCTGATGATTTATTGATTGATTTCATTTTGCTGATTTTCTAAAAAAATCTGGGTCTTTTGTTCATCATCTGATAAATCTGCACAACCTTCAATATCAACAGCTTCATCTTCGTTTAATTCCCATGTCTGTGGTATTACTGGAATTGGAAACTTTAGGCTGGAAGGCAGTAGTCTTACAGTTGAAGGAATTTCAGGATATTTAACATTTTAGCTGTAACCCCTAATATTTTCATTATAAAAAATAATCATGGTTTTTCAGTGGTTTCAGTTCTATACAAAGCATTGGAATTGCAAATCTCATGTGATGAGATCTGCTCAATCAAGCAGTCAACAATGTTACACTTGAATTACAGAAAATATGAGAAGCCCAGGACCTATCCAGATTACCTACTTTACCCCCAGAATATAATTCATGTAATATTTGTATCAGTATTTCTCCTCTGAGATTTTAATGTTACATCACCATAAATGTTGTGGAAACTGTCTGGATGGTTAACGCAATTGCATGGCATTTTTAGTAAAAATTTCACTGCAATGTATTCACAAACATGTATTACAAAACTTAAAAAATAAAATAAAATCACCAGTTGGTACAGTAAGTAGCTTTACCACTAATGTTATGTGCACAAGAGCTCGTACTTGACTGATGTTTTGAGATTTTTTATAGCCAATGGTATGATTATTGTTTACAGTATTAACATCCAGCACTGAATCACTACTACCATAGTCATATAAGCTGTGCAGTGTGTAACTAATGGATGATATAATTACATTTAGAAAAAAATATGACATGAATCATTTATGTATCATTTGTAATGTTTTAATTGCTGTGTAAATAGTAATAATATTTAATTATAAGCTCAAATAAATTATTGTTAATTTAGCCACTTAACTGCTGCAGTAAATATAATAAATATTATAATAAATAATATAATAAATATTATTGTATTTGTATTGTTCATTCACATGTACTTACTGGAAGATAGGAAGGGTAATTACAAAAACTCTGAGGCCAATATGGAAATCTTGGTTTCTTATTCAGAATCAGTGTCCAAAAATATATAAGATTCAGTCAATATTAACCACGTAACAAAATTGTTAACCATTGTATTTAGTATTTATTAAGTATATTTTATGTTATTGTTATTTTCTGTTATATATTTCATAAATTTATTAATTTTTCAGGTATTTGAAGGATGTTAAAGTGCTTTACCAGTCTCCAGATAAAAGAGATCCTGAATTTGTATTTTATGATGTTACCAAAGCGACCGTAAATGTGTACAGGTGAGTAAACCTGGTGAGTACCTGTAATAAAAAATATGTAATAAAGTTACGAGGATTATATTTTTTTCAAGGTCCGATCAGTCATGAAATTAAAACCACAGTGAAAATAAAATATTTTTTTATTTGTAACAAGTACCTACATAGTTACGCTATTTCTCTACATAGTCGCCACTCCGATTTAGACATTTGTCATAGCGTGGTACCAACTTTCCAATACCCTCGTCATAGAACGGAACCGTCTGTGTTATCAGCCATGTTTCTATGCTGGTCTGCAGCTTGATGTCTGTGCCAAAATGTTGTCCTCCTAGCCAGTGTTTCATGTGAGCAAAGAGGTGAAAATCGGATGGAGCCAATCCGGGCTGTATGGTGGGTGATCAAACACTTCCCAACGAAAACGCTGCAGGAGCTTCTATGTTAAAGCTGCAGTGTGCGGCCGAGCATTGTCATGGAGAAAGACAGTGCCTGATGACAACATTCCTCTCCGCTTATTCTGAATTGGCCTTCGTAGATATTGAAGAGTCACGCAGTATGATGGTCGTGCCACGTTCCATGAATTCCACCAAGAGGACTCCATTCTGGTCCCAAAACACAGTAGCCATACACTTTCTGTTGGAGAAGGTTTGCTTGAACTTCTTTGGTTTACTGGGAGAATGAGAATGCATCCACTGTTTGGATTGTTCTTTTGTTTCTTCAGTTTCGAAATGGACCCATGTCTCCTCCCCTGTGACAATTTTGTTCAAAAAATCTTCTCCTTCATTTTGGTAGCGCTGGAGAAACGTTAGGGAGGTGTCCATTCTCATTGTTTTGTGATGGTCGGACAGCATCTTGGGAACCCATCTCGCACACAGTTTGTGGTACTGAAGTCTCTCACTCACAATGGTATAGAGAGATGACCTTGAAATTTCAGGAAACTAATCACTCAATACAGAAATTGTGAACCGACGATTTTCTTGAATTGCCTCATCCACTCGCTCAACGAGATCATCGGTTGACACTCACTTCCTTCCCTGATCGCCTGCATCATGAACATCTGTACGTCCTGCTTTAAAGTTCCTGCACCATTGTCGCATTTTGCTGTCACTCATTGAAGTTTCACCATACACATTACTTATTCATTGATGAATTTCAGCTGCAATATACCCCTCAGCCTGAAGAAATCGAATTACTGCACGCACTTCACACTTGGCGGAAGATGCTATTGTTGTAGACATGTTTATGTGCTAGCTGCGTGTTCAGAACTAAACAAAGTGATGCGGTGTGATTGAAGGTCATACTAGAAACGCTGTGCAACACATATGCGCAAAGGTTCATCTGATTTTTGCCCGGGTTTTTATTTTGCGACCTATCAGACCTTGAAAAAAAAATAACCCTTGTATTACACATTTTTTATTATGTGTTGTATGTAACTATATAAATGCCATTTAAAAGAAAAAAATAATTTGTGGGTACTTAATTATTAAAATTACAAGTAATAATGTTTAAATAAAAATAATGCTATTCAGTTAATAACTTATTGGGAACTGGCTTGGATAACCCATTGTTGTAGATGTAGTTAATTTTTGTTGTAGTTGTTTATGCATTGATCCCAATAACTTACATGTGTTTATCTTGCCTTATTTCCACTTGTTTTTGGTTTTAAAATTATGATTAAAACAACATTTGTTCAAAACAAACTTTTCAAGTGTGCTTGTTACAAAATAAATAAAATACTGAGATAAAATAAAAAAAACAGCTAATTAGCTACTTTCTTTCTTCAACCCTTTGTTGCTTCTTGCATTTTCCCTCTGATGATTAGGAATAATACGTTTTTACAATTAAAAGCTTTGCTTTTTTTTAAATGTGTATGAACAACAAAGTAAAAATTTTTTTTAAGTGCTATTCAAGATAATTTAGATATGAAATAAAACAAGGGTTAACTTACTAGAAAAGATTAGATAGTACTATTTTTGTAGTAGATATATATATATATATACATATATATAAATTAGATGTATTTTTAAAGTAAGGTCCATTTTGAATTTGCATCTATATGCTTGATGTAAACTTGCACTTGTGTAGCTCAGTTATTTCTATCAATACTTAGCTGTTAGCAAAGCAACAATAGTTAAGTCATTTTGTTGCAGTAGTTGTATATTCATCCATTTATGAGTATTACAGTTTGTAATCTCACCATGTGTGAAGTCGAGTAATAAGATTTTGATGGCAAAGAACAGTTTTGCAGTTGAAATTCACAGGAAAATCTGTGACATTTTTGGACTGAATATTATGTGTGATACTAAATTAAGATGTGGTGATGGTGTTTATTTTGAGAAGGATGAACAAACATTCATGATAATAATTTAGTGGTCAGCAGCAGTCAGTGATACAAATGATTTGATTGAAAAAGTGATGAAAAAATTCAAGAAAACTGGTGCTCTACAATGTAAAAAAATGTATGCCAGATGGGTACTGAAAATAAATTGTTTGTGACTGAAATACACAAGGAAAATGTCTTGCTATAGTGCATGAATTTTTGTGGCTTTACAAATATGAAGGTGATAAATAGTGTTACTGGAGGTGAAACCTGAATTTCTTATTCGAACATTGAGACAAATCAGCAGTCAGTGCAATAGAGTGGCATTCATCATCTCGTAGACCAAAGATGTTCATATAAGAACGTTAAGTTTTTTTTTTGGGACGAAGTGTGCCTTGCTTGTAAAACTTAGTGACTGGAGAAATATTGTAATCCTGATGTTTAAAAATCTTAGAAGAGTTATAAAAAATAAATGGCATGGGATAGTATCTTGCAGGATTTTGTTTTTGTATGACAATGCCCTTCCACACACTGGGAATCAGTCAGTGAGGCAAATGGAAAAATTTTGTGGGAAAATCATCACTCATCCACTCTATAGCCCTAATTTAGCTCCCAGCAATATTCTCTTTTTCTTCACCTTAAACAGTGGCTTGCTTCACAAAGGTTTAACAATGACAACAAATTGAAAAATGGAAGTTTTAAATATAGTTTTTAAATTAAGAAATACTAAATTTTGTACATACAGTATTTTTCAGTTTTTTTGTACTTCAAAATGGACCCTACTTAAAAAACACACCATGTATATATTCTGGATGATTCAGGAGGAAGGAAAATAATTTGGAAACTGATTCTAGAGCATGAAGTAAGGAAAAATATCATACAAGCATATGTTAGAAATGTTTTGTTGTCGTGTTACGGCTAGTGAAAACTTTTGCCCGGATTCAGTTCCTTCAGTGAAATGAGGTTATTCTGAAATTTTTAAAACATTATATAAGGGGTAAAATTGATGGTTTCGTATGTTTTTTTGAGCTGAAAAATCAAATAAAACAGTTCCCAGAACTGTATCTTCTATAGTTTTCATGATATCCAATTTAAAACAAAAGTTTGGTGATGAAAAACATATTTTTTTAGGTTTAAAGTACAATAACTTTGTTAAATGACCAATAACTGATAAATTTTATTTTTAAAACTTGCAGAGAATTTAATTCTGAGAAAAGTGATGTAATAAATGCTAAGAAAAACAAAAAAATCAACTTTTATTATTAAAAAAAAACAAACAGAAAAAATCTTAACAGAGAAATGTTATGAATTTATAAAAATTAAAAACAGCTGTTTTTAGTACAATAAATTTAAACCTTTGAAAAAATAATATACTTTTAATTTACTTTCAAAAAATACTCCCTCTGATTTACACTGTATTAATTTACAATAAATATTTAAAAATTTCATTATTGACATTGATGCACTTAACTTGTTTCCTTCAATTTTCTGTCTCCAACCTAATAATGAGGTCAGCAGCATTAAGAATGCAAGCAATCAGTTTATCTGGTATGTTTTCTTTTTGCTTGTGTAGCTTACATTTCATCCATCCCAATTAATAGTAATTTAAGGGGTTAAGATTCTGATGATCTAGATGGCCAATTTACTGGCCCTGTGTGCCCAATCCATTTACCAGTAAAGTTTTCATTAAACAATTGTCTTACTTCATTTGTGAAGTGTGTTGGTGCTCCATCTAGTTGATAGTACATTTCAATTTGTTTCATCAATGAGAAATTTTCAAGCACTGTAAGAAATTCATTGTTTAAAAATTCCAGATATTTCTCCCTGTGTCAAGTTGTTCTAGTATGAAAATGCATATTAATTGGTTTAGGTGAGACGGCTGTAACAGGAACATTTTCCCAATTGAGTGTTACCTCCTCACACAATATTTTCATCCATTCATAGATGGCTCAGAGACACAGGAAACTTAAAACCTGAAAAAAGTGGTAAATCTGGACAACCACGTTCAATGTGTACATCTGCATTCAAGAGGGTGTGTTAGATGAAATATGTAACTATTCAAACAAAAGTACTAGAGAGCTGGCCTTTGAGTTCAGTATTAGTAATGCAACAGTTTGGAAGATTTTGCATGAGCAGCAACTTCATGCTGAATGATATTTTCTTTACCGATGAAACCAAATTTACAGGATCAGCCATTCGTAACACCAACATGCACATGTGTTCAGTTAAAAATAAACCCTCATATCAGTTCTCTGTATATGTATAGGTTTGTATTCTGGGTGACCACTTGTCTATTTTTTTATCTGAAACGCTCAATGGTGAAAGATATTTACACTTCTTGATGGCTGATTTTCATGTTTTACTTGAAGATCTTCATCTTTTTACTAAACACAACAATAAAATGGTGTTCATGCTGGTTGGGGCTTTGGCTCATTGCGGATTACAAGTTCGAGAACAGCTAAATGAATCATATCCAAACAGATGGATTGGCCAAGGAGGCCAAGTAACATGGCCTACAAGGTCTCCTGATCTCGGTCCTCTTGACTTGTTTTTACGGGACCATTTAAAGACATTTGTATTCAATACACCATGGATGGGTGTAGTAGAAGAATTGTGAACAGAATGTCTAATTGGGAATGAGAGGATTCGTCAGGCACCTGGCATCTTTGAAAGAGTCTGGCAGCCAATGAAAAAATGCCTGGATGCATGTATTTTGAATGAGGGCTGCCATTCTTAACTGCTACTGTAGTTTCTTTTATTAATGTTTTATTATCTGATAGTGATAATTTATTTTATCTGAAAAAAATAAATAAAATGGTTTGTTTAATCAGTGTCTGTTTATTAAATGAAAAACTTGTAATGTAAATTATTTTTCAATACTAATATTATTTATTATTATAATATTCTTATGATTTCAGTAGTATTTTATTGTAATATTTTCAGTATTAATAAATTATTTTGATTTACTACATGATAACATTAATACTATTACAGTTGAGATTGTGTTGATTTATTTAATTTTATTTGGAAGGAAATGAAAACTGGTTTTTTAATCTGAGTAACTCAGCTGAAGAATTTTTTAAATAACTTTGTGTACTTTATGGACGGATTTAAATAAATAAGGTGTCATCTATTTTTCTTTGTCATAAAACGCTTAACATTTTCGTAATAACATAACATGAGTAAATCAGTGGTTGTAAAGATATTAACAATTAAACAGTTTACATGGCTGCCATTTTGAAATGGATTGAGTGATCAGTATAAGTAAAACATATAGTTTCATATAAGTAAAACTCTAGGTACCCTAGCTGCATACAAAATTTCAGCTCGATACGACTAACCATTTCTGAGAAATGAATTTGTACGTTAAAAATACAAAATTGCAGATAGCCGGTAAACTAAGCATTTCTGGACATTTGTTAATATAATGTCCTTATTTTTTTTCAATGTGGGGAACACCTATATATACGAGTGATCGTAAAGTCGTGCAATCCAAATGACAACAAATTGTTTTAGAAAGTCTTTTTATTAATTTACAAAATAATTTTAACATTTACAAAAGTATTACTTAGAAGTTAATAGTAAGTGCTGGATGTCCACCATGATTTTCAATGCATGCATTAACGCATTTTCTTACATTGTATGCACCATTTTTCAGTGAAATATATATATACACACATACACTAGCAGACCCGGCAATGCTTCGCTATTGCTATATATGAGTATGTATATAGATTAAATGAACACAATTGAAATTTTGATAAAACATTAACAAAATGAACATTACGGAACTTCACAAATTTTAACCTTTTCACTTTAATTTCCCCATTTCCTTTTCCCCTTACTCCATTTACTTTCACCCTTTTCTCTATTTCCTTTCCCCCGTTCCCATTTCCCCTACATCCCCTTTCCCTTCCTCCTTTGTCATTTCCCCATTTTCCTTCCCCTTTATCTTCCATCCCCCTTTCCCTTTCCCTTTCCTTCTTCCACTTCTTTTTTCTTATTTCCCTTTCCTCTTCCTGTTATCCCTTTCCCTTTCCATTTCCTTTTCCTGTTTTCTCCTTTTTTCTTTTTCCATTTTCCTTTCTTTCCTTTATCCCTTTTACCTTTTTTGATTTTTCCCTCTTTTCCTTTCTCCCTTTTTCCCCGCGTGTAAATCAGTCCAGTAGTTTTTTAGTCTATTGCGACACACACATCAGAAACACTGAAATGTAATCGTAAAATATTTAGTATAGCGTGTGTTGCTTTTACGTCCAACAGATAGCGCTGTTTTTAAAAAATCATGGTTTTACCTGTCATTGGTGTGACATATTAGGTATATAAATAGTTGGTATAAAAAAACACGCATATTCGAATGCAATGTTGTGTCAAAATTTCAAAGCAATCGGTGAAGATCTTTTGGAGATTTAAGACTTTGAAAAATTAACATTTATAATATATATGTATATATATATATATATATATATATATATATATATATATGTGTGTGTGTGTGTGTGTGCATGTATGATTGTCTGTGTATACCTAATTTTGTTTTAAAATGTATAATATTTGATCAATCTGATAAGAGATTCTGTTTGATTTTTAACTTTTTTCTTTGCATTAATCATAAAATTTTATCTTGTGATAAATTTCTACACGCTATTGCCAATTTGAAACCAACATTCTTACTTTTTAGTTACGTCATTGTATAACTATTAAAAAAAAATTAATAGTTTATAAGTTATAATAGTTTCCTTTTCTTACTAGAAATACATTCAGTAATTCATTGATTTTTATACATCTTTGTAGATCTCATACATACAGCGTAAACACAGTTAATGTGCGTGTACTCTGATATGTTTTATTTTACTTATTATTGTTTCCTTATTTGAATGTTATATATTATTCTTTTATATGAATGGTCCATAAATGAGAGTTTAAATATAATCCTGAATATTTCTAATTCTATTAAAAATGAGCAATAATTAGGACAAATTAAAATCCAAATATTCTTTTGTAGTGAAATTTTTTATTAACAGTTGTTTGAAAATCATTAACATGTAATCTAATATTTATGAACTAAATATATATAAATTAATATACAAATATGATATATTGTTTGAAGGTATAGTACAATTTAAAGTAAATTTTGTGAATTGAAATTTTTAAACATCATTAAAAGCTACAAATATCAAAACTCTGTGTCGCAAGTAATTTAAACCACTGCCATATGTATTTTATCTCAGTTGTATCATTAATGACACATTTTAAGAATTTGTTTTATTAGATGTGGTTTTATTATGCACAGTTATAGGCAAAGTGTAAGGACTCTATAGTCCTTACAAGATTCTGTAAGTGTAAGGACTTGTAGTATGTAGTGCGATATGGACAAAAGTGATCTGAGAGAGAGGCCTAGAAACCCTATCAACATGAGAAATATTTAGATGTCAGTTCAATATTTTTATTAAGTGACATTTCAAAATTAAAAATTAAATTATGTGGCCTATAAGTCTGTCTCTTCTTTTAACTATATTTTTCCAAATGCTTCTTTCTTCATCTATTTGCCGCAATACCTCTTCATTTGTCACTTTATCCACCCATCTGATTTTTAACATTCTCCTATAGCACCACATTTCAAAAGCTTCTAATCTTTTCTTCTCAGATACTCCGATTGTCCAAGTTTCAGTTCCATATAAAGCGACACTCCAAACATACACTTTCAAAAATCTTTTCCTGACATTTAAATTAATTTTTAATGTAAACAAATTATATTTCTTACTGAAGGCTCGTTTAGCTTGTGCTATTCGGCATTTTATATCGCTCCTGCTTCGTCCATCTTTATTAATTCTACTTCCCAAATAACAAAATTCTTCTACCTCCATAATCTTTTCTGCTCCTATTTTCACATTCAGTGGTCCATCATTGTTATTTCTACTACATTTCATTACTTTTGTTTTGTTCTTGTTTATTTTCATGCGATAGTTCTTGCATAGGACTTCATCTATGCCGTTCATTGTTTCTTCTAAATTTATATACTAATTATACTATTTATATAATAAATTGTTTACTCTCGGCTAGAATTACTATATCATCAGCAAATCGTAGCATCTTTATCTTTTCACCTTGTACTGTTACTCCGAATCTAAATTGTTCTTTAACATCATTAACTGCTAGTTCCATGTAAAGATTAAAAAGTAACGGAGATAGGGAACATCCTTGTCGGACTCCCTTTCTTATTACGGCTTCTTTCTTATGTTCTTCAATTGTTACTGTTGCTGTTTGGTTCCTGTACATGTTAGCAATTGTTCTTCTATCTCTGTATTTGAACCCTAATTTTTTTTAAATGCTGAACATTTTATTCCAGTCTACGTTATCGAATGCCTTTTCTAGGTCTGTAAACGCCAAGTATGTTGGTTTGTTTTTCTTTAATCTTCCTTCTACTATTAATCTGAGGCCTGCAATTGCTTCCCTTGTCCCTATACCTTTCCTGAAACCAAATTGGTCTTCTCCTAACACTTCTTTCACTCTCCTCCCAATTCTTCTGTATAGAATTCTAGTTAAGATTTTTGATGCATGACTAGTTAAACTAATTGTTCTGTATTCTTCACATTTATCTGCCCCTGCTTTCTTTGGTATCATTACTATAACACTTTTTTTGAAGTCTGACGGAAATTCCCCCTTTTCTAATATTACACACCAAACTGGTGTGTAATATTTATGATCTCTTAAATTCAGATCTCACTATTGTTTCTCCCATTTCATCCTCCTCAACTTCCTCTATAACACCATTTTCTAATTCATTTCCTCCGTATAACTCTTCAATATATTCCACCCATCTATCGACTTTACCTTTCGTATTATATATTGGTGTACCATCTTTGTTTAACACTTTATTAGATTTTAATTTATGTACCCTAAAATTTTCCTTAATTTTCCTGTATGCTCCGTCTATTTTACCAATGTTCATTTCTCTTTCCACTTCTGAACACTTTTCTTTAATCCACTCTTCTTTCGCCAGTTTGCACTTCCTGTTTATAGCATTTCTTAATTGCCGATAGTTCTTCATCACTACATACTACATACTTTCTTCATCACTAGAATTCTTATATTTTCTACGTTCATCCATCAGCTGCAATATATCGTCTGAAACCCAAGGTTTTCTACCAGTTCTCTTTATTCCGCCTAAGTTTGCTTCTGCTGATTTAAGAATTTCCTTAATGAAGGTATTCTAATACAGAGAAATTACATTTTGCATCTTTCTTCCTTCATTTTTTTGAACTTCCATTGATACTAGTTTAATAAGTTATCACATGTTTTTACATGAATTATTTTTTTTTTTAATATTGATTAGGTTTTTATTTGTGCTCTCAGAGCTGTCAAATATGATCACAGTTAAAGAGAATATATATTGGAAATTTTTGAATAGAATTTTAAAGAAAATTTTGTTGGACATTACTTTGGATGTTAAAAAAAAACAGGCAGTTCAATAAGTTGTGGGGAACATTAAAATAGTAAATTTTTTTTAGCTAACTTATTACATGTTAGTCCAACAGTCAGTGTAGTATGATATGCATCTCCTGTCCACTTTCCACCTCATTTTCAAGAAATTGCCTTTGGGAATGCATTAAGGATTTCATTTTTTTTTCCTAATATGTACATTGTAATCTCTGTTCAACTAGTGAACAGTAAGCAATCCCCTCCCCCCATGCCCAATGAGGTAAGGATGATATGTATGACCTGTAATTGAGATATAGTCTTGTTCAGAGTCTAGTCAAACCATCCCTGTGACCTGTAGTTAATTAAACCCCAACTACCAAAGTACACTGTTATTCACTGCTTAGTATTCAAATCCGTATAAAAACAACTAACTTTTACAAGAATTTGAATCTCAGAACCTTCGACTTTGAAAATCAGCTGTTAAAAGTACTGATTTGCAATGAGTTAACCGCTAGACCTGTGAACTAGAACCGCTAGAACTAGTGGGCTGGATTTAATATGAAGAATTTGTGAAGTGTTTTTATTCATTTATTTTGTATACTTTTCACAACATGTTTCAATTGTCTTGATTCTCTATAATGTGTAAAATTAAGTAATTTTTTTAATTTTTTAGTGTGAAGCCAGCCGTGTTTGATCTCTTTTTAACATTTGCCATTGCATTATATTTGGGTCTTGTATACTTATTTGTTCAGGTAAAGTACCTTAATTATATTTAAATTACTTTTATTGTAGCATTATAAATTTAACATCTGTTATTTATTTCATTTATTTAACATCAATTTACAGTTTTTATGTTCAGTTTTAACTGATATTTTAGTATTGTATTAGTAATAATGTTCCGATTGTGAAGAGATGTATACCAATCTGATTTGTCATACCTGATCTGATTTTACATCTAATAATTTATAACTATATTTTATGTTAGAGGTAAATTACAACCAAATGACCTGCTTCACTCTCCAATGCTGACAAGCATTTCCATGAAGTAGATGTATGAGTATACTCAAACAGCGTATTGGGGTTCACCAATAAAAGTATGTCTTGATGACAGGTACATATGAAAATGTGTGTAGATACGTATGAATGCATACTATTTACCTGATGTATGCATATTTAATATCTGATGAGTTTGGAGAGAGTTGTACGTTTATAATTTGTAGATGTTAACCTATTATATAATTAAATACCAAAGCCTAATGAGATAATTGCATAAATATTAATCATTTTATTCTAATCCTTTTTTTCAGTTATTTTAATGTCTTTGCATTCAGTATGCAAACACAACACATGTTGTGTTTGAACATAGGTAGTTTCATCATATTATTTTGAGTATTTAATCTTCTAATTTGACTTCAGTAAATGAATTCATTGAAACACAGAAAATAACAAGAAAGCAATACCCAATGACTTTAAATAAAAAAATATGAAAAGAATTTCACTTATTCAGGGAAAGTAATGGATAAATGTTTGCTGCATGTAGCGTTTGTTTTTGGATGCATTGGATCAAGGAAAGAATAAGTAAAGAAACGGATAATATAAATGTAGGAAATCTAAAAGACTTTTTGCATCAGAATAAAAACAAGGTTCTTCTCTGTCATTTTTGATGTATTATTTACTGTATAAATGAGTTCTTTACCAAACACAAGTCTGATTTCCAGCGAGTCATTCAAATCCAAGGCTTACTTACTGCTTCACTCTTCAGTCTCTTCTATATCTTCCTATCGTCCACCATGTTCTCATAGATGTTCCCATGACATGTTCCCACTAGGACATATATTATTTTCTTATTTCCTGTGTTCTTAGTTTTTACTACTTTATCTGCTTCTTTGAAAGTTGTTGAAATTCCACATTGCTTCTTTTTCTAAACTATCTATTCTCATGTTCAGCTTCAGACATTTTTGAAAACATTCAGCTTTTGCCCATTGTATCATCACTTAACTCCATGTTTCTTTACTGTTTAGTTGGTTATAAATGTTTTGTTCATTTATGTTATTTTTTTAATAGAATTTTGGTAATAATATTTCACTTAAGGTCTAAGAAGCATGTCATAATGTTTTTGTTTGTGCCAATATTTCTTTTTCTTTGTTATTTCGTATTAACAATTCTTCCCAGGAACTCACTTTAAATAACTCTCCTTTATCAATGTTAAGTCTTGTTTTTTACTGACTCACCTTGCATTTCTTTATTACTTGTCAACATTATAGTTCCTGTTTTCTCTTATCTGATTTTAAGATATATGCTTCGTATCTCTTTAATTAAAATCCCAACAACTCTTCATATCTCTGGTTTTTTCTTAAAACTCCATCATTAGATCCATATCATTACTCCATCAATTAGATACCATATTTATTGTTGAATTTCCATTCAAGAAGATGAATTGTGAAAATTGACAGCAGGAATAGAAGTTTTCTTATGTTGTAGACTGCTATAGAATTCCATTTCTAATACATTTATTTATTATGAAGTTTTTATTTATTTTTTATTTTAGAAACTATTTATTAGTTGTATTGTATATAAATTAATTTATTTGGTTTCAGTATAAAAACTTTATTACCAAGTTTGTTTTAAAAATTATTCTATTTCATACAATGGTTTTCTTCACTGCTGAGGCATTTTATTTAATATATTGTTTAAAGCAAGCATTTGTATCAGTTTGTTGCTTTATACTATTTTTCACTGTCTTTTTTCTTAGTGTGATGTGTAAGACATACGTAGCACTTGAGGTACGATAGGCATTGGTTACCGTTGATTTTCCTGAGATTTGTGATATTCAGCTCATAGCTAATCAGAGTAAAGGTGTCACTTTACTAATAATCAGGTTTACAAAAACTTGATTATTAGTTCTACTTTGTTGGCTATTTTTAACTGAAGTATAGCAATATATTAAACTCTGTGAAGAAGACAATGAGAAACCAGTTAATTCCTCAATTTCCTTTATAAACATGTCATGGAATGCTTGTCACTCGTAAGAATAGCTGTACTGCTTTCAGGAGTGATTTTTGTCAGGTTGTGAATTGCTATTTTAGTTAAAGTATATGAATTTCATACAACTTGAATAATATGGTACAGAATTGGCAATTCTTATTACTTTCTTTGCTGGCTTTAGTAAAATGTTTAATATTTATATAAGTATAAATTTATTTAATTTTAATTACTATTGTTATAATAACTTTTTGTCTGAATATAACATACAGCTTATTATATATATATTTTTTTTTTTTAGAATTTTCCGTCACTTTATTCAGCGATGCCATTTTTTGTTTCATCAAAGAAAAATAAAATACATTGAATTAATTGGTACAAATAGTTTTTCATTCAGGTTTGAATTATTTTTTTCATCAATAACTGTTACTTTAGTTTTGTATGTAGACAATATGAATTAGTGTAAAGTATTTGTACAATTAAAATAAGCAACAGTAAATAATTTAATATTATAGACAATATAGTACAGAAATTATTATACAAACGGATAATGGTATTTTACATTGTTGGTTGATAAAATGTGTTAGTGGTTGAAGTAAAAGTGACAATTTAGGATATAATGGTTTTAGTCTTGTTTAAGTTTTTTGTACCTATACTTGTATATATTCTTGTGTTCATTTACTTTGATGATTGTTTTTTCTCTTTTTATTACTGGTCAGTTTATATGTTATGCTGGAAAGTAGTAGAATCACAGGGAAAGTGTATTGTAATTAACAGATAAATACGTAGTGAAACATTATGTAGATTTTGTCAGAATGTTTAGGTTTCTATTTTATGGATAAAGAAAGAACTGCCTTCAACATTTGCCTAGAAGGAACAGAGAAAACAATTGAAAAATCTTAATTAGAGCAATGTAGAAAATTGATAAATAGAAAAGATAAGTGATTTTGAAGTCCATTTTAATAAATAGAAGTAGTCGCTATAAGAAATAATACAAAGATGCAAGTATAATGAAATATGGAGATGCAAGATAATAAACAAAGTAAAATAAGATTTTGAAGGCATTAATTAAAATTATTTAGGGCATTTCAGTTATATTTGTTAGCAAGGATGTGAAAAATTCAGGTCTATTTAATTAGTATTATATAAAATCTCTTCAGAAGAGTAATTTAGTTTTGTAATAGCATCCTTTAATCTAAATTAAAGATAAATTCTTTGTTTCTTCTGAATCGAGCAGGAATATCCTATTTTATCTTTATAATAGTTTATCCCATTTTAAAGCGTGTGCTTAAGTGATTTGAGTAATTATATTTTTTAAAAGTAGAGTCTTTCAGTATCATTTAAAAAATAATACCATTTACAAAAATTGGTGGAAAGATCCTTTAAATGATGCAGAAGTTTATTAAAAAATAGCAACAGAATCATAAGGCTCTTTCTTGGAGGTTGAATGTTATCTTCTGCTGTATAAAAATAATTTTTGTTTTTTATGAGGTAGAAATAGATGTCATTTATTTTGGAGAAAGTGATTTTTTCACAAAGTAAAGCATTGAAGAAATAGAATTTTTAAGTTAAATAAAAATCAGTCTATTCAATTTAGATGTGGAGATGTAAGGTGGTGTTCCGACAGTTCATTTATAGGGTGAAAACGTGTTCTGATATTTATGTATCCAAGATGTGTAACTATTTTTCAGATTACGTTGAATATGTTTGTGGATGTAAGGAAAGTTTATGTATAAAAAAATAAGACAAAGTATTTTGTATAGTGAACTATTATTACAAACTGTATAATTACTAATTCTGTTAGTTTAATCTCTAAGGTTGTTTTTTTATTTGTGTTTGTTTTTTAAAACTAATGTAATGTGCTATGCGTTGTAATATGACTGTGGATATAGTATCTATAAATAAGTAAACTTTTGTTATGCATTATGTAGTGTGCTTTATATTAAATTATAAATACCTTAAAATTCAATAACAAAAATTATTAGGATAATTTCATAGTATTTATTTCGACATCTTTTACTTTAATAAATTGTATTATCTTAATTTTGAAGTAGAGAAGAAGATAATGTAAATGAAAATTTACTATATTAATCAGATAATGTTACTCATTTGCAGTAATATTGAAATCTTTATTTTTTTTTTACTATGAGTCTTGATGACTACTGTATTACCTTTTTTGTATATTGTAATCATAATTAAAACAAAAAGTATTGTGGAGTGACTATTGCACTTAGTATAAAAAAGATTTGATAGAAAGAATGGAAATGAAAGTATTATTTGACCTCCTGCAGAATGTTCTTCTTATGTTGAAGGCTAGTAGAAGCAAAACATGCAAGGGAAAAGAGAAATAATTTTCTACAGTCATCTTCAAAACACAGATCTGTGTAATTAAAGCTTTTTTGCTACTGTTTAGTATTGATTTTTGTACTTATATAAATCAGTTTCCGTTGTGAAGAAGAATATCTTTTAGACTGACTACTTTTGTTCAAGTCAATAAACAAATGCCAGTCTTTTTATTCATAAACTATTCCTAGTTAGCTAATAAGCCAGGGGTATTTGCAATATTACATAAAATTCCCTTTCTACTGCTACTAACATTTTTTTAAATTAAGTGAAAAAACATTTAACACCTTATAAATGATTGCATGTAGTACAAGCTAAATAAGTAATCATAATATATGATAATTTATGTAATAAAATATCAAAAATATAATTAAGATTTTTTCATTGCAATGTTGGTCTCACTACTCTTAAGGAATACATTACATATACTCAAGTGAATAGTTAAGAATTATTTGCATTTTTACTGAAAACGTGTTTTCTTCTGCATATGTTTATGTTGTTTTAATATTTTTTTTTTTTTAACAATTTTAAAGAAAAACAATAAAAGAAAAATAAAGCTAAAGAATTTGTGAAATAGCTTAAACTATAAGATTATTAAACTGTAATTATTATAAGATTATTTTACTGTAAGATTTTGGTAGCTGAAGTAACCAATTGGTGATTGTTGAGTAACTATAAAGACAGAACTTGTTTTTAAATACTAATCTGTTAATATTAAACTTCTCTTAAAAAGCTTTTCAAAAGCACTCATTTATGAAACAAAAGTATATAAAAATCATTTTGATTAAGTTTTGTAAAATATTAAATATTTATAATGAAATTTAAAAAATTAATTATTTTTTTCTACAAAACTGTTTAAGTGTATTTTAATAATATTTATAAATAAATGTTACTGTAAGTTTATTAAAGAGGGTAGTTAGGAATTTATTATAGTTTTAATCAGGGTGTGAAGCTGGAATAATTTTTCTTACTTTCAAAATAAAATAATTTGTTATATGTGAGGAAGTAGTAGTTTATTTGTTGTTATAAATTTATTTAATTTTAATTTCATTGTTAAATTGAAGTTTTGTCCTTATTGTTAGCAATTTAGTTTTTGATATATATATATATATATATATTTTATTAATTAAATTAGAGCCACAGATAAGAAACTAAAAGGATATGTGTGGAAGAAAAAACGAGCATCTGATAAACTAATAAACTATTATTAAAGGGATTAGGTAATAAAATCTAATCTATCTTTATTGTAGCATTTGCTTCTCTTCTGTGATCATTTATGAAAATATGAGTATATTATGTAAATGTGTATTTATCCTGATAATTAGATGCTTCTAATAGTTTTTTGGCTTAGCTGGAAATCATTTAATAAAGGTTTAGACAATTATTTTCTCTTTACCAAACACCTTCTTTATCAATGATGGTGATATGTTTATTAGTTGATGTCTGATATCATGTTGGACATTGATGAATTTGTTTTTATATATATTTTATTATCGTTGAATAATTTTGTTAACTATAACAATAAATTGGTATATTTGCTAGTGTTGTACTTAATCACATTAATTTCAGTTTATGAATATAATTCTTATATTTATCTATTTTTTGTAAATTTGTTTCAAGAAAGATATCTGGGTATAAAAATCATAAATAAATGATAAATCTTTCCCATCTAAATCTATGAAAACTGGGAAAAATAGTAAAAAAAAAAATTTAATAGTTTTTAAATTTTAATTTTCTTATTTCGTTCACTAATGTAGATTCATTATTACAAACATTTCAATCTGAGGTAAATTGGGTGAGATTTGTTATAGAAAAATTAAAAATATTATTAATGAAGGCTATTATTTTTAATGACGATTATTAAATTGTTGATAAATGAAACACTTGACAACTTAAAGAACATTTTCCTAGCAAAAATGTTTGTTATATATTTCTATTAAATAGTAATAACTATTTAATAAACCATGTATTATTAAATAAAATTAAGCGACATGACGATTCATATATTATGTTTTTACACAACGAATGAATGTTTTTAAAAATATATTTATTTTTAATAAACACTTAATATTATACAATTTTCTTTGTTATACATGCAAATACAAATTATATAATATAATGTAGGTTATGTATACATGCTAACTTTACAATAATAGGATGATGATTTGCATTGAATGAGTGCCGTACATAGACTCACACCTGTGACAATGCTATTTTTCTTGAGCGTTGAAAAATTATGTAAGTTTATATTTTCTAATTCTGTTGTCTTCAGATTTATCAATAAGTCTGAATGCTGCATTTATTTCATTAACATTTTCTACATTTATTTCATTAATATAAAGAGATTTCAGATGCCTATACATTTTGCTTATATACTGTAGTGGGCTATTCCTATACAGTATTTTACTATTGTTTAAATTTATTAAATATGTTCCTTCTAATACTTTAGTTATAGTTTCTTTATTATTTATAAATGTTAACTTTTCTTTTATGTGACATTATTGCTAAAAAATTATTGCCATTCTGATATCCATTTAATCATATCTTCTTTTACTCAAGTGATAAATATATATAATTATTTATACTACTATTTTCAATAATATATTTTTCACATTTCATTTCTTCACAAGTTATTAATTGAAATAAACACAAATATTTATTATGCATATCATTTTTTATTTATCATTCAACCCTATAACCTTTGATTCTCCTGACTTTAACAAATATTTTGCTTTTGGTATAACAGTTACATACTCTTAATCACTTTTGGTAGGGATGGATATCAACTTATATAAATTATAATTTGTTTCTTCTACTATTGGTAATTCAAGAAAACACATAATATTTTTACAAATCTTTTAACTAATTCTTAACACTTTCTCAAATTCTCTTATATGACTTAGTTTAAGTTCAAACGGTAATCAGTTATTTTAATATTTAGATATTTTCATTATTTCATTGAATAATTCTCTTGTGGATGTAATACTTGGATGTAGCGTTCCTAGCTTACAAAATGTTAAATTATTTTCTATATCTTGTACAAGGCTTAACACAATATTATATAATATTTAATTGGTTCAGAAAATCTTCTATTTTCTCTAATTTTACAAAATCATTTACATTTTTATTTATTAATGACAACTTATTTTCAGTTCGTTAAAATTATCTTCAATGACTCTTATTCTCTTATTAAATTTACTTATAATATCTACATTTACATTATACTAATTATTTATGTGATCAATTATATTATTTTGTTTACATTTTATTTCATCTAATATTATTTCATCATTAGCACCTATTACATTAACATTATTTAATACATGTCACATAGATCATTTTAATACAATTACATAACTATTATTCAGATTCTATTTCATAAAAACAACTTATTTAAATAATAACAATATATAAAATTATAATATGCATTCTGTTGTAAGAATGGGAAGGACCAGCAACAGGATTTAAGTAAGGATTAGTTTCTGTATTGGAAGGTTGGTTTTCTTGTAAAATTTTCTTAATTTTTCTAGGACGTTTCATATTTAATAGATGAATTTTATTTTTTGTATTATAATGTCTTCTTTCAATCTCCGCTGTGTTTCTTTCTTAATTAACGTAATTTTTTTCTTTATTATATATATTTATTTTTTGTTTTTGGACCGTTTTAACATGTACTTTTTGCAGAATCTCTGATAAATTTTCTGTATTAATATTCACTTTTTCTTGTATTTTCTGATTTGTTTTTTCATTTATTTCCCTTACATGTTCATATAATTTTTTTTTCCTTGTGCGTATTAACATAATCATTCATTATTTTATATTTATTTCTAATGAGTAGGGATTAATATAGCATTATAACTTCATAAGGGGTCAGCTTATTAACTGAATGAATACTACTATTATATGCAATAACTGCTTTTTTTACTCTAGGTTCTATATTTTCATATTTAAATTCTTCCCTATTATTAAATATTCTACAGTTCATTTAATGTGGAGTGAAATCTCTCACATACTTCATTCGATTGTGATGCTGTGTACTTGTAAAATGTATTTTTATTTTATTTAACTTCATTAATTCTCTAATTACATTATTATTAAATTCTGTACTGTTATCTGAAATAATTATTTCGGGAATTCCATGATGAGTAAAATAATTCAGTAATTTATCTGCTACTTCTGTTACTTGTGGATCTGAAATTAAATACATTTGAACATATGTTGAAAAGCTATCAATAATTGTTAAACATTTTTGTTTTTTAATTGAAACACTATTCATATGTAATACTTGTAGTGGTTTATTTGGCGTTAGAGTTAAATTCATTTCTAGTTCTAAGGGGGTCCTTTCATATTTCATTTTTAAACATATTTCACATTTATTAATACAATTCTATATTGTGCTTTTAAATTTGGAGCATGATATTTTCTTTTAATCTGTTGATATGTTTCGTCTATTGTATGATAATTCATTTTTCCTAGATGATAATTATTTATTATTTCTTGTAATTTACCATTATGTTTAATTAATTGTAGTTGACTACTTCTAAAATATTCGGCTATAACAGTTGTAAATATTTCATAAAAATCATCTTCAAAGTTCATGCTATATTTTACATTTGATATCTCCTTTGTTTTGTTAAAATCAATTGTATTAGCAACAAAATTATTTTCAGCTATTTTTACAGTAATTCTTGTCTTAGTATTTTCAAGTAATTTTTGTATTTTAACTTTCCTTGGATTAATTTTAACTAATATTACTTGATTTTAACTATAATTAACTGGATCTTTGATATTGGTATATTGGTTATATTACCTTCAAAATATGTCTGCACTGTTTGGTTATTATCTTCTTCTATTTGACATATTTCTTCTAACTGGTTTTCTACCTGTTGGGTTTCATTATCATATATATTTACTACCATTGACCGATCATCTAATTCTGGAAAATATAAACTATATGTTTCATTCACTAATTGATTAATTAATATTTAATATTATTTTATTAATTGAATACATGATAAAGCGTCAGCATTTTGATTTTTTATTCCTTTTTTATATGCTACTTCATAATAAAATTCTGTTAATTTTAGATGCCATCTCAGCAGTTTTGAACTTGGCTTCTTAAATTGGAAATAACCATTGTAGTGGTTTGTGATCAGTAAAAATTTTAAACTTCTTACCATGATGATACGGGTGAAAATATTTTGTCGCCCAAACTAACGCAAGTAATTCTTTTTCAATTGTCGAATAATTTTGTTCAGTCTCATTAAGGGGTCCTACTTGTGAATGCTGTTGGTAAATCTGCACCATTTTTATTTTGACATAATATTGCATCTACTGCTACATTACTAGCATTAGTCATAAGCTAAAATTCTTTATTTAAATCTGGGTATTGTAATAATGGTTCATTTGATAAAATATTTTTACCTAATTCAAAAAATTTTATATACTCTACATCTTCAATATTTACTTTAGAATTTTTCTTCAAACATTTGGTTATGATTTTTTATATTTGCGGAGTTTTTAATAAATCTTTGGTAATAACCTAATAATCCTTTTATTTCATTCATAGTTTTTGGTATTGGATATATTTTTATTGCCTCTACCTTTTTTGGGTCTGGCTAAATTCTGTCCAGTGTTATAATATGTTTAGGTATCCTACTTCTTTCCTTAAAAATTCGGTTTTGTCTAACTGTATTTTTAAATTTTCAAATCTGAGTCTATCAAATACTTCTTTTAATAATAATATATGCTTTTTAAGCTAGTAGATTATATAATAATATCTAAATAAACTAAACAAATTTTATTTTCTATTCTATGTAATACATTTTTCATAACTCTGAAATGTTGGTGGGCTATTTTTGTAATCCAAAGGGCATTCATAAAAATTTGTTATTTCCTGTGTCAATCAAAAATGTGGTTTTCTCTATACTATCTTGGTCCATTTCTCCTTTGTGAAATCCTGAGGCTAAATCTAATGTCATTAAAATATTGAGCCCTGCCTAATTTATCCAAAATATCCATTATATTTGGGAATGGAAATTTATCAATTAATTTAGCATTTAATCCCGTAGTCAACTACTAGTCTATATTTTTATTTGTCTGAGGCATCAAGTTTTTTTTCAGTACTATCGATATTGGTGAATTCCAGGGTGAATAGAAAGGTTGAATAATTTTTTGTTTTAACATATTAATTTGATTTTCTACTTCCTTACTAAATTTTTCTGGGTATCTATAATTATGAGTGTACATGGGTATTTCATTTCTCATGCTAATTTTTATGTTTAATTTGTTTAAATTGTTTCCATTTATATGAAAAATATGTGCATATTCTTTTATCAAATGAATTATTTTTTCTTTCTCCTTGCTGTTCATGTGATAAGATAAATTTCATTTGATTAATTAAATTAAAATTATTTCTAATATTTTTCTTAATATTTCTTATATTTTTTCCACTCTTACTAGTGTTTTCCTTATCTTTATTTGTATTATTATGATTATTTCTATTTTTATTACTGTTATTTCTCTTATTTTTCATAATTTTTAGCACCTAGTATTAATATTATCTATCATCATTTTATTAGCTTCCTTCTTCATTTTACTAATTAAATTAAAATTATTACTAATTCCTTTCGTATTTTTTTGGCAATATATGTTTATTCCTATAATATTTCTTCCTACCATATGTATTAATATTTGGCAACATTTTAATATTGTTTACATTTTTTATATTTGTATTTAATAACATCCTCTTTATTTTGCTTAATATACTTGTTATATTCAATTTCACTACTTTTATCATATTTATTATTAACATTATTATTATTATTATATTTCCTTTCCTATCTTTATTATTTTTATAATTATTACTTATATTTGGCAACTTATTTCTATCAATATTTTCTTTAGTATTACACTTTCTGTTGTTATTTTTGTTAATATTTAGAAACATTTTTTAACATCTGTTACTATATAATATTAATATTTGGCAACGTTTTACATTTATTATTATTATTTTTCTTCTTAACATATTAATTGGTATTATCATTATTATATATGGTACACACTTATAATTATTAAGGGTTCTACATATAGTGGCGTATTACATAATATTTTTCTATTTACAATTGTAGGATTCGTAGCTGTACAGTAATCTTCACCATCTTTGGCATTGACAATGCACTGAGGAATTTCTAGGCTGTCTAAGTTCCTATAATCTAATACTACTTGTCCATTTTTAATGTTATCCACAGGAAATTTTGTTACATTTGTACATGCTACCTAATATACAGTTTTACTATTATCAGCTATGTTTTCTGTCTCCACTTTACTCATATTAAAATATCATATTGGCTTTACAATATCTTTATATGTTAATTTATTATTTAAAAAAAGTTTAAATTAATCCTCATTTCCTTCAAATTATCTAACCTTAACAATAAGTCAAAATCTCTGTAGAAGTCGAGTATTTATTTCTCTTATATTGGTATTAATGTACTAAATTTTTCTTTGGAAGTGCCATGTGCTGTGGTCATTTCAAATGGCCCTTTACCTAAATATTTTTTATAATATTTATTTTGAATAACTGTTTTTACAAAAGACTTGGTACTTCCAGTATCAATTAAAATTCTAAACCAAATGCGTGAATCTACAATATAAGGTATTCATTTCTTTCTGCATGTAAATTCATGATTGCAAATTTATTCTGAGGCTTTTATCCTAAAAAATTACTGTAGTTAAATTTTTTATTATGTGTATTATTATTATTTCTTAATTAATTGTACTCATTTGTTTAGTAATATCATCTTAAGGTTCTTTTAATTTTTTTGTTTCTGGACGTATTCTTCCCAGTTGATATAGTTTTGGGTGTTTATTCGGAGGTTCTATTGAATTTCTTATATTTATACTCATTGCATTGGTGTCTCTTGCGCTCATTTAAATAAAGGTCATTGATTGAGGTTTTGGTATGGAGTTTTTTGGTAATAATTGAGCTGTGTGTGATTATAAGGTTTTTTGTTAAAAGGTAGTTTTTGGAAGTTTGGGGTTTTAGGAATATAACCTTGGTAATAATTAGGGCCACGATTCCCTAATGTCTGATATTTATAGTTGTTCAGATTTCAGATCAGAGCAGCTGCCTTTACAGTTTGATTACTATTATTGTTAACAAAATGATATACTTATTTATCTTAAATTGAAAATCATTAGTTAACATACTTGCCTCTTCTAGAGAATCAGGGTTTTTCGTTCTAATTAGCGATCCTAATGGTTCAGTTAAGCTTCTTAATTCTCTCTTATTGCTAGTTTTCTTACATATTCATTTAAAACATTTGCAGTTGCTGCCTCTTTATTTGTAAAATATGCATGTTTAACTATTTGCATATTAATTACTTTTGTATATGTTCATAAAGACTAAAAGATGTTTCACTATCCTCCTGTTTTAACTAAGCTAATTCCTAAATTTAATCTAAAACAAAATCTTTTGTCAAGATATCCATTTAATAATACCATCATCATTCCATTTATAACAATTTGATCCTATTACTAATTCTAATCCAGATGATTTTATTTTAGAGATAATTGTGGAAAACAAATATTCATTTTGAAAGTCATCTGGATTATTGGCAGCATAAAATTTTGCGACTAATTTGTCGCACAAAGAAATAAAATGATTTAAAATTAGCAGGTCACCTGAAAATTCGTGTACCATATCCAAATAATCTCTATTACTAGTACTGTGTGATTTTTAAATATTAATGTTAGTTATACTATGTACACAAAATACCGTATTTATTCGAGTACCCCCTGTCCTCGAATAAGCCCCACACCTTGATTTTCCGAACCGAAAATCTAAAAAAAAAATCAAGTATGTACCAGTATACAAAAATACAAAAATATTCAGAAAGTAAAGTATTTAATTCATTTATTTAAATTACATTATTAATATTACATTAATAATTAATTACCATAAGTACTAGTTTAGTTCAGAATCAGTAGGCCAGTAAAACGAAAAGAAAGTATCATGTTGAAAAGGATCATTTCAACACACTTTTTAATGTGGGATTTTATTTTTAATTAATCACTGTCACTGTCAATGTCTGCAGAAGAGTTACCGATAGTCTCCATGTTGCTTTGCCAAAGGTGATCGTCTTCACTACCATCAAGCTCATTAGATATTCCGCATTTTTTAAAACTTTTCCTCACTAATTCCGTGGAATTACCTTCTCAAGCATCTTTTATCCAAACACAAATCTGGTTAAAATCTGGGTGTTTGATTCTTCTTGTATGCATGAGAAAGAAATTTTCATCAGCCTTCCATTTACTATATAGTTGTTTTAATGTAGATTTGAACGTTTATTAATGAAGACATCTAGTGGTTGCAATAGAGATGTCAATGCGACTGGAATTATTACTTGGTCTGTCATACCCTTTTTTAAAATGTCTTTTACTTTATCAGTCGTATGCCCTCGATAACTATCCATTACTAGCATACGGGTATTTTTTTTATTAAGTAAATCTCCTGATCGCTTTTGCCATACACACCTGATCCAATCTAAAATTAAGGTTTCGTCCATCCAACCTGATTCCTGTGCTCTGATAATAATTCCATTTACCTGTACGGTAGGAAGAGTTTTTCTTTTAAAAACAATGTACAGAGGTAATTTTGATCCATCAGAAGTAATGCAAAACATAACATTACACCTTTGTTTTTCATTACCACCAGTGCGAATCGTAACACTTTTTTCACCTTTTTTGTTTACGGTTTTTCAAATGGCATTTCAAAATATACGGGGGTTTGATCAGCGTTTCCTATTTGAGAAGGCAAATAGCCTTTATCTTTTCTAAGATTTATTATGTATTTATGAAAATGTAATATTTTTTGTTCATAAGCGTCTGGAAGTCGTTGAGAAATGTTGTCTTTCGTCTTATTGACAAATCATTTCGTGCAAAAAATTGTTATCCATCCACGGCTTGCTTTAAAATCAACTTTATTCAATGATTAGCGATTTCACGAGCATATGATTGACACATTTCTGTCGTGACAGCATAACTGAATTTCCTTTTTTCCGTAACAGTCATACAATTTTTTTTCTATGTCTGCAAAAAAGCCCTTTTATTACCACACAAAGCCCTTTTATTACCAGTGCCTTTCACCAGAAGTTGTTTCTTCTTACGCCAATCTCGAATGCAGCTTTCATCTATGTCAAATTTTCTTCCTGCCACCCGATTTCTAATTTTTTCAGCCTCTTCTATAACGCGCAGTTTTTCATTTACTGTCAAAGATCGTAGATGCTGTCCTTTTGTACTCATTTTAATGCCATAATTAAAATAAATCACTGTATTAAACTTTACAAGAAGAACTAAACGGATAAAATGCACATAACCATCCACATATACAAACAGTACAATGACTATGGCGAATAGACAAGACGACAATGGGTAACTGATACTGTAACTGTAGTGTCATTAGAACTGGATGCAGCCTATACAGAATGAATCAATTTTATAAAAATACTGTAATTTCGTTCCTATCGATAATATGAACAGGATGTTAATAATTAAGGATGTATTCTGTATAAGCGGCATCCAATATTGATAAACGAAAGCCTAATGTAACTATATTTATGTGATTGAATTTAGATACTTCTAAGAAAACGTTTACTTTACATAAATTATCCTGGCTAAAGGCTATGTTTCAAGTAAGCCCCGCAGCCTTATTTTTTCGCTCCAGTTCCAAGAAAAAGATGTGGGGTACTCGAATAAATACAGTATATATATTTCACAAAAATTATCAGGATATTTCTTATATATTATTTAAATATTTTCCCCTACTTTTTTCATTACATATGTGCTGATTGGTTGCCTTTGATTGCTTGGGTTACCTTCGATTGACTGGTTGAGTTGCCTTCAGACAATAGTTGTACCTTTGATGAGTAGGTTGTTGATCAGGATTATATTCACTAATTCTGCCGACTGGAATAGCTTGTAGAGAAATAGCTTGTAGAGCTCTCTTCTACGTTGCTGAAGTTTGAAGATTGAATCAATCAGGTAGTCCTGTACTCTGCTGATTGCCGTCTTTGTTGTTGATTCTGTTGAATAGTATGCTGTTATTCTTGTCATCTGTTAACCTCTTAAATGATTTGATTATCGAAGAAATTATGTAATTAATTTCCTGAGATGACCATTTAGTTCACCTAGTTAATGGTTTGAAAAACAAAGTTCGATTATATTCTCTAACCGTCCTCAGAGTCCTACCAACTGTGCTAGTTATGTTTTTACACAACGAATGAGTGTTTTTAAAAATAATCTTTATTTTTAATAAACACTTAATATTATACAATTTTCTTTATTATATCCGCAAATACTAATTGTGTAACTTAATGCAAGTTATGCATACATGTTCACTTTACAATAATAGGATGATGATATGCATCGAATGAGTGCCATACATGGACTTTTAATTTACATGTTCATTATAACTAAGCGAGTTCAGGTCTAACTAATTATTATTACGATTAACAAAGAGTGCAGCTACATTGCATTTCATCACACTGTGGATTTTTTAGTATTGTAGTGATAATGCAACACATGACCTATGGAATGCAATGTGTTAGGATTTTACTGTAACATAATTTATTTATATTCCATTTATAGATCAATAACATTGTTTATAATTTTAATGATCATAAAAAGCAATTTGTTATGTGTACTGTCTAATAATATGTGTGCATGTACATACATATATGCACATGTATGTGGGTTAAATCATTTCTAGTAAATATAATTTACAATAAGACACATCGTAATTTTTGGAAATGTTCACTGTCTTATCCATTGCACTAGTTTAATTAAAAATATGATTTATCATATAGATTACAATTTACAGTTAAATCTTACTTTATCTTGTGGAGTTTGAATCAGTATGTTTTAAATCACATAGTACATTGTTTTTTCATATTAATTTTTAATAAATATGAAACTCAAAAGGAAATGCTTTGAAATTTGCTCTGTAAAACACATTTTTGTCAGTAAAAGGCATTGTACAACAGCCATAGACTCTGGTGATTAAGTAACTTTCCATTATGCGTTCATTTTTGCTATCACACTATCCTTTTTAGTCTGAATTTAATGTAAAGTGCATCAAATGAATTTATATCATTGTGCATGAATTGTTTTCATTGCATAAATTTCTCTTAGTTATATTGTTTTAAACACATTTAAATTTATGCTTTTATTTTTATCATAATTTATAATTTATATATTCATTGAAATTAATCAGTTACATAAAAAGAGATACATAAAAGATAATAAAATAAAAGTGTAACAGAAAAAAAAACCGTGACTTTTTCAAGGCTTTAAATTAACCGAAGTATAAGTAATCTGAAATGAATACAATAGTTTTTTATTACGTTTGTTAACTGTGCATATTGTAAGTAAATGTACAATTATTTTAAAATATTTCTTTTTATGTTAATTTATTTCAATAAAAGTATTATTTTAAACACCTATAATGTTTTTTTTTACATTTTTTATTACTTAGTAAAACTAATATCAGTATTTTTTGTATTACTGTAAATGAAATAGCCATTTATAGAAAGGACATTTAAAATCAATCAAAAGTTGTTTTATCAAAGATTAATGAATATATGAAAGGAGCAGAACCACCTTACAAAATTTTTTAAAGTCAAGCAAAGAAGAAGGCTACCTGAAGAGAGGTTATGGAAAGATGGAAGTGGTATTGCCTGGAATTGTTCCAGGGGATTGGTGGAGATGAGTTTGTCAAAGAAAATTCTTTGGATTTGATCAGCTAGTTCTTTTGTTTGATTATCTTTGGTTTAATTTTAATCAGCTACTTTTAACCGAGTTGATACATTTAAATAGTTCAGGGCAACTCTTACATTTAGTGATAAAAATCAGTGAAGAGACAGAAAACAGGTTCTCTACTGTTGGAGGGTTATTCTGTGCCAATAGGAAAGATTTTATCAGTAATAATCGTATAAGTGTTTGTTTAAAAATATTTCTGTATAAAATGATTTTCATGCTGATACTGAAGCAGTAGTCAGAACGTTGACTTAGAAGACTTCCAACAACCTGTAAATCTTGATATGTTGAAGCAGCAGTTTTAAATTCAGAGAATTTGTTGATAAAAAGCAAAAGATCTGGTTAGGATCTCAAATACAATATCTGAAAACATTGTCTGAGATAATGCTGTAATGATTTGTTTCAAAGGAAGATTCCAAACATAGATTACTGTGAAGAGTGTTTGAGATTATATATGAAGGAAAGGAAATTAGGAGTCTGGGTTGATAGTATGAGGGGAACTGGTGAAGGGAGGAAGAAGAGTCGGTACTTCAGTGGGACAGTGTGTTTGTAATAATAATGTTTTATTATTTTATTAGATTTGTCTTTGCCTTCTACTAATTGACTGAAATGCACTGTTTACATTTTGTTAATCAAGAGTTTACATGTTTGCAGCATGAGTAGTACTAGTACTGGTGGTACATCAATTGCTTTACATCTTGCTCATCCATTTCATATTGTAACCAGTCAGAGTTCTTTGAATTGAGATAATATATATAGGAATGTAAACTAAACATAACTGATCCTTATAAATGATGTTATATTAGAAAAAATTTATTTTCAGCAGTGTAACATCAGTTTTATTTGCTTGATTTTTCTTTTTTTTGTAACACATCTTTTTTCATAACTATTTATTGTAAAGCATTGCATATGACAAAGATTTCACTCTTTAAATAACAGTTGATCAAACCCTTCTTAAAAATATAAACATGTTTAAAAAAAATTATATACTTCAAGAAAAATATAAATTTACAGTAATCACAGCTGCCTAAAAGTCAGTGTATCTGAAACATTGTTACAAGATAACACAAAAATGTATAAGTAGTATAGAAGTATGTCCAGAATGATACTTTTATATCTGCATGACCATTTGTTGGATATGGTTAAACTTCAAATCGTTAGAGAATTTGAACCCACAGTTTTGTGGATCTATGATAAATGATTATCTTACTGACTGATTATTTATTTGTATTACTTATTGTAAAGGAAAAGAATGGAATCTTAAGGCCTAAATTTACTATAAAATGAAGAAATTTTTCCCTAGATATTGAGATTATCTTGTGACAATTTCAGTATAAAACAAACAAATGTATTTTAGATATCTAGTATGTACACAAAGTTAAATTGGTCTTAAATGGAAGTTGCGTTATTATTTTTTAAATTGTATAAATAGGAAATTTTTATTGGCCACAATTGAATGTGAACTTGTAAAATAAGTTTGTCAGTAAATAAATTACAGTTTTCTGATTTTTAAAAAAAGTGTGTTTGTGATTTTGTGTGATAACAAAAATGTATTAATTAAGATAGATTTAGAGTACAAAATATGAATCTATGAGAGAGAAATAAATTCTAGTAAAGAGGATTATATTATATGTATCAGATCCAATTCAATTTAAATAAATTGGAAAATTAAACTAAATTTAGATAAATCGGTGAGGTTCATATAAAACATGACTGTCAGTAGTAATTACAAATTGAAATTAAATTTGGCTACATTGAACAATGTTTACATATAGCATGTTGGAATATTAAATAGAATGAACTGTACTGGTTTTGTTTAATACTTTTTGATATTGATTTAGTTCATATATATATATATATATACAGAAACACACATATATACACAAATATGTTCATTTATTTCTATTAATTAATGAATAATTTATTTGGCATAAATTTGTATTACAGAAATAAATTTACAAGAGAAGATAAATAAAAATGAAACATCTCTTCAATATTAAGTTTTTTCCATTATTGAAGTAAACAAAAACAAATTAGCTATTTTTATAATATAATTGTTTCATGTTGGCTGCAAAACACAAAAAATAAATATATTGCAAGAATAAATATTAAATATATAGTAAATGCAAGAATATTAGTTTTCTGTTTCAGTCTTCGTAGTTATTTGAATCCATTTGTGGTTATGCAGAAAAAGTAGTGGCTTTCTCAACTTTTAAGATCATAGAGTATGGTACTGAATTCCCTAATTTTCATTAAATGCTATTAATACTTGTTTCAAATTACATTAAATAAAAACTTAAATGCTTAAAGTATTAGAAGATTTCTTGATCATAGTATACCTTGAGGATCCTAATATATATTGAAGATTTTGAGTTTCAAACTTGAAACAGAATTAATTTTTTGTTATTATAAAAATAATTATATAGTTATAATTTATATTATTATTATTATATTATTTTGTTATTATAGAAATAATTATTTGATGCAAATATGACTTATCAGTGATAACAGTCATCAGTGACTTAAATAAAACTAGATGTTCATAAATAATTAGACAATAAACACCAAACATTGGATAACAAATATCAAAACAGGTAATTTGATACTAGTAACATGATACTAGACTACTTTCACTGCACACATAGTATTTTGTAAGGGGACTCACATAAGCAAAATGCTAAATTAAGTTTGTCATCCCATTATCAGAGAGAAATCACAATAATCTTTTGATGTATTTCTTCCAGTTGAATGAACCCTTCATATCTGAACTCAGGTTAAATTGTTGACAAATAGTCCTGAACATTGGGCAATCTAGGAGAAAGTGGTTTACGAACCATTTTACATTGCACGCTTCACAGTTCTGCTGAGGAGAGCTAAAAAGGTGGATGTGGGTTAGCTTTGTACACCCAGTCCTCAGTTACATCAGGAAAACTTGGTCTTCTGTAGTTTGGGATAAAAGGTTTCTTGGATGCCATGTAAGGCCATAGGAGGACTCAGCAGCTAGAATTTATTTCATTGAATACATAGTTTGAGACGGACCTACTTTTGTGAAGTGGCTGTCACAGGTCAATTCCAACTGGAAGTCATTTGTTATCACTCTCTTGTCATCCTCATTCCCGAGGATCCCCCAATGGCCTGGGACCCATACAAATATCATTGTCTTGTTTACTCTTGAGAGGGTGTCAATTAATTTGAATGATGGGTTCAGATCGTCTGCAGTTCAAGCTTCCTAGAGTCACTCATCAGTAAGCTGTCATCACTATGGGCCTCAATAACTTAAGGCAGAGTAAATTGTGTTGATCTCACAAAAGAACACAAAGAAATGTGCTAAAGTTATACAGTGTCCCCAAAGAAATGGAGAAACTTTCAGGACTTGTTCTACTGATGAAAATAATGAAAAAAGTTCGTGTAAACATATTTCTGGAAACGCTTTGTTTTTCAGTCATGGCTAGTGAACAATTTCGCCCGGATTTCAGCATTTCTAATAAAAAGAAACCTACTGTTATTTTTGGGACACAAATTAAGGAGTAAAGATGTTGGTTGCTTGTGTGATTTGAGCTACAAAATAGAATAAAACAGGTCCTAGAACTGTAACTAGTAATTTTTACTTCCTTGTACGAAGTAAAGGAATTATTGTGTTGAAGAAAAATTTCGGTTTTCAGATTTCAACGGAAATATCGATTTTTACTAGTTTCGGCGTGGCGTATGTAAGTATGTATCTCGCGTAACTCAAAAACGATTAGCCGTAGGATGTTGAAATTTTTGATTTACGACTGTTGTAACATCTAGTTGTGCACCTCCCCTTTTGATTATTGCAATCGACTGGACCAAAAGTATCCAAAAAAGCCCAAAATCTGAACTTAGAACTTTTTCATAACTGCAGTAATAAGCCCTCATTAAGAGCTTTTCAACGATGTATCATATGTGGCACTTATTTTCATTGGTTCCAGAGTTATAGCTAAATAAAATTTTAATTAATGAAATATTTGGATCTTACTACGGGAACGCACATCGGTTGGAATCTGACTTCATCAACTTTTTTTTTAAATTTAAATACAGTCAAAATTCCTGTAACTCGAAAATTTCTACAACTCGAAATTTATTCTAATTCCCGGCCGTATTGTATTACGTTATACGGAAATATAATTCCTTTAACTCGAACAAAAATCCTACAAGTCGAAGTAAAAAATTTGATTAGTTTATTTAAAAAAATAAAAAACCCTAGGCCTATAATACTGATCCTAATTTAAAATCAGAAATATGAAACAAGCATGAATCACTTCCGTTACTATGCGATAACAAAAAAGGAAGAATCACCTTGTAGTAAAGAAGGAAGCGAAATCTTATACTCAGACGTCAGTATTCACCGGAACTCGTTTGTCGTAAAAAGTGTCGGTCAATGTGTCTTTATAACCGTCTTAGCTCGTATGCATAGTTTGGGTTTGTTACTGTAAACAAGGGTGCTCTTATTCTGTTTTAGAGAGGTTTAAAAACAGTCGCGATCAAAATTTACCTATCAGTGGACCAAATTTACATGAAAATGCCGAGTACTTTGCGAGACAATTCAACTGTACGGATTTCAAAGCTAGTGTGGGTTGGCTTAGTAAGTTTAGATAGGTATGGAATAATTTTTAAAATGTTTGCGGTGAAAGTGCCAGTATAAGTGAGAAGTTTGTAATACGTGGATAAACAGTACGAATCGGACATTTTTAACACTGACGAAACGGACCGTTTTACAAATGTTAATTGTTAAAGGTGTGAACATGTCGGTAACAGAAAACTTGAAACCTCTCTTAATTGGTAAATCGAAAAATCCAAGTCGTTTCGCTAACGTTAAATCTTTGCTAATCAGTACGAAGCCAATAGAAAAGGTGGGTTACTAGTGAAATCTTCGAAAAATGTTTATTCTAATCGGATCATTATTATTTAAAAAATAGAAATGTTTTATTTATTGACAACTGCACGGTACATCCAAAATAGTTTCCTCAGGAATTGTTATCGATAAAATGCGCTTTTTTCCACCAAATGCTACCTCTAAACTACAACCAATGGATCAGGGCATTATACAAAATTTTAAGGAAATGTACAGGAAAAGGATTATAATGAAAACGTTTCCAGAAATTAATTTTCATTGTCTGTGGGAAGTTAAAAAATCTTGGAATGATGTGACTGAGCTTAACAATTTTTAACTGTTTTAAAAAAGCTGGATTTAAAAACCCACAACCCGTTATTTTGTCGGAATGAGAACAAACTAGCAGTGAAAACCTTTGTTATAGCAGCAATAATGGTGATGATGATGATAATGAATGGGAATCAGTTACCGATGTTTTGCAAGTACCCAGCGACGTAATTTTTGGGATTATGTTTCTATAGACGAAGATTTGGAAGTGACCGAATACCCTAGTGACGAAGATATTGTATTCAATACGATTTAACGCAAAGGCAAATGAGAATGACGCCATAGAGATTGATTGGGATAACGACAATGATGAACTACCCTGCGTACCGCCCACAACTTTATTGAGAGTTACGGATAACGTTGATTCTGTTCGACGATTCGTTGAGTCAAAATATGATGTACCAGAATCTGTTTTTTCCGCGGTGGCAGATATAGAAAAATGATTGACTACACTGCGTCAGAATAAACGTCAGACAACTACCAACAATTTTTTTAATAGATTTTAATTAAATTCAGTTTTTTTTAAGAAAGAGCCAATTATTATTCATTTTTTTCTTTTATTTTTTATAATTTTAATATTGTTTTTATTTTATTTGAAAAAACTTTTAAAAACATAATCCTTGAATGTAAAACTGAACTGTGTTTTATATACAACAATGATATGTTGTATTCATATTAAGTTATAGCCTTATGTATTTTTTATTCATTAACGATTTTTGTACATTAAACTGATTATCAGTGAGAAAAAATGTGATTAATGTATAGTGTTTTGGTGTGTATTTATTAGTCTACATTTTGTTTAGTGTCTTCCGCGGAAATGAATATTCTGAACAATATTTCTTTCTGTATAAGAACATTATACAGAATATAATAAATAATATATACTACGATCATAATAATATCTCATATAATATCTTATTATATTCATAATATATATTATGAAGAATATTATATTATTTTTGTTAAGTTAATACTTATATATACTTATTAAACCAGCAATACGTACTGGTGTACTGTACTTATAATGCTGAATCAAGTCAGGTAATAATATTGCTGTGATTTAATAAAAACGCTGTATATGGAAAAACGCAATACTTTCTTAAATAGTGTTGTACATTTTACGCGAGTGATTTTTACGATGGGTAATAGTTAATAACATGTATGTTTCTCTAACTCGAATTTCCGTGAGTCGAAGTTTTTTGTTCCCTTGAATATTCGAGTTTTAGGAATTCTACTGTATATTGATTTATTAATTTATGATAGTAAAAAAAAATTTACAATAAATAATAACAATAAAAAAAAAAAATAGAAAAAATTTCAGAAGTTATTAATGAAATAAAATTTTATGTACTTTCATGTGTATATGTAATTTAAATAGGCGTACAAGGAAGTCGTGTGGTGTCCACATCAGATATTTAAGATATCCGACGTAGAAACACAAAATTCGGTGTCGAAAGTAAGTTTTTTTTAGATTTGTAGTAAAATAGTTTGTTAAATGATTAATAAATGTGGTAGATTTGGTAACAAAACTTATAGAGAATTTAATTATGAGAAAATTAATGTAAATACAGCCAATAAAAGGTAAATAAAAACTTAAAAATAGGTTTTTTATTGAAGTAAATCAGAAAAACAGACAGAAAATCGTATTATTTTTTCTGTACCTAATAAACATTATTCTTGATATAGCAAAACAAAAAAATAAAGTACATGAAATGATAAATGGTAACAGAATAACAGACGTCAGTTACAGTAATTGTTCGAAATTTCCTTCTTCACAGTGTACACAGCACTCTGCCCGATGTAAAATGTTTCTGGTGGCTTTCCGGGTCATTTCAGGATCATTTCGTATAAATTCAATAGCGTTTCATATTTTAATGAATAACTCCTCTTCACTATGAACTTTTTGTTAGTTTACTATCCTTTTCATATGACCCCAAATGAAGTAATCTAAAGGCGTTAAATCGGGTGATTGCGGTGGCCAATTGATTGGTCCACCACGTCCAATCCAGTTAAAGAAATTAGAATTCAAGTGATTTCTAGCTATTAAAGAAAAATGTGGCGTTGCATCGTCATGCTGGAAAATCATTTGCAATCTAATTTATAAAGGTGCATCCCCCAAAAGAGCTGGCCAATTATTTTTCAAGAATTGATCGTACGCATCTCCCGTAAGTTTATCATTGAAAACAAACGATCCTAGAATTTTTTTCATAAATAATACCACAGCAAACATTAATGTGAAATCTATATCGGAAACTAGTTTCCACAGTACCATGAGGATTTTCTTCGCTCCATAAATGACTATTTTTAGAATTGAGGATTCCGTTTCTCGTAAAAGTAGCTTCATCAGTAAATAAAATTGAATTTATCATATCAGCGTTTGTCTAGAAGCCAATGAAAGAAGTTTAACCGCTGGAGGTAATGTATTTGCTGCAAATTTTGAATCTTTTGCAAGGGGAAAGGATAAAGATTTTCTTTCTGTAGGCTGCTCCACACTTTGTTTTTTGATAAACCAGTGTGACATGAGATTAATTCACCTTATACTAGTGCCTAGGATATGTTGAATATGCTAATCACACGATGTTCATCATTAACATGATGACTAGGCGTTCAACAGAAAACGAACATGTTGGAAATAATCGTTTCGTTCGTAAATGCTGATATACTGAAAAACATTTTTTCGTATTTGGAATCCGCCTTTCAAGAAATTTCTCCTGATATTCACCTCGAGCAGTTTAAGAATTTCCGTTACAAAATCTATAAACAAAAATTACATTGGCACATTCCTCGTTCAAAAATTGTAACGGCATTTTACACAACGACATAACACTACACTTCCTTATCTGTATGATAATTTATGACAGATTTAAACAAAATACCCAGTTTTCATTGTTGAACAGATGTTGTATTGCCAAACGACACAATAATTAAAAAAAAATATATATATATATATTTCTAAAGTAATGTACATTTCAATTTAGTTTTTTATGAAATTATTGTACCTTCAACAAAACAAAACAAACCGAACAACAAAACAAATTTTAAACCTTCTGCAAGCGGAAAGGATATCTTCCGTAGGATGCGCTACGCTTTGTTTTTCGACAAACCAGTGCGACATGAAATTCGCCTGATACTAGTGACTGCGCTACGCTGAATTTGTTGAATTATACGATGTTCATCATTAACACGATGATTTATTTAGCGTTCAACAGAAAACGAATACGTTTGAAATGATCCTTCTGTTCGCAAATGCTGCCACACCGAAGAATGTTTATTAGATACAGGAAGAATAATACGATTTTGTATTTATTTTTCGTCTATTTTGCTTCAATATAAAACCGATTTTTAAAAAGTTTTTATTTACTTTTTATGGCTGTATTTACATTAATTTTCTTACAATTAAATTCTCTGTAAGTTTTGTTACCAAATCTCCCACTTTTTTTTAGCCATTTAACAAAGCCACTGTACTACAATCTTAAAAAAAATTGTTTTTCTACTCCAAATTTTGTGTTTTACGTCAGATATTTTAAAAATTGCTGGAGTTACAGTTTTGGGACCTGTCTTATTCTATTTCCCAGCTCAAATTACATAAGCAACCGCCAACTTTACTCCTTACTTTTGGGTACCAAAAATAATAGTAGGGCTTCTTTTTATTAAAAGAGCTGAAATCCGGATCAAATCTTTCGCTAGCCGTAACTCGAAAACAAAGCATTTCCAGAAATATTTTATATGAACGTTTTTCATTATCACCAGTAGAAGTAAACTGAAAGTTTCTGCGTTTCTTCTTGGTACAGTCTGTGTATTATCTCGTTACCAGGGAGTATTATTGAACCTACCGGGTTGATTTAATGGTGAACGCGTCTTCACAAACAGCTGATTTCGAAGTCGAGAGTTCCAACGTTCAAATCTTAGTAAAGGCAGTTACTTTTATACGGATTTGAATAGTAGATCTTTGTTACCGGTGTTCTTTGGTGGTTGGGTTTCAATTAACCACACATCTCAGAAATGGTCTACCTGAGACTGTACAAGACTACACTTCACTTACATTCATATATATCATCCTCTGAAATAATACCTGACGGTGATTCCGGGAAACTAATCAAGAAAAAAGAAAGGAAGTATTATTGAACAGCCAAAACCGTCGGCCAAGACAGAGCCGTCTGCGTAGGTGTATGTGTAAGCGTTGTATTTCTTAGTCTTCTTGATAAATTGGTTCCTAGCAGCTCGGTAGTGCGGGTCCCATTTGCGTCTTCCAGACGATAAATATTCAATCTTTAGAGATGTACGCAGCCAAGGAGCGCCGCATTCTAGTTCCTTTCCGAGAATCCTTGGAACAGGTGGAGCAGACAGACCTAGTTACTGTTAATAGTGAAGCAGTCTGAGATTAAAAGGTTGTTGTTAGGTCTTCTTCCCATCAAATTTTTGAATACGAGTGGGTCTGGTCGCCTACCTGAAGCAGTCGGAGAAACAGGACCTGCTGATTTCGTACTTGATAACCTGGTATTTCCTCCTATAATGTAATTGGAGTTCATTGGATTCTGTTAATATATTTGGTTTAGAGCTTGTGGCAAATGCTCCTATGGATACTTGAGTGCTGTTCCTTTCCACGTCGAGCCGTCCGGTGCTGCGATCTAGTGGCTGCTAGCGCTCACCGGAAAGTGAAGCGTACTAGCATTCTACGTTAGAATCCCGTCGCATTTTTCATTTTGTTCGGATGGACAATCAAGTGTTACTCATATTTATTAGTATTCGGCGATCAAATCTGATCCAAGGCGGTCACGTTCTACTCTTAGTCCGGATGGACCCTATTCTTTGTTCGGATGAACGTTAGCTTTAATGTTTTATTTAATTTTATATTTTTTATTTTATATGTCATGTTATACAAGATGACAATTCATTAAACCAATATTCAACAAGCAGCAAGGCGTTTGTCTTCATTCATCACCTGTGAACATATACAGTCCAACCTCACTTTAAAATCTACCACGTGCAATTATTGGTGTAATAAGCCCATAACAGTTTATCTCTCACAGAGTCGAAGAGGGTAGATCTATATTCCAGCTTTGACAAAACTATGCTTGTGTGTTAGGATGATGGATTTGTCAGCACCTCAGTTGCAGAATGATATGAATTTAAAAGACGTTAATTCTCCTTAGACATTCAGCCTTAATGTATGAAATGTGGCTCGACCTAACCAGCTTTCCATAAAAAATCACACGTAGGAGTTAATCTTGTCTGTTTCCTTTATCTCATCTTCACCTAAGTATAGTTTGACTATGTTCTTGTATCCATCTAGCTGTATAGAGAAACAATAAATCTTGACTGTTACTGACAGTTTGCCAAGCCACTACTATGTGGCCGTCTTTGCACTAAGTTCAGCAGATTCTGCATTGTTTCCCTAGTAGTTTCAATTTTCTTGCTTCGACTGATGATAATGATGTCATCAATGAAGATAATTTTTCTCACCAGCGGAGTGATCATATCTGCTTCCCCATTTATAGTCACCAAGAAGAGCACCACACTGATAACAGATCCCTGAGGGACTCCATTTTTAATTTTAAAGACATTTGAAAGTACTCCATTTGCCCTAACATGGATCATCTATTTGCTCAGGAAATTAACCACAAAGTTCAACATATTCCCATCAACGCCGTTCTGTAGTAAGATAAGGATTATCATTATCCACTCTTTGCAAACCATCTCAAAAGCCTTTTCAATGTTTAAGGTAGTGCAAGGAGGTGCTTCTTAGAGGTGATTGCCTCATAAACATCTGTAAGTATAGATACAAGGTGATCCATGGTAGATCTCTTTTCTCTGAACCCAAATTGGTATGGAGAGAAGAACTTAATTCCTTCCAGATGTCATTTCAGTCTGTTATTTATCATCTTTTTCATCACCTTGCAAAGGGTTTGTGTTAAGGTAGTCAGACAGTAGTTCTCTGCCTAAGTGAAGACATGGTTGGGTTTAGTCAGAGAGATGATTAGGCCTCCCTCTAGACATTTGGAAACACCCTTCCTCCAGGATAATGTTGAACAGGTATAAGAGGGAGGGACCTTCATCAGGGAGCTGTCATATGAAAACATACAATATTTCATTAGGCCCAGGGTTAAAAGACTTTAAATTTGCAAGTACATCCTGTAATTAGCTCAAGATTAGAGGAACGTTTAGCTCACAGTTGACGTTAGTATCCCGCCGAAACATGTGCTCAATGCTAAATTTATGGCTGTTCTTAAAACTCAGAAAACTGTTGTCAAAGTTTGAGTCGCTCGAATTCAATGAAAACCTGTTGCACAGTATGTTTGCTATTTTATATAGGGTTGTGCATTAGGTGGCCATTCTCATCTAGATCATGTATATGGTTGGTCTTAAATTTGCCTTTGATATTTTCTTGATCCTGCTTCACATCTCACTCCATTAATGGCATTTTGGGTATTCTGAACTTAGCAGTGCGCATTACAAGATCTGCAAAGTCCCTAACATGTTCATTTTTCTGGGCCTTGTTGCCTGTCAGATGTAAACTTTATTCTTAATTAAGTATAATGTCAAACATTATTTAAAATACGCTACATTATGCAAGCATTAATAAGTTAACTTTATTTCAGGTATTTGTTCTTTTTCTCATGTGGTTAATAGACTGGTTTGCCAAAAGTGTAAAATTTATAGCTATTTGCCATTAAAGTTTTGTTAAAAATAAAATGAAAACGGCTAATGATTAAAAAGAAGTACTCATTTCTAAAATGATAGACTTGTATTTTCAGAATATCTTCTCAAAGCTACTATTTATCTCTTTCTTCAGTGATATTGTAGCTGCAAATTATTTTATTGTACCTTAGATACCTTTACATTTTTAGGGTCAAGCGAGGATGTAAATAAAATTGTAAAAATAAACTAGTATAAATTGAAATGCATAGCTGAATGTAAATGAGATAAAACTTATAACTTATTAATGGTAATGTGGAAAAATATAATAATTATTGTTTACTTATGAAGTACTTTGATCATAGCATATAAAAACCAGTTAATCTTATCTTTCTTTTGTTAAGAGAGGGGAAGGGTAGAGCTGGACAGAGATGGAGAGAAAAAGAAAGAGAGCAAATGAAAAGAGGCGTGTTCCATATGTTGATTTGTATTTGAGAATAATAAGTTAATTTAGTTTATGTTGATGAAGTAAAATTAATGTCAACTACATGGTGTGTGACAAAGCTTTTGTTTATCAATGTTTCTGTGCTATATCAGGTAATTCCACATCACATTGTATCTAAAAAGTAATATGTGTGTAACATTCTCTGAACAATTTAAAGCATATAAATTTCTCTAACTGACTGATATACAAGTATTTATCAGTATGCAACCAAAGCTTTTAAATTTTGTACCCTTAAATTTTATAGATGGCTGCTAAAGCCATCTGATCATGCAACCAGCTGATTAATAATGCTTGACTTACTGTCTCTCAGAACAAGATGGAGGTATAATATATATGTATATAGTATTTATATATTTCTTTATTTAAATGCATCAGCCATGTGTCAGAAATACTGACACAGTATTTTGCTGACAATTTTTTATTGGGTAGTATTTGTAAGGGAGGAAAGACTTAGAAATTTTTGAACCTCTCTTACTCTGTAATGATATATTACAACTTTGTATTGCCCTAGGACAATAGGTTATTGAACTATTGTCCTAGGTTAAAATATTATTTAGGCTCGAATATGCCACCTCGAATATGTACCACTAATTCAATAATACATCTTGCCAATAATTATAAACAAAAATTTAATGTACATCATTACCAGTAATTTATACTACCAGATAAAACAAACTGTTCACTTTCTGCAGAATTTAGCTTATACTAGTGTTACAGAATGAACTGCATAAGTCTATTAAATAGTTATTCCTGTTATGAAAGTAAAAAAAATTATGTAATTATAAATATTTTCCAATGATAATAATATTAATAATAAATTCCAATAAATCTGATTTCTACAAAAAAAAATCATGAGAAGCATGTTTAAAAACTTGATAAATTTTCTTACAAAGCTCTGTATGCTTTTTTTTGTAATTCTAGAGTTGTTTAAATTATGTAGATAAGAGTTTAAATTAAAAAAGGAATAAATTAGGAAGATAAAATAAGATAATTATGTAGATAAAGCATTAGTATATGTAAACAAAATTTGATTTGTAAGTAGTTTTTTTGAATTAACCTAACTTTTGTAATTGCAAAAAATTATTTTTAATAAAATCAATAAAATTTCAGGAAAATATACCTTTCATATTACAAATAATTTATAGCTTTGGTAAACTTGAAGTTAAACTTTTTTAAAGGATGTCAGCACTAAAAATGTTCTTAAAATTTTGAGACAGAAGTAAGTAAGACAATTCTTTGCAGACTAGACTGCTATTTTTGAAAAATGCTGTACAACTGAGTCAACTCATTTAATCAGCAAGTGTATACGAGGTCTGTAAATAAAGTAATAAGACTAGTATTTTTGGCAGCCAAATTGGCAACACTGTAAAGTTACTAGTAAACATATGGTTATATGAACAGCTGATTTATATTAGGTATGAATATTTTTAGTTTATTGTTGCCATGTGAGACATAGACAAACTTTTTGTGAAACGAGTTTTTGTTGTGCGTTACAAAAATAAGTGATAATTATTTTAAGCAATGTTGTGCAATCAAGTTTTGTGTGCTCATTCTTCTAGGGCAAAATGAAACTGATTCTGATTTTCTAAAAAATGTTATTACTCGTGATGAATCTTAGATATTTGAGTACCACCAAGAAACAAAACACCAAAGCAAGGAGTGGCACACTTCAAACTCACCACATCCCAAAAAAGCAAATATGAGCTTTCTTTTGATAGTAATGGCATTGTCCATAAGGAGTTTTTGTACAGGACAGACCTAAATCAATGTTTTTACCGAGAAATTCTTGAAAGAATGTGGAAAAGAGTTGCCCTCGTGAGACTAGCCATCAAAGACAACTGGATGCTACGTCATGACAATGCACCTTCTCACACCGCACTCTCAATTAATGAGTTTTTATCAAAGAAAAACATTCCTGTAGTTCTTCAATCACCTTATTCACCTAACTTGAGTCAATGTGACATTTTCCTGTTTCTTAATTTAAAAAACCAACTCAAATAACTTTTTGAACAATAGAAAACATAAAAAAAAATAACCGACCATCTGAAGATTATTCCGGTTTCTGAGTTCTAATACTGCTATGAAGAGTGGTAAAACCGTTTGAAGCATTGCTGGCTTCCCAAGGGAACTGTTTCGAAGGTATAGAGTCCACATATAAGGATTGTAAATGAAAAATTTTTCTGAACCAGTCTCATTATTTTACTTATAGACCTCGTGTGTGTGTTTGTACACACAATAATAGGAAATGCAATAATACAATACCAGAAAATATAAGCTGATGTGTATACTTTACTGTAAATAGAGTAATGCACATGCATAGAATTAATGTAATAAACAATGAAGCTGAAATTAGAATTATTAGCAGAAGTAATATTTCTCACCCACGTGATCTTCATTTATGATAATTTGATTTGTACATTTTATTTCAGTTACCCTGCAAGCTACATGGCAGTTCTGTCAGTGCACTAACATTTTTAATTAATCCTTAAAACTGACACCAAGAAAATTTTATGAAAGAACTATTTTCTAGCTTCTAGGGATGCAGTAAACAGTAATGTAACCTTGAAACCTTACCTTAGTTAGTAATCTTGAAAAATTGAAAGAAATGGAATAAAATAGAAAATATTTTCTTGGATTGTTTTACATCATCAGTTTGCTATTCAACAGTTGCACTTCTTCAGTCTGATTTCATGCAGTAAGCAGAACGTTTTAGAATTTCAAATATGAAAATGTGCTTGGAATGGAGGTCGGATCCCACAATCTCTTACTTTCATTCTCTTACACTGATAACTTCTTTCTACCCAGAAATCTTCCTATTACCTGATTTATTTAAGTTGTATCATTCTGCACCAAACTTTCAAAATGAGAGGCATAATTTCATAATGAGCTATAACATTAATTAATACAATGTATTAAATAAATTTACATAAACTTATGCACTTATCATGGTCATTAATTAAATTTAATAGGATTAATAAACCTAGTACTTTTAAATCTTTGAAAATTCCCATTTTCTTAAAAAAACAATTTCTATTTAATTTTGATATTGTAACTAAAAAAAGGCCAAACTTGAACCCTTTACACATACACATAAAGCAAGTCTGTCTCATGGGTGAATGATGTTCTCACTATTTTATGAAGTTGTAGTTTTATTAAAATTCTTTTTAAACTTTAATTTTTTAACCTTTAGTCCTAGTAAAATTTAAACTTATACCAAGAAGCTGCTGACAATTTTTATATTATTACAATATATTTGTATTGTATTGATTATCTAGTATTTTATATATATATATATATATACTGAGCACGACCACAAAGTCCTTTTCTGTGATATATATTATCAGCTGATTGTAAAGGTTAATCAGCTGCTTTCATTTGCTCATCAAAGTGCCAGGTTTTTTGAAGTTGAATTTTTTTTTTTCATATGTTCAGTGAGAATCTTGATTTGTACAATGTCAAGTTAAATTAGCTGACACAATTAAGTATTCAGTCGAGGAAAGGCTTATTGTGCAGTTGATTGAATAGTTTTGATATTATTGAGGAGTCCTTTTTATGATCTCGAATTATATTGACTAGGAAAAGATCTTCAGAGTTAAATATTCCTATTTCAACAGTTCAGAAAATAATGAAAAAAACTAGTGGTTTAAATCCTTTAAGGCTGTTCATATTAATGAGCTTTCTGAGTGGGATATAGCTTTAAGTTAAACTTGTTGAAAAGCTCTTCTAAAGCTTTCTTCCATCTCCTTTTTCAATGAATGTGTCAATTATCTAAGTAATAATCTTAGAATGTGTATTTTTAGTGTAAAGAAAACACCTATTCTAATGAGGAAATCACAGTGTCTACATGCAATGATGTGAGAAAGGACATTTGTAATGCATCTGATAGAACCATACCCTTTTGAATGAAGTTTTAACTACATTTCACACCTTCACATGCTTGGAATTATTTTGTTCCTCAGCTTCTTGATTGGTATATAATTAACTGCCATTTTACAGGAAGATGGAGCTCTAGCTTATTATAATTAAAAAAATGACTTTTTAAAATAACATTTTGAAGGGCGATGGATTGATAAGGTTTCTAAAATTCAGTGGCCACCTAGAAATTCAGACATATCAACTTGTGACAAGTTGTAATCATAGTTTAATTTTCATAAATGTTATTTACATAAATTTTCTCAAAAAGAAAAGTTGAAGTTAAAAGAAGAGAATAAAACTATGTTAGAAAAATTTGAATTTTATTTAGAAACAATACACTACTACATTTGTCAGAAAAGTAGGTATTTAATGTAAACAAAAACCAAATTCTTTTCTAGTGATGTGAAAAATTTGTCAAAACAAAATTTACTGTTAAAAATTGCTGTTAATATATATTAAAAAATTGGAAATTACACTACAATTATTATCAAAGATTAAAGATTAAGGAATGTTGACTATCTGAAAACTATTATCAGTGACTGTTTTCACAACTTTTATTTTTCAACATGTTTAACTGTTTGGAGACAAAGGAGGAACAAATACAGATATAATCTAAAGTAAGTTTTGTGTGTAAAAGTATTACAAATGACTAATAACAAACAATTCATGATTATTTCTTTATATGGAAAGGAACTATGGCCACTTTGTATGTATATGTATGTATGTACATAAACATCGTAGTAAAGTAAATATTGTATATATATATATATATACACCACACACATACATCTTATATATATATATAATATCTTACATAATACATTATATACATATATTATACATTATATATATATATATATATATATAATGTATAGAGTGTTTATAAAACCTTTTCAAGAATTCTGGGGGTTATACCACATCGATATAAAAAAAATCTTACATCAACATATGTAAGGAAATACTTAGTCTAGACTATCCACCATTTTGTATTTTTAACATAAAAATTTATTTTTCAGGAATGATTAATCTATCATGCTGAAATTTGGATACTGCTAGGGTACCTAGAAGTTTACTTGTTTAAATACAATGAACCTGATTTCTCAATCCATTTAAAAATGGCAGCCATGTAAACTTTTAATTGTTAATATCTTTGCAACTGCTGGTTTTTTTAAATGTCATAATAACCAACAAATTTTAAGAGCTTTGTGATGAAGAAAATAACATCTCATTTATTCAAATCTGTTCATAAATAACATAGTTATGGCAAACATTATTCATGCGAGTTACTCTTTATTAAAAAAACAATTTTTAATTACAATAAACTAAAATATTATTGAAATCATGGAACTATTATAACAATAAATAATATTGATATGGAAAAATAATTTGCATTAAAACAGATGTAACTAACTAATCATTGCTATAAACGTAAATAAAAACTAATACCCCGTTTGTATAACAGCACAGTTCACAATACTGATATACTTAATGTAACTTGCAGATGATTTAAACACTAATACAGCATATTGGCATTTTCACAAACACTACAAGTCATTCAACTCATCCTCTGAAGTAATACCTCACAGTGGTCCCAGCGATTAAAATAAAACAGTATTGCGCATTATTGATCAGCTGTTAATTATGGCCAACTTTGAAATAATAATTTTTCAAATAATTTATTGTATTTCTGTCAAAAACAAATTATTATGTAGAAATTTCTATTTTTTTTTTGTCATACAATTACAATAGTGTAAATTCCATTATTTTTTTAATTTATTAACAGCAGTTTTTAATAGTAAATTTTCTTTTTACAAATTTTTCACATCAACAAAAAAAATTTGGTTTTTGTTTACATTAAATAAGTACTTTTCTGACAAATGTAGTAATGTATTTTTTCTAAATAAAATTCAAATTTTTCTAACATTTTTTTTATTCTCTTCTATTAACTTTTACTTTTCTTTCTGAGAAAATTGATGTAAATAACATTTATTAAAAGTAAACACAAGTTTGAGAAATTTAACTTTAATTAGAAACAAAACACACAAAATAGATCGAAAAAGTGATACAATTTTTAACAGAAAAATTTTCATCAATGTTTCAACAACATAATATAAATGAAAACAAATAGAAAACTTATCAATACCAGAAAACAATGAATAAAAAGCAAATTTAAAAAAATCACATACTTTTTGGTTCTTCCTAAAAATGATTAAATATCAAAATGGTTACTCGATAAACCTGCATATATTTCTTTAAACCAGTTGCTCATTGTGGTTGGCATTCTGTTCAATGCATAATTCAGCTTGGCGAATCCGTGCTAGCCGGGCATGTTTTATAGAATTATTATTATTTCTAATAATAACTCCACTTTTTCCTCCTCTATGAATCATGAGACCTTGCCGTTGGTGAGGGGGCTTGAGTGCTCAGGGATACAGAGTAGCTGGACCGAAGGTGCAACCATATCGGAGAGGTATCTGTTGAGAGCCAGACTAAGGAATGATTTCTGAAAAAAGAGGGCAGCAGCTCTTTCAGTAGTTGTTAGGGGCATGAGTCACAATGACTTAAACGGCCATATCAACATCACTCAGTCCTCTGAGGACAGTTTTCAGCTGTCCTCTGAAAACTACAGCTGTTTTTTTTCCAAGAAAATGTGGCTCTCTGCATTTTCACATAGCAATAATGGAGGCGCCTTCCTTGGTAAAATAATCCGGAGGTAAATTAGTCCCCCGTTCGGATCTCCGGGTGGGGACTACTAAGGAAGGGGTCACCAAAAAATTAAAAAATAACATTCTACGAGTCGGAGCGTGGAATGTTAGAAGCTTAAAAAAGGAAATGAATAGGATAAATGTGGATATAGTAGGAATTAGTGAGGTTCGGTGGGAAGAGGAAGGCGACTTTTGGTCAGGTGATTTTAGAGTAATTAACTCAGCGTCAAATAATGGGCAGGCAGGAGTAGGTTTTGTGATGAACAAGAAGATAGGGAGGAGAGTGGAGTATTTCAAGACGCATAGCGATAGAATCATTGTAATAAGGATAAAATCAAAACCTAAACCGACAACGATTGTTAACGTCTATATGCCTACAAGCGCCCATGATGATGATGAGGTAGAGTGTGTATACGAAGAGATTGATGAAGCAATTAAACACGTAAAAGGAGATGAAAATTTAATAATAGATGGAGATTGGAATGCAAGCATTGGAAAAGGCAAGGAAGGAAATATAGTGGGTGAATACTGGCTGGGCAAAAGGAATGAAAGAGGGGACCGACTTATAGAGTTTTGCACGAAGTATAATTTAGCAATTGCCAACACCCAATTTAAAAATCATAATAGAAGAATATACACTTGGAAAAAGCCAGGCTATACTGCAAAGTATCAGATAGATTATATCATGGTTAAGGAAAGATTTAGAAATCAACTCGTTGACTGCAAAACTTACACTGGAGCAGACATTGATAGCGAACATAATTTGGTGATAATGAAATGTAGATTGGGGTTTAAAAACCTGAAGAAAAGGTGTCAGATGAATCAGTGGAATTTAGAGAAGCTTGAGGAAGAGGAGGTAAAGTAGATTTTTGAGGAGGACATCGCAAGAGGTCTGAGTAAAAAAGATAAGGTAGAATATGTAGAAGAAGAATGGGAGAATGTTAAAAAGGATATTCTTAAATCAGCAGAAGCAAACTTAGGCGGAATAAAGAGAACTGGTAGAAAACCTTGGGTTTCAGACGATATATTGCAGCTGATGGATGAACGTAGAAAATATAAGAATGCTAGTGATGAAGAAAGTAAAAGGAACTATCGGCAATTAAGAAATGCTATAAACAGGAAGTGCAAACTGGCGAAAGAAGAGTGGATTAAAGAAAAGTGTTCAGAAGTGGAAAGAGACATGAACATTGGTAAAATAGACAGAGCATACAGGAAAGTTAACGAAAATTTTGGGGTACATAAATTAAAATCTAATAATGTGTTAAACAAAGATGGTACACCAATATATAATACGAAAGGTAAAGTCGATAGATGGGTGGAATATATTGAAGAGTTATACGGAGGAAATGAATTAGAAAATGGTGTTATAGAGGAAGAAGAGGAAGTTGAGGAGGATGAAATGGGAGAAACAATAGTGAGATCTGAATTTAAGAGAGCATTAAAAGATTTAAATGGCAGAAAGGCTCCTGGAATAGACGGAATACCTGTAGAATTACTGCGCAGTGCAGGAGAGGAAGCGATTGATAGATTATACAAACTGGTGTGTAATATTTATGAAAAAGGGGAATTTCCGTCAGACTTCAAAAAAAGTGTTATAGTAATGATACCAAAGAAAGCAGGGACAAATAAATGTGAAGAATACAGAACAATTAATTTAACTAGTCATGCATCAAAAATCTTAACTAGAAATCTATACAGAAGAATTGAGAGGAGAGTGAAAGAAGTGTTAGGAGAAGACCAATTTGGTTTCAGGAAAGGTATAGGGACAAGGGAAGCAATTGTAGGCCTCAGATTAATAGTAGAAGAAAGATTAAAGAAAAACAAACCAACATACTTGGCGTTTATAGACCTAGAAAAGGCATTCGATAACGTAGACTGGAATAAAATGTTCAGCATTTTAAAAAAATTAGGGTTCAAATACAGAGATAGAAGAACAATTGCTAACATGTACAGGAACCAAACAGCAACATTAACAATTGAAGAACATAAGAAAGAAGCCGTAATAAGAAAGGGAGTCCGACAAGGATGTTCCCTATCTCCGTTACTTTTTAATCTTTACATGGATCTAGCAGTTAATGATGTTAAAGAACAATTTAGATTCGTAGTAACAGTACAAGGTGAAAAGATAAAGATGGTACGATTTGCTGATGATATAGTAATTCTAGCCGAGAGTAAAAAGGATTTAGAAGAAACAATGAACGGCATAGACAAAGTCCTATGCAAGAACTATCGCATGAAAATAAACAAGAACAAAACAAAAGTAATGAAATGTAGTAGAAATTACAAAGATGGACGACTGAATGTGAAAATAGGAGGAGAAAAGATTATGGAGATAGAAGATTTTTGTTATTTGGGAAGTAGAATTACTAAAGATGGACGAAGCAGGAGTGATATAAAATGCCGAATAGCACAAGCGAAACGAGCCTTCAGTAAGAAATATAATTTGTTTACATCAAAAATTAATTTAAATGTCAGGAAAAGATTTTTGAAAGTGTATGTTTGGAGTGTCGCTTTATATGGAAGTGAAACTTAGAAAATCGGAGTATCTGAGAAGAAAAGATTAGAAGCTTTTGAAATGTGGTGCTATAGGAGAATGTTAAAAATCACATGGGTGGATAAAGTGACAAATGAAGAGGTATTGCGGCAAATAGATGAAGAAAGAAGCATTTGGAAAAATATAGTTAAAAGAAGAGACAGACTTATAGGCCACATGCTAAGGCATCCTGGAATAGTCGCTTTAATATTGGAAGGACAGGTAGAAGGGAAAAATTGTGTAGGCAGGCCACGTTTGGAATATGTAAAACAAATTGTTAGGGATGTAGGATGTAGAGGGTATACTGAAATGAAACGACTAGCACTAGATAGGGAATCTTGGAGAGCTGCATCAAACCAGTCAAATGACTGAAGACAAAAAAAACTCCACTTTCTATAATACGATGTCTCAATTTTTCTTGTGTTCCAATATGAGCCGAATAGACTAATGACTTCATCCAATCTCAAAGGATAAAGTCTGCTGGCATGAGATCGGGAGGTCAAGGTGACCAGTTTATTGGATTCGACTAATCCATTGCTTACTAAATGTGTTATTTAAATGATTCATCATATTACAACTGTAGTGAGCAGGCATGCTATCATTGAAATCCACATCTGCTCTCTATCTGCAAGTAGAATATTTTCCAAGAGTGCCATCAGATTTGTTTGCAAAAAATGCAAATACCGCTCTCCATTAAGCCTTGGAAGTAAGAAAAAAGGCCTATGAGCCCTGATAATCGCCAAGAAGACCACACCACACATTAAACAAAAAGGTTTGTTGGAAGTGACTTAGTAGTCTCATGGTGAATTTCTTCTGCCCAAGTGTGAGTGTAATTTACAATGCCATTTCTTGTAAAGCAGGATTCATCAGTAATTAGAATATTACATAGGAAATCAGGATGATGTTCACATTTTCTAATTGACAATTGACAGAATTTCACCATTTATTTCACTATTTATAATCAGGTGGTAGTAACTCTTTGTACACATATTGTATGGAATGGGTATAATTGTACTCCTGTAAGTTCGCCGCACACTTGATTGCAAAACATGAAAGTGATGTGAAAACCTTTTGGTACTTGAGATGAAGGTGATTGTATTGCATTCAATATTGCTTCTTCAGCATTGGCATTTCTCACAAAATGTTCATAACCAGCATCGGAATTATTGTGGTTTATGCATACCCATTTCTGCAACTCATTTCTACAAAGCCTCAAATGTTTTACGATCTGGTACTCTTTGATCTAGATAATTTTCCTGGTATTCACGCACAACAGCCAATCCATTTTTATTTACCATATATTATATACATTTACCATATTTATTATATATATATATACACACGAGGTGCGACAATAAAGTAATGAGACTGATGTGAAAAAAAATGTTGCTTACCGTTTTAGTCATGTTTAGTGTTGTCTCCTTCAAAGTAGTTCCCCTCTGATTGCACACACTTATTCCAGCGCTTCTGCCATTGATGGTAATAACATTTCTGGAACTCATCTTCTGTAATATCCTCCAAGACCCTCGTCACAGCTTTTTGGACATCTTGTGTTGTTTGAAAATGGTGTCCCTTGACCGCCATTTTGACTCTTGGAAATAGAAAAAAGTCGCTCGGAGCGATATCTGTTGAATAAGGTGGCTGTGGTAGTACTGAAATTTGTTTTGGGGTTAAAAATTGCTGTACTGACAGAGCAGTATGGGATGGCGCATTTTCGTGATTCAAAATCCAATTATCAGCAATGTTGGTACAGACACAAAGAACTCGTTACGAAGTCTTTCTAAAATTTCTTTGTAGAAACACTGGTTAACTGTTTGTCCAGGAGGCACCCACTCTTTATGAACAATTCCCTTGGAATCGAAGAAGCACACAAGCATGCATTTCACTTTTGACTTTGACATGCGAGCTTTATTTGGTCTGGGTGATCCCTTTGAGCACCATTGCGAACTTTGGCGTTTTGTCTCTGGATCTTCAGTTAATATTAGACGAACCGTTTCTCGATTGATGTTGAGTTCTAATGCAATCATTTTTAAGGATAATCTTCGATCAGATCGTACGATTTCACGCACCCTGCTCAAGTTGACATCTGTCCGTGAGGTTGATGGTCGTCCACTGCGGTCTTCATCTTCAACATTCGTTCTCCCTTCACTAAAAATTTTATGCCACCGAAAAACTTGAGCTCTTGACATAACCTCCTCTCCAAAAGCCTTCTGTAACTTACCATAAGTTGTCGTCGCTTTTTCACCCAATTTAACGCAAAAAGAAATGGTATACCGTTGCGCAATATTTTGCGGTTTGATTTCTGTGACGAGAGACACAAACACGTGTTCACTTATTACAGCACAACTCACGACTGAGCAGTTGCATCAATGTGCCGCTTGGACTAGAAGTAGCTTATAGACCAAGGTCAAAGATGGTGTGCCTACGCAAGCTGTAGGGTTGCCACATCTTGCAAAGAAAAATCAGTCTCATTACTGTATTGTCGCACCTCGTATATGTATATATATATATATATATATCTGTCATACTTTATAGGTAGGTATATTCCTTACATCAAAATAATGAAAAAAAATTATGTAAACAGGTCTGGAAACACTTTTTTATTGAGTTACAGGTAGAAAAAAATTTAGCCCAGATTTCTCCTCTGAAGGAAGGCCTCTCTTTAATGTAGAAATACACATATTATTGAGAAAAATTAATGGCTTTATATCCAATCGTATATGAAAAAAAAAATGGGTTCCAAAAATGTACTTTAATAAGTTATCGAGAAAATAATTGTTAAACCCAAAAAAATTGTAGTAGAAATGCATGGATATTTTAGATTCTTAAATGATAATAAATTTATTTAGTTGAATTGACAATAACCAACTAAAGACAACATTTGTAATTTAATCCAGGAATAGTGATATTAAAGTAAATACAAACCAAATAAAATTTTTTAAGTTCACTTTTACTGAAAGCAAATGCCAAAAATTCTGAAAATCTTGCACTACAAATAAGTGAAACATTCTTCTATTATATTATTTATTTAATTTTTTTTTTTGTGTGTTTTATAGCCTCTAGGAGAGCTAATTTATATAATATTAGTAGTTTATATTCCATTTCAAAACATGCCATAGATTAACCTTGTACCAAAATCATGTCAATTAGGGTAAAGTTCAATGTAAAATTCAGAATGAAAAGTGTATAAATTCTTATTACTGGTTTTGGTCTACTAGTTGTCATCATTCAGTATCATCAATTCTATTCTCAAAATTACTGTTTGTGATTTTTAACAATTGACAAAGAAAATTATTATAAATTAACAAATGAATTATTCACAAACTGCAGCCATTTACATGTAGTCAGAAAACAAAGAGAAAGAGACTATTCTTATTAAATTTCAAACTGTAAACTAATTATCATGAAATTATCATAAAAAGCATTAAAATAATGCTTTTTGACTGCATTTTTTTGGTTTCACAACATTTTTCTCAGTAACTATTCAACCTCATTTTTTTCTATATTTTGTGTAAGATTATGTATAAAACTACCAATTTCCCTCAATAATTTGTATCTATAAAATTTTAGAGTAAATTAATTTGACTTATTAAAGTTGCTAGTTGAAACTTGAAAACAAAGTGTTTCCAGATCTATATTTATATGATTTTGATGAAAGAAGTGCACCTATAAAATAAGGTATGAAACTAACTGATTTACACTCTCTCTAAGCTCATGTTTAATATAGATATTTTTTAACCTAATAATAAGCGTAAAAGTTGAGAAAGTTAATAGTTATGAAATCTAGAAATATAAAATTAACTTTTGCTTATAGATTGCTAACAATATAACGTATTCATTTCTTAGTATTAAAAAAAATAACCCTTGTTTTATTCCTACCCCATGTTTTATTTCTACTAGATATCTTTAAAATTGGTTTTTATAAAATTTACAATGAAAATAAAATAAACCCTTTTTGAAATATGTTCTATTTTTTAACATGAATTATTTATGGTAATGCATTCTTCCAACTAACAATTTTCAAATGATTCTACTTGAAATAAAAATTACACAAATTGTGTGCATTTGCTGCTTCATTGAGCGATAGTTCAATGAACTGCATGTAGTTATAAATGAGGATGACAAAATAATTTTGTTTAAATTTCAACATATTTAATCCTCTTTCTTTAATTAAAAATGGATTACATTTAAATATTCCAAGTAAATAACTTCTGGGACCACCATTAGGTACTGCTTCAGAGGATGAGGTAAATGATTTGTAGCATGAGAAAATGTCAAGCCTGACCAGGATTCGAATTCGGGACCTTCGGATAAAAGGCCGAGATGCTACGACTCGCGTCATGGAGGCCGGCAAGTAAATAGTTTCACCTTTCTTTAAATTTGGGCGTAGTAAAGAGTAATGTTATGATGAAAGTAATTTAATGCTGGGAGTGAAGAAATTATGCCGGAGGGCCACGGACGATAGCTATGTGCCTTTTTTACAGAGGTGGTTCACACTTGTTTTCAGCATGATCTGTCATCATCTTATTTAGTATTTTATTGCAACACAGGCATCACTTCATGATTCTGAAGATTGCTGCTGCCAGTTTGCTATTTCTTATTCTGGATGTCATTATTTGCAGTTATTCATATTTAGGAGGACATTTCCTTTCTTATAACTTAGGAACATATCCTGCTGCCCATAGGTTGCAAGGAGTTTGAATAATTATTAAATAAATAAATTTTATGTTTTTTATTCATGGTTTTTTTAGATATTGATTAAATAATGGTGTTCAAAACATTTTGTTTACAAAAGAAAGAGTAACCTGATACTTTTATAGAAAAACAATTACGAAAGTGTAACCATTAAATTTCTCTTTTTTGCTTGATTTTTATTTCAGTGGTTTAAATCATTATGTCTTACTTTTATGTATGTATTACTATAAATTCATACACTCAAGTTGTTTTAATAAAAACAAAGATAAATTTTGCAACTAATGTAATAGTAATTTTGCTACAATATGAAATAAACTGAAAAATTAATAAAATTACTTCTTAAATTGAAAAATAATAAATAAGAAACTGTGTCTAAAATATTTTACATCTTCTTTTCATTCTAAATAGAAATGTGATCTTTTTAAATGGATTGTATAAAGTGACTGAGGAAAGTAAAAATCTATTTAATACATTCTATCTTTTATTAACCTTAAGTACTTTTCTGCTGATTTTTTAAGCACTTGCTGTTGTAGGAACTGAGTGATTAATAATAAAGATAAGGTTTTTTAGCTCACTTTTTCATGTTAATGAAAGAATTAATGATTAGGAGAATTAAAATGGGCCTAAATAGCTTATTTTCAGTTCAAATTATCTACAGATTAACAATGTAGCTAGGATCAATTATACAATTATAATTCAATAATAATTGTCTGATAATCTTAGCTTAAAAAGTTTATTTATAGTCTTTTTTATAAACAACACTAATATAAATACTTTTGATTGTCGGTAGAATTTGTTATTGTTTATTTTTTTAAATTTCTTTTTTCAACTTGGACTAGTTTTAATTAATGGCAATACACACCCTATCAGTTATTTAGCTTAATTATATTTTTATTTTCTATTTGTATATTGGTGATTATTTCTTTCTTCTATCAGGGACTATCTAATAATAATAATAATAATAATAATCACTGGCATTTTCTAATGCCGGTGACTATTTATTTTTAAACATCCATCTTGTTTTGATGGAGTCCTTAATATCCCTTAGCATTGTTTCTTTTCTGCCATTGTATGCTATTGTTTATAAAATTCTTGTCTGCCTATGTGGCTTTCATCTTCAATGCGTCTATAAAATAAATCTACTTTTATTTATAGATAATTATTTAATATCAGTGTTTTAGATAAATTATTTTAGTTAAACTCTTGTGTGGAATTATTTTGTTTGTTTTCTTGTTTTCAGATGATAAGAGTTCTTTATTTATTTGAACATGTAAAATTTTTTTTGATATGAACATTATGATATAAGAACTATTGATTTTAACAAAATTTAAAATTTGGCATAAATTTGTAAGTAAAACATTCAGTGAGGGTACTTGTCTCTTGATTAATATGTGCTTTTGGAGAAAACTGATTCATTGTGAATTTTTGTTTTCAAAAATTTAATAAAGGATTTGCCAAACACATTTTAACTTGCAGGAAATGTTTTTTGAAGTTTTGAAAGGGGCTCAAGCCCCTCTGAGTCAAAACAATTAGTGATTAAGAAATTAGTTATATTTATTAGCTGATTATTCCCAACTAAATCTTTTTTTTTTCTCTTATCTCATTATTCTCAACTTTCTTATTAAGTGATGAACAAAATCATATCGAAGGTTAAAATAATAAAAGAATAAAACTCTAACAACTCATAGTAAGCATTTGTAGATTAGTATTATATGTAAAAGGATTATGAATAAAGCTTACAACAGTTTGGTAGGCTTTATATTAATAAATTTTAACTAATATTTCTTTTAAAGCATTTTGAAGTATCCTTGTAGTCATCACGAAGTCACAAAACAGTATTTTTAATTTACCCACTTTACTTTATCTGAACTTTTGATAACATTTAAAAAATTGAAAACAATCTAATTTTATGGTAGCTTTATTACCACTTTAATTATGTCATGTGTAGTAATAAACATATTCTATTCTTAATTAAGTTATAAAAAAGAAAAAAGAAAAGTGAATTTGTATAAGTTATGGTATTACTGTCTTTTCTTTTTAAGTTATTGATATTTTAAAAAAAAACTTTTGAATTCTTTGGCTATTAATATTTAGTTAATATCATATATGTTTATTTAAAATTATTTTTTAAAATATATTTTGTTTTATAGTTATTACTGTTATTTTATTTTATTCACATTCATTATATTTGCTATGCACTTCTAAAGTAATAAACATCAGGGAAAATAAAACAAGGATTCTTTATAAACTGAGAAGTAAACATTATGTAATCTGCTATTTTATCATTGAATTTAATTATTTTTCACATTTAGTATATGTATAGGGCCTTGATATTTGAAGAGAAAATACATATATACTCTAGTTCAGATTTGTGGAAGTAAATTAATCATTATAGGGTCTTCTAAGCTGGAGGGGAACAAGGTTACGAATCAGACTTTGAAGAACTGCACATAGCATTTATTTCCCATATTAGGAATGGGTTCAGAGCAGCATTTGTTATCATTGTTAAGGATAGTTGCAAACAGTGTCTGTTTCTTATGTTAGGAGAGGGAAATCTGTTGGGGGAATTCAATAGAATACCACTGGTCAATGATTCTTCATTGCTTCAGGTCAAAATTAAGTTGGTGGGTCCAAGGGGGTTTACAGAAATTTAAAATCTGTTGAATTGTATTGATGGCACACTTCTTGAACCATAGCAAGATTCACCTCAGTTTGTAGGATGTATGATTTTAGCTTCTCTCAGTGGTTTTTTTATTATATACTAATAATTTATTACCATAAAGGGTACAAACAGAATAAATTAGAGTGGAGTGTATATAGTGGGAATTTCCATGTAGCCAACAAAACTTAAGAGGAGTGAGCTTTACAACAAAATGTGGGAATTTTTAAATCATATCAGCAGTTTTTGAGATTACTTCAGACAAACTCTGTCTTTATAGAATAGTATAAATCTATCATTAATTTCTTTAAAAGCAATTAGAAATGATTTATGTAGTTGACATAAACTAAAATCTCATAACAAAATTATCACATTTTTAAACTACAACAAAATTATTTTTTCTGCAGTGTAAAATTAGTAAATAAATAAAATAGAAAAAAACAAGGTTTAAAAGTCAATCATTTTCAGATTTATCAATGAAAGGATTAAATTAGTTTTTTCAAATGCCAGGAAACTCGAACAAAATCACCAGCTATCATAAAAAAATTGAAAATACAATTCAGATTTCACTCTCTACTGTTTCAGTGGAGAGCAGCAGTAACTGCACTCATTATATGGACAAGTGCGGTGCTGGTTACAGAATGAGAGTTTTTCTTTATCTGGATAATATATATTTGAGATTTTACTTTTTTATTATTATTATTTTTTTTAATCATTCATCATATCTTTATTTCATTAATAATAAAGCAATCCAGTTGAAATTTAAACAAATATTAATGTTAATAACATTAATAAATATATTGGGAGTGTTTGAAAAAAAAACTTTTGCTTCTTAAAATTATTTACTTCTGATTGAAATAGTAGTAGTATTTGGAATATAAAACATAATAGTTAAATCATTGGTCTGAAAATATCAAAGGTTAGTGAGGATAAGAAAACATTATTTATTAAGCAGTTAAAAGGCAGATTTTTAAAACTTTAGTGCATTTCACTTAAATATAAAAAGTTAGGTTAAAAAATATCCTAAACTAGTATTTTTCTTTGATTTTCTTTTGGTTTTATTTTATTTTATAAAAAGAACAGATTTATTTTATGAAATAAAATTGCTTTGCCCAACAGAAAAAATATTTGAGGAATGATATAACATCACCCTAAATTTTTATTGTTAAAATGAAGTGATTTATTAAGTTTCAAATTTATTGATGGATACAATAAATACTACATATATTACTGCAGGAATAACATCACAAATACATCTAAATTGTGGTTGTTGGTAAAAACTATGTTATGGCTACAGTTAATTATTATTTTTATATAAATAATTTTACTGTTTATCCATCCCAAAATCTGAAACTAATGTTTTAAATTATTAATTTTAATGTTTCTATTAATCTAATGTTTTTAATATGAATATTGTTAAGTCATCATGAATTTCTTATGAATCTCACTTATCACTATGTAAGCTCTGAAACAGATCCATTTGATTTGGGTGAATTTAATAAATGGATAGAATTAAGAACGAATGGGCTAATGAAGAGAGCAATGCTTAATATGTTAGTAGGTGAGACAAGACAAGTAGAGAAAATTATTTGTTTTCAGGTTACAAAAATATATTTATTGTAATACCATAGCCCTAGAGTTTCTCAAAATTGTTAGTGCTAAGGCCCCTTTCTAAAAATCATAACATTTGCTTGCGTTTATGGCATAAGTATTCAATTTTTATAATATTATGAGGAATAACATTTTTTATAGAAAAATTTTTCCTGATTTTATTATTAAATGTTATAGATAAAATATAAAATAGATTCTTTGTAATTGAAAAAAAGTTGTTTTACAAGATAACTGCAATGATTTTAAAGAAGTTTAAAAGAACACTGGAGGTATATCTCTCTGCTGGAACGTATCCCTATTTATACTTCTAAAATAAACAACTCATAATTAACAACTATTAGCATTTTTTGTGCTTATTCACGATAATTTCTTTGGTATTTAGTAGTAATTAGTTTAATATCTTATGTAAAGAAACTCAGAGGAAAATAATAGAAGTTAATGTAAGTAACGTTAGTCAAATAATGAGATAGTGAGTGAAGGAGAATGATAAGAATAAGTAGATTCTAATTGTCATATAACACTTACATTTATTTTACAATTAATTATTTGTTGAGCTAAATCATTTTATTTACAAGGTCAATTATTATACTGTATTTTATAAAATAATCCATTTTGCATATTAGTTTATCTACTATCAATTTTAAGTCATAATTATTGGCAAAAACTTGACATACTCTTTGTCAATCTAGAAAACTGATTTTCAACATTTTTTGTCAGACTTTGGTATTTATAAACTTTCACACAAAGGATGAAGAGATGATTACAGCAGTTTATTCCACTAAAAACATTGTATTGAATATAAAATGGAGTTAAAATAAATATTTTATTATTTCTAATGTGTACATTGCAATCTGTTCAACTAGTGAACTCTAAACAATCCCCCAAGGCACAATGAGGTGAGAATATTATGTATGACGTGTAACTGAGGTGTAGTCTTAAACAGACTGAGGCCATCTATTCCTGAAATGTATGGTTAACTGGACTCCAACCACCAAAGTAGACCATTATTTACTGTCTAGTATTCAAATCCATATAAAAGCAACTAACTTGTACTAAGATTTGAACCTCAGAATTTCAACTTCAAAAATCAGCTGTTAAACAAGTGATTTTGTAATGACAGATTTGCCACTTAAAATAAATATAATTGAGAAAATTATATAGATTTTAATAATATTAATTTTACGCATAATTGTATTTAATTTTTTATAAACAGTTAGAACTTATGAACAGTATTTATTTACCAGCTATGAGTTCCTACATTCTACCTATTTGTAAAATAAAACTTATCTATTAATTTAGAAATAATTTTTATTTGCCAGTCTGATAGCCAATATACTTTGTACAATTAGAAATATTATTTCTTTGCCACAAGTCAAGAAATGGCTGGCCATGACATCAAAATAATATTGCCAATTGCAGTGGCAGCTTGTAGCTAAAATTGATGGGGGTGCTGCTTCAGAAAATTTTTTTCTGGGCCTTTTCAAGGACATGGTTAAAGTTTTCTGTAAAACAGAAGAACTGAAAAAAAAAACAAATCAAATAGAATAGCTGGAAGCAGGATTATAATCTAATTCTACACTTTATCACATTCAAGAATATGGTACATAGTATTTAAGCACATTGTGCCTAAAAACCGTATTTGGTTTAACCAAATAAATAATAAAATGTCAATACAGATAATATTTTTTAGTATTATTAGATAATTATTAGTATTATTAATAATAAAATGTTCATTTAAAAACAGTGTAGTCGAATGGTGCTTAATTTAAATTTCTATGTACAGAGAAACAAATACATAATTAGCTTTTACTAATTACCTTCTCTTTCGCCCTTCCAGCATGTTTTTGGACAGATTTGACAATCAAAGAGCACTTGTTTTCTGCCATCTTCACTACTGAAAAAGCAACTAAATAGGCGTACCATATTTTTTTGGATCCAACCCAGGATGTATTTTTGAAATTACTTAAAAGTCTTAACAATTTACTGAAACATTAAACTTTATTTATTCAGTGTATTTTTCACTAGACATGACTTTTTTCAGAAGTGGTTTGTTTGTTTTAATTATACTATAAAATTCACAAGAAAGTTCTGAATTAATTTTAACATTTAGCAGATGTTTAACAGTAAATACTAAAAGTCTACCCCTTTCTGCAGACCAAATGTTCTCCATAATTAAAAAACCTCTCTCAACTGGAGCAGATGTCCCAGGCAAAGATGCTGAAAACTCAACTATTTTAGAAATATTGCAACATGAAATATCAGTCTTTTGAAACACCTTAAAAATTGCTTTCCGCTTCTCTTCAATAGTATCTGATACTTTTTCAGAACTTGAACCACAACCTACCCTTTGGTTTTGAATTACCTGGTTCAACAATATATGTTCATTAAATAGTTCATCAATATTTATGGAATCTTTTATAATTTCATTAACAACTTATGCACTCTTCTAAATCAGACTAGGCAATTTTAGTTTGTAAATTTATGCACTGAAACTTACGAACTTTATCAAAACTGGTTCTTTACAACTCTAAGTATTCTATACTAGAATTATAAAAATTGTCTACATTTGAAAAGAATTTTTGTTCCTGAACATCATTATTTTCTTTTAGAGTGCATAGCAATTCTTTGGCAGAAGATGGTATAAATTTGTGAGTTTTTCTTTCCTGAAGTTGACAAATTAATTCAGAATATATCTGAAATGCTTCTGTTGCTGTGATGGAATTAGCTTCCAATTTCAGAACTACATTATTAAATAATTGTAGAGTACCATATAAAAATTTCAAAAACAGTTCATTTTCTAGATTTAAAAAAAAAATCAAATAATAATTTTGGGCATTTGTCACAAGATAAGAAGTATGATTTTAAGTTATCAAAAATGAAAAGAATTCTTTCTATTGCAGGTAACAAACTAAGGAACCTTGAGCTGCTATGGGATAATACTTTTTTATAGTCTTGTTTCCACAAATTCACAGAACTCTTTTAAGTTTTGTTACACTTACTGTATATATATGTGAAAAAGTTTTATGTCCAAGGGTAGAGAATCACATGCTATTCGTACTGAATTGTGAATAATGTGGGCTGACTAACCAATTCCTGACATAGGTCTATGTAAATCACTTTAAAATTTTCTGAACACATTTTCATTCCCTTTTATCTTCGCACCACCAAAATTATTGTTAGTGTTATCAGCAGTAAAACAAACCAACTTTTCTTCAAGTTTGTATTTTTTCACACACTGGAAAAGATACTGGGTCAAAATTTGAGCAGTTTCACATGACACTTCATCAAAATTTAAAAGTTTAACTTGAATTTTCTCCTTCACACTGAAATATCTTACAACAATCGGAACAAGTTTTACTTTACTTCTGTTTGATCTATCCGTCGTTACTGTTACTTAATTAATATTTTCCAAAGAACGCAACACATTATCAAATATAAATGGTGAAATAACATTTACAATAATGCCTTGGTTTTGGTTCTACAGATGAAAATTTTGGGTCATATAACTTTTTAACCAGATTAGATGTGCAGTCTGATGTTTTGAAACTGAGTTCATGTCTAGCAGTGTAGTATGAAGATGTAGCTTCTTTATAGCACACTACAGTTCACTGTTATTATTATCCCATCTTTGGCTTTAAAAAAATCTCTTATGTTTGCTGAAGCAGTAGCATTATTAATAGCACTCCTGTGTTTCACGTGGTCTTCAATATCACCCTTTCCTTTATGTGCAACAGAAAATTCCCCAGTACATAGTGTGCAATAAAATCATTCATTGTTACTGTCATTACACAATTTTAAAAATTTGTGTTCCTGTTGCAGGTTAACATTAAACACCCATTTTTTGTTGCTCATTGCTAAATAATGAGACAAAAAAACGAATAGAGATAAAACGATCAAAAACATGTAGACAAGTTACTTCACACATGAAAACAATATAAACACATTTCCTCTGTTGTGTTGCCAAATGACTAAGTAAAATATTATGGCGAGACTGATAGTCATGCCTCCGTCAAAATTGACATCAGCGCTTGCTCCAAGGTCGGCTGAGAGATGTACGGCTGTAAGAGAATGTCTAAAAACACGATGTTGAATATATAGCTCTAAAATTAAAAAATAATCCTTGCCAGTCATAAAATTCTCAAACCCTGGACATTTTTGCAACCACAGATGTTACCCCAGACAGCACTAAAAAACCAGAACTATTTGGGCTAATCCCGGATGTACGGTAAGCTTACAACTAAACCACTTTCATATTCCTCCCACCAACTAAACTATAAAAGGGAATGAACAAGGAACGTTCCATATATACGCAGAGTAAAAAAACCAACTACCTTCCACCACCATCATACCAGGGTTGGCTGTGCAGGAGTGACAGTGCTCTCTCTCCCTTGTAGCCTTGCACGGTGCAGCTCCTATGTGCACATGCGCACAGCAGCCAAACACCACACTGCTGGAACTGAAAACCGCAGAGATCCATACAAAGATTTTTGTATCTTTTTCATAAACTGGGGTATGACTACTGACATTAAGCTTAAGGATTATATACTGTGCGAGATTATATACTGTCTGATTTATAATATGAAAGGTAAAGTCAATAGGTGGGTGGAATATATGGAAGAGTTATACGGAGGAAATGAATTAGAAAATGGTGTTATAGAGGAAGGAGAAGAAGCTGAAGAGGATGAAATGGGAGAAACAATACTGAGATCTGAATTTAAGAGAGCATTAAAAGATTTGAATGGCAGAAAGGCTCCTGGAATGGACGGAATACGTGTAGAATTACTGCATAGTGCAGGTGAGGGTGCGATTGATAGATTATGCACACTGGTGTGTAGTATTTATGGAAAAGAGGAAGTTCCGTCAGACTTCAAAAAAAGTATTATAGTCATGATACCAAAGAAAGCAGGAGCAGATAAATGTGAAGAATACAGAACAATTAGCTTAACTAGTCATGCATAAAAAAAAAGAATTGCATAAATTCTGTACAGTAGAATTGAGAGGAGAGTGAAAAAAGTGTTAGGAGAAAACCAATTTGGTTTCAGGAAAAGTATAGGGACAAGGGAAGCAATTTTAGGCCTCAAATTAATAGTAGAAGGAAGCTTAAAGAAAAACAAACCAACATACTTGGCGTTTATAGACCTAGAAAAGGCATTCGATAACGTAGACTGGAATAAAATGTTCAGCATTTAAAAAAAATTAGGGTTCAAATACAGAAATAGAAGAACAATTGCTAACATTTACAGGAACCAAACAGCAAGGGTAATAATTGAAGAACATAAGAAAGAAGCCGTAATAAGAAAGGGAGTCCGACAAGGATGTTCCCTATCTCTTACTTTTTAATCTTTACATAGAACTAGCAGTTAATGATGTTAAAAAGAACAATTTAGATTCGGAGTAACAGTACAAGGTAAAAAGATAAAGGTGCTACGATTTGCTGATGATATAGTAATTCTAGCCGAGAGTAAAATGGATTTAGAAGTAACAATAAATGGCATGGATGAAGTCCTACTCAAGAACTACCGCATGAAAATAAACAAGAACAAAACGAAAGTAATGAAATGTAGTAGAAATAACAAAGAATGTGAAAATAGGAGGAGAAAAGATTATGGAGGTAGAAGAATTTTGTTATTTGGGAAGTAGAATTACTAAAGATGGACGAAGCAGGAGCGATATAAAATGTCGAATAGCACAGGCGAAACGAGCCTTCAGTCAGAAATATAATTTGTTTACATCAAAAATTAATTTATATGTCAGGAAAAGATTTTTGAAAGTGTATGTTTGGAGCGTTGCTTTACATGGAAGTGAAACTTTGACGATCGGCGTACCTGAGAAGAAAAGATTAGAAGCTTTTGAAATGTGGTGCTATAGGGGAATGTTAAAAATCAGATGTGTGGATAAAATGACAAATGAAGAGGTGTTGCGGCAAATAGATGAAGAAAGAAGCATTTGGAAAAATATAGCTAAAAGAAGAGACAAACTTGTAGGCCACATATTAAGGAATTCTGGAATAGTTGCTTTAATATTGGAGAGACAGGTAGAAGGAAAAAATTGTGTAGGCAGACAATGTTTGGAATATGTAAAACAAATTGTTAGGGTTGTAGGATGTAGTGGGTTTACCGAAATGAAACAACTAGCACTAGATAGGGAATCTTGGAGAGCTGCATCAAACCAGTCAAATGACTGATAAAAAAACAAAAAACTGTGCGAGTATAAAGAATGAATTAAAGAAAAAAGGACTTGTTATATTAAATGTTATCAATAATATCAAGTAGAAATAGTGAGTGCTATAGTTCCACAGTGCCTATACACGAGTCGCCACTGGCCAATTATGATTTCTACTTTATCTTTCCTCTGCTACTTTAAGTAAATAATGTGATTGTGATAAATGGCATCAGTTCACATTAATTTATTTCTCAAAATATGTCTCCTTTTTAAAACATTATACTGCTAATAGTTATTTGGAATTTTGTTATCAAAATATTGAGAACAATACAACAAAATATTGTGAAAGGCTGGAAAATATTAATTATTCATAAATAATGTAGTTATTTCTGGTCTAAAGATTCCTACAACCAGAAATCATATGAGATTTTCTTTTTCTTCTAGTTTTATAATTATTATTTTATAAGTTCTTTATTTGTGTTGACATATTTGGATAAAATAAATTCCAGTGAGAAATATTTTTACAGTTGGATTAAGAGTTAACCAAGGTGGAGTATTTTTACAGTTGGATTGGCAGTTAACTTAGGCTTTGGAATTAGTAAATAATCCTACAACTACAAATTTTTTTATCAGTTTTTTGACTGGTTTGATGCTTTTCTTCATTCCTTTCTCTGCTGTGCTAATCTTTTATTTTGAACTACATGCTACATCCTTACTTTCTATTTATATATTACAAGTTTTGTTTTCTTCTACATTTTACATCCTATATAAATTACCTTGTAACAAATTAATTAAATCTGGATATATTAGTGTAAGGCCTACGAACCTATTTTACCTCTTTACAAGGTTTTACCATAAATTTCTCTCCTCATATATTCATGATACAATTTCTTCATTTTTTACTTTATCAACACACTTAATTTCTAACATCTTCCTGCAACACCATATTTCAAAAACCTAATTCTTTTTCTTTCTGCTTTTGCTAAGGTTCATATTTCACTACCATTTATTGCTACAGTCCACTAAATATTTTTAAGAATATCTTTTTAATTCCTAGTTCCACATTTAGTATTAGAAGGATTCTTTTTGCATGAATTTTCCTTACTTGTGCTTGTCTGCACAATGTGTACTTAACTTTAACCCATCCATTATAATTTTATTATGTAGATAAAAGAATTCTGCTGCTTACGGCATATTATGATTTCCTTTTTAACATGTAATTTTTCATTCTCCCTCATTCTGTTAGATTTCATTATCTCTTTTTCACTCATTATTTATTTTCAAAGTGGATTTCTCTCTTAGTTATAACACTATCATTAAAGACTTTTCTTATTCATTTTTAATTTCTGCCAAAAGAAGTGTCAGCAGTGAATTTCAATATTTTTAACATTTCTCCTTTGGTAGTTGCTCTGCTCTCAAATTTTTCTTTCAATTGAAATATTTCTCCTTTTATTTAAAAATTGAAGTCTCAAGAACAGATAACATTATTGTTTCACTCCTTTCTGAATATAGATTTTTCATCTGTATATATCTCACTGCTATTCGATTCTTATGTAGGTTGTGTAGATGTCTTCTTTGCCTGAGTATAAGTTCAATTATCTTTATTGTCTTAAACATTTTATTTCATTCTATATTATCTAATGGCTTCTCCAGATGTATATATAACACACATCTTTAGAAGACAGGCTTATTTTTCTTAAGCCTATCCTCTAAGTTTAGTCTGAAGGTTAGAATAAATTTCCTGTTCCTATACTTTTTGTGAAACCAATTCACTACTTCTTTCAGGATTAAAAGTTAGACTGATAGTACAGTAGTTATTGGACTTATCCCAACTTTCCTTCTTTGGTTCAAGTGCCAAAATATTAATAGCATTAAAAGTGTTAATTTTAATTTTTTTATTTTAATTATTTTAAAGTAATCATTTTTAATCATTTTGCAAGAATCTCTGATGTATTAAGGTTCTATGATCATCTGGTATTAAGTCAAAATTTGGCACAGGCAAAGCATTGTTAATGTAGTGTCAATTTAAAAATTAATTTTTGACAAATTACAAACAACTTAAATTGAAACAGAATATTTTCATTAATTTTATTTTTTCAATTTATTTTACAGCCAGTGTTGCTGTGCTGGTGACAGGAACTGCTATTGGATGGACATCTCCTACATTAAAGAAGTTAGTATACGAAAACCCAGTCTTTACACAAGATCAGGGTTCCTGGATAGGAGCTATGCATGAACCTGGTCATATTCTAGCTGCTGTTCCAGCAGGAATTCTGGTATCAAAATGGGGACCATTGAATTGTCTTCGTTTGGTTGGAGTATTTGCTGTAATAGGCTGGATATTGATTCTTACAAAAATATCATTTTGGGTAATATGCACTGCTAGGATATTTTTTGGATTAAGTATGGGTGTAGCATTCACTGTTGTTCCACTGTATGTGGGTGAAATTGCTAGTCCAGAAGTTCGAGGTGTACTTGGAGTTGCTTTTCAATCGATGTTACATCTGGGTCACCTCATTGAATTTGTTCTTGGGCCATGGTTGTCTTATTTTGAACTTGCTACTGTTTCTCTATGTATACCACTTGCATTTCTTATAGCAACTTATTTTATGGTTGAATCACCATATTTTCTACTTAAAGAAGGTAAGTTTACATTGGTTTATTTTAAAGATGTATTGAATATATATATAAAAAATATTTTTCATTAAGTTTATTGTAATTTTGGATAGTTATGTATTATCTGTTGTGAGATAAGGGAAAAACTTCTAATATGATCCTTGGTGACTTAAGGAATAGAAAAAAACATTATCTCATCTCTCTTTTGCTATGTAGAGAAATTTGTCAGTCAATAGAAGTAGCATCATTGATTTAAAAACCTCAGTGCAAAAATTCCATTTGAACAGCCATTTGCTCCCATAATTCCTCATAAAAAGTATACAAAATCCACTTTATGCATCTCGTTATAAATAATTATTAATATTCTTTTGCTCTTCAATATTATTTTTCTGCTGCAAATAAAAAAAACAAGGAACAGCAGTATTTCAGGAAATTTCATTTTAAAGATTGAGGATTTTTTTTGCAAACAGTAAAATTTATTAAAGGAATCAGTAAAGAAACCTAAGTGTAGTCAGATCATAAAAAAATGAGGTAATAGATGTTAGGTTGAACAACCTGGCTGGACTCCGTGGTGCAAGTGGTAGCGTCTTGGCCTTTCACCTAGAGGTCCTGGTTCGAATCCCGGTCATGCATGGCATTTTTCACACATGCTACAAAGCATTCATCTCATCCTCTGCAGAAAAAATTGCTTAACTGTGAACCCAGAGGTTAAACAAAAACAAAAAAAAAAAAAAAAGGTTGAACAACCTGACATAAATTCCCATAATTCTTTCTTGCATAAATGGAAAAAAATCATTAAATTTAGTATTTTTAAAATTATTTTATCCATCAAATTTTTATGGAAATAATGTTTTAAATGTTTATTTTGATTAAATATTTATGGAATGTTTCGTTGAATGACAATGATTGGACAGCTTATGCAATATCTGTTGGCATAATTAATATAAAATATATTGTAAAATTCTAATAAACTGATTGTTATTGTACATATTTTGATTGAAAATAATTTCAATTATTGTTCAGTTCTTGTACAGAACTGCACAAGAAGACCGACATTTCATTTCTGACACCCTTACTATTTTGCAATGAGAAATGCACAGATTTTCAGAGTACAATGCACAACATACGTTTGATTAACCAGTAGATCCTACACACACATCAAATTTCAAATAACTTATGACTGTGTCTTACTGCATAAGTGCATATGAAACATATACCACTACACAGTCAACCTGAAATTTTTTTCAACTTAAATTGAGTGTAACTCAAGAACGACAAAACCAATCTTCAATAACTTATCATATACTCAACTTTAGATGCACTACTATAGCGTATCTAACTTTCAATGAAATTTATCAAGGAGTTTTGGATATTTTTGAGCCACACTATTCTATATATAGGTCTAAATTTACATATAAAGAAACCCCATTTTAAGTGAATGGTATTTCCAGGTTCTATTTGTATATCAAAATGTAAAGAAAATTCATTCCCCCTCCCCACTTTCACCATGCATGGAAGGAGGAGGAAAGTAATACCATACTGTTTAAAAGTCAGTAAAAAAATTTCTCATAAATAGATTTAAAATTGCTTCTGATCTAGTAAAAAAAAGTAAACTATTTCCTGCTTTTGTGCCGATTAATGTGTTATATGTCATGTCCATGGGTTTTTTTCTGAATTGAGTCTGGGTTGTTAAGTGAAATATTACCATTCTGATGATTGCTTCACCATTTAATCTGAAACAGTACCACTTTCAAATTATTTCTGCTGTTCAAGCACTGCATAATTTAAATTTTATTTATAACTGATTTAATTAAATATATTAAAATATGATTTACTTTCTTTTTGTAAGTGTATCATGTTATGTCAGGTTGTGATTGTAATTACAATTTTTTGTAATTCTGCATCATAAAACAACAGCTATCAATTGATGTTTCGACCATTTAACCAATAATTTTTAGGATGATTTATTATTTATTTATTAATATTTATATTTATTTATTTATTAATAATAAAAATTGGTAGTAAATTAACAATTAAAATCATTAAAAACCTTTTTTATAAAATGTTTATTGAATTATGAAACAAGTAATACCTTTTTGCAAAAAGAGTCACTAACTTGACTTTAGCACACTTGTAAGCAATATGTAAGCTATGAAAAAACTCATAGAGTTTTGCTCTTTTCATAGCTTACATAGCAAAAGAACAAAACTCAGAGAGTTTGAACGAGAACATATACCTATAAAATGAACAAGCCATACAAGTAACTCAGACTTAGATTGCTGAAGGAAAGGTTACATGATTTGATATGTGAAAGCTGATATACAGTGGCATTTTACATATGGTGAAGAGTTACAATTTGCTGATAATTTTAAGTGAAAGCCTTGTTTATTTGTGGGTGTTGAACAGTTACTATGAATTAGAATTTCTATGAATCGGTATAGTTTGTCCAAAATGACAAATTATTCATTATTTTAGATTACGTTGCATGAAGAGTAAGAAGTCATGATTTACCTAATTGGCACCTCATCCATTAGTTAGACTTTTACAAAATCTTCCAGACAAGAGTTAAGCAGTTTAAAAAGTAGTCACCTTAGTTTCAACGGAGCCTTAGTCAATTTAGTCTTACTAAAGAAGCAGTTGTCCTGCTAGTTATCAAAATTTGCTGGTATGGCTGCACAAAGTGAACCTATTCATGAAAGAAGGGGAACCTATTGAAGAAGGGGATAGAGGAAGGGATAAATCAGCCACTAAGGGATTGTATTTGATTAGGTTGTTTATCATCTTGTCCAGAACTAATTTATTATAGTTCCACTCATAACTTATACTGACACATGTACAGTTATTAATAGACTCCACCAAAACATGAACAGTATAAAAAAATATTTAATAAAATAGGAATTACAGCTGATATAGGAACTTATTTTGAAAAAGATTTTCTTATAAAGAAAATATTGTAAAATTGACTTATCAATTTAATTGACTCATACTTTTAAATAGATTAATTTAACTTTTGCAGGAAAATATGACAATGCAGGAAAGGCATATTCTAAGTTATCTGGTGAAACTAACTTACAAGAAATTGAATTACAACTACACCGTATGCAAGATATGTTAGATCAGTTAACTCATTCAAGAGGAACTATAAAAGATATCTTTTTAAGTGGTCAACATAGAGATGCACTTTTAGTTGTACTGGTGTTGGCTGTTGCCCAAAGATTCAGCGGTATGTCGGCAGTTGTTGCATATGCATCAAGTACTTTTCCTAGCACAACTGGCGGGTTAAACTCATCACAATATACAATTTTATTTGGTGTAACTGTATTAATATTTACTATTATATCTGGCATATTTATAGATAGTCGTGGACGTCGTCCTCTTACTTTAATATCATGTGCTGGATGTTGTATTGCAGAAGCAGTAGTTTCATTTTATTATTATTATTATGAAAATAAAACAAATGCATTATCTTTATTACCAGTTGTAGTTATATCATGCTATGCTTGTTTCTATTCAATAGGATTAGGTCCTGTAATTAATGTTTTACAAAGTGAATTGTTTGCTCCATCAGTTAAAGGTGTTTCATCATCAATTGTTACTGTAATTCATGGGATTTCATCATTTATAGTTACAAAATTATATCCGTTTATTAAAAAATCTGCGGGAGTTTATGTTGACTTTAGTATATTTTCCATAGCATGCCTAGTTGCATTTATTTTTAGTTATTTTTATTTGCCTGAAACCAAACGAAAATCTTTACAGGAAGTACAAGAAGACTGTAATAGAAATAGATAATATAAAATCATTTTGAAAAATTGAATAAAGATTGATTAATTTATTGGGTTAATGCCCATGAGGGCAGATTTTCTTAATAATAAATTATTAAGAACTGAAAGTTTTATTTAAGTCAATGGAAATTAACTGTAATTTTTTTGTATTTATTTTATGTAATTTATTATATTTGTTTTATTATTTAGGAGTAATTCCAATTTTATATACTATGAATGATCTGCATCAAAGATAATTCCTTTTAATGGTTGCAGGGAAGACAATTTTAGTTTTTATGAGTGGAATAATTGGAAAATGTAGTTGGGAGTATTAATTTTAAATTTGTATTATGAAGCTATGTGCATCCACTTAAAAGAGGAACTGGTCCCATGTAATCTGGATAAATATGAATCTTTTTCTATTCAATAAAATTGAATAAAATTCTCTGTGAAACTGTATTGGTGATATATAGATTTAGATTTATAAATGTATTTGAATACACAATATTTTGCAGCTTATATTTGACAAGAATGATTATTACTTATTTCCAAAGCATGCTTATTATTTTCTGTATTACAAATAAGACAACTATTTGAAATTATAAATCATTCGCTTTCAAATTATGAAGCTCCTTTCCAAGTTCTTTTAGAGCTAATTATCAGGATGTGGACCAGCCAAGTTTCTGATAGCAATGATGTTAATTGCCCAATTTATACATGTTTGGAAACCATTAAATGTGTAGTTGTAAAGTAAACTTTACCTACATCATTTTTGCCAAATTTAGTGTTTTTTTTAACCTCCGTGACCACCATTAGGTATTGCTTGAGAGTATGAGATGAATGACATTGTAGCATGTGCAAATGCCATGCCTGACCAGGATTCGAACCCGGGACCTCTGGATGAAAGGCCGAGACACTCCTGCCACAGAGGCCGGGGCAAAAATTTAGAACTGCACAAGTGAATTGAGATCTTGTTTCTTATGTGCTCTGTGTAAAATTTACATGTATTAATCTCTTTATATATGTATTCTGTTTTTGTAAGGTGATTTGCAAAAGTTGATTCTATTACGTATGGTATCTTATGTTTTCTTTATGTATATATAAATATGTATATATATTTTTATGTATTTATACTCTTAGATTGCTATGTAATATTTAACAATGTCATCGTTGTGACATCAAGTTTTTCTATTCATTCATCTTATAGAAATAGGATACACATACAAAGAACATTAATCACTACAAGGAAATTTTAAATATAGCACGTAAAAACCAAGATATTAACTCACTTATGCAATGTGAAATACACCGACATGCTAAATTTAACAAAAACAACATTAAATGAACTAAGACAAAGTAGGTAGAATAGTACATTATACATTTAAGAGGTTTCCTGACCTGTTTAAGGTGGGTGCCATTAACAACAGTGCTACTGGAAACTACACTGAAGAATGGGCTGATAGTTAGTATTGAAAGACCTTTGGAAGAACAAATAGTTCCATTATTTTGAAAGTGAGTCATTTATAATTTTTAACAATTTTAATTGTTATTGTGTTTTTTTGTTAGCAACTACACTTTTTACTAGTGAGATGTTTAACAACATTAAAATTGGTTTAATCTTTATTTCGAAATGTTCTGATTATTACCTCTCAGGCTACTTGTACAAGTATTTATTTATGGGATTGTTCTACGTGCAACCTTCATTTTTATAAAATATATTATGATTTTATTTATAACTTTATATATATGTATGTATTGTTTTTTTGAATATTCAAATAATTCAGTAACATTTTGACTACTGTGCTAATAAAATTTGATATTATATAAAATACAAGCCACCAAACTCAGTAATTAGATAAGTTATATTTACCTTATTAATTTTCAATAACTGGTTTTCTTGTTATACTGCATCTTAAGTTGGTGTTAAATTCTATTTTTATTCTATTATTTCCATTAATTAATTAATTTCTATTATAATTCTATTATTAATATTTTTTATTATCATTGTTTAAACAATTTTGAAAAAGTACCTGTACTTGTGCTGCCCAGTATTGGAGTTTAATTTTAATATTATAAAAGTAGAATTTAATAACAACTGAAGATACTGTGAAAACTATTTACTGAAAATTAGTAAGGTTAGTTTAATTTATCTAATTACTGTGTTTGGTGGTTTGTAATTTATGTAACATTAAATATAATATGTGAATTGTATTTCACGTAGAATACAGTTCTTATTAGTTAATTGTAGTAGTAAATAAAGATTTTACTTGTTTCTTTGTAAATCAATTTATCTATTTCTTCTATGTTTTGGTTGATTGAAAATTTTGTAAATTATAATACTATAAGCTATATTTTTTGAGAAACTATTTGTTTGTATTTTAGTTACACTCTGTAAAGAAGATAATTAAAAAATAAATTTAATATTTTTTAAAACTTCACATGCATTTTTATTTGTGATTTAATGGTTTTATTTAAAAACAATTTGATGTTCATTATTAATTAATTGATTCTTAAAATAATATTAGTAATATTTCATTTACATAATTGTTCTAACAGGTATATTGTGTTTATCAATTTTGCTTATACAACTTTATTTTCAAAACCTTGTAAATATATCTAATTAAAATTATGGGAGAACCTATACTTAGATTACCTGGTTGCTAAAATATTTTTTATTGAATTAAACATAATTTTGGTTACATGTATCTCTTAGTGCTGTTATTAATGCATCAGTGAATGTTGATATACCAACAAATAAATGTTGATTTACCATCAATATTTATTTTTTTCAGTTATTTTTTTAGTTTAATTTTGAGAGAAAGGTTATCAAACATAGCTGTGATGTTTTACGCAACTTTTTTTAATGATATTTATCTTATTATAGATTGTATTACAAGTATTTGATAACCATATTTAATTGTTTGTTTGTTGGGTAAATTTATTTATAATCTGCTTACAGTGCTTATAATTATGGCAAATAAATTTCATACAAATCCATTAAATATATGTAATTTGAATAAGATTAATGTAAAAAATTATTTTTATATTGTAATAAGTGTGAAAAATGTTCATTTTTTGTTTCTGAATTATAAAAAAAATGTCATTTTCGTTTGATTAATTTTAGTTAACCACAAATTGTCATTTTTACATGTAGTAAAAGTTTATTACTTCAGTATAAAAAAGAACAATGAGTAATAATCTTTATGATACATAAGAGTATACTTATTTTTTTATTTATAATTATTATTTTACATTACATAACATGTCTGGTATCACACATTATTTTCTTATCTGTAGTTCTGATAATTATTTTGTTGTTGTATTTCATTAAATTATTCTGAGTCACATTTATGAATAAAATTTATGGTCATTTAGTATGTAAATGTAAAAATTTAACGAGTATTGCTTTTATAAAGCTGTTCATTCCATCTAACATATTATTTTTTAAATGTTACTTGATTGTATTGTTTTATATAATTTAAAATATTTAAAGTAAATAATGCTGCATGTAGGTATGTAAAATTAATAAAAAAGAGATTTACAGAAAAATATAATGTATAATGATTACATAATAACTGCCCTTTAAAAATGTAAAAATTTACCTCCTACCCCTGAGTATGGGATGAAAATTGTTCTCTCTTAATTTTTCCTAATTTAGAAAAAAATATCTGAAGTTGGCAAAATAAAATAGTAAAAAGTTAAACAAATTTTTAAAAGTGGATGTGATTTTCAATAGTATTTTTCCAAAAAAATTAATGGTCATAATTATTTTCTATGACAATACTGATGCTATAAGCTGAAAAAACCATCAGAGTAAAATTTTCATAATATTTAGCTACCAACGAAATAAGAATTGTGTGTATGTGAGCGCATGTGTGGTTAAGAGTAAGTGATTGAATGTTGAGTGTTGGTGCGGGCAGAGTGATTAGTATCACCATAAGTATGGGATTGTGAAAGGTTGTGTGCTGATAAGTGTAGGGGAAACGAAAGGAATGGGTAGAGCGAATGCGTGTCCAAGATAATATTAGAGAGACTATAGAGGCCTGCTAATCATAATAAAATGTAATTTTTATATACATATTGAGAATCCTTTTAAATGAATACATATTGCTAATAAATTTAAATTTAAGCTTAAACTCAAGCTCAATAATGATACATATATCAATGCTATTTAAAGGTAATAAAAGAAGGTATATATTTTATTTAAATATGATTATCTGTCTTGACATATTATTAGTGTTATTCTGTATTTTACATTATTAATTTTATCATTAATTCATTATGAGTAGTAACATTGTTTTTCTTTTCTTTTTAGTAAGCAAAATTATTTTAATTTTAAGTATTTTAAGGGAGTTAAAGATTTGTTTCTTGATGTAAACCTGACATTTGGTAAGAATATTCCAAAATCAGTTTATTAAAATTATTTATTCTACATGTGCACTTTTCTGGGTTTAAATAAAATCTATTGTTATTAATATTATTACTAAGAAGGGATACCAAAAGGACAAAATTGAGAGTATATATAATTAATATCTAGCTTAAGACAGTCGGGATGGCATAAAACTTTAAAAAGTGAAGGAATCTTTCATGTTGGTTTAGTAATTCTTGTGATTACCTTTGGAAACAAACAAACAAACAAATTCTTGTGTCTATAATAATATAAATAGAAAACGTAGATATAGATTTATATGTAAAATGTATAGAAGATTAAGGAAAGTTTTTTGTTTTTTTTAATATGATTTTCTGATATTGTCAAATCAATACCAACAAATCATAAAAATAATTACTTAATTATTCATAAAAAATTCTGGAAAGAATACAAATATATTGCAGTAGAATTTTTAAGTGTAGTAGTGTGAAGTTTCATTTGAGCTAAATTACATATACAAGCAAATATTATTTATAAATATGAGATAAGCTTAGTGAAGTGAGTGGAGGAAAATAGTCCAAGAGAGATTAAAATTCTCGTTTAATTTTAATCCAACATAATGACAAATTCATTTGTAAGCTCTATTTTATAAAAATTTTTACAACCATTGTTATGTCCTGGGAAATTAAAGCAACATATGGGTACAAATTTTAATAATGCATTGTTGGTTTCTTTATACTTTAATTTTTTCATATAAAACCAACAAGGGAAAGAAAAATTTATGGGTAGGGAAAAGTAATGTATAATTAATTTTACAGGTGGTATTACCAAGTTATTCACTTCAATTTTGGTTCACTTTCTTTTAGTTTTTTTTTTGTTTTTATATGTACAAGGATTTTAACTGTATGCTGTGTATGTAACATAAACATAAAATATTTATATTTTTACACCAGTAGAAGCACAAAAAATGTTATAGTTTTAATTTATTATTTAAATATTACTAAAACATTTTTGTGACAGTAATCAAAATTTCAAATGCAGACTTTTTAACCCTTTTAATTAATTAAAAACCTTTGTTATATTAAGATATAATAAACGAAAGAAGATGCATTCTATTCCTAAGAACTTTACTTCTTCAGTATTCAGATTATCTTTCGATTTGAAATTGCAATTGGTTAATGAAGCAATGTACAAAGTAATTTACATCAACCTGCATATTATTATATACATCCATGTTAATATTAATATGTTTTCTTTCTATATTAAGTCAAAAATACTTTAATAACGGAATAGCATTAATAGGATATTAAACAATTTCAAGAAATAAACCAACTATTTAGAATAGTAAACTGTCTAGTAAAGGCAAATCTTTATTGTCATAGATTTAATTTAAGATTCTTAATCTCAATTATTAATGCACCTCAAGGATATGTAGGAGGAGGAGGTGGCGGAAGAGGTGGGTGAGAAAGGGGTGGAAGAAATTGAATTAAGTTTATAAAAATATTTAACAGAAAAATATTCTATATTTTTTATTTCTTCGTTTTCTGGGAATACAAAGCAGAGGTTGACTTGATAAAGAGACAAAATATAAAAGAAATAAAAATATAAAATAAAAATTAGGGTTCATGCCACTTTTTCACTGAATCTGAGAAAATTGAACATTAGTTGGATTGTAACCTAGTACAAAAATTTCTTATTTGCCTGAAGGCTGAAGTGATAATTACTAATGCCCTGCTAAAATAGTAAAAAATCTAAGCAGCACTGATAATGCTGACTTAAACTGCATGATGAGGAATTCTTTTGTTTGACTATGTTAACAGTATTTGCAGATATGTTAAATTAAAATTTTTGTTTTATGAAAAATCTATTAGATAAACTTAGGCGTACTGAAAAAAAATATTTTTTAGACTAACCAGGGGCAAAGTTTATTTTTTCAATTTCATGACTAAAAATGACCTTCCTTCGAAATTAGCTATTTATTGAAAATTTAGAGTTTAACAGATGACTTATTTAAAAGAAAATTCTGATCATACCAAAGAATGGATGAGTACAATATTATAGTTAACTACAAATAATTTTCTGAGTGAATCTTTTTTAAATTCTCTCTCTCTCTCTCTTTCTTTTTTTGAAAAAAAAAAGAAAGCACTTGTTTGATTAATTCCTAGACACAAGCAATGCACATACATCTTATAAATATACTACTAATTTGCATACACATCACTTTCTACCCTTTTAGTCTCTTTGAACAACAGTTTAACTGATAAATAGTACAAAGAAGTCACCCTTTTATCATTCCACTTTTTCTTGAAGTACTCCTTTCACTGATTTTAATTTTTCAGTTTACTCTCTATATAGTTATTTAATTAGATGAATAACTCTAATTTCTTAGTGTACATTTTTATTATGATAATTTGTTCTTTTATGAAAACTATTTGTCAACAGTTATGAAAATATGTTATTATCTGTGTGCCATTATACTTTTATTAATCCAGTCATTATTATGTTGTTTCAAAAATTACTTCATATAATTTTTTTATAATTAATGCTGGAAAAAATAAATTATTTTTATTAAAATTTAGTAATTCATAAAAGAGAAATTTAGTTTGGTGATAAAGAAAGGAAGGTTGAGGATAAAATTAATGTAAAAAATGGTGTTAATATTACTTCATGTTGTCAGTCAAAAACTTTGTAAGTTTTTTTTTTTGTTTATTTAGTTCTAAAACTTGATGATTAGTGAATGGCGGTAGTGGAACAAATCGACTATGGTTTAGACAGTTCTCTAAAATCCTTTACATCTATTAAAATAAGTCGTATTGAGGATGTGTCCTGACTGAGAATTCCAGATCTAAGTGCTAAGTGCTAGTGTTTGGTGAGGAGATCTACGTTTGGAGCTGGGTAAGAGTGTAACCTCAATTAAAAAGCTCAGATTTACAATATCCTACCCCAGAGATAGTGGATTTAATGATAAACACATTTTTTGAGGTATCGGAAATCTGACAGTATGATGAATGGATCACATCTACGTTAATGTTAGCAGTCACTTGTGGTCCTGTTTCTCTATTTCTGTGCCCATTCCCCTTCTACGACAAAAGGCACTAGAGCCAATTGGCATTTCAAAGTAATTTTGACTTTATTCTGAGTATGCTTGTTACTAGTAGTTACTTTTGTATTGGAAGGCTTTCTGTTATTTAAGTATTGTACAAGTAATAGTAAGGAGTAGCAACTAAAGAGAGCAACTCCTTTAACTTCTGGAGAAGCTATGTTGCACAAGTGAGGGAAGAAATTAAAAGGCATTGGTTTCAGAGTCTTAGTTACAATAATAATAATTATGTTTAGCTATTTATCATAAACTTCACATGATGATTATTTACTCTTATTGATATACTTGTACATGTTTACTGTGCATATTTCTTTCTTTTTGCTGTTTAGCCTCATACTGTGCAAACTTGGGGTGAGTACATCAAACTCAGAGCAGTAAGAGAACTAAACTTTATTGCTGCTGTATGTCTCTTGTTTACCTATTTTGGATGGCTAAATCCTTCCTCCATAAACACTTAAAAAATAATTTATCAAGGTATTACTCGTATTTATGAGCTACGCCATCTATTGTAAAGGAAAATTCTGGAGAAGACTGTTTCTCTAAACTAAGTCTTATGTCAAGGTGAAATTGACAAATGTAGCTGATGAATTTAATCTCATCTGGAACCCTTCTTCAAGGGCTATTTTGTAGCATGGTCAATACAGCTGTGACTGATTCTGAAACCAGCTTGTTGAACTAGTTCTATTTGGATAAATCTCTACAGTAATTTAGGGTATGATTAAGTGTGATATGCCTAAATTCTTCAGGCTTATCACTACGTTCGTGGGCTTAAGAAGCACAATGACTTTTATATTTATTTGTTATTAGCCCAGATTCCTAGATATCTGTAAAAAAAAATAGTTCTCTTCCTACTTTCCTACAGTGTTCAAGAATTTTTGATATACTTCGTCAATTCTTACTGTCTTCCCTCCTTTTACCAGCCTTATTGCCTTATGTTCCTCAACCTCTTTAAAAAGTGTCTTGATTGTTGAGGATATTTTAAGTTAATTATTGCTTTCTTCTTCTCAAACAGAGTTTATTTGAAGGAACTAAGTCATTTAGAACAAGTGGCTCTTTGGTTCAGCAGCAAACAGAGCTGTCTTTGATGGAAGGCATGTTACTTTTCAGCCTTCCTACAGGTGTAGATGAAGCCTAATTCTTCTATTTTCTGGTTCCACTTGTCATGTTTGACACAATTCAACTTCTGAGGAGGTCTTTGGCAATTTCTGGACCCACAGATTTTTATATTCTTTGATGAAGTTTTCAGGATTCTAACTTGGAACCTATTCTTTGTGAAAACCTTGTAATACAGATTAATTGGCGCAGAGAAAGAACTCTGAATGTTCTAAGAGGAAGGACTATAGCATGTGCTAATAGATGACTTCTTTCTTTTCTTTTTCCTGTTTAGCCTCCGGTAACTACTGTTCAGATAATTCTTCAGAGGATGAATGAGGATGATATGTATGAGTGTAAATGAAGTGTAGTCTTGTACATTCTCAGTTCAACCATTCCTAAGATGTGTGGTTAATTGAAACCCAACCACCAAAGAACACCGGTATCCACAATCTAGTATTCAAATCCATGTAAAAATAACTGGCTTTACTAGGACTTGAACGCTGGAACTCTCGACTTCCAAATCAGCTGATTTGGGAAGACGCGTTCACCACTAGACCAACTCGGTGGGTTGCTAATAGATGACTTAATGCAAAAGTACACCTCTTCATCTTCGATCAGATGCTTGATTGACGTTAAAAAATAAATTTTTAGCATACATTTTGTCTTTAACACAGAAACTAGGAAATCAGAGAACTTGTGTAGCTGTTGAATAGACAGTTGAGATTTGAATTGAAATTGCCAATATGGAGGATAGGCATCACTTTGATTTCAGACAAACTTTGTTAATAAAAGTTTTCTAATGTTTTTGAACAAAGTTTTATTTTCTAACTGAAAACAGGTTTTTTATAAATGAGTCCTGGATTGAGAAGTAGTTTAACAAGAACTAATGGAAGTTAGTTGCCGTTAAAATGGTTAATTGTAACAATGATTAGAGTTGGTTATATCATTATGTAGTATTTTATTTCTAATAAATGAAACATAAAAAATTTCAAATTTTTCTCTATTTGACACTACTTGTGTTTAGCCAACTTTAGGAAAGGAGAATGATTGCGATATTCTAGTAAATGCCTTATTGCGTGCCACAGGGGATGACCTTGTTGATTAAGATTGAATAAATACACAGCTGTCATAGGAGTGACTTGAATTCCTCAATAAGGTATTTGAGTTCATGCTATTAGCACTATTATTTTCTGGGTATCTAAACTTTATGTAATTATTTAATTATTTTTATTTTTTGAAAAATTACCAAATATAAGTAGGATGAATATATGATAAATTAAGAAGTTGAGATTATAGGGAGGAAGAGGTGTTATTCAGATAAGCTACTATAAAAATCTCATTGAATTCAGTTACCTATTGCAGCACGCTTAAAAACATTATAAAGAAATTTTATGAGTTCATATACAAAAGCCTGTATTGTAGTATAATTAAGCCCTTATATTATATTGTTTGGATTATAGCCTGGATTAAATTGTTATAATCTTGTAACAAAATACATAATGACAACTTTAATTAGAAAATAATAATAATTTATAAAACTATTTACCAACAACTTTTCTTATACGAGGTGCGACGATAAAGTAATGAGACTGATGTGAAAAAAAATGTTGCTTACCGTTTTAGTCATGTTTAGTGTTGTCTCCTTCAAAGTAGTTCCCCTGTGATTGCACACACTTATTCCAGCGCTTCTGCCATTGATGGTAACATTTCTGGAACTCATCTTCTGTAATATCCTCCAAGACCCTCGTCACAGCTTTTTGGACATCTTGTGTTGTTTGAAAATGGTGTCCCTTGACCGCCATTTTGACTCTTGGAAATAGAAAAAATTCGCTCAGAGCGATATCTGATGAATAAGGTGGCTGTGGTAGTACTGAAATTTGTTTTGAGGTTAAAAATTGCTGTACTGACAGAGCAGTATGGGATGGCGCATTATCGTGATTTAAAATCCAATTATCAGCAATGTTGGTACGGACACAAAGAACTCGTTACGAAGTCTTTCTAAAATTTCTTTGTAGAAACACTGGTTAACTGTTTATCCAGGAGGCACCCACTCTTTATGAACAATTCCCTTGGAATCGAAGAAGCACACAAGCGTACATTTCACTTTTGACTTTGACATGCGAGCTTTATTTGGTCTGGGTGATCCCTTTGAGCACCATTGCGGACTTTGGCGTTTTGTCTCTGGATCGTATTGAAAAAACCAACCTTCATCACCAGTGATAACACGGCTCAACAAATCTGGATTGATTTCCGTTTGCTCTAACATTTTTCCGTGTTTCTCGCTGTTGTTGTGTGAGATTTTTGGGGACCATTTTTGCACAAATCTTTCTCATACCAAGATCTTCAGTTAATATTAGACGAACCGTTTCTCGATTGATGTTGAGTTCTAATGCAATCATTTTTAAGGATAATCTTCGATCAGATCGTACGATTTCACGCACCCTGCTCAAGTTGACATCTGTCCGTGAGGTTGATGGTCGTCCACTGCGGTCTTCATCTTCAACATTCGTTCTGTCTTCACTAAAAATTTTATGCCACCGAAAAACTTGAGCTCTTGACATAACCTCCTCTCCAAAAGCCTTCTGAAGCTTACCATAAGTTGTCGTCGCTTTTTCACCCAATTTAACGCAAAAAGAAATGGTATACCGTTGCGCAATATTTTGCGGTTTGATTTCTGTGACGAGAGACACAAACACGTGTTCACTTATTACAGCACAACTCACGACTGAGCAGTTGCATCAATGTGCCGTTTGGACTAGAAGTAGCTTATAGACCAAGGTCAAAGATGGTGTGCCTACGCAAGCTGCAGGGTTGCCAGATCTTGCAAAGAAAAATCAGTCTCATTACTTTATTGTCGCACCTCGTATGTGTTCAAGTACGTTCAGATACCAAATCCATCTTCAGGAACTCAAAAAACTTTTATATTATTCTTAAAATAAACAAAAAACTAAAACTCATTCATCGTATGTAAGTTGTTATGTAAAATGTAAAAATGTAAAACAGTGGTCGTCATGTTTTAAAAAATTATGTCAGCTTAGCGTACAGTCACAATAACAGTTTCCGCTGTTATTGTGACTGGACACTAAGTCGACATAATATTTTAAATCATGATAACCGCGGTTTACATTTTACATAATGACTTACATGCGATGAATGAGTTTTAGTTTTTTTTTTATTTTAAGAATAATATAAAAGTTTGAGTTCCTGAAGATGGATTTGGTATCCAAAAGTACTTAAACACATAAAAAATTTTTTAGTAAATGGTTTTTATAAATTATTATTGTATAATCATACCAGTGGGTCATGTTTGATAAAATTATAATAACTTTAATTTGCTCAAATGCACGAAAATATTTCTTAATTTTTTTTTTTAACCTTCAGGACCACTGTTAGGTATTGCTTCAGAGGATGAGATGAATAACAAGTAGCGTGTAAAAATGTCATGCATGACCAGGATTAAAACCCGGGATCTCCAGATGAAAGGTCGAGACACTTGCTCAACGGAGGCCGGCATGATTTCATACATTTAGTTAAACTTTAAGGAATTCATTTCTCTTGATGTTTGTGACTATTCAGTGTTTTAAAATTATGACTGATCTTTTTCAAACTTCTCTTAAATTATTATTTAGGGGCCAAATTTCTTGAAATAAAAATAGTTTTTCATCAAATGTTAGTAAGATCATTTTTCCATCTACTTACTGTACCACTAATTGTTATAGGTATTTAAATAGCTAAAGTAAAGTATTTAGATAGCTATTATTCTTAATTTATTTTACTACTAGATCAGTATTAAAAAAAATATTTTAGAGAAGTAATGGAATTAAACCAGTGAAGTAATTATAATAATTTTCATGGAAAAATATGAATGAACTATAATTTAATTGTTTTTGAAAAACTGCGAACAATTATGTAAGTCCATTTATTAGTTGCAATACATGGACTTATTTTGAAGCAAGTTCAGTAATTATTTGCTACTACCCAAAATAACCCATAATATTTATAATGCGTTCTTGCCCTGGCGCAAATATTTATAAATATTCTCTGTCGTACCTTAGGAACCCATTGTTTGTTACATTACACACTATTTCTCATCCTGTTCATTGTGGTTTCATATTCATATTCTCCACTAAATAATAATAATTGTGGTACTTTAAAAATCTAAACTAAAACATTTTTAATAACAAATTAAAAATTTTTGTCCTGATCTGTGTAACTCTTTTATAACCAACTGTTTTTTAACCGACAAAGTCTCTTCCCTTCAAGCTAAATAATTATTCGATATTCCTCGGATAACTATGAGTATTTTAATTAAAATTAAATTTAGACTAAGTTTTGATTAACTTTTAATAAGACTAAGAGTAAATTTATATTTCAATGTTTATAGTACTTCAATATTTGAAATGAAAATACAAAAATAGACTATTGACTGATGTTAAAATTGTTTCCTACATGCGAGTTCTTTAAAATTTTACAGGTTTTAATTTTTACCTATTAATTTATTAATAAAACAAGAGGTGGATTATCCAGTAGGCAGGAAAGAGCAGTTTACTACGACCAGAATTGAAAGATAAAAAAAAACTATAATAGTTAGAAAAAAATAAATAATTTTTTTTATTTTTCTCCAGTTAAAATTTGGAAATTCGAAAAATTATATAAACGAAAAAAAATGAAAATAAAAAATTATATTTAGTTTTATATTTTAATTTGAATTTTATTTCTCTTGATTATTAATAACATTTTATTTTAAAAAACTGAATCTTTAAATTTTAATTTTTTCCCTGAATTGTAATTTTTTCACTATAAAGTGTCAAGGGCTCCCTTTGGTCTTAATCCGCCAGTGACTAATACGAAATCCAAACGAGTAAATTAAGAAGAATCATTTCGTCAAGACTGAGATGGATCTTTATGAATATTTTAATTTAAGACGAGATCCGTTAAAATAGCTCCTGTGATAGGTTTCAGTTAGGATGAAGGGAGCATACATTGCGTAAATATCGTAAAAATAATTTTCTCCGCTTTTGTTATGCCATAACAATCAGATCAATTAATGTCGAGCTTATTGATTTAATTCATGTTTACATGAATTAACACGTTTAATATTCTGATTCCCGGGCACAAAAAAAAAATAAAATTAGGATCACATACTCTTACTTATATAAACGTCATCTATCGATGATGTAAAAAAGAAATGGGACATGAAAACGTAAGTACATTTGTCTCTAGGTAAAATATAAATATAGAATAATTCATACTATATATATTTTCGTAAAATATATATAGAGTAATTTTTACTCTAGGTAAAAACATACCTATTTAAATATGAGGCAAAATCTAAATAATTTTTAATAATTCAATGAAGAGGTTAATAGTAAAAGGAAATTGTGGTAATTGAAATTTATTAATGATTACACTAACTGAATGCTTTTTTCTAAGATGAGGTGAAATAATAAATCATCTTATAAAAAGGTAAGGAAAATAAGAAAAATAAAAGAAATTAAGGAAATCGATTCAATGATAATTAATCATTCTTACGCAAAAAATAATTCCAAATACAGAAAAAAATTAAATTTAACCTTAAGAGAGATTTATTTCACTCGATCTCGATGAGATAAAACAATGTGTCGGTTGAAGAATGAGTCAATAATTAAATTAAATTGTTTTTTTCATTTCAAAGATATACATTTTTCTTTTGATTAATTAAACTTTGTTTTAAATTTTATAACAGTAAAAGCTTTAAATAATTTTAAAAAATCAATAACTTAAACATACTCGTATATAAAAACTTTCTGTTTGAGAATAATACAAATTACAATTCCTTTTGGGATATTTTATTAAAAAAAAATATATATATATATATATATAAGAAAAAATAAGAAAAAATCTGTTGATATTTTATAAAAATTGCATTCAAGAATAATGGGATGTGTTGATATACATTGCATCAAAAAATGAGAATTTTCGATTAAATCATTTTATTGTTTTAATTAGAATTCCGAATATTTTTCGATAGCGATTCATCCCAAATAACCACATAAAAAAAATAAAATGTGTATTTACCATTATTTTTAAAAACATCTTAGATATTGTTTAGCAAAAATTATTCATCCGTTTGACTGCATTTAATAGTAAATTAACAGTGAAATTCAAAAAGAAATCAAGCATTAAATTGAATGAAAATATTTTATTAATGTTAATAAAATGCTAAAAAATAAAGTGGAATTTCTACATCAATTATTATTAGCAAATTAATATTATTTTCTTTACAATTTTTTTACAAAATAATTTTAGTTTTTTAAAATAAATATGCCACTTTTTAATACCACTTTAATCGAACAAATAATTAAATATTATTTAATAATCAAGAAATAATTATTTTCCAATCATGGTGTTTGTTGTAAGAAATATCTTAATCATTTTTATTTTCAATTTAACTTTTTTCTTTTTCTGTTTAGCCTCCGAAACCACTGTAGGTTATTACTTCACAGGATGAATTTAAATGATATGTATGAATGTAAATGAAGTGTAATCTTTTACAGTTTTAAGGTTGACCGTTCCTGAGATGTGTGATTAATTGAAAACCAACAACCATCAAAGAACATCTGTATCCACGATTTAGTATTCAAATCCGTATAAAAGTATATCTTTACTAGGATTTGAACCTTAGCACTCCCGACTTCGAAATCAGCTGATTTGCGATGACGAGTTCACCACTAGACCAACCCACCCGATTTTTAAATTTATTTGATTCAGTTAAAAATATTTCGTTCTTCTGAAAATTTTTTGCACGTTAAATTTTTGAACTTTTACATTAAAAAAAAATTTAACTAATTTAATTTTCAAAATTATTATTATTATTATTACTTAAACAATGAAAGAAAAAAAAAGGGAGTGTTTATTTCATTGTTTAAGTAATAATAATAATTTTGAAAATTAAATAAGTTAAAATTTTTTAACTTTAAAAAAAATATTTAAAAAAAAAGTTTTTATTTAACTAATATTAATATTAACATTAATAAAAAAAGGAAACAAATTAGAAAAATCCTCTAAAAAGTAAAAAATAAGTATTAAATCAAATTTAGAATTTTAAACAAAAAAATATAATATAGTATTAAGAAATATAAAAATGCACTGAAAAGTAAAAAATAAATTATATAAATATTTAATAAATAAATAAATGTAATAATTATTAAATTTTAAAATTAAAAGTAATGAAAATACTTAGTTAAATAAAAGCGTGGCGCAGTTTGTATAATTTATTTAAAACAACACAACATTTATTTTTAGAACAATTAATCTTCATTTTCATTTTCAATAACGACGCGAGGAGGCGGAAAGGTCTGCTGGAACCTCTCCAGTTGAGACTGACTACTGCAAGTAACAATCTGGGAAAATGCACCCACTCGCTTTCTTTGTACGTGTTCTCACATAGTTGGAAGTTCATCTTCGAATTGTGCTTTTAATCTAAGCCAAATTGAACGCACTCTTTACGCTAAAAGTTTCATTTTAATTAATTATGAATTATCAAATTCCGACACCGTAGTGCTGTATTGTCATCAAAGTTAAATACGTGTACAAAATTTCATTGATTTTCATACGATAGATCAAAAGATATAGCAGTTGCAAGATTTGATTATAACTACAGCAAGTTAAATAAAAGCTTATTAAAAATGGGAGTGTTTATTTTGAAATTTAATTATAATAATTTAATATTATATTTAGATAATATATTTTAATTTTTTTATAAATAAGTTTAATTTTTTTTAATTTACATATAATTTTTAAAAAGTATTTGTATTAATCTTTATGATAAAAGTTTTGTAAAACAAAAATATTATATTATACAGAGCAAAGTCACTGAGCAGTATGCTTTAAAATTATGTGGTGCATTCTGTTCTTTCGGTGTTAGATTGGTTGCCCTATGGGTTCGTTGATCAAGGCGTCAGTTTTTGAGTAGCGATTAGACGTGCTTCGTTTCGTTTCGTTTATCGGAATTACTAATTGCGAGAAACGTTGTGATTCTTTCGGTAGAGGAATGCATTTTTCTCGTTGAACACGTCTTTCGTGAAGCTGACAGGTATACCGATTTAGTGAAGCTCAAGTTTTTTGAAAAGTTTCCAAATACTCTGGTCTCACCGCAATGCAGTTCGAACTCTTATCGAAAAATGTCGGGCAACTGGTTCTGTTAAAGATACTTATCGAAATGGAAGACCACCTAAGCTAAACGAAAAGAAGCTGCTTCGGATGCTACGGCTCAAAAGTCAATGCGTAAGTTAGCACAGCAGCAAGATATCGGACTTGCTACCATCGCACATGAAGCTGTAAGAAAAGAATTGTGACTTCTACCATACAAAGTAATGTGTGTTAAAGAATGAAACCTACAGGTCATGTCAAAAGACTAAATTATTGTCAGCGGTTTAAAAGTTTTATTGACCAAAATTCCATAGATATCCTTGACATTAAGTATTTTACAGATGAAGCGTGGTTTCATCTGAGCGGGTATATGAATTCACAAAATATACGACTGTGTTCGATAACTAAACCACATGAGTCACACGAACGATCTTTACACGAAGCGAAAATTGGAGTTTGGGTCGGTGTGAGTAGAACGCGCATTGAGGATCCAATCTTCTTTTGAAAATACACTTAATATTCATCGTTACTGTCTGCTTTAACAAATATCCATTAGTCAGTTAACAGAAGTGGAAATCAATCAATGTTGGTTCCAACAAGATGGCGTCACAGCGCACACAGCTTATAGGTCAATGACGTTTTTACGAAATGTCTTAGGTGAACGAACATTTCGAGGGGTTTGAGTCCTGTCGATCTGACGCCCCCAGATTACTTTCTATCGAGGCAGCGAAACAAACATTTCAGTACATCGGTTGGTTAAAGTATTTGAAAACAAATTGAAACGTGTGCAGTGTTGTATTGATATTGGAGGAGGTCATTTTTAACACCTTTTATAAATTATTCCAGCTATTGCAATATCCGTTTCTATAGTGAAATAAAAATACAAAGTAATAATTAAAAAGATTTAGTCATTACACTTCCATAATTCCAATGCACAGCAACTTTCCAAACGCTCTGTATTATGCTTCTATCAAGCAATATGTGATTTGACTCATTTTATGAAACTACATACGTATTATGTTTTATAGCTATAGTTTTTTTTTATTTTAAATCAGTTAACCAACATTTTTTTAAAAAGAAATTTCAAAGTTTTAGATTTTTTAATGTTGAAACAAACTAAATATATTTCAATTTGTAACTTTTGATTTATCATTATTATATGAGTATGAAAGTAGTCGTGAACATTAACGGTTATTTTCTCAAAAACTATAAAATGAGGTGACCTGTTATAATATTTAGGTGCATATATACAGGGCGTGTTCACGAGCACACAGCACAAACACACATTTGGCTTTAAGCTAAGGCACATTTAATTTTGTTTTAAAATATTCTCATTTTACAACAAACTAAAACTATTGCAGATAGTTTGGGCTTACGTTTTTGTTGTCATAGATTTAACAATAGATTAGGAAATGTAAAAAAAACTACTTCTTGCAATTAGAGGGGCAATTACCTAGATTAGATTTTAATGAAAGTATAGCCTATACGAGTAGTCTAATATCTGCATAAAAAAAACCACAAAAAAGAAAAAAAGATTGTAGGCAGTTGTACCAGTAGGGACTGAACCAAACTATTATGAATGTTTTATTGAGAAACGGGTTTGCTTTATTTTTTTAAATTATTATTTATAATCAATAAATGAAGCAATATAAGTTCAAATTACATCTAAATCTCTTGTTGAGAATATTAAAAAAGAATTCAATTCTTTTTCTACAGATTGAAATACAATTTCCCAATTTAGTAGTGAGTAGTTTGTACCGTTATTGCTGATTATCTGTTATAAAAACTGTTTAGATACCGCAAGATGTAAGAATAAATCCATTTTACTACAGGACAGTTAGAGTAAATTGGATTAAAATACCGCTGCCTCCGTAGGAAGTAATTTGGTGGAGTCAGATCGAGTGATCGTGGAGGCAACAAACCCCTCGAAATGATTCGTTGACCAAAGATATTTCGTAAAAACCTCATTGACCTATAAGCTGTGCGCACTGTGACGCCATCTTGTTGGAATCAGCCGTAATTGATTTCCACTTCTGTTAACTGATTAATGGATATTTGTTAAAACAGACAGTGACGATCACTATTAATGGTATTTTCAAAAAAAAGATTGGACCCACAAAATCCATTTAGATCCATAAAATTAGATTATAGGCGTACTTTCAGTGTTTTATGTTAAAATAACGAAAATGTTTCAAGGTTACATACTAAATTATAAGATTATACTAAATTATAATTATTATACTTTGTTTTATTTACAAAGTTTAAAATTGGGGAAAAATTTAACTGAAATTAAGTTTACGGTTTGTTGTAAGAGAATAGCCGATAATAAAACAAATAAATTTAAAATACTGGTTACAGATTTCAGTTTAATGCAGTCAATCACATTTTATTTGTAAATTTATTTTAAAAAAACCAGATTCTCTGATTCTGATTCTGTTCTAATTATGATTGTGATTCTGTTTCAAAATGTGATATTAAATTTTTTTTTGAAAATCTGTTGTGGATCGGGTTATGTTTGGGCCGAAGTTCGTGACATGGTGGTTTACTCTTGCTATCACTCGCCTAACACTACATTAGTGGAATTCGAAGAGTATATAGAAGCCTTACAGGACTCGATAATGACAAATGGGAACAAGGTGTTGGTTGTTGCCGGCGATTTTGATGCTAACTCACCGGAATTGGCAGGGAAAAGAAGGAATCACAGAGGCGTTATACTCGCAGAGATGGCTTATGGGCTGGGACTTGCCTGCTTAAACAACGATGAGTACACCTAGGAGGGAGGAGACCATGGATCCATATTAGATATAAAAAATCCATACTGGAGATTTTATTTAGGTTAATCCTTTAACTGATTGTATTTTATTTAAAATGTAATTTTCTTTTACTTAAAATTTAACATCAGTTGGATGTAACTCGTCAGTTGGCCCAAACCTGATGAAACTAAAAACACGAATTTATACGTCTACGCATATTTGAAGATGATTAACTAAAGAACTACCAATTTTAGAAAAAAAAGTCTGAAATGAAATTTTTATTTTTTTAAAAACTCGATTCTGCAATAAAAAATATAGGTTCCTATTTAAAAAAATTAATTTGACCTTGAAATTACCTTTATTTGACCTTATCAAGGAAAACATAGATTGTGAATGTATTTCCCCCTTGAAATGGAAAACTTTAATAGGAAAAATTTTTCCCCCAGATTTTGTAGTTTTTGAGATATAAATTTGTCTCAATTTAAATGGACCACACGGTATAAAAATTAATGTTTTTACCGTATGGTTCCTATACCATTCATCTGATTGCGATGAAACTTTGTGAGTTGTGTGCACGCCCACAAAGGTTTGTGAATTAATTCGGATCCGCTAGGTGGCGCTGGGGTCGAGATATTTGGAAAAATTGTACTTTTGTTACGATTTGGCACATATTAAGAATATATATTAGTTACGCGAAAAGAATTTTTTTTGCAAAAAATGAATCTGCTAGGTTGCGCTGGGGTCGAGATATTTCGAAAAATTATATTCATGGTCCGATTTGGCTCATATTCAAAATACAGAATATTAGTTACGTGAAAAAAAATATTTTTGCGAAAAATTGACCAGCTACGTGGCACCGGTATCGAGATATTTACGAAACAAACAAATATGCAGACTTTCTTCTTCTACGTGTATAAAATGCAATGTTGGTATGTGTATCTGTTACAGACTAAAAAACTACTGGACCGATTTACGCTCGATTTTTTTGCAAAATGGTCCGCGTTGTCGGGAGAAGGTTTAAGATTGAAATCCTCAATCTGACCACTAGAAAGAAATGTAGGAGTATTTTGAACTGACTGTTGTGTTTAGAGAGTAATTTGAATTAAATCCAATAGGTAGTGCTGTTTTGACAGTTGGATGTATTTACATTCCGACTTTTAAAGTGAAAGGTTACATTTTTTGAAGTTCGGTAATGTTTTGTAAGTTTCTTAATGTTCAGTATTAATTGTGATGATTTTGCATACATATATCTTTTCGTTAAAAAGGTATTTTCCACCTATTACTGTGTTTAGAGAATGGTTTGAATTAAATATGATAGTTAGTGATGTTTTGCTTATTTATTTACATTCTGACTTATAAAGTGAGAGGTTAAATTTTGTGAAGCTCCGTAATGTTCAGTATTTTAGTGTTTTATCAAACTTTCAATTGTGTTCATTTAAATCTTTATAACTTTAATTGAAAATAAACTTTATGTTCAAATCTAGCAATAGTGAAGCATTGCCGGGTCTGCTGGTAAAACATATAGATTGCTTGCATTGCTCATTGCAATATGTGATGGACCAATTTAAAAATCAAAGAAGATTCTAAAATTTAGCAAATTCTACAAAGACAACAATGAAGAATATTCACGGCTGTTACTGAAATTCAATGGTTATCAAAAGAGAGCTGTAAGTACCATTTTTACAATTTTTATGAGTAATTATTTTTATAATCTTATGAAACTTTCTTAAACTAAGATATCAATTTGGTAGCCATTTTAAAGAAATTAAAAGTGACATAGCTACTAGGAGATTAGCTCAATTTGATTAAAATGATGGTTGTAAACAAAGGTTATATCTGAATGCATTATGAAACTGGTTCTTTTTCATATGGAACTTAGGAATTGAAAAGTTTTGTTAATTTCTGAGTCTGTAGTGTTAAAGGAAAGATCAAAAATATGTGACAATAATTTCTAAGTCTACTGTGACCATCTGGAAACTCTGTATAAGGATCTGACTGAACGATTTCAGATATCCTCATTATGAAGATCCCAGACTGAATTTTTGATCAATTTTCAGAGAAAACAGAAGTATGTTTTTAAGAAATGACTAACAACCTGAGTTAAAACTTGTATCTTTGAAAGATTTCCACCATTTCTAGTTGCAGCAGTACATTCAAAATCTTTATCCTGAAGTATTGGCTGAAATGAAAAAACGTCTGATAATGTTTCTATCATGATCCTCGTACTTAGTCAAAATGGTTTAATGTTACTACAATCTTTTACCCAAAAAATACCAAATGCAAATATTCGGGTATATTATTCGGGGCAAATATTCAAGTATTTAAGGTTACTGCTTATTAATATCTAACCATATGTGAATAAATGATTGTCATCACTACATTTTCAACTTTCAGATTAATTATTTTATATTTTAATTGTGAAAACTATTATAGACTATTTTACTATTTATATAATAAGTAGTATATTGTCATATTAGATAAAGTTGAAGATAACTAATGAAGATATTATCCACTAATAATGGTATTATCTGGGTTGTATCAACCTCAGTTTTTCTCTTTCTATCCAGATCTCCAGCTCTTCTCCATCTCTGTCTGTGTTGCCACATTCCCAACTGAGGCTCTGACAATTGAAATCTGAAAGTACAATCTTATATTTTTTTGCTCCAAAATGTACAGGTTTTTCAGAATTAAATTTTTCCCCTGGTGGTTTGTACACTGATGATATTGTACATGACTTATTTGAAATGTAATATTTCGATATTGTTTACTGCTGACAAGTGACTCATCTTACCAATACCTTGTCTGACAAACACTTTTATATTTTTTATGAGGTCTTTCAAATACCAACCTCATTCCTTCATTCTTTGATCTTTTATTACTTACTGCCCTAAGAGTTTCCTGAAATATACCTGTGACTAAAATATAACATCTGGGTTGCCTGCCCTTTCTGCCTCTACCATTTCTTTTTCTCTAGACAGTCCTCAAATGTTCATTAACTCATACAAAATTGTAAATAAAGGCCTTTTGTTAATCCTAACTCACTTTTTGCGGTGTTTCCTAGAGATTAAAGTATTGGCCGTTGGCACAAGTCACTGTTGCCCAGGGTAAACCCAACTTCCAGTTTTATCTTGAGTGTTGTATGGCAATCTGATGGAGGCTCCTTCAACGTACCCTATACAATAAATAATGTACCTCACGAAATAAATAACTTATTATAAAACAGTTAATATTCTCTTTATTAATCAGAATGTTGAAATCAGAGGTACAATTCTAGATATATTTTTAAGGATCATATTTGTAGAATTTATTTCATTTTCCAAGTTATTTAAAAAAATTAACGTTTAACAAATCTAAAAAAAAAATTTAACTACCTTTAAAAAAGTTATATGAAAAATCTTTTCATTATTTTATTCTGTATAATATTTTTTGTATAAATTTTGCGCAAGAAATATACATAACATAAATTAAATGAAAAAACTAAAAGAGGTATAATTTATTTTTATTTAATATTAAAATATATTTTCTGTTTATAAGAAAATTAAATTATTGTAATTTGTTATCCCACACAAAAGCATAAAATTTAAACTCACTCATCACCATGACTCAATGCATAAGCGCGTATGAGAAAAAATGCCAATAAAAAATCAATATAACCTCATATTGAGCGTAACTAAGAAAGAGTCAAGCAGTCTTCATCAAATTTTCATATACACAACTCCTCACTACTAGAGCATACATAAATTTCATTGAAATTATTCTAGTAGTTTTGATACATTTGAACGTAACTCAAGAACGATTCAACCATTCTTCTTTGTTGTTCTTTATAACAGATATACAGTCTGTTTTCTAGCACTTTTTAATGAAATTATATTTTGGGAGAACTGAAAAAACAATTAGTTATTTGTAGAAGATACAACAGGTTTTCGCACACATTTTGTTATATTATTTATGGCTATGCCAAACAACGTAACGCTAAGGGCACTTACCTGGGCTACTCCATTTTTCAGTATGACACTTTCAGATACCAACCAACTCTAACTTTAAAGGACCGACTACTGAGGAAAACCCTGATAAATGTAAGATTACCTTGTATATCCCAATCATGAAGGGTATTTAGGATTCTGCTCCATCATGCTGTGTTGCATGCCTTTTGCAAATCAATAAATACAGCAACCAGGTGTAGGCAAAGTAAAAAGGCATTTTCAATAGTAGCTTCCAGGGTAACTATGTGATCAATAGATGATCTGCCCTGGTGGGAACCGTATTGTTTTGGGGTAATTAAGGCATTTCTCTCAAAGTACAACACGAGATGACAATTCATCATTCATTCCATCACCTTGCATAGAGTACTGATCAAGGAAAGAGGACGGTACAGATTTCAGTAAGGGGTTCACCAGTGCCTCTGACCAAGAATCTGGAAACACTTGTTCAGAGAATATTCTATTATAGATTCATAAAAAATGTCATAGTGCAGCACTATCTGGGAGGTATGATAACATATTAGCCTGATATTATCATTTCTGTGGGAAGTGTCATGAGAATTATTCAAGGCATACCTTAGCTCATTTTAAGAAAAGGGTACATTAAATTCATTTTGTGTATCTCCAATCACTAGTGGGATATTTTCTACCTGGAACTTATATCTCACAAACCCAAGACAGTATAATGAGGTAAGTGAAACTGACCTGAACAATGTTTCGAATGTGTTCACCACCTCAACTGTCATGGTAACAAGATGTTCAGACTCATGTATCATTTCCTCCTTATTATTTTATAAATAAGGAAACTAATAGCCTGCTTCTTATTCATGTAAAGTATATAAGTTGTTACAATTCAGTTGGCATTGTTAACAGCTTGGCATTGTTTAGTCAAAATTTACAGTTCATATAGTACATGCAGTAAATTACGTACAATCTTCAACGATGTAATACAAATTAAATTAAAATGAGAAACATATAATTATCATTATAAATTATGAAAATATATTCTTTAAACATAACTGAATAATGTATTTTATTTACTGTTAAATATGAACAATTAAGGCTAATAAACAGAATAAATACATCTAACTAAGGTATGGCACCAAGGCGGTCTTTATTTGAACATATTTTTCTCATCTGACCACGGATATTGAAGGTTCTACAATTCAATACTTTAATTTATGATTAATACCAGAGAAAGGAATTATTGGTGATTCATATTATTCAACATTGGAATTGGGTTTGCAACAATTCATATAATGATATCATTTTAATTTATTCATATTTAATTTATCTTTGTTAATATTATTATCATCAAAGAACAATTTCTATACAGAGAGGTACATTTTATTAACTTCAATTTAATTGTGAAATGTGAAAAATGATACTGTAAAACTTAACATTATTTCAACTATTTTATCCAACTGATTTTAGGTACTAAATATAATATTAATAAACTAGTTTATAACAATACAGGAGCAATGCCACCATCAAAGGGTTTTTTTAATTTAACTGTCCTTTCTACAGTAGTAATCTATGCCATCGTAATTATTGTCATGTTAGACATTCAAATATTGTAAAACAGATATAAATATTTCTTGTTATAATCACATTACACAGTGACTCAAAACAAACTAATAGTAACTTATTGAGACAGAAAAAAGCTTACATTAAAATGAAACCAGGTGTATTAAGAATGGACCTAATACAACGTCCTCAGATATTATTTACAAACAAGTTTTCTTCATACAAGTTTATTTCCTTCAAATATTCCATATTATAATCCTACACTTATTTCAGAATTAAAAACATGATTCAAAGATTGTTTAAATAAAGAGAGTAGTTTAAAATTTAAACATTTTTATCAAAATAGAAGAAAAAATTAATTACAGAGAAGATATCTAAAAATGTTAATGTTGATTCACTGATTTATACATATAAATTGTCTAATCTGGGTAGTGAGCACAATCATGTATTTGATATTGACAGAAATGACAGAAGGTGGCTGAAATGACTTTAATAAAAATGCCATTGGTTTAAACAGTGGTGGCTCGTAGCTAATATTAGTGGGGGTGCTGCTCCAGAAAATTTTTTTTGGGCCTTTTCAAGTCTATGGTTAAAGTTTTCCATAAAATAAAAGAACTAAAGAAAAAAATGAATCAAATAGAATAGCTGGAAGAAGGATAATAATCTAATTCTACATTTTATCATATTCAAGAATATGGTACACTAAAATAAATAATATGGAATAAACATAATATCAATAAAGATAATATTTTTGTTATTATTAGATAATAACTTAATAAAATGTCCACTTAAAAATACTATAGTTCAGTGGTGCTTAATTTAAATTTCTATGTATACAGAAACAAATACATAATTAGTTTTTACTAATTACCTTCTGTCTCCCTTCCAGTATGTTTATGGACAGATTTGGCAATAAAAGAGCCCTTCCTTTCTGCCATCTTCTGATCACAACTGAAAAAACAACTAAACCACTTTCATATTCCTTCCACCGACTAAACTAGAAAAGGGAATGAACAAGGAACGTTCTGTATATATGTGGAGTAAAAAAAAAAACTACCGTCCACCAGCACGCCAGGATCGGCACTGCGGGAGAAACAGTGCTCTCTCTCCCTCGCAGCCTTGTGTGTAGCTTCCTGTGTGCGCATGTATTTAACAGCCAAACATCACACTGCTGGAACTGTGAAGCGCACAGTTCCATACAAAGATTTTTGTGTCTTTTTCATAAACTGGGGGATGGCTACTGACATTAAGCTTAAGGATTATATGTTGTACAAGTGTAAAGAATGAATTAAAGTAAAAAGGACTCATTACATTAAATGTTATTGATAATATAAAGTGGAAATAGGGAATGCTGCAGTTTGCCTATGCGCGAGCCGCCACTGGGTTTAAAGAAAAACTGTTATGGGGATTTCAAATATCTTCTATTCATTAACAATAAATATAAATTACATTTTACTGTTCAGAACACAAAACAAATCTATTTTATTAAATTTACAAATAATGAAATATTGTTTTGAATCCTTATATATTTACAATAATGTAACAAGTATTATTAATGTAAGGTTTTATTGAATTTACTATTTTGTTTCAATCCACATCATTTTCAACTGATTATGAAGAATGATGTAAACATCTGAGAAAGTAATCTTTTATCTGCTCTAAAAATTTAATTCAAAGCATAACAAGTTTTGGCTACGAAAGATTTATGATTGATATGAGTGACAGGAGTATCAATACAGGTCTGCTTATTTTAGATACAATAAAGAAAAAAACATTCTTTTGGAGATTCAATATGGGCAATAGAAAACAGTTATAATGAATTAACAATACGGTCAAAAATTAATGATAGAAGACCATTAAGATTAGAAATGGATCTGAAGAGGTAAAATCCTGATCTAGAAATAAAATTTATTTATGATTTGAGTGAAAGCTATCATTTGTACCACTGGTATGTGACATAATCATCTGAATTTCCCAATTAAAATCCGGATTATCACATTCATTGTATGAATGTGATCAACGAACAGAATGATCATGATCATGAATGTGATTGTGTGAAACTGATCAATGGTTAACAAAAATATACTAATGAATATTACAGGATTTTGTCAGGCTATTTCAGTATTCAACAGAGATTTATAATAGTTTTATTGAAACTATTTCAAATGTATATGAAAAAGTAAAATAATTCACATCAATGCAAGATTTAAAATTTGAAATAGGTACTGTGTCTGGAGACATGACGTTCAAACACAGCTTGAATTGCAATTTAATGATTTCAAGAAAATATTGAACTTTAAATCAATCCCAAAATGGGAGTTTAAACAAGTTAAATATTAAAACAACAGCTCCAAAACCAATGCTTTATTTTGAAACAAATAACACTATTAGATGAAAAATGGATGAAGTTAAAACAAACAAAGCATTTGTTAATAATACCAATAAAAATATACAAGATAATAAATAGATTTAAATTTATAAAGCAAATTTGTCCATCTATTAAGCAGGTAAAACTAAGCAGCTACAGCAAAATTATCAATGTTCTTGAGTCCTAGGATGCTTTGTGACTGTGTATCATTAGTAGTCTTTACATGCAGTACATTATATGTTTTTCTTATTTCTTTAACTGGGCTTCCAGCACATTTAGTTATTTCTCGAGCATTGAGAAAAGGGCTTACCCTCGAGAAATTTACATCATCTTTCGTAATAAAACCGAATACTTTGGTTTTGGTATATTACTCTTGAAAAAAAGATCTTTGCAAGCTCTTAGCCTCATTTTATAGCCGTCTTGACTCAGCACTCTTTTGCGTTTTGCCGCAGGTGAAAAGACTTGTTCTAAACTAGGGTGTTTTTTTTCATGGACCCTCTGTCACGTTACATTGTTCATGCTGCTTTATAATTTATCCCTTCTGTAGCAAGGCTAGCCGCCGGGGTACACTCCCATTCCAGGGCTACCAACCCTTGACATCTGGTCCGGTACTCCGGTAGTACCGGCATATGTCCTGGCAAAGAGCGGATGCGCAATCTGCACTGACTCCAGGCTTCTACACACCCTAGTTATCAGGCCTCTCATGCACCGACATACATGAGCACCTTAGCTACATGCTTGCCATCGCTGGCGGCATGTATATAGCGAAAGGTCCTCCGTTACACCTGCAATCACTTCGACCCTGGCAGTCAAATTGCCAGCTTTAAATATAGCGTGAATCCATTTCATTAATCAATTAAATTTTCGTATCTGCAGGTGGCCGATAAAGCCAGTCCTTGAATACGGTCTGCAGTTGGATTTAGTCTGAAAAAATTACTACTCCAAGGAAATCAATCTGAGCCCGGTTAGCCAGAATTAAAAATAGTACTTATGTACAACGATTTCCTACCTGGACGTGGAAAGTAGGTGTTATGTTTCAGACGTGGGGGTTATCTACCTCAGGGCATTATTATTTTTATCACTATTATTATTATTAATTTTTTTTTTTAAGCTTGAGGGGCATCGACTGCTATGGTCATTAGCCCCTTCCACAACAAAATAAGGAAAAAATAATAATATGCTATTCCCTCTCGGTAAAAAAAAAAAAAAATGCTAGTGACATAATCAATAGCAAAATATCTTTTCCTCCCCAGAAAACAAAACACAGGTGACATAGTCTAGGACTAGTCGTGTTAAAAAGAGCATCTAAAAAGACTTGTCAATGCTTATTGAAAACCCCAAAAACAGAACATAACAAGGATGTGAAGGCCTTTGATATTTTAAAATGTTTCTAGCTATTTCTTATCAAATTTAGTCAAAACTCTTAAAGAAAAACTTGTCTGTGATGAAAATTAAAAACACACATTAAAGAATCTATTAAACAAAGTATGACAAGGGTGTAAAGGGTCCATGCCATTTAACATTACCCAAAAAACACTTATATTAAATCCCCAAAAATACATATAAAAAAATTTAAAATTACATTTAATTATAAAATTCTCGATTGAGATATTTGATCTTTCTCTTGTTTAAATCTATCGCCTTGATTTCCCTTTAGGCCATCTGAGATCGATCCTTCAGTTCCTCCAATAGAAAACATGGAGGATCTCCTGCTGGCGGCATCAGATGACAATGACTCCATTGGCGAAGCCACAAGAACAAGTCGAGACAGGATGTATTCACTGCATGAAGATGTGGGGCGGCGAGTGTCTCGCTATTTCAGTTAAAGTCCTCTGTGACTCCGACGCTGCATTTTAGTTTTTCCTAAATCTTTCATTTCTAAGATTGATAATTGTATTTGTCAATGTCAATGTCACTGACAATGTCAATGTCAATTTCAGTGCCAAAGTTGATACCATTTTCACTTTCGATCATACTTACTATCCCTGTCACTGTCACTATCACTTTTGCTGTCTCTGTCGGTTTTGCAGTCACTATCGCTGTCAATAGGAATGTAAATATCACTGTCAATGTCAATGCCTTTGTCAAAGTCAGTGTCAATTCCAATGTCAGTGTCAGTATCTATGTCATTATCAGTGTCAGTGTAAATATAAACGTCAGTGTCAATTCCAGTTCCAGTACCAATGCCAATGTCTATGTCAAAGTTAGTGCCAATATCAATATAAAGGTCAATGACAATGTCAGTATCAGTGTCAATGTCAATGTTAGTGTCAGTGCAATTCCAAGTCGGCGTCAGTATCAATGTCAGGTTTAATGTCAATGTCAATGTTCTTGTCACTTAGTTTCGCTCTCACTGTCCTTGTTCTTGTCGGTTTCGTTGTCACTATCGCTGTCAATGTCAGCGGTAATGTCATTGTCAATGTCAGTAACATTGTTAGTTCACTGTCAGTGTCAATGTCAATATCAGTGCCAGTCAATATCAGTGTCACTGTCAATGTAATCTGTAATCGTTGTCTCTGCTTTTTGTGTTTTTATTTTTTGTTAGTTGTTCTGGTTGTTTTTACCTTGCAAACAGTTAAAACAAAATGCAGTTGTTATCTCTATTGACTATATTTAAAAAAAAACACATTTTTTCAGTTTTTCACCCCTTCTTCCCAAAACCAATTATGCAATCCGGTGGGATTTTTTACTATTTATACTTCTTAGGAGGGTAATGAACAATTTGTGACTGGCTTCAAGTTTTTTTTTTGGATGTTGGAGTTACATCCCTAATTGTACAGTACTAAGAAGAGGTAAAAGATGGCCATGTGATATTTAATTATAGATTTCTGTATCTTTTACTTTTTTAAATCAATCTAGAGTCAGTTATAAAAAAAACAAATAAAACTATATATCTCATGAAGATTTAAAATTATTTTTCAAAAGCAGTATTTTCTCAAACTATAGTAATTTATTTAATCGTTTTAATACCTTTAAAAATTAGAGGGAGTATTTAATTTGGTCGGTATCTAATTATTATTATTTTTATGTGAATAGGTCATCTTAGGATCACACAAATATCACATTTTTGTAGTCTTCAATGCTTTTCTCATTTTTTCTGCACAGTTTCGTTTTTACTTATTTATTCATTTTCTTTCTGGTGTATTTTCTGCCACAAGAACTTCTGTATTGTAAATTATCCTCTTGAATCATCTCTATCGCAAAGTCATCTTCATTCATGCCTATTTTTTGAAGAGCCTCTTCCATCTGTTTCAGGAACTGATTTGCTTTTCATGCCCCATAACTTATCAAACTTTTGGTTATTTAATCTCTTGGCACCATTCCGATCATATGCTCCAAATAATTTCAATTCTTTTCCGTATCGTTTTTTCTAATTTTTCTTGATTTTGTTAGATTTCAGTCTGTATCTTTCCTCTATTACCTTTGGTTTATAGATTTTCCTCGGTAAGTTTTTTGATGTTGCGTGATTTTGTGAAGACGGTTAGATATAATATTTAAGTGTCATATAAGATTACTGGTATTACTAGAGTTGTATAAAATTTTAATTTCATGATGTTGGAGAATTCTTCTTATTGTAGATGTCTTTGATGATTAATCTAATCATTTCCAGTACCATTGTTTTATTTTCAATTACCGCTTTATCTATTCCTGCTCTGCTTGTAATTTCTCCTAGATATTAAATCGGTTGCTGACATTTGTCTTTCCATATTTAGTCCCTATTGTCTTTTGTGTGAATGATTAGATGATTTCCGTTTTGATAAATGATATCAGTAGGCCTGCTTTTTGGAGAAGTCCTGTAAACTTTACTATTTGTGCTACTGTGTCTTCCTTCAATTCAGCTTAAAGAAAGGCCGTCAGAAAAAAATAGGCATCTTGTTTTGATGTTTCGGGTTTTGTATCTGATCTTCGCACCCAAATCATTCATCTTCCAAAAGAGTTTATTTATTTTGTTCAAAACTAATTTAAATAGGATCGGTGATAGTTCATCAGCATGTCTCAACTCTTTTTTGATTAATAAAGGTCTGCTTATTTTTCCCGTAGATTGAAATTTAGAGAATGCGTTTGTCTATTAATGAGGTTAAAATTTAACCTCAAATGAGTTTAAAATGAGGTTCAAATTTTTTTGGTCAACCCGTATTCTCTCATAATTTGAAAAAATCTCAGTTCACAAAATCATATGCTTTCTGAAATTTTGTAAAAGATATTAAGGCTTTTTATTTGTTCTGAATATGATCGTCCTTTTTTAAGTTCTCCTTGATACCTTTCTGATCTGTTTGGGGATCTAATCTATTCAATAACATTTTCGACAGTATTTTGTAAGTCACTGGCAACATTAAAATACTTCTGTAGTTGTTGTTATCCGTCTTGGAGGTATAAATTATAGATAAAAATTAATATAGCTTATTTTTATTTATAAAGAAATACTTGTACAAATTGAAGTGACAGGTGTAAGTTACTATTTATTCTATAATTTTATGCATAATAATATCAGTTTTAAAGTGGTTAACATGTAATATCTGTACCAAAAAAATTCAATTATGTAAAAAAAAAACGATAAAATTTTCACAGCTTTTGTTTAATTAAATATTGTGATGTGATGTAACTTTCCTGAATAATAAATTAAAATATAAAAAATTTCGTACTTCTGTTAATGAGAAATGTAACAGGTTAACTGTTATTTTAAGCTACAAAGAACAATTTTAATTAGTAGTGTTTATATGACAAAATTATTTTTTGTAACATTTTATTCATTATTGTTTCTGTTATTCGCTTTATTTATATCTTTAATAATTTTTAAATTTCCCGTTACATTAATTATTCTTTTTTACATGTATTATGCAATTTGAACATCATTATTTTAATTATGAATCATATCCGATTAATGTTTATTACTAAATTTTAAAATAATATTTATATAATCTTTTCCCCAAGGATATTATTTTTATTTTTTATTTTTTTGTTATATGGGTATCGACTTCTGCGGTCATAGCTTTCGTCACGTTCTTTAATAAAAAAAATTATTAAACAATTTAACTTATTTCGGTTATTGTTTAAAGATATTCCTAGAATTTTTGTTGCGAAATGAATTTTATTTTGCACTTGGGAGTGATGTTAAGACATTCTGGATAATTTCCGATTGTAAACAGACGTACAACATATACAGAGTGTATCTAAAATGGTAGGCTGGCATACGTTCGGATTGTACGTGTAAAAGTGAATAAAAAGTGTCCTATGGAAAAATGTCGATTTCTCCTTCGTTTTTCCTTCTGCCCCCCCATTTTGTATTTATTAATAATAAATTTATGTATGAAAATCGGATTGAGAAGTCAGCAATAATATTTTGTATACACATTATAACAACATTGTATAATAAATAAAATATAATTTCATTGTATTAATTATTTATTTAATGGCGGATTATTTTATTTATTTAATTTTAGTATTTCACTGTATTAACGTTAATGGCGACCATGTCAATTTTTATCATATTATGTGTTTTTAAGAAAATGTTAAGCATTTTATTAGAACAAAATGACACCTTAGTTTTGAAAATCGGTTGATAAATAATCAATTTATGACAGAAAATGTACGACTATTTTCTGCCTGATTTCATCTCCTTCTCTATTAAATCGGATTCTTTATTTGCTTATATACTTATTTTAATTTTTTACTAGTTTCTCCCAGCGTGCCTACGGCACGCCCTCCGCAGCTAGGCCCTCCGGGCGGGTTGCCCTGGCGGGCGGCGTCTCGGAATGAGACTATTAGGTGTCCAAAATTGATTACCTCTTGCGTAAAAACTTTTTTTTTAATGATCAAGGGTTTCAATTAACTACACATCTCAGGAATGGTAGACCTGAGACTGAAAAAGATTACACTTCATGTTCATTCATACATATATCATCGTCATTCATCCTCTGAAATAATAGTTTACGGCGATTCCCGTGGCTGAACAGAAAAGAGAGGCAAAGGCGTCGGGAGTTTGAATTTTTTTGGAGGGAGCTGAGAGAAAAAATAAGGATAAAGTTACGAAATGATGTTATATAGTATAATTTAATTTAATTTATAAATATAAAAGAAATTTATTAATAAACAAACAAACAAAAAACCTTGAAGCAATTCTTTTATTATATTTAAAAAACTATTCTCTTCAAATCACTGTTTCACTTATCAGTCTAGCCACCCAAAATTTTTCTAAAAACAACATTTTTCACTCGTTTATGATCTGAAGACAATTTCATTTTCATTTCACACCATGTTTTACTCTTGATAACGCAACAAATAACTGTCCATGCCCAAAAACTTCCCTTCTCAAATCACCAACCAATTTAAACGTTTTTTCATGGAAAAAGCTAATCGCACAGGAAACTGAAGTCTCTTCAATGAAAATCCTTTTGTCTCTCATCAAAGTTATTCTTGGACTACACGCTGTTTCTCCTTGCTTATCTCCAGTCAAAATGTTGACCTTAACCCCTTGTCTCCCGCTGGTCACTATATTAACCACTGGTAATCAATTTTTCAAATTCAAATTTCTCATGAACCTTAACATATAAAAAAGATTTTTATATGGATTTAATCACAACGCATTGAATTATGAGAAAATGCAATAAGCACAACAGCCGTGTATAGTGTAGATATTTCACAAGGGATCAAACATACAGTACTTTTTTTTTCACTGATGTCATTGTTAAGTCATAATAATTTGGTATTTTTTTGTTTATTTGATTCTTATATACATTAGCGGTTTGTTATCTTTTATATAATTGCTACGCAAACATAAATTCAACAGAAAATGAGTGAACGTGACTTTTATGAAAGGAAGCAATAATTTTAAATTATTTTTTTATACCACATTTGTGCACGTGCAACATAATCAAATATTAATAAAAATTAATTTTTGATTAAACAATATAAATTATAACTCATTGTTAACATACCCTAATTTTTTCAGATATTTTCGATGAAAAACAATTCAATAATAGCGAGATAAACAAACCTTTACTGAAATCTCGATTCGCGCGCGAAATAAAGCGGGAGGTTAAGGGTTAAAACATTATTCTTCATTCCTCTAACAATAAGTCTCGTTCCATTGCATAAATCATCTTTATGTTCAAATTTCTTAAACACGTGACAATAGAATTCTACATTAACTGCAGAACACAATTTAAAAAATATATTAGTAACATCTATTTCGCATATATATCGATTAAAGAAATAAATATATATTGCAAGTATAAATAATAACAAATAGGAGTAATAAATATATAATAATATAACAAGTATACATCTGACTACCACGGGACATCTACTAACAAATCGGGATCTTCCGCTAGTGCGGTACATTCCAATGCCTGTTATCTGAGCACATTATCACGTTGTCATCGTTGAGCACATTATAACATTGTAGTCACGTTATCACCCTTGACTCCTTTTTAACAGTACTAACAAAGAAAAAGTAATCAGAAATCACAAGACATGATGTATTTTTAACGGGTATTGTAATCGCAAGATGTTAATAAGGGCTGTTCATTGCAGTTACTTGTACTCTGTGTGTTATTTATCACCTGTTCATGGTAATAATATCATTTCTTACATGAAAAAATTTGTACATTAAAATATTCAGTTTGTCAAGTAAGCTACAGCAAACAAGACTTCCTTAAGAATCAGAAGTACGTGACCAGCAGTCTAAATTCAGACGTATTTTTCAACGAACACAAAATAAGTATGAAGAAATTTCAGTATAATTTAGCAACAAGTAAATAAAATAAAATTTTAAAAAACCATCAACGAAATTAAATTGGATAATTAAACGATAAAATATTAATTAGAAAGACTTAGAAACACTCAAAAGCTATTTTTAAGAAATATATTTCCTTCAGCGCCCTCTGGCGGCTTGTAACAGTAAAAATAACCTACGTTCCTGCAATGAAGTGATACCTATGTAATGCAAAAAACCGCATTGAAATCGATCCAGCAGTTTTTGAGGAAAATAGTAAATTAGATACACACAAACACACAACCTCTTACCCCAAACGCATACGTCAGCGTTCCGTCGTGGGTAAATAAGAAATTACAAGTTGCATACTGTTAAAATGTGTTTATAAGTATGAATGACGACTCAGTTTATGAAAATAACAAATTTAAATTTAAAAAGTTTGAATAGTACCGGTCCATAAAAAACATTGAACAGTTATTTCTTGTTTTACGGGATTCTTAACGTACTTGCGTTTAAGTTGTACATCAAGATCGGCTACGTAATTCATAAATAATTTATCCATGGCTTCGATGCTATTTACATGCTTCGATGCAGTTACAAAAATAATTTTAATAGTTGCACAGATATTTTGAAACCAAATTAAATAATCGTTAAAAGATATCCAGAAGCAACCGCTGATTCTGACAATAATTTGGTTACGAAAAAATGAAGGTAGAAATTTCAGTAGAATTATTTAGAAGGAAATATTTTAGGCATGAAAGAAATTTATTTAGGTAGGAAGAAAACAGTTGTTACATAATCTTCGTTAATAAAAGAGTTAAGTATTAGTATTATAAACTAACTTATTATGGATCTTCAAAAATATTGTACATTAAAAACAACAGAGAAAACATTTGTAAATTGATATACAATAAGAGATTTTCATATAGACAAGTAGGAAGATATCCAACTATCTTCCTACTAGTATATATGAAAATTGATTCTTATCGAAAACAACCATTGGTAGTACGCATTAAAAATAATTTGTCCATCCACTCATTAACCTGCACGAGTGAGGTTATGTAATGTAACCTGTGATACATAATATAGCATTTAATTTTTACTAACTCATAGACCGAACTTTTAACCGCAACGATAACTAAATATTTTATTACCAAATTTCACTTCTAAGCTAATAAAGCTATTATAGTAGATATTATCTAAATATTATAAATAATAAATATTACCTAAAGCTATTATAGTATCTGGGGTAACATCCCTGGTCTATTTCCTTTCTCTGATATCCATCTATTTATCACAGTCAATTAGTGTGTGCTGCGGTGAATCAGGGTAGCCACAATAAATACAGTTGTCGTATGCTCTCTTCTTAAATCTGTTTAAGTAATCCCCAAATTCTCCATGGCCGGAGAGGAACTGGAATGTATAATACCCCACTTCTCCACGTCGCCTCACCAACCGCAGTCTGGGTATCAAATGATTTGTCCAAAGGCTAGTGTGGGCCGTATCCCATTCTTATTGCCACTCTTGTAGCATCAGTTCGGCAGCATCTTTCCTGCTCATACCTTCGTATATTCGTTTTCTTTTCCTTGCCTGTAGATGAATCGGCGGGACCCCCGCCACCACAGTTGAAGCTCTTCTGTATGCTGAAGAGATTTTTAAGTTCATCCTTTTTTGCAATGAGTTTAGCTTTTTTCTGATCCTCTGTATTTGAAGGCCGCATACCACGCCGGTGTAGCGTATAACATATTTGATGTCACTGCAGCTAATATCAGTTTACGCTTTGAGGCTTTTGGTCCGCACCTGTGACCCATCAATCTGCCTAGGGAATTTATTACACGTTCAGCTTTATTTGTGATTTCTTCTATGTGTTTGCTATATGTTCCAGATTGATGGAACCAGACTCCTAGATATTTCGTATAAGGCGTCGTGTCTACAGTGTAATTGTCCACCCTGATTCGAATCGGCCTGATTTTTCTTCTGCCGATTATCACCAGTAATTAGGTTTTCTTCTGTTCTAAACTGAGGCCTCTGTCTTTGAGCCATCCGTTCGCCTGCCAAACCCAGGACTTAGCTTAACTGAACTCTTCTATAAATAGAGTTATCTTCAACCCATAGGTATCCAATGCTCTTCTAGTCTCCTAGCGCTTCCATGGAAACCTTAACAGCAGAATCATTTTATGTTTTTCAATCATAGACATTTTATTTGTTTTTAAATAAATAAATACGTGTGATCTGTGTGTGTGTATTTAAATATAATGTTTTGTTTTAAAAACAGAGAATTACTTTTGTTAGCTTGTACATTCGGTTCATTACAATAATTTTATTACTTCTACTAATAAAATTAGTATCATCGGTGATAATTTTAATTCTTACCGTGCATCAAACCATATCATTAAGTGATTTATGTAATAAAATGTCTTCTTTTTTGATATGTATGTTGTAATCTGTTCAACCAGGGAACATTAAGTAACCCTCTCCCCAGCCCTGAGATGAGGATGATATGTATAGCATGTAAATAAAATGTAGTCTTGTACAAACTCAGGCCGACCGTTTCTGAGATGTTATAGCACATGAAATTTCTAGCATTGTCTAGTATTCAAATCTATATAAAACAACTATCTTTTACTAGGATTTGAACCTCAAAACTTTCGACTTCGAAAATCAGCTGTTAAATTAGCAAGTGATTTGCGACGAAGAGTTACCACTAGACCAGCCCGGTGGGCTAAAGATATTTAATTATCATTAAAATAATAATACTGATAAAATAATGCTTTCTAAGGAAAACTAATACGTCTAGTTGGTTTTTGAATTCTCTTCACTGTGACGTATTATCACCATCAGAAAAAAAATCCTTTATATTTCTGGAAAAAGAGTTTTAAATTATTATTATTTTAGGTTAAATTTTTAATTTAATTTTATCTTATTAATAAATGAATTCATTCTAGCATTTTCACGACATAAAATGTAACCAACCAAAAGTGCGTAATTCATTAAAAAACATAAAATTTATGCAAACTTAAAGTTCATTAAAACAGATTTATGCTATAGTAGTTATTTGATATTTTATAACATTAAAACTTTCTACAGTAGTTTGGTTGTATAAAAGTATGTTAGTTACTGGTAGCCAATGAGCCGTGTTAAGGTTCATCCCCATGCCACGACGGAGCAATAAACCTTCCTTCTTAATTAGCTAACCACACCTATCGACCTCATAACCGCCCTCTAACTTTTAGTGAATGTACACACACACACATATACACACAAAATCTGTAAATTTATTTATTACTGCTTGCAATGCATCTTTGCATCGCATCAGTTAACAGAAAGACCCTTTATTTTATGTCACAGAAGAGTGATGTTCAGTTTATAGCTGTTTAAGATAAATTATTGATTTTATTATCGCTCTACTGTTCATAATAATACGAAATTATGGGAAATAAAACAAATATTCGTATTAATCATACCATATTTAAAAAAAATCTGATATCTGATGTGGACACCACTTGACTTCTTTGTACGCCTATTAAATTACATATACACATTTTTAAAAGTTCATAAAATGTTATTTCACTAATTTCTGATTTTTTTCATTTTTTGTTTGTTTTATTATTATTATTGAATTATTACTTATTGTAAATTTTTTATAATCAGAGGTTGATAATTATTATTAATAAATCAATATATTTAAATTAGAAAAAAGGAAGAAGATGTTGCAAACAATGAAAGAATAAAAAGATTAAGTGAAGGTGATAAATACAAAGAGTAAGAAAACGTTAAGACCAAAGAAAGAATAAAAAGATTAAGAGCGGATGATGAACACAAAGAGAGAGAAAATTTGAAAACTAGAGAACGTGTACACAAATTAAGATCAGAAGAATTATATCAAACCAAAGAGCGATTAAACGATTAGAAACAAAAAACAAATAAACGAAATGATGATCAACTCCGACTTAGGGAGAATATTGTCCGACAATATCAGAGAAGTAATGAACTAAAACATAAGAATTTTTTTCAAATTTATCAAAGATCGGGCATGTATGCCTCAGTGTTGTTCTTGTGAGAGTAAGCCGGATTTGAACCGATTTGCCTTCCTTCTGTCAGATCGAAATATTTCATTAATTAAAATTTTATTTAACTGTAACTTTAAAACCAATGAAAATAATTACCACTTATGACATATCATTAAAAAGCTCTAAATAAGAGCTTATTACTGCAGTTAAGAAAAACTCCAAAATCCATTTTTTTGGATTTCGGCATTTTTTGGATACTTTTGCTTCAGTCGATCACATCAAAATGGGAGGTGCACAAGTAGATGCTACAACAGTCCTAAATCCAAAACTTCAACATCCTACGGCTAATCGATTTTTAGTTATGCAAGTTACATACGCACATATGTACGTACAGACGTCATGCCGAAACTAGTCAAAATGGATTCAGGGATGGTCAAAATGGATATTTCCGTTGAAATCTAAAAACCGAAATTTTTCGCGATCACAATATTTGCTTTACTTCGTACAAGAAAGTAAGTAATGAGGGAATACAAAGTCACAGAAAAAAGTCTATATTTAAAAGAAATTAAATCTCAAGTAGTAGTTTTAAGTCGAGATCAGCTCATATAATTTGGATGGTAATTGAACTTAATAGAAAATACTAAATCATTTCTTTATATTATTATACATAGGTAAAATAATGGAATCGGAGGTTTTCTTGTTTAAAATACATTAATACATTATGCAAAATGCGTTATTATATTACTATGAGAGTCGCAATAAAATTATCAGAATAAAAGTATGTAGATTATAATTAAATATTATACCAATTACATCCTCAATGCGTAGGTAACGATGGATTCTGAGACAAAATTAAACTTCATTTAAAATAATATTCATAATGCAATTAGGAGTTTTCCCAAGTTACAAGATGTTTCATACTGTAACAGGACTAGTATAACGGACCAGGGTAATAGATTGCTTCCAATTAAGAAGAAAGAATGAGAAAATAATAATAAAAAGAACAATCCAGAAGGAACTATAAGGGATTCCTTTCTTAGATTAAGAGGTCCGTTTTAAAAATCTGTTCTTTGTAATACAGACAATGGCCTCTCCAAAAGCTGTTGTTCGATCAGAAGGGTTACCGGATTGGAATAAGAATTTATGGGAAAACGTAAGGGCAGGGACGATGAAAATTATTACGTTTCAACAGTTAAGGGGCGAGATGGGTACTGGTTCTGCAGGCCAGCAGATGTAAACACTGCCAGGAACAAGCAGAGAGCGTCAGTAGTTCTGCAAGTCTGTGTTCGGCGTAGTTGTGATAACAAGCAATGACAGAGTAGTTTCGCAAGCCCGATGCGGTTGTGGTCACAGCGATATCAGTAAGCGTGTGGTAGCAATGGGTGAAGAGTACGTTACGAGCCTTTCATTTTGGACAGTGGGTGAATGCAGGAAGCTGTTCAATTGGTTATTGGTAAACGGTAGTGAAAGTGACAGTATTACAATATTTGCAGAAATTGAATTATATGTATTTTAGATTTTTCTAATGTTTTCTTGTTGTTAATGCAATATTAGGTATTTTGAAACCGATTAGAGACGTATATTAAAAACCGATCAAATATTAACATTAGCGATCGTTGTAACTATAAATTGGACTGTATTCCGGTTTTTATAATTTAACTGTCTTTAAACAAATCTTGTCCTTGCTTTGAATTACAATTTTTTTTATGCCATTTATTTATAATTTTATATGTTTTTAGAGTAAAAAATTGCATTTATAAGACATTTTTAAATTATTAGTCTCTCAATGTCCTGGTCGAGCCTTGAACACGCAACGATAGTTTAGTATGCGTTACTAAGAGAAGTTACACACAATTTTCCCAACTATTACATATATTAGAACTACCGCATAAAAATAAACCAGAACAAAACGAAAGTAATGAAATGTAGGTAGATGAACCACTGAATGTAAAAGCAGAAAGAGAAAAGATTACGAAGGTAGAAAATTTTATTATTTGGTAATTAGAATTTCTAATGATGAACGAAGCAGGAGCGATATAAAATGCCAAATAGCACAGGCAAAACAAACCTTCAGTCAGAAATATAATTTGTTTACATAAAAAATTAATTTAAACGTCAAGGAAAGATTTTTGAAAGTAAATGTCTGGAATGTAGCTTTATATGGAAGTGAAACTTGGATGGTTGGAGTACCCGAAAAGAAAACATTACAAGCTTTTGAAATGTGGTGCTGTAGGAGGGTGTTAAAAATCAGATGGGCAGATAAAGTAACAAATGAAGAGGTGTTGCGGCAAATTGATGAAGAAAGAAGCATTTGGAAAAATGTAATTAAAAGAAGAGACAGACTTACAGGCCACATATTACGGCATCCTGGAATAGTCACTTTAATATTGGAGGGACAGGTAGAAGGGAAAAATTGTGCAGGCAGGCAAGGTTTTGAATATGTAAAGCTAACTGTTAGGGATGTACGATGTAGGGGGTATATGGAAATGAAACGACTGGCACTAGATAGGGAATCTTGGAGAGCTGCATTAAACCAGTCAAATGACTGAAAAGACAATAAAAACTACAGCATTATATATACATAGTTAGATTTTTAATCTAGTTTATTCTCATAAATTTTCATGAGGCTTTTAAAATAGGCTGGAACAAATATGTTAGGACTAAAATATTAGTATGGAATTGGTACTGACAGAGAAGTGTAACAAACTTATAATTTAGTCATTTGAAGTTAAAATATGATTCTGATTTTTTTTTCATGTTACACATGAGCATAAACTTGTATTATTGTATTAGATTAAAAAGAAAAATAGTTCATTTTTAAAAATAATTAATTTTTCTTTGGTTTTTAAAGAAAAATTTCAGCAACGTTTGAAGTTCTATGAACTGATAGGAAAATTTTTGGGGTGTAAAATATCACTCTCAGTTTTTTATTGTTATTTTGAAACAAAGACTTTTAGGCAAAATTGAACTTGCCAACTACAAAAATTTGCTGTTAAATGAAATAAGTATACTTTGTTTTTATATATTTCTTTCAATTTCGATTCATTAATCATCAGTAAAATAAAACAAATTAGTATATCAGAGACTAAAATTCCTTTTATCTCATAAATAAAATTTATTACAAAAAAATTTTTATTTAAGGGGTACTTAATAGCGATAAGGAAATAGATCTTTAAAAACAAATTAATATAACCTTCACTAGTCCTGTTGTATTTTTGGTAATGAATGAAAATCTAGGACCATCTTATTTTAATCCTCAGCCATTTTTCTGTTAAACTTCTGTATTTCATTTCGTTATTGAACTTTGATTACAAGAAGTTGAAGGAAATCAAATAATTGTACCAAAATGAAGTACCAGTTATTTTTTATTCTTAAAAGTAATCCTGATTGAAGTAACCGTTACTTGAAAATAGGTGATAACTGAAAACCGTTGGTAAAAAAATCCCCCAAGTTTGACAGTGCCAATAAGAAAACTGGTTATTATTGTTTAGAAATTTTTTTTAGAAGATAGCACAAAAACATAAAACTGAATTAGGTAAAAAAAAGTGGTCAGTAGTAGATTTTACTTTAGTTTTCCTTCAGTTTTGTGAAGAGAAATTTCAGTAATTAAATGTATGTATTCAGTTTAACGGTAAAGTAATTACTGCTAAAGAGTACATGTAATATTAAACATAAAGTAAAAGGAAAACATTGTTTATATAATCATATATCTGTAGTGAATAATAATAGAACTCTAGCTAATGGTATGTTAATCCTTCTTCATTAAAATATTTAGTCACTTCTACTGGAAGCACATTTATACCCTCGTCTTTTTCATTCTCTTATCTTTAAATGCTTGTATAATTTCAAATTTTAGGTTTGCTGCTCCTACTTTTCCTTTTTTCATTCAATCTGATTGTCTATCTGGAGGTCATTCTTTCCTCTCCTCCATAATCTGGATGAGTTTTTATAACTCTCTTCAATATTGCTTTTATTTCTAATAATAAAAGTACATGGTAGTTGTTTGTAGTAGTTCCTAACCATAACATGCATCTTTTTAAAACTTTTATAAATACATAAATTCTTCATGGGACATAGGAGATCCTACGTCCCATGAAGAGGTATAAACTTTTGATTTAGTACCACTTGCCCATTTCCTCACATATTCTATTGAAACTTAACAGACCTTTAATGAAGGCTTTTAAAATGTTTTGTGAAAATTTCAACCCTCTAAGATTTATAGAAACAAAATGGTGGCTTTCAAATAAAAACATCAATTTCAGATAAAACAATTTTTTATTCATTACAAAATAGCTGGTAGAAATGATTAAAAACAGATGATGTATTGTTAAACAGCTGTTGAAACTGAATAAAATAAGTTAATAATTAGTCATAATCTTGCTTCACTTATCTGTGCAAACATTTAATTGTTAAATTGGGATTTATAATTGTTAAATTATAAATCCAAATAAACTCAATGTCCCATACACAACATTTTAATCAGAAGTTAAAATGTTGTGCATGGGACATTGAGTTTGACAACCTAGCATATTTAGATTTTTTAGATATTTTTTTTAGAATTTTACATTATTTCAGATTTATTTAGATATTTCAGTTCTGAATTTCCTGATGTTGATCCATCATCTAAAATGCCAATTTCTAAGTGGAAGTGTTTGTTGTTAGAAAATGGCAGAGTAATTAAAAAATACAGCCGATCTACTGATGAAGGAAAAGAGGAAATAGTGTGTGCTTCATTACTGCACTCTTCATGTAAACCTAATTCAGTGACAAAAGTGTCTTGAGATACTGGTTTGCCAAAATCGACTTTCCAATGAATAACAAAATGGAATAAAAGCCACCTGGTTAATAATCTTTCAGAAGATCCAGATAGGAAAGTTGAGTTTTGTTCGCGTATTATTTGTTAGCATCATGAAGTCGATCCAGACTGGCATGAATACGTTGTATTCTCCGATGGATTTACTTTCTACCTTAACAGTATGATAAGCAGGCATAACTTTATTACAACACCAAAAACCCTTATATTCTTGAGCAGAAGCAGCTTAAATCAAAGGCATTATCTGGGCAACTGTTAATATCAATGATTTATTATCCTACAACATATTAGACAACAAAATGACTGAAATACCTGGAAGTATTAAATCAACATATAATGCCTCATTTTACTATTCCAAAAATGAGATATGATATTTTTCAGCAAGATGGAGCTGCTCCTCATTTTGCAAACCCAGTTAAATTGTTACTAAATACTTACCTTTTAGGGTCGTTGAATTGGTCACGGAGGTGAATTTTTGGATTGGCCACCAAGGTCGCCGGACCTTATGTTTGTAACTTTTTCTTGTGGAGTTATTTAAAGGATCGTGTGTACTCCAATTGCTTTAACACTAATAAAGAGTTAAAGATGGTCATTGAAGAAGAGTTCATACAAATTCCAAGACATTTCTTTATGAATGCTTACATAGGATTTATTAAACGTTATTACCATCAAGTCGTTGTTACTGGATTTTAGTGTGAGTAAAGTATTTTTACTAATTCATAAAAAAATTTCTCATAATTTTAGGAGTGCTTTAATTTTGTAATTCATCAGTTTTTAATCATTTTCACCTGCTATTTTGTAATGAATAAAAAATGTGACTTATCTGAAACAGAAATTTTTATTTGAAAGCCGCCATTTTTTTCTAAAGATCCTAGAAGGTTGAAATTTTCACAGAAAATTTTAGAACCTTTGTTAAAAGTTCTATAAAGTTCCAATAGAATCGGTGGGGGAATGGGCATTGATACTAAATCAAAAGCATATACCTCTGCGTGGGACACAATTTATATATTATATTGGCTTACACAGTCTTCTGAAATTACGTATTAGCACATGCAAGGAGAAAGGTTTTAGTGCAGTTAGGAACTTTGCCGAATTTGTTAACGCAAACAAATTTATTTATTCATTCTATAGATTTTTACTTTTTATTTTAATTATTATATTGTAGAAAAAAATTAGGTGTGATAAACGAAATTAAGTTATTAGTCGTGCTGAATACTTTTTAATAACTTACAAATTTTAATACTATAGATTTGTGACATAAAATATCAATAGAGTATTATGAAAACAGATTTCGCTTAGACACAAGTCATATGGATAGCTGCGAATGCAGAATTGCAAGTAACTGCTCTTATAAATTTATTAACAGTGCTTTATTTTATGAGTGAACGATTGTAAAAAAATATTTCTGTATTTTGCATATACTGTTAGCAGAAATCATTTCACACTACGTTCCAAATTTAAAAACATATAAATCTAATTCCTAACGTAAGTTTAAACATTTTTTCTCTTCTTTAAAAATTCTTTAAAATTTGTAGGTTAATGTTTTTCATATTTCACTTTAATTTATTAAAATTTCATCGATATTTATCAATTATAAAATTTTCATGAAAAATATTTTAACAATCAAGTTTTTTCATCCCCAACCAAACAAAACCCCATGACTAGTCAGTGTGTTCCGTATTTCACATTGAAAGATACATAAACATATATATACATATAACCCACCTTTTATCTACTTGCACAAGCACGCGCGCGCGCACACACGTACACGTACACACTAGTAGAAGGGCTCGAAATATTGTGCTACAGGACCAGGCAATAACAGCGATAAGCAAAGAGCGGGTGGGTTTGAGTCGTGGGGAGAAATGAAGGCTAAGTCATCAGTCACGAATAAGACAGATGTATGTGTGAGTAGGTTTGTGTATGGGTTTTGAACTGTAGTGATTTGTGAGCTCGCTTACAATATGGTGGATCGTTATATTCCTTCCGACTGAAGCTTCCTTTTCCGTTTCCGGTCTCTGTTCAGTTTGCACCTCATCACCCAACTCGCTTGATATAACATTTCCCCATTTGTTCCAACAAACTAAAAACTACAAAGATGTAGGCGGAGATACACTCAACGCATACATACATATATTCAACAACATATATGGATTCTCGCTCTAAATAAAGTTTATGAAAACTAACAGAAAACGCTCGCAGAGTTAAGTAAATCTAATAGTCTGTTTTTTATTAAAAAAAATAAACTATCTGACTACAATTCCAAGTTTACTGTTACAGATATAATTTATTTCTTTATTTCTTTCACTTTTACAGAATTAATAATTAATGGAGTAATCCTAATACTAATTATAATATTACTTAACTTAATCATACTTAATTTAACATTGTTTATAATACAATTTAATATTTATTACTTAACTTAATTATACTTAATTTATATTATTTGTAAAAGATGAAAGATTAGGTGTCTACAAGGGTCTTGCCCGTTTTGTGGCACCATCCCTTTTCTATTAATCTTTTTAGTTAGAGTAAGGGGAAAAGTAAACAGTTTTATCTTATATAGGAGGATTAGTTTTGGCTCAATTCATGATTTACTCTGGTGGAAACTTTTCTTTTCTGCAGTTAAGTGTAGAGAAGATCAATCGTCGTCAAATATTTATGTTTACTAATAAACCTTTCATCTATTGCTACCCGCTAAGTTATATATGTAAAAAATCTATTACTATGTTAAGACCAATAGTGTAAAGCATTATAATTAATTATATATGTAATCATAAATCATGTAATTACATGGAACATACTTTCAGCGTCATCAATATTAATTAGCCATCGTCTTAATAGCTTTAAGAAAGTGTTTAGGTTCCTACTGGTCTTTATATGATTAGGAAGTATGTTATACAATCTTGGAGCAGTACTTGAAAAGAACTTCATATAACTTGTTTTATTTGCTCTGGGGACATATACATTCCTTTTACTTCTAAGTTCGTACTCGGTTATCATACTATCTCTATTTATATTTATATTAATTTAATTTGTTGTAATGCTTATAAAAATAAGCAAAAATATGAAGTTTTTTGAAAATCTGTATAAATGTGAGTGTAAATGAACGCTTATAGATGTTTAAAACATTGTAGACCATTATAAAGTGATGGAGTTAGTTTATTACGTTAGACTTAATGTCTGATGGTGTAAAATGTAGCTGACAAGTCGAAAGTAATTATTTATTAAAATATGAAGAACTGATTTATTTAAAATTACTGATAATGTAGGGACATTTTCCTTTTTTTTCTTCGAACCAAATGCATCAGTTTAAAACTAATGTTAAAACTTCGAAATCCACATTCATTAATAAACCAAATAGGCTTGAGAGTAAAGTAATGCGATAAAATAGTTGAGAATGAAACGTTAATGTAATGTAATTTTAATTTATTTAATAAGTTTGAGAAAGGAGTTGAATTAAGTAATAATCAGTTTATTTATATAATTTTTTATTTATTTACGAATATCAAAACATTTTTTCTATAAAACCAAACTCCTTTGTCAATCTGACCAAGTTTGGTCATAATCGGTTCAATAGTTCTGGAGATATAAGGTGATTTAGAGTGCGACACGGAACACACAAACGTATACGCGAACATTCGGAAAATTTCCATCCGGTTTTTTAGTTTTTTGACTCCTTAGGTGTCAAAACGTCAAGCAAGATCCGGTGAAAAGCGCATAAGCTCAAATTGGACCGATTACAGTAGTTTCCCTTCTAGAGCTATAGCGGTATCTAGTCGGAAAGTAAAAAAACAAATTTTAAACATTTCTTTATAGCACTATATATAAAATATAAACTTCAAAAAATCTTTGAAAAATATTTAAACCGAAGGGAGATTATTTAAAAAGTGAAGGTTGATTTCTAAAAAATTCTTTTTTGAATTATTTATATATGCATTAAATAAATTTATATAGGTAACAAATTTGCTTTAATAAAGTTTTCTCTAAAATACTTCTGAACAACATCGAAATTGTTTTTTCGCGATATCCCTTCACGCTGTTAATGGATTTTGAAAAAAAATGTTTTCTCAATGTCCCATATAAAAATGTATGTGCTAAATTTGAAGAAAATTGGTTCGGTCAATCCTGAGATATAAGGCCAAAAGCAGTGCGACACACATACATACATACGTACGCGCACATACATATATATTTTTTTTGTCTAGATAAACTAGTTGGAACTCTAAAACGTAAAGATTTGCAAAAAAACCGATATCCCGTTTTTGACATGGTTACTATACTTTCCCGGTTGATATAGTTTTCTAGTTATATTCATCGGGAAGTAAAATTTCTTTCTAATCTTTATGCGATAATCTCAATATTTTTCCTTAAATATAAAATTATTTATTATACGTTTTACAGCGAACAATATTTCATTTCAGATTAAGACCTAAATAATATAATTGCTACGGTAACAATAGTAAAGACGTAATTTGCTTAAATATCAACTTGTTTTGATATTGGAACGTATCACTTATCAGACAGCTATCTGATACAGAGTAGTCAGTCCTGCGACTGCGCACTGCCTGGTGAGTTCACCTGCCTGCGACAGCCTGCCTGCTGCTGCTGCGCGGACGTGTTGCAACAGGCACGAAACGTTGTTGTCTGTGCGATGTCAATTCGTTTATTGTGCGTTTAGAGCTTCTGTTACATGTACGTTTATAAAATAATAAATTCGTTGTAACTAATTAATATTTTTTGTCACTTTTATGATTGTTTTATTGTGTCGTGTGTTTCTGTGTCTACATGAAAATATTAATCTTTTGGAGTATTTTATGTTAAGGTCAGCGTTAAGTATTATTAATAACAATAATTTAAAAGTACAATTACTTATTTTGTTTAATATTAAGGATCTGTTTGCTTAGTTGTTTCGTTATACTATTTTAATATTATATTACTATTCATTTCATCCTGAAATGACGTCGTAATTTATCATTCAGTACGAATTGGTGTTCGAATTTGGAGTAAGCATTTCATACCAGTATTAAGAATTATTAGTATTTGTGATATGTTAAATTTATGATTCATTTTATGTAAGAGTAATTCTTTGTTTAGTTTTATATTATAAAATTAAAACAGAAAGATAGTTTGAATAGTTAAGCTGTAAAAATTGAGATTATTTGTAAAAATATTTGACTAATATTAAATGGATTTGGATCCCAATATTTGAAGAGTAATGATTAGTTTTTAAAATCTGTTTATACACATTCTTTAATAAAACGAATTGAGTAGTTGATTCTCGAAATTAGGATGATTTTGATGAAAATTAAAGCGTGAATATTTATAGCTTATAAAAAAAACGATACTCCACACCACTATGTCTCTAACTTTCAGTGGGAACCCCAAATGAGGTTTTTTAGGCTCCGGTCGATAGGTGGGGGTTAGAGCAGCCCCCCTTTTGTGAAGGAAACATTTTTGAGCACAACGAGAAGCCAATAGAAAAAACTGCAACGAAAATAATCCCTTGTACTGCCTTCTATTATTTTTAAAATTAAAACTATGTTTAGGGGTGAAATATAGCAATTTTTTTTTACAAAAGTTGTTTGTTAATATTCACAAAATCATTAAAAAAATGTAATTTTGATTATGCAAAATCTGGAAATCATTTCGTTTTCCCGCCCTGTATCTCCGGCTCCCTGATCTTTTGAATTGAAAATTTAATAGCATTAATGCCCCTAATATAGAAATATTATAGCCAGATTTGGTGAAAATCATTCAAGTATTTCTGGAGATATAAGGCGATTTATACGCCAGTGTACATACGCATGTACGCACATTTTGTCGCTGAAATTTCGTCAAATTTTCGGTTTTCCTGGGTCCTTAGGGTGACCCCTAATTCGTCAAGATTCTGTAAAAACCGGATATACCCAATTTTGACCGATCACCATACTTTCCTTTCTATATAACAGTAGCTGCTATATAGACGGGAAAGTAATAGCTAATTAAAATAACACTTTTAAAGATTTAACATTAAAAAATTGTAAGGATTGATTTTTTTTCTGTTAATTAAAAGCTTGTAAAAGCTCAGTGTAAAAATCATATTAAAATAAAAAAAAGATCATATATATTTAGGAGTAGTTAAGATAAAGATAATAAAAAAAACAAAATAACTCAGGAAATTTAAACCTTTTGATATACTTCGAGAGGTTATGGAATGTTTGCATTTAGGTTAACTGTTTGAAATACTTATGTGGCAAACGTTATTCTTTAGTATTATTATTGTTGATTAATATCATTGTATTATTTCTGAGGATTTTTTAACAGGCTCTAAGTTCAAATTAAATTTTGGTAGCTGATTATTTCGGACTCAGCTGATCAATCTTGAAAGAGTGCGATTTATTTATTACAAAGATCAAAGACACCGATTACAAATGTTTAAATCATTTTATTATCTTCAAACGAAATTTAAGGAATTACACAAAACCTAAAAAAATCCATTTTTTCATTTAATTTTTACAAGTTATACCTCCATAAACTGCTTTGTTAGAAATATTCAGTTATCCAATTGTAATGGAGACTGATTTTTAAGTTCAGAATCAATCAGAAATCATTTTTAAAAGTAACACAATTCTTTTCGTAAATAAAAAATAAATTTCAAAGATAAAATAATAATGACACTGAATAAACGGAAATTCAGGTAATTTTGAAATCATTCGAAAATGGTTATTATTGCTGTACAAGGTTATACCAAAAATTCATGACCTACGGACACTCAAAACCGGGTTTTTGGATCTGTGTTTGAATATAGTTAACTTTGAAATAATGCCCTTCATGTAAGTTAAGCATTACAGTGAGTACAGTGTCAACAAATCTGTATTATATATTTATTAATTCCTGTTTAAATGAGGAAGCTTAGAAAGAACTCTGCGTCTTCAAAAATCAAACATTTCTTTATCACTGTACATTGACAAAAAAATGCGTAAGTTTCAGTAGTATAATAATTACAGTGTAAAGAAATATTTGTAGTAATTTTTTGTTATTTTTATATCATAGTTTTCATTAAGGGTGGTAGAAATTGTACAATGCTAAAATTTCAATTGTACTTATTTCGTTTCAAATAACTTTAATAATTTTATATTTTTTTAAGTAAATTTTCCATTTCATCCTTTCCGAAGTAAGTGTATTAAGGGTGGGGGGGGGGTTTAGTTATGTATTATGAACATTGTTAGGCAGATTTGGATCCAACACTTCTTTTTACCAAAACATTAACAAATATCTATTTTCTAGGAAAATAGTAACGAAATAAAAAGCTGTATAAATTACTAATAAATTTAAAAAGATTTAGAAATTAATTTGTTTGAAAACACATAAAACCTTTTTAAACTGGTGTTGGAAAACTCGTAAATAAAGCGCAAGTTTAGGCCTTAAAATCATATGCATTCTTTCTTCAGATACTGTAACATTAACTTATTTAATTAATTCTGTCATATTCATATTCAAAATGTACGGTACTGTTATTTTATTAAAATAAAATCAAATAAATAAAATTTAAAAATGCGATTTGTGAAGTAACAACAAAATAATAATAATAAAAATAAAAAAAATATTCTATAAATTGAGTGGGATCTAATACAAAAAAAAAAAAAAAAAAAAAAAAAAATACAAAAATATATTTGATTACATATAAAAAATTATTTTTCAAAAAAGCTTTAATTTAACTAATATTAATATTAACATTAATAAAAAAAAGGAAACAAATTAAAAATAACCCTCTAAAAAGTAAAAAATAAGAATTAAATCAAATTGAGAATTTTAAACAAAATTCTCAATATTTTCTGAATGGGATGGGGGGTTGTCATCCAATTCTAACACCGTAGTATTGCATTGTCATCGAAGTTACATACGTGTACCAAATTTCATTTATTTTCATACGATAGATCAAAAGATATAGCAGTTGCAAGATTTGATTATAACTAAAGCAAGTTAAATAAAAGCTTATAAAAAAAAATAAAACAAAAAAAAAAAGAAAAACAATAGCAATTACCTTTCCCCTAAGCAATTTTACCAGAATTTGATAAAGATTTTTTTTTTGATCCTAATCAATATTATTTGCTTTTGTCAGTTTTGTTACAAATGAATACATTTTTAAAAAATTTTAGATTACTCGAAGAGTAACTGATATGAAAAAAATGTTAAAATCTTATTGAAAGGAAACTGGCTCCTTGTATTAATAAGTTTATTAATTTGTACCAATAACGAAAACTACTGGAAAAGGCAAACAATACTCTTTGTAATAAAAATCTGATGTGAACACCATATGACTTCCTTGTACGCTTATTAAATTATATATTCACATTATTTTAAAATGAAAAGTACATAAAATTTTATTTCATTAACTTCTGATATTTTTTCTTTTTTTAAAATTGTTATAGAATTATTATTTATTGTAACACATTTTTTACAATCAGAGGTTAATAATTATTAATAAATCAATATATTTAAATTGAAGAAAGATATTTTAAACAAAGGAGATGAAGGCGGATTCGAACCGATGTGCCTTCCCCTTGTAAAATCCAAATATTTCATTAATTAAAATTTTATTTGAAGATAACTCTGGAACCAATGAAGATAAGTACCACTTATGATATACCGTTAAAAAGCTCTCAATGAGGGCTTATTATTGCAATTAAGAAAAAGTCAAAAATCCAAACCTTTTTTGGATTTTGGGATTTTTTGGACAGTTTTGTTTATAAAAGGTGTACAACTAGATGTTGCAACAGTCCTAAATCCAAAATTTCTACATCCTACAGCTAATCGTTTTTGAGTTATGCGCGATAAACACGTACAGTACATACTTAACGTACGTCGAAACTAGTCAAAATGAATTCAGGGATGGTCAAAATGGATAATAACGTTGAAATCTGAAAACCGAAATTTTTCGCGACACAATGCTTCCTTTACTTCGTACAAGGAAGTAAAAATTACAATGAAAGGTAAAATGTTATATAAAATAATTGATTATTAACGTCTTTTTATAAATCTAAAGAAGTATTGAAAATAAATAATCGTTCGGAATTTATTCCGGGTAGATAAATATAAAACTAGACCCATTAACAAAAGAAACCGCTAATCTTATCCCTTCTTAATCACTAGTCTTGTATTAACAAGCAATCTTATAGTGTTAACTTGCAAATACCTTTGCCATTTACTCTAACAGTTTATGAATGAAGTCTATTTATTGTATTATTTCTTTCACTTATACACTTATAGTTTTTACTGTATCTCACCGATAGTATTTCTTGTATACTTGGATTTACTCGTGGCGTCATCTTATTCTTATCGAACTGGATTCATGACTCTACTCGCTCGACGTCTCGCAGACTCACACCTGTGACTCTCCTCGCTGGACCAAAGTCGTAACTCTCGCTGGATTGGTTCGCAGAACTCCGCCGAACCCACACAACTCGCAGCCTGTTCTTTCTGGACTGACGTAGTAACGTCTCGCAGAACAGAACTTGCGGGACCGATGCTGTAACGCCTCGCAGACTGGTTCTTATAGAACTCTCTGCTGAACTGATTTTTAGCTGGTCTTCCAGAGCTATTTACACTGCTAACCTCTTTACCTGTCGGATCGGATCCAAGTCGAAGCATGAGAACAGTCGACCGAGGTTTTTGTTCTCATGAATTTTAAACCTGATCTCTTCTTACGCTACAACAGGTGTTCATTGTATGTTAGCGAGCATTATAACAACAGACAATTGTAAAACGGACCTATTCTTTACAAAAAGGGTTTTCTTTTTGTTCCTTTCTTGATTCTTCCAATTATTATATTAATTATTGCTTTCATAATAATTGGTAGGAATCCGTTACTCAGGCCCGCAACACCGGACTTGTTAAAATATATACTTAACACAAGTCATAAATGAATGTAAAGAAAACTGCTGTGATATTTTGGTAAAATATATAGTAAACGATGCAGATAAGGTTCGTGGATGATGAAGCAACTATTTCAAGGATGCAAACGATCTATAAAATAGAGTTAGAAAGTTTATTTGCAGTCCAAAAAATTATGTATGGTTTGAAAAATAACAGTATATTAAAAGTAACATAATGACTCTGCTCTAAATAACAAGTACCAAAGTTTTTAATCGAGTATGAATAACAAAAGTTTCAAACAAAAAAGAGTAAAATTTAAAAAGTGAGTCAATAAACAAATATGCAAACTTTTTCGAAAATTTAAACGGTTAACTTTTTCTACTTTAAGAAATATTGATTTGCTATGAGGAATGGTATAAAACAATTTATTTTTTTGAGAATACTTATTTTATACAATTTTTGGAAGAAATTAGAACATGAATTATACGTCAATATGTGTGACTTTTTTTTAGTAATTTATTAAATATTTGGGTGTTGCTTATCTTCAATATTTTTGTTGTAATTAATTTTTTAAAGTTGTAGTTAATACTGAGTGATCAATTTTAATATCGAACTTTAAGATGAAGTAGACGTATTTAGCTGAAACTCTTTAATTACTCTTACTGATTAACACATTTCATTTATTTTCAAGTGTTTCGTGTTTCATTTCATCTCGTGTTTTGAGAGAGGTATTTGTAATTAGTAAATATACATTATTATTGAAACTGGATATTATGAAAAGATTACATTATATATATATATATCTTTTTTGTAGTAGTACTACAGTATGAGATAATGTTGTTTTTATTTTTGTGAAAATATTTACCGCAAATATGTAATAATTTGTGCTATTCCATATCACGAATACAATTATGGTAAATATACTCTCTCTGGATAGAATGGCTGCTGAGAAGTTTCTATACAGTAGAAATAGAGTAAAACGATCTTTGAAGTCTGTTTATGTGCGAAATGTGCATTATCAGTCTCCGTCGGTTTTAGGAAAAGCAATGAGAACATTTGTTCCATCTAAAACTATGCAACGCTATACTTTGCACGCTATACAAACTATGGGCCGACTTTTCAAGGGAACAACGGTTCTAGGAGCATTAATACACATCTCATCAGTAGTTACACTCGCTATCTAAATTCCGTTTTTGCAAATTTATTAAAGCCGTAAGAAAATTTTACTCCATTTCTGGTTCAGATATTTCTCACACAAACAATTTCACGCATGAGCGATGGTGACGGTGTTCCTTTAGTTAGCACAAGTTTGTTCTATTAAGTAAATCTTTACTTTACTTTATATAGAAAAGCCAGTTAGTTTCGACGATGTTTGAGGTGATAAAACTCAAAATCGTCTATAAGTAAAGTGCTTTTCCTATCTTGGGTAGTATGTTCCATGCTCCGATCTTTCGAATGATTGCTAATGTCTAGGGAGGGGCCTTACTGCACTGCTTGAGACTGTGTTCTCTCTATACTGATTTTATTGGGATTTTGGTTCTTGCGGTTAACGTATATGCGGCTCTCGGAAGGAAAGTGAGGTGTCTAATTTTGAGTGAAAGAACATCTCCTCGTGGTAGTCATTCATTTTCTTTGATTTGAACATTAATAGCGCCTCATTCGCTAACCCGTCAACTGATCCGGCATGACAGACAATTAATTTTCCATCTCGACCTACAGGCACAGGTATAGTACCGTCAAGAGTTTCACCAGTCTATACTTTTGGATTTGAGTGATTAGCATTAACCCAAGTTTCGTCTTACCAAACAATTTAATTAAAATTTAACAGTCTTCATTTGCTTCAGAAAAATACTACTATGAGCGACAATATCTCCTTTTTCAAAAAAAATTTCCTGCTATTATCTTTTCGATATTATGCAATACTAATAACGCAGGTTGTTTTTCGTGCGCCCGTGCGCCGGGGTGGTGACAATTTTGAATAAGACGCCTCCCTATTATATATAAATTTGGACTTGATGCAGCTGCTGGTCTAGCCCTACAAAATATAATGGTCCGCGGAGGGTTTGGGGGGTCTGGTGGTGTCTGGCCAAACACGCTTTCTTCGTAACGCAGGTTGTTTTTCGTGCGCTCGTGCGCCGGGGTGGTGACAATTTTGAATAAGACGCCCCCCTATTATATATAAATTTGGACTTGATGCAGCTGCTGGTCTAGCCCTACAAAATATAATGGTCCGCGGATGGTTTGGGGGGGGGGTCTGGTGGTATCTGGCCAAACACGCTTTCTTCTAGCTGTCCTTGTAGTACTTGGAGTTTCACCTGAAAAAGAAAAAGTCCAAGCGCACAGCGGATTGAACGGCTTACTTAAGACTCAGTAAGTTGTGTTTTGTTTTGAGTAGTTCATTAAATTGTAGTGTACCGATGGGAATGTCACTCGTGGAATTCGTATCGGTGGCTATAGCTATTAAAATTATCACGAACATTTATTTAAAAGTTAAAATTACAAGTTTTTAAGAACTGCAAAACCTTTTCTGTTACATTAAGTTTTGATCATCGTAATTTAATGATATAATAATGGTTTTACTAATTAAATCATTTTTTTAACTAGTTTTTTCATTGTTTTAATTCAATTTCAGCGCTTAAATTTTAAATAATCATTCTTTATAAAACATTTTATCCAAGCTTAATTGAATATTTAATTTAATTATACCTTTATTATTTGTTCTAATTTTTTTCCTAATTTTTTTTTTTGTAAACATTGTTTAATTACTGACTTAAATTTATTATAATAATGTTTATTTTATCGTATGTTCCCCGCTTTAAAATAAAATTTAATATTTAATTTCTGTGTAATGTGGTTAGAAAAATGCCGTTAGCCCATAGTTCAGCAGTTACTGTTGTAAAATTCTCAAATCGACCGTGACAGTGATATTGAACCAACCACAAAACCAGCGGGTATTTAAAACCAACAAAATATAGATAACTGTCGCAATTCCATTTCAAACAACTTTGTTTCATTAAACTGAGTTTAAAATAGGGCACTGAAGCATCAATAAACTGTTTAGTGGTAGCTCTTTAACAGATCGGTTTCTATTAAAAATTTTACTTTAATATTGTTGCAACCTTTTGTACTATAGTCATGATGTTATGAACGTAATTTTATTTTATCTTTATTTAAAATATTTTCCCTAACAATTGATTAACCGATGAATGAGCGGTTAAAAATCGGTAATTATTTAAGTGATAACAATCCGTCTTATTATGAGTTAGGTAATTTATTGATTTTTATTGAAAAATTTGTTTTTTTAACTAAGACTAATTCACTCATTGAAACTAATATTGACAGACTTTATACGAGACTTATGAGTTCAAGGATCAATAACACAAATATTAGTATGCAAGTTAAGCAGAAAGGGATGCTGGAATGCGAACTTAGCTTTTAACTTACTGATAACAATAGAAATAATAACATTAGTAGTAAAATTAGAATGAATATATATCTATTCTACAGTTGCAACTCTTCTTGCAGCTGCTTCCTCTGCTGCTGTTTTATTTGTTCTAAGACTTAACACACTTGTACGGCTTAGTACAAAGAACGAGGTGTGCCATAACTAAAGTCTATTTACCCCTCATTCTCCTTAACATTCTCCTCGCTAACCGCTCTCATCCTCACGAGCTCTCTATATAACCATTCTATCGCAGCGTTCTATCTATTTCATTATATTCCCTATTGTCTATTCTTGTTGTTAATCAAAATACAATCATTATCTTAAATGCTGTAGTAGAATAATTCTCTCTTTAATGCGGTACATTGATTTAAATTGAATTCATTGAAAAAATAATTAATATAATAAATAAACATAATTGTAGCTGTGTATGAAATTACACGTAATCATGTAATTTCGAATTTCTATGTTAGGGTGATAAAAACACCTGATTTAATATTTTACATTGAATTTTGAACCACTATCGAGTTCAGATGTTTTACAATTAGTATCTGAAGTTTGGGACCAATGTAAACAGACTGATAAAAAAGAACATAATTAAATCAATGTAATATATTTATTACAAAATTTAAAGCGATTATTACTTAGATATATACATCTTGAACATTTAAATTTTAGGTTGAATTATTCTTGTTTCACAAGTGATCGTACCGAGTAGGAAAACTTGCTTATACGTACATCTGTCTAGGTGACATTAGAGTTTTTCAAAAGATTGGTTTGCAGGAACTGTGTAATGCATATGGCACCATACGTGCTAAGTATGCGAACAGATGCTGTTACTTTGCGTGCTAAGTCCTTAATTAGGGGATTCTATCTAAAACAAGATCAATATGTAGTAAATAAGGGCAATCAGTCTTCGTTATTTTTCTTCGATGACATTATCAATAGTGAACCGATTGCAAACGTTATATCGTAAAATTAGAAAGTTTGATTATGAGATTTTTATTACTGTTAAATAAAACCTGTCTGAAACAAAAAGCAAAAGTGTGATTTCATAGAAACGTAAAAATAATTTAATGTGAAACTTAACAGTGACAGGTTTCAACAAATATTACGTATTCTGATATATTTGAATTTACAAGGATATTAAACGGTTACCAGCATATTAAAGTTTAACGATAATTGCAGTACTCTTTCTTCAAGGAATTCCTAGAAGTGCCGTACTTGCCTGAGTGGTAGTAGTGCGTATAATGTTCATCCTGATTTTCGTGGAAATTTGCTTACAATCCCTTCTTTAGCTGTCTTTTATTCATATTATCTCTAAAAATTCTTACTTCCAGACTGTATATGTTGAGAATACAGCCTTGAAAATCTCCTTCAATACTAGATATATTAGTACTCTTTGCGATCGTGGGGTTTTTCGGTGGTAAATCTGAAATTGAATTAGCAAGGGTGAAACACGGGAGACGGGAGGTTTTTAAATAAGTAATACTCTGTTAATTTTAAAATTAAATTATGTTTTTTGACACGAAATTAAATCTCAATACATGCCATTTGAATGTAATTATATTCACCTTATTTTTGAAAAATAATATCCTCGAGGTGACGTACGTCAGTTTGAATGCAGTTCTCGAGTCTCTTATCGAAATCCTTCATCAGACAAGCCAAAATCTCTGTATAATTGGTAGCAGTTCTTGAATTACGGCATTATAACTCGTCAAAATTGCGGGGTTTGCGGTTGAAGTACTTCCACGTCAGAAAATAGTCACAGACTGATAAGTCGGGCGACCTTGGAGGCCACGGAACATTGCCAAAACGTGAGATGATGTGTTCAGGAAAGAGGTGTCGAAGAATTGCCATTAAATCGTTAGCGGTGTGTGTTGTAACACCATTCTGCTGGAACCAAACATCTTTTAAAGCGATTATTCGTCTTTGCAGTTCTGGCCTGAAGAACGTTTGAAGCATGTGAGTGTATCGAGCCGAATTTACACTTACATTAACGCCATTTTTCTCAAAAATATACGGTCCGATAATGTCAAAAGAGCCAACAGTGCACCAGACTGTCTGTCACTCGTTGAAAGTGCAGAGGACGCTGATATATGACGTGTGGATGTTCAGGAGCTCAGTAACGCAGGTTTTACTTATTTACGGTCCCGTTCAGATGAAAATGAGTTTCATCACTAATCTTACATTTCCATTCAATCAACACTATAAGAATGTTATACTATAAGAATCTTGTATGTGTGGAAATTTAATTTTTTATGTAAAATTTGTCTAATAGATTCACAATTGATTGCTAATTCACTAGCATGTCGTCTAGTTGATCGTCCTGGGTTTCTGACTAGCGTTTTTCTTACTCTTGCTACGTTTACCGATGTCGTTCTACTGCGTTTCGGACCTTTATGCTTCTTATTCATAATATATCCAGTTGATCATAAATGTTCCATCTATCTGAGGATCGTGTTACGACTCGGAACAGCTCTATGCCAACCGAGATTGAATTTAATATGAAAGAGTCGCTGCGTAGCTGTAGTAGATCACCACTTCTAATAACACTTTTATACGCGAACATCCGATGTTGCACAGTTCAAAACCGTCCACTATGACCGATTATGCCCGGTTAATTAGCGAAATTGGGCCGAATGGGTCATAGTGGAGAAATTCATAAATTACTTGGCGAAAGAAAGGATTACTGAGGGGATCTAGGGTGCTGCTTGGGCTTTCCCGATTTCTGTTTCTGTTTTTGTTGTGTTTTGTTGTTTTTTTGTATTCATGGTTTATGTTTGTTGTTAACGTATTATTTGTTATTGCGTTTTGAACTCAACTCCTTACCTTTCGGGTAGGTAGTAGATTTCAGTTCCTTATTTTTGTTATTCATTCTTGTTTGAGACTTAGTTCAGATGTGTTTTCTTTTCTTTTCTTGAGGGTTCTTAATGATAGTAGTACACCGTTGGTAATGTCATACGTGGCATTCGAATCGGGGGCATCCTGACTGAGGTAAGAACAAGGTTGAGAGATACCTTCTGCCGAGGTTTTGAAGATGACCTCCGGTAAAGCCCACAAGGGCTAGATACGGAGAAGGTGACCGAAACTGCAACACGGAGGGTGTCTTCCCTATAGGGTCAGGATGTCTCCTGTGTGTCACCCTCCTCAAAATTAGGACTTGATAAAAATGCATTTAAGTTGAAGCAATTTAGCGATCTGTTGAGTTTTTAGATTAGTGAGTGTATTCCCGAAATTCAGTGTTGTTGTAAATGATCGTTAATGTTTTAGTACCAAGCATTTACACTGTGTATATTATAATATTTTTTTATAACAATCTGTAAATTCGTCTAGATACGTCTTCAAAGTTAAAAATAAGCTTTAATAACTTTCTTTTCTATTGATTTAAACATAGATTATTTATTAATACGTACGGGATTGTTGGCCAATACTTCATTTATGTTACCACTCATTTACCAATAAATAATCATTCCCATTATATGAATAAATCTCCTAATTGCATTTAAATTTTCCGGTAAATTTACATTTAGATAAGAAGCTACTAGGTAAACTAAATAAACACTATTAATGTCTTTCACAAATAAACAGTTTGTATAAAATGTAATTGGGTTTGCTTGATGCACTGAACCACTTTTCATAAAGTTTGATTGCATTTGATCTTATCCATTGCCATTATAGATATTGGTTGATGCTTAGTGAAGCCTGAAACCTCAAATCTTATATCTCTACTACTGAGTTAGGTACTGAGAATAGATCTTCTAATTGTAATATCTATCTATCTATCTGCTCTATATACATATATATATTATATGTATGTGTTTGTAAAAGCAACTTGTCCTGACTGACTAACTAATTCATCAACGGATAACAAAAAATACTAAAGATTAATTGATGAAAATTTGTATACATGTTCTTCTTACCGTGTAAATGCATTAAGAAAGGAATTTTTTAAATTCCGAACTTAAAGGTTTAAAATGAAGTAACAACGAAATTTACTGTCTTTTAATTTATCGGTAACAAATGAAGCTATTAACTTGATTTTTGGTGTGTGTAATCTTCATATGAATATCTAAAAAATATTTAAAAGTTTTTTGAAATTCCGAGTTTAAAGGGTTAAAATGGATTTTGGATTTATTTTGAAACCCGGCGCTATTTTTTTTAATTTCTCGGTAACAAATAGTGATATCAGTTTGAGTTTTGGTGTGTGTAATTTTCAAGAAGATATTTAAAAAAAATTCTAAATCTTTCGAAATTCGACCTTGAAATGAAACAAAATTGAAGAACATTGAAAAATTGAAGTAAATTTTCTCCATTTCCGACTTTACTAAATGAGCTATTTACTATATTGGGGACCGCAAATACTCGTTACAAAGATATCTAAAGACCATTTTCGTTTTTTTTTTATTTTCAATTTTTTAAGGGAAGCGACGGTGTAAGGCTCAACCAACACACCTACTATTATTACTGTATATGCTACGCGACCGGCTGCACCTGCCTCTGGTTATTGATTAAAAAAATAAATAAATAAATAAAAGTAATTAAAAAATGAAAAAAAATGAGAACAAAGTATGGTTAACTCCTAGTGGTGTTTGTCGGGTAACGCTAAGAACGAGAAAAATAAATTTTTACCCGTAACCAGTTATAAACACACACACACACACACTCGCACGCCCCCCCCCACACACACACACACACACACATACACACACACACACACACACACACATATATATATATATATATATATATATATAGAGAGAGAGAGAGAGAGAGAGAGAGAGAGAGAGAGAGAGAGAGAGAGAGAGAGAGAGAGAGAGAGAGAGAGGAGAGAGAGAGAGAGCCTATATTTGGTGTACAAATATTTTAGTAAATAATTAATATAAAGACTAGAATAAAAATAATATAATTAAAATATATTTTAACAAAAGTTCTGTTACAAGAATCTAATAACGGAAAAAATTATGTTTTCAGTTTCATTATTTTGTCAGGCGGTAGTAACAGTTGTTAAAACTGGTAATTAAGGAATTAAAATCATGTAAAAATTTAAAACTGTATTTCTTACACTTATTGTAATAATTACTTCATTGAAGTTCATGGAAACTTTACTTATTAATGTTGTTTCTAACCTAACAAACTCCGAAAGTTTTCTTTCAACATCAATTATTAAAATTACTGAAAGAACATAAATTTGGATATTTTTAATTGTCTTACTAGTAAACCTAAACCCAACTTTGTTCATTATGAAACAATCGCAGTAGTCATACTAATTCTTACTATTGATTCTTGTTTAATGAAATTTCTAACAAACTTTAAAGAAGTGTCATTTTACTGATAAATTTATCAAATAATGACACGCGTATTTCTCTGAAGCGGTTTTGAAAGTTCGATCATTTATATCTTTCTTTTTAACTTTGTTAACTTCATTATTGCTGATTTATGTGCTTCTTACGAAATAAGTTTTTTTAAGCTTTTTCGAAAATAATTTCTAGAATACTTCATTTTTACTTTTTGATAGTTTTATTTATCTTAAGATGATATCCGAAAAATTATTTGTGGACAGAAAGCGACAACATTTTAGTTGTTATGAAAGTCTTGTCTAAGAAGGGGAGAGCATAACTAAAAATGCTATATCACAGGCCAATATCGTCTACAGGCTAATCAAAAGCTAATAAAACGTCTGAATTGTAAGCTAATGTGAATGTATCTTTTAACGGTTATAATCTCAAGCAGAAGGAAAGTATTTATTTTTAATGAATAATCTAAACTCGTCCCGAAGTTAAAGAACGTAGGAAGGATAGTCAGTGTTGAGGGCTAATGAATAATATATTATGATATAATTTTTAATATACATTTCACTTCATATATTTATAAACTATAATTTCCAGTATGAATTTGTCTATAACATAAGCAATGTATATGTTCAAAATAAATGTAACTTTATTATAATAGTTATTAATCATAGTAGGAATAATTATGTCCGATCTTACCGAAACGATTAGCCAGTGTTGGCTTAAAAGTGATATACATTCGAAAGATTTTTAAGTTTAAGTAATGAGTCACGGATACGAGTGAGTGTAAAAGCGGAAAGCGTGAAAAGAACATGAAGAGATATAAAAACTCGCTAAAAATTTTACCGTTAGTGTTTAGTAATTTTTAAAGTGCTTACCGAAGAACTTTAAAAAATTATTAAAAAAAAATTTCTTAAAAAACAAAGAAATTGTAAAACGTTTCCTACAACAAAACTTTCTGTTATAACAGATGGTAGTACTAAAACGTTTCCAAGTTTGATGACGAGAATAACCACGAAGCTTATTCCGAAAATGTGATTAATATCAGCAGGTAGCTTTGAGAGCAAAAAGGAAGGAACAGAAGACCTCAATGATAGATTGGCAAAATTCAAACGCTCGTCTATTTCATAGGTTCTTCTTAGTAATAAAAATAAAGAAAAAAGGAAAAAATTACATCTACAGTGATTTAAATGAAATCACCAACATTAGACAAAATATGTAGTTGAGGTTTTAATTATATACGTAGATTTTAATTTAATTTTGCTTTCAATATCTAATTTGTTTTTCCGGTTCTTTAAAATACGATATAAAAAACGATCTTTTTTTATGCAACTCCTGGTCGGTGAAATGCTACAAGCTGAGTTTTCAATGAACAAACTCGTGTAAGAAAAAAATATTTATAAGTTTATCGATTTTAAGACGACCTGTATACGTAGTACCTTCAGTATTTCAGGTCCCAAGATAATTCGACTTATTATCCTGTATACAGAAACTTGCACTTTTTGAAGAGTTAGTAGAAATAAGTACTCGTACTACTTCTCGTAATCTTTCAGGTTACTCCATACGAAATGTGCCCTTACTGCGGCGCCTTTGATGAATCGAGCACGTGATCTTCTTGTGTTGTGTAGCGGTGACATGTCTTCTTCTAGATGCTGACAATATTGTTAGTGTTATGCTCGACTCCGCTGTGGTGGAACATTGTTTCTGGTGGTGGTGATGATGGTGACGAACATTATCACGGGTAAGTAGGCTGAAGAGTAGGTAAAGAGGGACAGCTTGTGAGGATAGGAGCAGACCGTCCTCGCACTTATGTGGGTGTGCGTCCTCTGTTGATGCTCGTGGAACTCCTCTGAGTTCTTGCTGGCCCTTTCCACCAGGTAATTATGCTGATCGCGTCACAGTTCCGTGAGGGGGAGAGAAGTGTGGGGATGGAGGAGCAGCCTGCAGTTGGGAGGGTGCGTTCGTTCACGGTCATCCGTGGATGGGTGTTTCTCCATAGATACTGGTGGATCTCCTCCATCTCACCGTCTCCTTCTGGCTGTCGGTCTTGCAAGTCCTACTGAAGACTGTTATGGTTTTTGGTCAGTCCGGTTTCGTCGCTGAGGGGGAGGTATTTTATTCAGTGAGAGCTCGACACTGCCCTCTATGCGAGCAGACGGTGGCTGGTATAAAAAGGTATACTCGTACTGTAGATTGTAGATGCTTCCATATTAGGTGGGTTTCTCTATGTGAGATAAATAAATATTTCCTGAAAAAACAGGTAGTTACACTTTCAGTAGTTGCTGAGGGTACTAACTAATTGATGATTAAATGCCTGCATAATAAATTTAAAGCTAACGTATTTTAGGATTTAAGAACATACGTGAAAGGTAGTGAAAACTACAGCTATATGCTCCGGGAAAATGTTTTTCCTCATTCCTTTTCTTTTTTATTAATAGTTGATAAATAGTTAAAGGTTGAATTTCCGAATGGGAACTGCTTAAGAATTGGTTATCAGAAAAAACATATGAACTATAAAATTGTTTGGGTCGAAGCATGTGTAGTTAAAAAGTCTTTTTTAATGAAAGTGGTAGGTTAGATAAATTAGAAACAGAAATAGAAAGGTTAGAAAAATACATGGAAAATCAGTCAGGGAAAATGAAAAGATAAGTAAGATTTTTGGCGAGGGAGTTATAGGAAAATCATTGCAAAATCTAAAAGTGAAAATGAAGTTATAGGAATAATAATGAATAGAAATATAGTAAAAATATGTTATATCTAATTATATTATTACTCATTGAAGGTTTTCAGGTTTTCAATCTTTCATTTGTAGCTTCTTCGTATATGTCATTTCACCATCTGTGTTTTCTGTTTCTTTGTATGGGGAAGATACCTTTGGCTGTTTCAGTTTCAGTTCCTCCAATTTTTTGGCTTTACTGTTTGTTAGTTTTTCTTTGAATTAGTTTCTGAGTTATTTCTTAAATTTCCAAAATCAATTTTAATTCTTGTAGTTGGCTTTTTGCTAACTTTATTTTCTGGGATGGTTGTCATCTTGATTGTTGTGAGGTAGTGACCATTTTCGATTGCACCCTTTTTGACTTTGACATTCTGAATTTCTTTCTGATTTTTTAAAGGAAATGACAAAAGTTTTGATTTGGAATTCATCTGAATTTGGGGGTGGGGGATATGGCCACATTTCTCTTTTCAATTTGGCTTTTTAAATGGAATGATTCTAATTTCAGGTTTTTTACAAAACATGATTGATGTTACCCCATATTTTTTTTGTTCTTCTTTGGACTAGGAAGTTTCTACTTATTCTCTGGTATTCTCTTTCTTTCCCAGTTTGTATATTAAAATCTCATAGAGAATTTTTATATGGTCTTTTGGTACTTTATTGACTTTGTTTTCTAACAATTATCAAAATTCTTCAACTTTGGGTTTATTTTTTTATCATCTTTAATTGGAGTATGGTAATTGATTAATGTGTAATTTTTATTTCTACATCTTAACGATAGATGGGCTAAACATTCGAAGGGTGAGTAGAAATTTTTGATTGTGTTTAATATTTTCTTGCTGATTATTAAATCTGCTCTTAAAATGTAGCATATTTTTCATTATTATTTTTCCTGTTTTCCCTTTGAAAATTCTATTATTTTCTGACACTATTGTGTTTCATCTATGAATATTGCTTCTTGAAGTGGGAATATTAAGAATTTTTTTTCATCTATAATTTGTATTAGTTCTTTTAGTTTTCCTATTTTTAATGGTTTTTAATGGGGATTTTATGTTAAATGATCTAAAGAAATATTTGGTTTTTTGTCTTAACTTTGTGTGTGTGTGTGTGCACGCGCGCGCGCGCCTGTGGACAAGCGCTTGTGTGAGTGAGCTATTGTGTATTTTATTCTTAACATAATTTTATTTTATTATTAGACCAGCCCACTGGGCTGGTTTAGTGGTACACATTTCATCGCAAATCATTTGTTTAATAGCTGATTTTTGAAGTCGGGGGTTCTGAGATTCAGATTCTAGTAAAAGTTACATTACATTAGATGGATTTAAATACTAGATAGTGGATACCAGTGTACTTTCGTGGTTGGGGTTCAAATAACTACAAAACTCAGGAATGATCGGCATGAGTTTGTACAAGATTACACGTCATTACTTTTCATAAGTATCATTCTCATCTCATTGGGCTATGAGGGTTGCTTATTGTTCACTAGTTGAACAGATTGCAATGTACAAATTAGGGATATGTAAAAAAATATTTTATTTTATTATAATATTCAACAAAAGAGTTTTTGTAACATATTGTTAATTTTTGTAATTTTTACATTTTTTAAGGATGCATTAAAAAAAATGGTTATTTAGTTTTGACTTTATCTGATATTGTTTATGTAGGAAAGATATTTATTTATTAATGAATTGTTAAAATTGAAAAATATTCAATTTTGCATTGAAATGTTCTCTGAATATCTTGTGAAATGCTGCAGCACTTCTTTAAATTTGTAATGATATCTACTCAAAAATGGTATAACTTGAAGAGATTCATGATATTTTTCCCTTGATTGTGTGTATGTAAATCACATCTTTACCATTTGTATATAAAACTATAGTATATTTATAAATGTCCGTAATCTACATTGATAGAAGTCACTAAAATGTGACTGGCAGTCAACAGGTGGAATTGTTACAGGATTTAATAACCACACTTATTCATTCTACCTGTGCAGGAAGAGTAAATCTGCATAACTGATAATCTATATTAATTGCCATTCGTGATTTAATTTAGTTAAAATATGAATATATTAACAATAATTATTATCTAGGCTTATAAAATTAAGGCATAACATAGTTTTTTCTCCCATGTAGATAACCCAATTTCAAAGAATTATATATCGGTTGATTATATTAATTAAAAAAATAGTTTTTTCATCTAATTTATTAAATTTTGATGTTATGCCTTATTTTAACAAATGATAAATAGTAAAAATGTTTTTTTTATTTTTATTTTACTTGGAACAAGCAATGAGTTATAACTCAGACTGTCTAATGAGGTTGGCGATTGACTTGAGCCTTCTAGCTCAAGTAACCGTCTTCAAATGGATTCACAGTACAGACTAAGTATATTACACATGAAAGTGAATATTTAATATATACAGTTCACCTTTCTTATTTTAGTGAAATAAAGTGATTGTTTTTATAAAAGCTAGTGAATAATATAGAACTACTTTCCCTTAATGCAATCCTTATCGAGTAGTGAGATAGAGTTAGATTAGAAAGTTACAGAATTCCTTTTAGAGTTAAGTCTAACATTACTTTGACAGAGAAATAAATAGTTGTTATGATGAGAGAAGGAAAATTTAGAATTTTACTTTAAAGTTAAAGTTAATTAATGCACTAAAACAAACAACAAATACCTTGTGGAACTGCCTGTCTCAGTTATTTAGTTAATCTGTAAATTGTGAACCTGTACCAAATTTTACTACTTGTATGTTGGCAAAATTGGTTTGAACTTGTTAGTACAAATACAGTAGTGGAGTATTTATACAGTCAGATCTGATGAAAGATTAAAGAAAACTTTTCCCTCATTCCTCAAAGGATTGATTTCTGAATTTTACAGCTTGTATACACACACACACACACACACACACACACACACACACACACACACACACACACACACACACACAAAAATATATATATATATATTTCTCCTGACTACAATCACAAACCCAGGCTAACGTTTATCTAGCTGTCCTAAAAATCTTTCCATATTTGGTGATTAAATTGTTATTTTGACATTGAATTTCAGTGAATAAAACTTACCTATTTCAAAGCATAGGATTAGTCTATTTTATTACTGATAATATACTTACAAACATAATGGGTGACAAACAAGTATTGTGATGATGTGGACACAGTGGAGCACACCTTCTTTGTATGCCTCAGATGGAGGCAGGAAATACCACGTGGCAATTTGAACTCACCAGGGGGAGTCATGTGGTTGATGCTCTCTTCTGCTGAGGGGTGGACTGCGTGTGCCCGGTGGTTTAAAAAGGTGCTACAGCAGAAACTAATGGAGGAGGACTGTGAGACAGACAACGGAGATGTCGGTTGAGGACACAATGGGCACCAGCCTTCAAGGGGAGGGGATGCCTCGGCATTGTCATCGTCGGTGGCTCTCATGGAACACGTTTCTGCTGTCTGAGACCGGCATAGATATAATGTAAATTCGGAGCTGTAAATATCGTAAATATTGTTAATTGTAAATAGTGACTGAATGTGTTATGTAAATCCCCTATAGGATTGGAAAAAGGAGCACAGAGTTGTGCCAAGTACTGCAATTACATGGATGTGGTGCAATTACCGCGTGGCGATTGAACTCGTCGGGGATTGGGGGGGTCATGTGGTTGATGCTCTCTCCCAGTGAGGGATGGACTGCGTGTGCCTGATGTTTTATAAGGGTACTACAGCAGAAAATAATGGATCAGGACAAGGAGAGGTCGGTTGAGGACAGTGATCAGCGCCAGCCTTTGGGGGTGGCAGGCAGGGATGTCTCGACATTGCTGTCACCAATGGCTCCCACAGGACATGTTCCTGTTGTTTGAGGTCAGCATAGCTATAGTGTAAATTCTGAGCTGTATATATTGTTAACTGTAAATATTGAGTGTAAATAGTGTCTGAATGTGTTATGTAAATATTGGTGTGAATGAGGGAAGTGTGCCTGTGATGTGAATGGTGCTGATGTTATGCCTTTATATAAATTCCAGCACCACCTGTGTGAGGGAGTGGGTTTTTAGTGAGTACCACTGCATAGGAGGTGAACTCCATATACCCAAGCAGTGTGGGCTGCTGGGCATTTGGTTCAGGCAAATTTTCCCATTTCCTACGTGAAAAAAACATAATGGGTTTATGAATAAGGAGGTCCTACTTTCCAAAATTAAAATCTCATTTCAAGGTTTCTATTATAACAGAAGAGAACTAACTCTAATTCTTTTAAAGAAAAATTTATATATTACAGATTTTATTTTTAATGATATTTTTGAATGGTCCTAGCCAAGGGAGAAACCTTGGACTGCTTTTGTGAGCCTATCGATTGTTTCAAGATGTTTAATTGGTCCTTCACCAAATATTTTTAGGTCAGGGATTTAATAGTATGAATCAGTGAAGTTATAATAGGAAGAAAATTTGTAAAATAACAGATCTTCAGAAACTTCTTTTTTTAAATTTTTAATGTATAGAGGCTTTGGACATGCTTATTATTATTATTATTATTATTATTATTATTATTATTATTATTATTATTATTATTATCCCCGATGTAATTTATGAAGTCTAAATTCTTTGATTCTTCGACTATTGGTTTTGAATATTGTATTTCCTATTAGTATATTTATAGGGTGTCTTCAGACTAAAATATTTAATATTTATTTTCTAATGATTTGACTAAGATCTAAGAGAAATTGGCTATATCTTTGGATCCCATTAGCAAGGTTTTTGGTTACATAAAGTTAATAGTTTTTTCAGATTTTTTCGACACTTTTACTGAAAGAATACCCACCGATAAGTGAATCGTATTAATAATTATTTACATGTTGTTTCAATATAAATAGTTATATATAGATATTTTTAGAATCTAAAAGGTCCTTAACTCTGGCCTTTTGTTCTACTACGTATGTTTAATTTACATTGTTTTTGTTCTAATTGTATGCTTATATTTTTTGTATTATTTATTTCTTTCAATGTAACAATTAAGTTTTTTAAAACTTTGGAGTAGTACACAATTCTGATATCCTTTCTTCCTGTTTAGGAAGCATCTCAGCTTCCCAGGAATTAATTTTCAGTTGATGATTGTGGATGAATATGTGTAAAGCCATAAAAAATTATAATTATTATTATTTTTAGTAAATGTGTTTTTGTATTCATAGTCATTCTTAATCCAGTTTGCTGCTCTCCATAGAATTATGAAATTTATATATTTCCATAATATGTACATCTTTTATCTGATTAGAATTATTGCAGGATTGTGAAGCAATACAATCACAAACTGAAAACTTAACATCTGTTGACCTCACAGGCATATAATCAGTAAACGTATACATAAATTCCATGATATTTATAATCAATAAAAGAAGCAATGATAGAAGAGACATTTAAATATTTTAAGTTAAAATGTTCATATATAAGTAATTAAATAAATGGTTTGTTACAGTATGAATGTTAAACCTAAAAGTAATGCTAAAGTAATCTTGATGGATTATTACAACTAAAAATAAAACTTGTTTTCTTATAAAAATTTCATCAAATCCTGGTAAAAGGAAAAATCTGATTTAAACGTTAATTTAAAAGTGTTTGTAAATTGTTTTTTAGTGGTTTTTTTGTGTACAAAAAATTGTTTTTATTATCAATAAAAAGTATTCTGCGTGATTCTCAATTACCATAAATTACTGAAGTGTAGTATTATTATTGAAAGTCTGAAAATACTTAAATTTCTGTTGAGATACATTTTAAATCTACATTAGATTTAGGACCCTTGACAGTTTTCTCTTGTTCTGTGATAGTATGGCAATGAATGGCAATTGAGACAGAAACTAGCCCTACAGGTATTATCAAGCTATGTATCAGTATAGGTGTGATTGAATCACTGCAATCCTATTGCTGAATGCTATCAAAAATTGGATTATTGATTACATTCAACACATTCAATGCGAGTTCACATTCATCAGTAGTTGAATGCATCATTCCAAGTCTCTAATAGTATCAAATTTTAATGTGTACAATGGTAGCTGCTTTCACTGTTAAGTTACAGGCTTTCCTCCCACCATGAATATTTCATTTTGGGACACAAAATAAGATTTACTGTTATTGACCTTATGTCATTCTAAGCTGAAAATCAAAGCCCGGGAAATACTCAACACATCGCAAGCAGGACTAGTGAATCGACCCTATCAGTAAAGTTCACTAAATTCTTCTTAGTGTAATAGATCTTTTAGGAAGTTAACTGGACTGAGCACACCGTAGGCTACAAGAATAGCCTATCCTATCTTGAAAATGTTACCCGACCACATCGATTCACCACGATTCAATGCAAAACCACTCCAATGATGAGCGACCAATTGTAGGGCTCTGACCCGGACTAGGGTCACTCATTACTCGAAATGGATGACCAACACTGGTCTGAAGAGTGGCAAGGCAAAATTCACCACCGGCAAAATCAGGTTGAAAGATGAACATTTCAAATGTGAATTTAGAACATCTTTCGCATTTGAAAGAGCAAGAGTCAGGTCTGCTATGAGCGATAGGTCTATAACAATCCTCACCAGTCCGAATTTCAATTACCAGACAGGTTTATAAAGAGATTAGGACATATTAAAATAAGCAGCGAAGTTAATAAATTTAAGCGAAATTATACCAAACGTATATAATTGATTTCTACATTGTTAAGGGCTAAAATAGCTTCCAGACAATAAATTTCACAAAATACATGCACACACGAGCGCGCACGCACACACATGCATATCTTTTTTTAGCCTCCGGGACTACCGTTAGGTATTATTTCAGAGAATGTGAATAATGACAATTTTGTAGCGTGTGAAAATGCCATGTCTGACCGGGATTCGAATGTGGGACCTCTGGATGAAAGGCAAGACGCTACTACTCGCCCTACGGAGGCCTACGGAGGTGTGCGCGCGCGCGTGTTCGTATATATATATATATATATATATGTATACATATCTAAACACACTCAAAAACGTCCTACTGATTGAGTACGACGTTTTGAAAACTACCAGTTAATTGAAACCAAATATTGAACAGCTGTATTTTAGATTTGTCACGTTGAAACAAGTGGCTTTTAATATTGATTGAAAAAAGTTTCTTTGATTGCAATTTTTTTCTATGATTAATAGAAACCTAGTTACATGTGTTATTTCTAATTTAAAAATTAAATTCAAACTGAAAGAAATAAACTTAAACTGAAACAAACTATTAATGTGACAATTAATGAAAAATATATTAAGTAAAATTAACACCATTAAGATTATAATATACAAAACTTTGATAATTCTGATGAATTATTACTTATTATCTTCATAGTTGGTATTATCTCATTAAAATAACTTGTTAAAAACTGGAGAATGAAAGATTTATAAATTTATATGAAAATGAATTTCTTTGTTACGCTTAATGTGATTTGGAAAATTAGTGAAAAGGATTCTTCGAAAGGTTTCAGAAATTATAAAAAGAATTTTATTAAATAAAAAAAAAGTAATTTAATTCTCCACTTATGGAAAAAGAAATCTTTTTGAGATTCCGTTAAAAGGAAAATTGCTTTAAGAGAAAAATATTTATTGTTACCGTCAACATAATTCAACAGTAAAGGTTCTTTAAGAACTTTATGTAAGCATCTATCAAAGAGAGACCTCTTTTTTCATAAAAATACTCCCTAAGAGGTCATCTGACTTTTTCTTTCTTAAATTTATCAATAAAATCATCATTGACAAAACTTCTTCCAAAACTCCAGATTTACCTTCTTTATTATTTTCTTACTACAACATTTATACATTCGTTCTCTCTCTTAAAAACATATATTCCTCTATTTTTAATTTTAACTGACCCTCTAAAATAAATTACTCGCATTAAATTTTTTTAAAAGATTGATTATAATTCTATGTAATTTTTCATTTTTAAACTATTGGTTTTTTAAAATTTTTTCATCCAAAAGCTTTATAAAATGTTTTTATTATTCTTGAACAAATACATATCTTGTATCAAAAATACTATTATGCTAAGAGGTTAATTTTGTTTCTCAAGATAGAAAGTGAAGTAAATACTCACTAAACCGTTTTAGTATTATAATATTGACTCACCGGGTTGATCTAGTGGTGAACGCGTCTTTCTAAATCAGCTGATTTGGAAGTCGAGAGTTCCAGCGTTCAAGTCCTAGTAAAGGCAGTTACTTTTATATGGATTTGAATACTAGATCGTGGATACCGGTGTTCTTTGGTGGTTGGGTTTCAATTAACCACGCTTCTCAGGAATGGTTGAACTGAGACTGTACAAGACTACACTTCATTTACACTCATACATATCATCCTGTGAACTAATACCTGAACGGTAATTCCCGGAGGCTAAACAGGAAAAAAATAGTATAATAATAATAACAATTACAATTAAAAGGTATAACAATTACAGGTTTTGATTATCCGGAAAACGGATAGGTTATAGGTACCAGGTTTGTTGAGTGTGAAGTCTCCAAACCATCTCAATCGGCCTGGAATTAATTTAAAATTGCAATATTTCAACAATTAACTGTTTCTTTATCTTCATGCAGTAACAGAAAGATCAATTTTTACGAAATTTTAAACCAAAAAAATAGTTAACATTATTTCTTCCTAAAAATTTTGTAAAAATCGATCTTTCTGTTACTACATGAAGATAAAAGAGGAATTGCTGATATATTGTAACTTTAAAAAGATCGATTTTTACGAAATTTTCAGGAAGAAATAATGTTAACTTGAGTTGTAATAATAATAAAAATAAACAGTGATACATAAAAAACAGGATTTAAATTAATTGTCAGGATTTATTTACAGGTAGTTAAATATAATTCAGTCCCATTGACGAAACGATATTAACATGACCGCTAATCGTAACACTTTTAACCAAACTAGTCTTGTTTTAACAACAATAGTACAATAGATAAGACAAGTATAAAGTTCTTTAACTGCAAATACCTATGCTGTTCACAAATAAAACCACCCAAACAATTTACGAATGAAATTTATTTAGTACATTATCTGTCACTTATAGTCTAAACAGTAACTCACAGAACCATTTCTTGTTTTCGCGTTCTGGAATTACTCATGACGTCACCTTAATCGCGTCGACCTTAATTCACTAGAAATTTACTTCTTCACTGACCTCCTCGCAGAATACTCTCTCTACAAACTCGTATAATAACTTCTCTATCGTAGTATTCTCGCAGAAATAATTTCAACTGGTCTTCCCCGTATATTTATACTCTTATCCTCTTTACTTGTCGGATCGAACCCAACTCGAAGCGTGAAGTCGTCGCCTTCACATATTTCCATGAAATTCCGACGCTGGTCCGATAACTCTTCTCACAGAACAACATCTGTTTAGGTGTGTCAGTAGGCAATATTACGAAGAAACATTGTTAAACGAACCTGTTACCTTTACTAAAAGGGTTTCTTTTAGTCCCTTTCTAGATTCCTTCCATTATTTTATTTTCGTCTTAAATGGTAGAAATCCGTTACTCGGTCCGTTATCCCGGTCTTGTTACAGTATATTTACGAACTGGGAGCTCAAAATTTTAGCAAGAAACTTTCTTTAAAATAGCCATTGATGAAGAATTTACAGTATACGAACAAGAAAAGAAAAAATTAAACGTGAATATAATTTACTTTTATAATACGAATTTTAAATTCTTTTATATTTATAAATAAGAATGTAATGCTTAGATTTTTTTTGGAGCCACTCGTGTACGGATTTTACACTAAATAATTTATTCTTTGTTTAAGTAAATCAATCGTGATAGAGAATTTATGTTTCTATTAAATCTGAAAATTTATTTTAGTTTTACTTCTATTAGTACAGCGTAATATGAGTGAAATTAATATTTATGTGAGAATGCGAATTCTACAATAACGTTTAGCCGCAGCACAATGTTCGGAAATAACCTGAAAAATTCGGTCTGTGACTTGTTTGAAGGAAATGAAACTGTTATCATTCTAGCAACTAAATTCATATTTTTTTCATGGCATTTCACATATATCCTGTAAACCGTGATGTATTTCAAGAGTGTTATCATTGATTTTACAAATACAATTTATATTTATATTTATTGCTTGCTGTACTATATATATGTATATATATATATATATATATATATATATATACAGAGTGAGAGTGAGAAAACAAACAAATGCAACCTATTTTGGGCAGGTGAAGTAAAATTCAGTGCATTTCTAGGTAAATTCACTTATTAAACAGATACTTCATTAAACACTACAAGTTATGATATTTTTAGTTCTTCCTCATTTTAAGTGATACATTACTTTTCTTATATTATCAGTTTCCAATTTGTTAATACAATTTCTAAAACTGAATATATCTATAAAAACTGATTGCACTGACGCTTGATTATGCATGCATATTTATTAGTCAGTTGCTGCTCAAATTTACCTATTTCGGGTAACTAGATCAGTTCCTTCGATGTAATTTAGTCCAATCAGTCTTGTTTAAGACATGGTTGATGTGTTTTGTTATGAGTTTCTTTATAGATGGAAGTACACCGACGGGAATGTCACGTGTGGCATTCGCATCGGTGTCATCCTGGCTGAGGCGGAATAAAATATATGAAATGGCGATATTTTGAAGATGATCTCCGATAAAGCCTATAAGGGCTAGGTACGAAGGGGGAGTGGTGGGTGTCTTTCCCTACGGGATCAGGATGTTCATATTCGAAATGTTGGTTAAACTTTCCAAGCAGTAAGTGAAATATGGATAGTAGGTTATTTCTTCTCTTGCTTTCCAAATAATATCTACAGTGTGTCCTCTATGCCCCGTTGGGACATCTATAACACAGTTTCAAAATTAGTGATTTACTTTAATAGTTTTAATTTTTATTTGCGTAGGCTTGATTTTGGAGAAACAGTTTATATCATAGTGTAAAAGTTACATATAATATACGCAGCGTAAAATATATATATATATGTTTGTTGAAACGAGATTTTGACACCCGCAGAAATCACCAAAGAACTTTATTTTTATATTTATAGTTTTTTTTTTGTTAATTCTTCCTTTTTTTAAATTTTAATATTCTGTCTTTCATAAGCTAATTAATATTTTATCTCCATTTACTAGTACTACCACACAAATAAAACTTTTAATTAATAATAATGTTAATATTAATTTTAATAATAATGTTTTTTTTTCCTGAATTTTTACGGGCATCGATTGCTAGGGTCATTAGCCCTCGTCACATTCTTTAAAAGAAATTAGTATCACCATCAGGATCGTCATATGTAAGGGTGTAAAGGGCCCTTACATTTTATTTAAAAGCACAACCAACATAAAAAACATTAAGACAAGCACAACACTTACGGGGTGTAAAGGGCCCCGATATTAAAATTTGAGATAAGGTTCTCAAAAAGACCATGAAATTAAAAATACAACTTATCAATACCATTTCTTTCTTTTACCTGTCTCGTTTGTAGTTTGTTTAAGCACCCTCGGAGCGACAAGAACCGCCGTAAAGCAGTATATTAGTCGCGCCAGGATGCCGTGGCAGTTGACACTCCTTATAAACAGGCTACAGGCATCCATTGCGCATAGCCTCGCGCCCTCAGTTTACCCTTGAGGGTCCCCCATGCCATCATTGGACACACCCCGACTCACTGCTCTTGAATGCAGACAAGCCAGGATGGCCTAGGCAAGAGGGCTACCTCCCGTCACTACACTTGCTACGCTTCGAGACTCCCATATACATAAAGAATTCCACTTAGAGATTCTTTAACACAGCTTTAAAAAATGTTTCAACTTTTACAGACTTCTAAGAAGTCCACTGGCGTGTAAAAATGCAACTATCTTTTCTTCATTTCCATTATCCAGATCAGCAGTAATGTCACTTCTTAGACGGAACCTCTTTCTGAGGTCCTCATATATTGTACACTCTTCTATTAGATGCTTAATTGTAAGTGTTTTATTGCAAACACCGCACATTGGTCTCTCTTCGCCGGTTAACAAATATGAATTTGTCAATTGCGTGTGACCGATTCTAAGTCTGGTCGCAGCTACTTGTTCACGGCGAGTCAACTTAAAGTCGCTTTTCCATTTATATGGAGAAGTTTTCACTGAGTTTAATTTTGTATTTAAACTCCTCCAGTCAGTATTCCATTTGTTTCTTCTATGTTCGTTAGACATTTTTTAACATCTGCCACTCTTACAGGAAATGCACCCAAATCATCGCAGACTGTTGCCTTTTTGGCAGCTTCGTCTGCGCTTTCATTACCTGTAATACCAGCATGCCCTGGAGTCCATACAAATACGCATCGCTGTCCTCGTAGGTTTAGAACATACAAAATGGACAGGAAGTTTGAAATTAGGACATCCTTAATGTTTTTATTCCGAATTGCAACAAGTGCACTTAGAGAATCGGAACATATTAGCACTCTCTCTTCGCAATAGTGTTCTGTGTAGCGAAGAGCTTGCTGAATGGCAGTAAGTTCTGCCGTATAAACACTGGCCATATCTGGCAGTTTCCAAGAATGGGCTTCTCCATTTACATGTATGGAGCATCCAACACCATGTTCGGTTTTAGAACCGTCAGTATAAATTATAATATATTCTTCATAACTACTGACGGTTGCCAAAAATTCCTGTTGGATGATCACTGCTGGTTTCTTTTTTATTTCTCCCTGAGAGAGATCCAACCTTGTATTTACCGCTGGCAACAGCCATGGCGGTATTTTTCTTGTGAAAATTACTCGAGTCTCCGGAATAGCAATTTCGTATTTTCTTCTTAATTCGTGGTACCTAATTCCGGCTGGTCTGGAATAGGTAGCACGATGTTCGTATAATGCAGCCATAGGATGATTATTAAGAAGTTTGTTATTTATATGGGCAGGAAAAGCCCGTATATTTGCTACGTATCTTAGCAAAAGGATCTCTCTTCTATAATGTAGTGGCTGTATTCCGGCTTCAGACATTAGACTAGTCGCCGGACTTGTGCGAAAAGCGCCTGCCGCATATCTTATTCCGCTATTGTGAATAACGTCTAACTTTCTAAAATGTGACTTCCTAGCGGATGAATATACAATACATCCCTAGTCTTATTTTGATTGAACCAATGCCTTATACAATCTCAATAATATCTCTTTATCTGAGCCCCAATTAATGTTCGATAAACATTTAATAATGTTTAGGGCTTTTTTGCATCTACCACTCACGTCCTGTATGTGTAATCCCCACGTAAGGGATTTATCCAATACTAGTCTTAAAAATCTCACGTCTTTATATTGTATTGGATCATTGCCAATTTTCAACATAGGACTTTGATGAGGAATTCTCTTTCTACATAAGTGTACACAACACGTTTTTTCTGGTGAAAATTGGAATCCATTATTCCTCGCAACTTCATTTAGAGCGTTAATCGCCCGTTGCAATTTGTACTTCACCATAGCAGTCTTGTTGCTGGCATACACAATTGCCAAGTCATCAACATAGACGCTTTTGCTGATTTCTACTGGAATGGCTAATATCAATTTATTAATGGCGATGGTAAACAAGGTACCGCTCAACGGCGAACCTTGTGGTATGCCATTTTCCAACATTCTTTCAGATGAATATTTATTATTGACACGTACTTGGAAGGTACGGTCATTCATATAGTTGCTGAGCAGTACTGGCAGATTGCCACGAATGCCCCATTCATGTATCTGGAGCATTACTCCATGTCGCCAGGTCATATTGAAAGCCTTCTGAAGATCAAAGAAGACTCCGACACAATGTTTTCTTGTAATAAAGCTGTTATATATAATATTCTCTAAGTTGATCATTTGATCGGTGGTAGAGTGGTATTGTCGAAAACCTGCTTGATATGGTGATAACAGGTTTTCTTTTTCTAAAACCCAAACGAGTCGATTATTAATCATTTTTAGAGTATTTTTCCCATAGCGCACGTCAAGGAAATGGGACAATAGCTATTGGGATCTGTTAAATTTTTATTTTTCTTTGGTACTGGAACAACATGAGCTTTTTTCCACTGCTGCGGGTATATTCCATCCCGCCATATTTGATTATACAGTTCTAATAATCTGCGTTTTGCAGTGGTATTCAGCTGCCTGATCATATTATAATGGATTTCATCCGGACCAGCAGCTGTGTTGCCTGCTTTCTCCAACGCTTTCATGAATTCTTTTATTTTAAATGGTACATTATATTAGTAATTATACTCAGTACGGAAATTTAGTAGACCTTCAAGTTCTTCTTTTTTCGCTCGAAAATCTTCTTCGTAGTTAGCCGTTTTGCTGGCTTTCTCGAAGTGATTGGATAATAACTCTGCGATTTCGTTTGGAGTGTCCTTAATTTCGTCTTCATCTTGAAGGCTAGTTATGGGTGCAAAATTTTTACGCCCACAAATCGCCTTCACGTTCCTCCAAACAATCTGATGCAGTAGTGGTTCTGTCGATGGATGACACGTATTGTTGCCAGAATCGTTTCTTCGAGCCTATCATGAGACGTTTTGCATACGCCCTGTATTTTTTAAAGGCAATAAGATTCTCTGTGGTAGGACGTTTCTTAAAGGTGTTATACGCCCTTTTCTTTCTTTTAATAGCTTCACTTATTTCATTGTTCCACCATGGAACGGGTCGTTTCGTAAGTTTCCCAGATGTTTTGGGAATGAATCTCGATGCCGACTCGAGTATTGCATTTGTTATAGCGTCGACATCGTCCCCGATAACTCCAGTTGTTTCAGGGAGTATCGTTCTAGCTGTGAAGCTCGTCCAATCTGCCTTTTCAAACAACCATCTTTTAGAGATGGGATATATTTTTCTTGTAACATCAGTTACAATTTGTACCGGGAAATGATCGCTTCCATGCAAATCGTCTAAAACATGGAAGCTGTACCTCGGTGCTATCGATCCGCTTATCAGTGCAAGATCTATTCAGGACGTCGATCCATCTCTGGCATTGAAAAAGGTTCCTGACTCATCGTTTAAAAGCATAAGTTCAGAATTCATCAGGAAACTTTCCAATTCTCTTCCACGGGGATCTACTCGGTGCGATCCCCAAAGAGAATTATGAGCATTAAAATCACCCACCAGTAAAATAGGTGGGGGAAGCTCAGAAATTAGTCGCGCTGTGTCATCCTCCTTCCAATCAAAATTCGCCAAGTATATGCTGCAAACCGTGACTTGAAGCGGACGCTTCATTACAGATACATAATTACAGATTTATACAAATATTACAAAAAAATTAATTTTTCATACATTATGCTCAAGCTCAGCATAAAGACCCATATTTAATTTTTTTATCTATTTTATTGAATTTTTTTCTATTAAGTCATTATGGTAATAAAGTTTTAAGTTCAGTGGAAAGTCCTTAAATTTCTTCTCGGGAAAGAAAAAACTCTATTATAATTTTCTAATCTTATTATTTTTATTTATTGTTATTTTTTTCCTTGGTTAATTAAATTATATTTTAATCGTTCTTCAGATTTAATAATCCATAAACTTTGTCAAATACATACATAATAAAAATTCAATAATTATATTTTGAATTTTTTCTATATTCAAAATTGTACTTTTTCTTTTTATTTATTTTTTTTTCTCCACGGATAGGCCTTCAAGGAACACGCAAATATCATTTTATATAGTTAATTATTTTTTCCAGATGTTCTTCCGGACTGTTTAGTTCTTCTTTCTTCAGTACATTTTCCTCCGTGAGGTTTTTCTTTTCACCAAAAGGAACTTTTAATTCAGTAATTTTCTTTCTGTATTCTTTTCGATTTAGATAATAATTTTCTGTAATTCTAAACTTTTTGAGAACTCTTCTTTCATCTGTTTAACATAGCCATCTTGAATTTTACAATTCCAAAGTTTATTAAAAATCTGTTCGTTTAGCCTTGATCGGTTCATTCATTAGCCGTGATTGTGTCCATAGAACTTTAATAGTTTTGTTATTATTACTTCCAGCTCTTCAATTTTATCGTACATCTTTTTTATTTGATCTCGGTCTGTGGCCTTTTTGGACCAATAAAACCTTCTTAAAATTCTTCTTTCTCTCTTGAGTAGATTTTCTGTTCCCGTTATATTTGTATTTTTCATACCGTAAAAGATTACTATTACAACTGTGCTATAATGCCTTAATTTTGCATTTATAGAAAGGGTTTTTTTATTATATTTTTACCACTCTTATATTAACTCGGGACTATGTATGTGAAATTTATGGTACGGAACCTTTCAGTCGAATTTTGACCCACTTTCGCTTATCCACTTGCTCTGAAATTTTGCATACAGGTTTGCTTCTGATGACAACACATTTTGGCAACATTTTCACGTCGCTAAGATGCGTTAATTAACTTCTTTATTTTTGTTTAACCTTCGAGGCGACCGTTAGGTATTGCTTCAGTGAATGATTTGTAGCGTGTGTGCAAATGACATGTCTGACCGGGTTTCAAACCCGGGACCTCCGGATGAAAGACCGAGATGCGCGTTAATTAACTTTTTTTGCCTACTTTATTTGCCCCGCCCCCCAGAGCCGGATTCGCACTTAAACATAATCACAGCTACGGGGGGGTTCCAGTTCCTCAAACCACCTGAGCAGTAACTTTAGGCCCCGGCTATGCCGTTCCCAAGGCCCCACCCAGGAAGCCGGAACTCGGTCTTTAAATAACTTAACTTAAACTAGCGTCACGTGCTAGCTCATAAAACAGTTCATTCAAATATCGTGTATAAATAATGATACGGTTACACTTTTGTGAACGGTTTTTTATCATGCTCATATTTAGATTTTTAAATATTTCAGTCTGTGATTGAAATATTTACTAAGAAGTAAATTGATTAAATTGAACGAATGTGTTTTTTCTACGGCTGAGGAAATATTCAAACCTGTCACGTCAAAATTCAGCCCGTCCAACGACGGGCTCGTTTAGGCTTGTGACGTCACTCTTGTTCTTGTAAACAAAGGCTTTGAGAATTTTCACCAGTTTTTCATTAAGTGAATGGAACCGTCGTCTATTTTTTCTAAATCCCACTGCAGTTAGCAGGGGAACTTCCTTCCCCGCTGTCTGAGGCCCGGATAGGACTATCGAGCCCATACCCGAATAATAAAAACTTCTAAAAAACGTAAGATGAAAGTAAAAAGTAGATGAGTCTTAATTCGAACCAATGTGCCTTTCCTAAGATCCAAATATTTCATTAATTAAAATTTTACTTGGTTATAACTCTTTCTTTCTTTTTCCTGTTTAGCCTCCGGTAACTAACGTTTAGATAATACTTCAGAGGATGAATGAGGATGATATGTATGTATGAGTGTGAATAAAGTGTAGTCTTGTACATTCTCAGTTCGACCATACCTGAGATGTGTGGTTAATTGAAACCCAACCACCAAAGAACACCGGTATCCACGATTTAGTATTCAAGTCCGTGTAAAAATAGCTGGCATTACTAGGACTTGAACGCTGGAACTCTCGACTTCCAAATCAGCTGATTTGGGAAGACGAGTTCACCACTAGACCAACCCGGTGCTTATTAGTGCAGTTAAGAAAAAGTCCAGAATCCAAATTTTCTGGATTTTGGACGTTTTTGGTTCAGTCGATTGCAATCAAAAAGGGAGGTGCAAAACTATATGTTAGAACAGTCCTAAATCCATAGTTTCAACGTCCTACGATTAATCGTTTTTGAGTTATGCAAGATACATACGTACGTACAGACAGACGTCGCGCCAAAACTAGTCAAAATAGATTCGGGGATGGTCAAAATGGATATTTCCGTTGAAATCTGAAAACCGAAATTTTTCGTGATTACAATACTTCCTTTACTTCATACAAGGATGTAAAAATATGTTATTAGGAAATCATGTATAAAGTTGGTTTGTAGTTTTTCCGACGTTCTTTTTGCATTCATTATTAAATTATTTATTCCGAGAACATTCTATGTGGTCAAGACCAAGAAGTAATATAAACCGCAGCGGTTGCCGGAACAAGTCTCCCTCACTTTCTCACTTTCTTGATTCTTGACACTCATGACTCTCATTCTACTTTAGTCAATCCGTCAGACCGCCGTAGACACCAGGGACAGGAAGCGGTGAGGGTATCCGATGACGCCCACCTGCCCAATTCATTATCCTTCTGACGGCCTTTAATTAACGCCTATAAAGACGAAGACGCGACTCCAGACTGACACGACTTCGGTCGATACAGATAGTTATTTTTTTTTTTTATTATCGAAAAGTTCATTTTACAAATATAATTTCAACGTTAATACTACCAGAGCTCTAGGAACAGGACTATCCATTCAGCCAACAGACGCTAGTCATTTATTGAACTATTAATTATCTTTTTTTCTTTAAATTCCAAAATTTTACGGCCTTTCGTTTTATATTAACGATGATAATTTAATTTTTTTTTCTTTTTAAAAAAAATTTAGTTCTTTTATTTATAATTTATTTTCATTAATTCAATAACTTATATTATTTAATACTTTATATCAGTGTAAGAATTTCTTTTAGGTAGATTTTATAAGAAACCTACCTATTGTAATGGGTACGATAATTCGACTTCCGGAAAATTTCGACATATCTTCGCGTTTCACATCCTCCAGACTCCAAAACCACCGTCAGCTCAAAATTTTATATATATATTTCACTTGTGGACAGGATAACCGTCGTAATTTTGCGCCAATCACTTTGAAATTGTTCCTTAAAAATAACTCGTCCCAAAATCTCGGTCGATTTCGTTAACGGCCATAATCGGTCCGTGGGGATGGAAGTAGAGGGCTTTTTCGAAAAACAAAATATTGCTATAACTTTCTTATTAAGTAAAATATCGAATTCGTTTAAAGTTCCTACTATTCTTTGGATAAGAGCCTAAAACTTATCTAAGTAATTTTTTTTGATATCACCAACCATTGGGCCAGGGGATGGAAAAAATGGGGTTTTGAAGACGAAAAATAATCATACCTCCCTTAATAGGCACAGTATCGAATCGGTTTTAAGTGGTCGTTAGTTCTTTAAACATTACCTAAAACTTTTGTCTGTAATAAGTTTTGATATGACCAACCCTTACGGCAAGAGATGACAAAGTATTGCTGGAATTGTAAGAAGATGAGGCTTGTCGTATGCTAAACATGTGAAACTTTCTTTCACGTGCAATCATTGTCGTATTGAGTAGATTTGAAGTTTTTCTTAAATTAAAGGTGGAAATCTTTTTTATCCCCTACTTAGCACCGGTGAAATCTACTTCCGCCTTTCGGTGTGCCGAAAGGAATTTTTTAGTTAAAGATTTTACCTTGAATAATATATCGATAATATTAATTTAATTTTGAAGCAATGTGAGATTTAATTATAAGAATAATATGAAATATAATTACAATATATATATATATATATATATATATATATTATACATATTCTAATGGCACATGATAAGAGGTTATTTCTGATTTTGAATGGCTTGTTTCAACATGTTTTCTAGAGAGTCAGTACAAATGAGTGTTCTATCTGGCAAACAGAAAGTGGAACGAGAAGTAAAATTGTTGTAATTGAGGGGGAAGAACTGGAATCATTGAAATAAGTTTACTTATAAGGTTGTTTTCGATTTAGAGAAGAAGAAACCTTAATGAAACAACGTAACAATATGGGTGAGAGTAATCTCTTGAGAAATCCTCGCTGTATCTGAAGTGTACTTAATAGCTAACTGAACTGTAAAATTGCATTATTTATTAATAAATTCATGCATTACCAAGTGGAACGTGAAGTAGAAATTTTGTAGAATATTTGTAAAATATTTTAGGTTTACTTGAAAATTTACAAAACCATTAATATTTTGTTATAAAAAATAACATTCTAATGGTACCATGTAAACAATTCACAAACTTTAAAATTTTTATGTTCCATTACAAAAATTATCTAAAGCAAGCAATAATGAAGAAACAGGCGTTTAAAATATTTATGAATGAATGCACTAGAAGAGAAGCTTGTATTATTAAAAAAAATTCAACTGTCCTGGGAAAAAATTATAGTGAGTACAACAAAACACTTAAATTGTTTTAAACCTATTGAGAGGTTTTTAAACATATTCACACAAAAGAAGGTAAATGTAATTTTTAACTCGCTGGTATTGATCTCATTAAGAATAAATTATAAATAACAAGAACCTAAAATATAATCAACCTTCTTACAAAACTCTTACTGAATTCTTATATTTTATTCTTAATTTATTTATATATTTACCACACTACTAAGGCAATAAAATCACTTTACTATAAAAACTAAAATAAAAAAATTTTCACACACAGTTTTAGGTAATTTTTATTTTTCCATCGCTGCTTTACAAGAGAGTGTAACCAAAATAATTATTTATTAGTACTGAAGTTGTTATTTTTTAAATCTCAAAGTGAGATCGCATATTATATCACCTGTTCAGAAAAGCCGTTGTAAAACCTTTTCAAGGATCATTCTAATGCATCCAGATTATAGGGAATATATTATTCCATTTACATAAAATCTATTTTTAGTAATAGAGAGAGGCCGGTCACTTGCGGAAGGACTGCGAGCGGGAAGCTAGCTGTCCCTCATTTGGATGGGCATGGACCTGGGGGTCGACGTTGTAAGGCTTCACTCATGTCATGAGTCGGAGGTGCCTGTCCTGGCGTGATATTTGCGGGGGATAGCCTCGTCCGAGATGGGTAGGAGGCTCAGGCGTCCCACAATGATCGGATGGGGACTCCCTTGGAGCACCTTTGGAGAGGAAGGTAAGACCGTAATCCCGGTGGGGTTGCCTATTTGTTGAAGCGAGGCGTCAAGACCTAGTCCCGGGGGAATCCCTTTGGGGGTTCCTCGTTAGAGGCGAGGCATGATAATAAACGACCGAGTCCCGGCTGCCTGGGAAGGGCTTTGTTCCCGGCGAGGTAGTTTGAGGTGATGGCACCCCTCGGAGCTGAGTTTATGCTTGATTGCTTGTCCGACTCCGGGGGAGGGAGGCGAGGATAAAAAGATCCCATAAAAAGAAAATAATAATAAAATAATAATGAAAGTACTAATATATCACATACAAAATAGTAATTCAAATAAAAAGGACACGATTTGCTTAATGACAGTTAAATTATATAAAGCAGAATGCAGTCAAGTTTATTAAAAACGTTAAAGTGACTGCTAGAAACTAATGTTGGTTTAACAAAAATATAACAGTAGAACAGTCTAAAGTTCACACAATTCAATTTTCTGCAAATATTATTACTTTTACTGTTTTACTGTTTGTAATAGAACTATCCTACACTTTATGAGTGAGTAGAATATTATTACTTTCACTACTGTTTACTAATAAATCACCGAACAACTTCCTGCACCCACTCAGTGTCCACATTGAAATGATAATGACGTACTCTTCACTCGTTACCACACGCCTACTGATATCGCCGTCACCGCAACCGCATCGAACTCGG